>NC_136425.1:171233151-171893151 GCF_052625555.1 Lactuca saligna
TATATACATATATGTGTGGGAATGTATTTTTCAAAAATCTATCAAGTATTCATTATAATTTTTATAAACTCATATTTCATATGACAAATAGTCATAATGTAATCACAATGCATATACATTATATAATTAAAATTATATAACAACACTAAATATATAAATATTTATATATGTCATGTAACATTTCCAAATACCAATTAACATTATATACAAAAAATTAGACAAATCATATAAGAAACTCGATTCATATATCATGATACATAAACTAATAATATATAAAAATGTCGCATGTATGTATTAATTCTTCATATACTTCACATTACCACTAAATCTATTCATCTGATATACCAAGTACAAAGAAATCCAATTATAAATCATCTAGTAAACCACATCACCAAATATACACACCAATTGAATCGCACACGCTTGCACTCTTTCTTCACTCAATTTTACATTTCACAGTCAATTTGGTACAATCAAAATCATGTCCTTCACATCTAAAAATTCATATGGCCAGATTTTCATTGATCTTCAGGGACAAATAAAGGTACATAGAAATATAAATTGCATTCGTTTAACTCTTCGCTTGGTTTCTTCCTTGTCCAAAAAAATCAACCAATCACCCCATTGAATGTTGTAACAGTGGCCGGCAACCCAGTTGCCTTCGTCTTTCTTCTCCCTTGGACAGCAAGAGCACAAATGGTGCTTCTTTCCACCCACTGATCAACCAAGAATCAGATCCACCCACTTGTTTGGACCATTTAAATAAATCAGCCTCAAGCCAAACGTTCATCAATTTTCTACCAAAACAATCAAAACCATACATCCCAGTTCATCATCGATACCAGTCGACACAAAAAAAATAAAAATAAATAAATTAAAAACGAAGGTTTACCTGTTAGCTGGTTGCTTCCGTTCATCTTCGTCCCTTCGATCAGGCAAGAAACCGAAGACCCATTTTAATTTCTACGCGACCGGTCAAAGAACGGAAACCCTTACCCTGGCACCAGTCTCTTCCCCTCCCCACGAGCAAACCCATACACCCACCTGTGATTATCGAGCAAAACCACCGAAGCCCCCCCCCCCCCCACACACACACACCCGCTGCCTATCGGAGCTCCTCCCATTCGCAACTCACGGCCAGAGGAGAAGATCCATTTCACTGCTCCTTTTTCCTGTCTTTTCTTTGGTTCAACCAAGCTCCGGAGATACAACCTCCTTGACTTATGTCGGTTACAAGATGTACGAACCAGGGGGAAATTGTCGGACCTAAATCCTCGCTGGCTCCACCTTTCCTTCCCTTCGGCCTCGTCAAACCCCAGAGACGGCCTCCACCTCGGAATCGCTCGACGAATCGTGCCACCTGCGAAGCATTCGTGTTTTCCCTCTCGCTACGTCGTTCTTAAGCCCCGACTATTCATGTTCTTCTCCAATTATCTGATCAACAAAAGGAATCGGGAATTAAAAGCCCTAAATCTCCTAATTTGTGCCATTAAACACATCTAACTCGCCGTTTATTGTTTTAATTTACAAATCAGCCCTTCCCTTGGTATGTTTCAACAAAATGAGTCCCCTTCCCCAAAAGTTTGGTTTAATTAAAACAAAACAGCCCTTCCATGGAAAATTCTTAACAGAATCAGTCCAGTTCTCAAACATTAATCTCGTTTAAGCCATTTCAGTCCCTCCCTTGACTTATTTTAACCAAAGTAGTCCTATTGTTATTAATTAAATAACCCAACAGCCCCCAATAGTTTAAATTTGTTACGAAACGATCTTGTGAGTATTTCAAAGTTTAAGAATTGTGGATTTGCGGTTTCTCGGTCAAGATTCTCAAACAGACCGAATTCGAATGATTGGAACTCACGGTACAAGGGTGAGTGTTGACGGCCCCTTTTTAATACTATAACTATATCCGTGCCGAAGGGGGGGGGGGGTGATAAAATAAATCTAGTTTATAAAAATGTTATTATTTAACGATTTACCATATTGTTCCGAATAAATAAGTATGAATTTTTCGTATACGTATTATAGTTATTTTATCGTGAAATAATCATTTCACACAACAAATAATACACGATACAAAATTTTATAATTTTTATGTGACATTGTATATTATAACAAGCTGGTTATAAAATTTTATAGTATTTCAACGATTTAAACTATTACTATGGATGTTTATTTGTATGTTTAAGTACACAATGTTTATAAATGTACATATGTTCATTAATTTGAAACATTCATTTTTATAAAAGCGAGCACACATCACTTTAGGATACATGTCAAACATACTCGACTTTCATAAACCTTACACAACGATATTCATTTTGCGTAGTGACTTAATCACAATAAAGTTAGGACTGAGAGTTGTTCAGAAACTTTTTAGTTAAGGGATTTTTAGGGAGACGTTTCGTTATTCATTAGCTGAGTTTAAACACGTAGCCTACCGACACTACTGTAACCGTTAATCTTCAGAGTGAGATACATATGTATAGATCTATACTGAGTATACATCCCCGCCTGTGTTTGCTAGCTACAACCCTCGAACGATCTATCGAAACGGGTGATAGATGTCTATAGTTTTTACTACAACGTCCAATGAAGCATTGTAGGGGGTACACTCAAGTTATATAGCTTGGTTATAGGACTCACTATAAACATTAACTAGAATATCTCTTTCTCACTAACAACCATGGACTTGAATGATTTCAAAACTATTTTTGAGTATGGAATTACTTATGTAACATAACAGTTTAGTTTTCAAGCATATTCAAAGGTTTATTACAAACATAGTTTTTAAGTATGGATTTATAAAAATATACATATTGATTTTTAAAAACTCATTGCAAACACTGTTTAACCAACAATTATTTATATAAAGATAATACTTATGGTCTTTTTAAAAGTATTACTTTTCTCAAGATTCACTGCAGAAACCTAGTACCTGAGAAACCTTATATTAGCCCTAAAACAACCTATATATATTTTAAAAAATACTTAAAAATCTAGGATAACGTTCTGATTTTCCTAGTTCACCTAAACCCGAAGAAGAACATATAACCAATAGCTCCACTATTATTGTAGAGGAGCAACCCTTAGTTCCAAACTGATCATTCAATAATCTTAAAACTTCTCTTTCTGTTATTTGAAATGGGTAGGATTTCAAGTCACTCTATATAATTTGGAATCTGTAGGATATCTGGAGTCAGTTACACTCTCTATTTTGGAACCTTACAATGAGAGGATTAACGGTGACTGCTTACACCTCCCGATATAACGACCTCACAAACCTATGCCCATGAATTTTGAACCCAAAATACAAAGAGACCAAAAGGTACATTTAGGGAATAGCTTTACCAATTCAAGGTCTGGTTACTGCATCCATCCCACTGCCTTTGATAGTGCTAAGTAATTGACATACCAATTGACTAAGCAGTGTATCCTTTAGGCTTCCATAACCCCACAAACTGAGAAGAGTCGGGTTAGGAGCATAAAAAGGAAGTTCCATGGCAAGTCAAAAGGGAACTACTAGCATCGCAAAACCCAAACCAAGACGCATGAACCAGGGACAATCATCGGACCTAAATCCTCGTTGCCTCCTCCTTTACTTCCTTTCGGCATCGTCAGACCCCAGAGACGGCCTCCACATCAGATAGACACCTCATAGCCACAATTAGGTCCTGAAATCCATCGAATGTCGTGGGCTTTGTATTACCGAATTCTAGATACTGAAAGACTCGGCCTGTCCCAACACCTACAGCCGTTACGGCCACAGAGGCTGCAGTAGCAACCATCTAAGAAATGGCTACATAACAGCCATCAAAGAACTTGATCATCGCGGTCTTGATAGACATGAAGATCTCCAGAATTTGGCTCCCGACAATAGCAACCACCTACTCATGGAGGATCCTCCTGATCCTATCTTCAAACTCAACTAATCCCATTTTCCTGTCAGTCCCTGATCCTGACCCAGATCCAATCTCAACTCGCCTTGTAGTCACCATGCTAAAAATACACCAGAAAGACATTAGATAATCCCCATAACAAAATGGGGAACCAATTCCCAATGAAGCCATAAGCGTTCCAACTTCCTTTCTATGCGCACGGGTCCTATACTTTTAGTAGTACGAACCCATACTACCATCCACACCTACCCGTGTTTGTCTCAAGGATCATCACAACGCCCTAACAAAACTAAAGCATATACGAACACTCGATCCTCACTCCCTAGTGGAAAAGCTAAACATCTTACGATTGGTCGGCTGACCCCCACATGACTCATCCATGAGACTTCCAGCAACCCAGCAGCACACGTATATGCTAGCCATACATAACACTGTATCCCTATAGACATTCGAATATCTGATCCTACCCTAAGCTATTCATCAAACAAGAATAGGAAATAAGGCCAAACCAAACATTCTCAGGCTATAAGATCTTAGTTAAGTATAACCATGATGCATACTTATATTTGCATAATTAGTCATATGTTTAGCATACATTTTTTTCCATTTTTAGCTAATTATGTGCATAATGCGGAAAAAAGGTACTTAATAATGCTTAAATTTTGTTTTCAATCCAAAAGACATGCTTGGACGTGAAAGGGAACAAGGAGAAGTAATTAGAGACCAAAGAATGAAGAATGAGGAACAAAAATACATCTACTCGGCGAGTCCTCGAGGCTACTCGGCGAGTACCCAAGAATATTCCAGAAGATAAGTCAAGACTCCTAGCAATAGACGGATTTTGTCTACTCGGCGAGTTGGGTGTTCTACTCGCCGAGCACCCCCTGTTTAGTGATAATTATAAATATCGAACCATTATCCGAACGGAAAAACTTCTAGTTTTTTTGGGAGCCGCATCTGCGAAAAAGAACCCTTTGAAGAGCTGAGAAAACCTAACCTTCAATCCTTTAAAGAATCAAGGCAATTTAGGTTATACATTCCACTTAATCTTAGGAATTAAGCATGTCTAGCCTAGCTAAATTTGTTTTTGAGTTTGTTTTTGCTATGACTATGAACTAAATTCGTTTTGTTTCTGTTGGGGAAGACCAAGTTACTCCTATGGTTTAGTTATTACTTTTTGATTGATTGTTTATTGGTGATCTTATTAAATTAAGTTTGTTAAAGAACCTTATGCATTAACCACAACTATTTTCTATTAATTGGAAGGCAATTAAGCTGCATGAACATCTCTTAGTTGTTAACCTCATATCTTTATGTGAACACATTATCATATGCCTAGGAATAATGAATACTAGGATTAATTAGAGAATGTGTAAATTAATGTGTGAGCTTGTTTGAGAAACCAACAAACAAGAGGTTAATTGAAACACCAACTTGATTAACCAATTACAAATCTTATTAAATCCAAATAATTGAACTAGGGAATATATTTTAAATCTAAAATACGAAAATTAAGCTCCTTAATTGTTGTTGTTTCCGAAACGAAGGATTTGAGATTTCCCGACATCACAAAGGATTCGAGATTTCCGACACATTTTGCAAGCCAACCCTCCTCGGCGACAACCTGCTTCACGAGTAACCCATAAGTCATGCGTAAAATCAAATCCTTAATCATGGATTCAATCTTTTACGTCACGTAGTCATAGATATATAGAAATTTTAGTGTCGAATAGAATGTGTCATTCACTATTGTTTCAAACATTATATTCAATTGAATAGTATTGACGATTCGCTCATTGTCCATTCCGGATTGGTTAAGGGTTTAAACTTTACTTGGGAAGCCTCCAACACCTAAATATGCATATTGAAAAATTCTATTGCATAATATTTGTAGTTTTTCTATAGTAAAATATTTATGACCTATGATTCCGTGGAAAAACTTGTAGCAACGTAGCTACGGATTTTGACTTCGTAACAAATGTTGTAGCAAGCTAGCTACGGACTTATATTCGACAGCAAATTTTGTAGCAAAATGGCTACAAATTTTAATTTTGTAATAATTTATGTAGCAAAATAACTACAAACTTTGTTATGTAGTAAACTTTATAGCAAAATACCTACGACTTATAATTCCCTAGAAAATTGCGTAGCATGAGAACTACGGACTCCGCTTACATAGCAAAATTCCGTAGTTATTCAACTATTAGCTATATAATGTAATTTCATAGTTAATTCTATGGAAAATATACCTACATCTAACTATCCCATAGAATAGTCCATAGTAGAATAGCTACGGTTTTTAATTCCGTAGAAAAAATCAGTAGTTATTCAAATATTAGCTACGAAATACAATTCTATTGCAAATTCCATAGCAAAATAGCTATGACAAGCCATTACGTAGCATATTCCGTAGCAGAATAACTACAGATTGTCCTTCTGTAGCAAATTTCCATAGTTATTTCAACTTTTTCTTGTTGTGAATCAAAGCCATACTGTAGGACTTTACCCCACTATACCAAGTGCAATTTCCACCATGTCAAAAATTGTATGGTCTTCAGAATCTGTAACTTGAGAGTTCACACCTCTAAGTTTTGCAGAAAGGCCTCAAATAACATAACCTCAACCACTGCTATAGGAGGAAACCGTAGTTTCTTCGAGTGCAACCAACCATGGCATTTCAAGAAGGACTCCCCGAAACTAAAGAATCAAGGTGGCCCGGGAAAAGAATTTGTGATAGGTGCTTAAGAATGATCGCCAGGAACCAAATGTGGTTACTAGCATGTTTCCCATCAAAAATATTTATGCTTCCGTATTATTTGATTCTCATGTCGATAGAAGATTTATTTCCTATAAGTTCAGAAGCATGGTTAACCATGAATCATGAAAATTTAATGAAGCTTACACGGTGAAAGTAGAAAATAGCCAATTTGAAAGCACCTTAGGAATACTAATTAATTGCCTTCTCACCCTAAATAACCACGTCTTTTACATCATCCTAAATCCTATGACCATTGGAAGTTTTGTTGTGATCATCAGAATGGATTGGTTATCAGTTCATTGAGCAGAGATTTTATGTTACAAAAAATCTATCAAACTACCTTTACCCAACAATGAAGATCTCATGAATTATAGAGATAAATCAGGAAAGAACCCAAGAGTCATCACTTTCATGAAGGGAAAAAGGTGTTTGTAGAAAAGATTCTTTGCTTTCTTGGCCCACATGGTGGATATGCAAAACAAGGGTATGGAAACCAAAGATATTTTGCAAAGTGTGCGATTACCCAAATATATTTCCAGAGGATTTACCTGGACTACCTCCAGTAAGACCGGTCGAATTCAGAATCAACCTAACCAAGAGGGACAAGAAATTCTATTGGGGAGACATCCAAGAGTCAGCCTTCCATAAAGTGAAACAATTATTGTGCAGAGCACCAATTTTGTCTTTTCCAGAAGGAACAAAAGAATTTGTAATATTATGTGATGCCACACACCAAGTGTTAAGATGCATGTTGATGCAAAAGTATAAAGTCATTACATATGTATCCAGAAAATTTAATCCAAACAAGACCAACTACATTACCCATGACTTAGAGTTGGGAGCTATAGTGTTTGCCTTAAAGATTTGGAGACACTACCTCTAAGGACCAAAGTATGTCATGTTCACCGACCATACAATCCTCCAACACATCTTCGACCAGGAGGAGCTCTACATGAGATAACGAAGGTGTGTTAAGTTGTTAAACGATTACGATTGCGAAATTCGTTATCATCATGGTAAAGTAAATGTCGCCGTAGACGTTTTAACCAGGAAAGAACAAGCAAAGCCCCTTAGTGTAAAGGCTCTAACCCTAACCATCCATTCCGATCTCACCATCTAAATTCTAGATGCTCAACTAGAAGCACTCAAACTCAAGAATATCTTAGAAGAAAACCTGCAAGGTATGGACAAACAATTCAACCTCAAGGAAGACGGAACACAATATTTCTTGAACCGAATTTAGACCCTAAAGTTTGGTAGAGTCATGAGTCTAGTCTTAAATGAAGCTCATAAATCGAGATATCTCGGTGCATCCTGGATCAGATAAGATGTATCTCAATCTCAAGGAGCTTTATTGGTGGCCTAACATGAGGGCAGAGATTACCATCCATATTAGTAAACTCTTGACTTGCTCTATGGTTAAAGTAGAGTACCAAAAGGAGTTTGGTCTATTATAACAACTTTCAATTCTGAAATAAAAATCTGATACTAACATACCACTAGTCGAGTTTCCATATTAAAATAGTTATCACACTAACATAAAGTCCGCTCCACTCGAGGGCTTGTGCGAATGAAAATGTCGTTCTCCAATATGTTGGGCAGAAATTGGAGATACCTAGTTTGCCAACATGCATGTTCTAGATACTCTACTCACTAGCCCCGAGATTATTCATGAAACAACACAGAAGATCGTTCAGGTAAAGGAATGATTAAAAGACCGAACGTGGTCATCAGAAAAACAATGATAACGTCATACATAAACCCTTAGAATTCAACGTAAGAGACTGTGTCCTACTAAAGTTCGCAGTGTGGGATGATTTCATTAGACTTGGAAAGCAAGGTAAACTAAACCCTCGATGAATGTGACCATTTGAAATCCTAGAAATGATTGGTCCGATGACTTACACACTCAATTCACCTCAAGAACTAAATAAAGTTCATGATACCATCCACATGTGAAATCTTAAGAAGTGTGTCACTAATGAGAACCCTGTCTTTATACTCGATGAGATCCAGGTCAACACTAAACTTCACTTCATGAAGGAACCATTGGAGATCATTGATTGAGAAATCAAAAAACTCAAAAAAAAAAAAAAAAAAAGACGCATAACTATGTAAACGCCCGATGAAAATCTCGTAGAGAGCCAATGTTTACTTGGGAACGTGAGAATCAAATGAAACAAAAGTATCTGCAATATTTCAGTGGTGCTCCCTCCACTACTGGAATGAACTACTAGTAGAACAAAATGATAGTGGAAAAAAATATTCTAGAATATAGTAATTTTGCGACGAAATTCCCTTAACGGGGGAGGTAATGTGAGTATGTGACATCGCTAAATTTAGGTCAAAGTCTATGAATGGTTAACTTCACAGTAAGTCTCTTAGTAATTTGACTTATTGAGTTTTAGTGAATCTAATGTAAAATAAAGGAGTTATTTCAAGTATTATAAGATACTAGATGGTATCTTACTTCCAAATATGTAATTTGACAAACAAGCCAAATAGATCAAACGACAACCTTATGAATGCCTCTGAAAAACTAAGATTTTGTATTAAGCTGTTGTGAGAAAAAAAACAAACAATCTAGTCTCATAGTATGTGTTTCTATGTTTTCCAAAATATAAAAAATGTCCAAAACGGAGTTCGTATGCGAAAGATACTACCGTTTTAAGAATCCAAAACCCGTGTAATCCTTATTTTCTTTAAACCGCTAAAACATTGTCTATCCGTTGAGACACTTGCACACCTCAAATGAAAATTTCGATTAGGTTTTTAGACTCAGACTATCGTCTAATATTTAATTTCATACTTAGAATATTTTGGTAAAAATATTACAAAAGTCGAAAAATCAATCGTTTTTAGATTTATTAATCGAGAAACATTAAACTATTGATTTTGACATCATTTTTGTTTTTGGCTATATATTCTGGAAATAATATATTGTTATCCAATCTAGCTATGACAAATCTTAACAAAGAGATAATTCAAAATTTCTAAAATTACATACATCTATATACATATATGTGTGGGAATGTATTTTTCAAAAATCTATCAAGTATTCATTATAATTTTATAAAGTCATATTTCATATGACAAATAGTCATAATGTAATCACAATGCATATACGTAATATAATAAAAATTATATAACCACATTTAGAAAACTAATAATATATAACCACATTTAGAAAACTAATAATATATAATACATGTCTCATGTATGTATTAATTTTTCATATACTTCACATTACCACTAAATCTATTCATTTGATATACCAAGTACAAAGAAATCCAATTATAAATCATCTAGTAAACCACATCACCAAATATACACACCAATTGACTCGCACACGCTTGCACTCTTTCTTATGCTTGAACTCTTTCTTCACCCAATTTTACAATTCACAGTCAATTAGGTACAATCATAATCATGTCCTTCACATCAAAAAATTCATATGGCCAGATTTTCATTGATCTTCAGGGACAAATAAAGGTACATAGAAATATAAATTGCATTCGTTTAACTCTTCGCTTGGTTTCTTCCTTGTCCAAAAAAATCAACCAATCACCCCATTGAATGTTGTAACAGTGGTCGGCAACCCAGTTGCCTTCGTCTTTCTTCTCCCCTGGACAGCAAGAGCACAAATGGTGCTTCTTTCCACCCACTGATCAACCAAGAATCGGATCCACCCACTTGTTTGGACCATTTAAATAAATCAGCCTGAAGCCAAACGTTCATCAATTTTCTACCAAAACAATCAAAACCATACATCCCAGTTCATCATCGATACCAGTCGACACAAAAAAAAAATTAAAAATTAAAAACGAAGGTTTACCTGTTAGCTTGTTGCTTCCGTTCATCTTCGTCCCGTCGACCAGGCAAGAAACCGAAGACCCATTTTAATTTCTACGCGACCGGTCAAAGAACGGAAACCCTTACCCTGGCACGACTCTCTTCCCCTCCCCACGAGCAAACCCATACACCCACCTGTGATTATCGAGCAAAACCACCGAAGCCCCCCCCCCCCCCCACACACACACACCCGCTGCCTATCGGAGCTCCTCCCATTCGCAACTCACGGCCAGAGAAGATCCATTTCACTGCTCCTTTTTCCTGTCTTTTCTTCGGTTCAACCAAGCTCCGGAGATACAACCTCCTTGACTTATGTCGGTTACAAGACGTACGAACCAGGGGGAAATCGTCGGACCTAAATCCTCGCTGCCTCCACCTTTCCTTCCCTTCGGCCTCGTTAAACCCCAGAGACAGCCTCCACCTCGGAATCGCTCGACGAATCGTGCCACCTGCAAAGCATTCGTGTTTTCCCTCTCGCTACGTCGTTCTTAAGCCCCGACTGTTCATGTTCTTCTCCAATTATCCGATCAACAAAAGGAATCGGGAATTAAAAGCCCTAAATCTCCTAAGTTGTGCAATTAAACACATCTAACCCTCCGTTTATTGTTTTAATTTACAAATCAGCCCTTCCCTTGGTATGTTTCAACAAAATGAGTCCCCTTCCCCAAAAGTTTGGTTTAATTAAAACAAAACAGCCCTTCCATGGAAAATTCTTAACATAATCAATCCAATTCTCAAACATTAATCTCATTTAAGCCATTTCAGTCCCTCCCTTGACTTATTTTAACCAAAGTAGTCCTATTGTTGTTAATTAAATTACCCAATATCACCCAATAGTTTAAATTTGGTACGAAACGATCCTGAGAGTATTTCAAAGTTCAAGAATTGTGGATTTGCGGTTTCTCGGTCAAGATTCTCAAACAAACCGAATTCGAATGATTGGAACTCACGGTACAAGGGTGAGTGTTGACGGCCCCTTTTTAATACTATAACTATTTCCGCGCCGAAGGGGGGGGGGGTGATACAATAAATCTAGTTTATAAAAATGTTATTATTTAACGATTTACCATATTGTTCCGAATAAATAAGTACAAATATTTCGTATACGTATTATAGTTATTTTATCGTGAAATAATCATTTCACACAACAAATAATAGACGATACAAAATTTTATGATATTTATGTGACATTATATATTATAACAAGCAGGTTATAAAATTTTATAGTATTTCAAGGATTTAAACTATTACAATGGATGTTTATTTGTATGTTTAAGTACACAACGTTTATAAATGTACATATTTGAAACATTCATTTTTATAAAATCGAGCACACGTCACTTTAGCATACATGTCAAACATACTCGACTTTCATAAACCTTATACAACGATATTCATTATGCATAGTGACTTAATCACAATTAAGTTAGGGCTGAGAGTTGTTCACAAACTTTTTAGTTAAGGGATTTTAGTGAGACGTTTCGTTATTCATTAGCTGAGTTTAAACACGTAGCCTACCCACACTACTGTAACCGTTAATCTTCAGAGCGAGATACATATGTATAGATCTATACTAAGTATACATCCCCACCTGCGTTTGCTAGCTACAACCCTCGAACGATCTATCGAAGCGGGTGATAGGTTTCTATAGTTTTTACTACAACGTCCAATGAAGCATTGTAGGGGGTACACTCAAGTTATATAGCTTGGTTATAGGACTCACTATAAACATTAACTAGAATATCTCTTTCTCACTAACAACCATGGACTTGAATGATTTCTAAACTATTTTTGAGTATGGAATTACTTATGTAACATAACAGTTTAGTTTTCAAGCATATTCAAAGGTTTATTACAAACATAGTATTTAAGTATGGATTTATAAAAATATACCTATTGATTTTTAAAGACTCATTGCAAATACTGTTTAACCAACAGTTATTTATATAAAGATAATACTTATGGTCTTTTTAAAAGTATTACTTTTCTCAAGATTCACTGCAGAAACCTAGTACCCGAGAAACCTTATATCACCCCTAAAACAACATATATATTTTAAAAAATACTTAACAATCTAGGATAACATTCTGATTTTCCTAGTTCGCCTAAACCCGAAGAAGAACATAGAACCAATAGCTCCACTACTATTATAGAGGAGCAACCCCTAGTTCCAAACTGATCATTCAATAATCTTAAAACTTCTCTATCTATTATTTGAAATGGGTAGGATTTCAAGTCACTCTATATAATTTGGAAATCTGTAGGATATCTGGAGTCAGTCACACTCTCTATTTTGGAACCTTACTATGAGAGGATTAGCGGTGACTGCTTACACCTCCCGATATAACTACCTCACAAGCCTATGCCCATGAATGGTGAACCCAAAATACAAAGAGACCAAAAGGTACATCTAAGGAATAGATTTATCAGTTCAAGGTCTGGTTACTGCATCCATCCCACTGCCTTTGATAGTGCTAAGTAATTGACATACCAATTGACTAAGCAGTGTATCCTTCAGGCTTCCATAACCCCACAAACTGAGAAGAGACGGGTTAGGAGTATAAAAAGGAAGTTCCATGGCAAGTCAAAAGGGAACTACTAGCATCGCAAAACCCAAACCAAGACGCATGAACCAGGGACAATCATCAGACCTAAATTCTCGTTGCCTCCTCCTTTACTTCCTTTCGGCCTCGTCAGACCCCAGATACGGCCTCCACATCAAATAGACACCTCATTGCCACAATTAGGTCTCTAAATCCATCGAAAGTCGTGGCTTCTTATTATCGAATTCCATATACTGAAAGACTCGGCCTGTCCCAACACCTGCAACCGTTACGGCCACAGAGGCTGCAGTAGCAACCATCTAAGAAATGGCTACATAACAGCCATCAAAGAACTCGATCATCGTGGTCTTCATAGACCTGAACATCTCTAGAATTTGGCTCCCGACAATAGCAACCACCTACTCATGGAGGATCCTCCTGATCCTATCTTCGAACTCACTTGATCCCCTTTTGTTGTCAGTCCCTAATCCTGACCCAGATCCAATCTCAACTCGCCTTGTAGTCACCATACTAAAAATACACCAGAAAGACATTAGATAATCCCCATAACAAAATGGGGAACCAACTCCCAATGAATCCATAAGGGTTGCAACTTCCTTTCTATGCGCACGGGTCCTATGCTTTTAGTAGTAAGGACCCATACTACCTTCCACACCTACCCGTGTTTGTCTCAAGGATCATCACAACGCCCTAACAAAACTCAAGCATATACGAACACTCGATCCTCACTCCCTAGTGGAAAAGCTAAACATCTTACGATTGGCCGGCTGACCCCCACATGACTCATCCATGAGACTTCCACCAACCCAGCAACACACGTATATTCTAGTGTCACACCCCCGAACCAGACGGCGGAAACGTCCGAGGGCTGTCGTGACTCACTTGAATACCATAACATTGAATATATATGAAACATAAATCCATACGTTACCATGCATTGAGATAGTACAACTGGTAGGGTTTACACTTAGTACATTGTTTTAACATTACATTCCCAAAAAGAAATTGTTCGATAATAGATAAACAAACTGCAAGCCATCACTGAGTACATTTTTCCCCTTGGTTTACCTGTTACCAGAGAATACAAGTATTTTGAAAAACGTCAACATATGAAATGTTGGTGAGTTCATAAGCGGTGTTTGAAAGCCAATGTTTTGTATTGTTTTGAAACTACCAGAAAATCCGATAGTTTCTGAAAAGAGTTTATGAAAAAGTTTGTGAAGATCCATAGGTATGCTTGTTTGTTTCTATAATTGTAAAAAAGAATTTATTAAACTTGGTGTACGTCTCGTAAATGTGTGTATTGAATAACCCTAGGAAAACCGATGTTTTCCTAACACTTGAATTCCATAGTTGTTGTACCATCGCGGTATGTGAAGTCATTGATTCCAGGCGACGTTGGATTATTGCGCATGGTGAATTGTTATAAACACGCGTTACACAAACGACCAGTTTACAACTATACTAACGATCCCTTATGCGTCGTCCGTACTATTCACGTAATCCAACCGCCTTGACTTCCTGTAGCCCCACGACCGAGGAGAAGAGAGGGCACGAAGATCTCAATAATCCCATTAGTCGGTCGAGGCTATAGTGAATGCGAAGGACCCTTGGCCCGACTCACATTTGGTGAATTCTCAACTTTACTAGCAGTACCAAAGGACCCTTGGGGACCAATAGTATAACAGCCATTGAAAGTCCTTTTATGCTGTGTTGGATCATGTAAGACCCAACAACTCGTAAGGTTCATGTCTTCAGGCCTAAAGATCAGGTCATTGGGCTAGCTAGGCCCAACAAACAAGATTTTACACTTTTGAGCCCAAAGATGGTGTATCGACGTCTGTGCACTCTCACGTGTGTATTGAATTCCCAAATTTTCCATGTACGAATCGGGTTGTCGTCGTGTTAGTATTTTCGGATTTGATATTGATTCGAGACCGAATCAATTCGTTTGATAACAATTTTTGGTGTTGTTGTGTATTGTAATTCGTCGGTAGTCACAGTGTTAGTATTTGATCACAACGGATGTATTGAATTAACATTGAAAATTTTCTATTTACAACCCCTCTTTATTTTGTAAATTTGCTTTTTCAACCCTTTGAATAAATTAATTTCCGATTTAGTCCTTAGTCCATTTTTCTTGGCATTTTAACATCAAAACTTATTGAAATTGATATTTTTCAACACATTTTTAATTGAAAACAGTTTTAGTCCCTCAAAATACAAATTTCTTGGCTGTAACCTCTCTTTTTTGCAATTTTTACACTTTTGGCCCAAATTGGAAATTTTTTGCAACTTTGGTCCTTTTTAATTATGAAAAGCATTTTTAACCTTTGAAAAGGGCTTAGAACACTAGTAGTCCACTATTTTACAGAAAAACACAGTTTCAGCCCCTCAAATTGGAAAATTTCGCATATTGGGCCCTATTGGGCCGAAAATGTCATTTTTAGCCCATTAAGCTTGAAATTTATATGTTTAATCCTCCAAAAGAGTATATTTCCAGAAAATACAATATTGAAACTGTTTTGACTCATCTCACCCATCAGAATTCGTAATATGTCATTTTGGGCTCTTTAACTTTATATTTTTAACATTTTGTGTCCAAAAATGAGTTTTTAGCCCAAAGAAGATGTTATTAAGCCACTTAGCTATTTTTATTGGAATACTTTGTATGTAGTAATATAATTTATGCTAGTATCATTTAACATAAAGTATATCTCGATTTTTAGGGGTTTATGGCTAGATCCAACATCATAATCACATAAAAACACACATATGAGCATAGAAATCATACAAGGCATACAAATACGTATAGATCTACACTTTCACTTGTATTCCCCCCCCCCCCCCCCCCACAAACCTTATAAAACAAATTAGCACCCTTTTCTTGAATATCTCAAGTTTGAGGGGTTCTAAGACACAAGTTTATGATTTCATGAGAGTTAAGAAGAGATTTTAGATAGATCAAGGAACCTAGGTCATAGAATTTAGTATAACCTTACCTTGGATGGTGATTTTTGTGAAAAATCTCCTTGTAATGCACTTAAACCTTGAAAATTTTAGGAGAGGGAAGGAGGAGATGTTCTTCACAACTTAGGGAGGATGAAATGAATTTTGTGAGTGTATGTGTGTGTGTTCGGCCGAGAATGAGAGAGAGGAAGAAGAAGAGACCTTGAGGTGATATATGCATGGAAGTATGAGACATGTTGCATGGAGAACCAAGAGGTAATAATGAGGTGGCATGATGAAGTCAACTCTTCATCTTTGGTCTTGGGCTTTTGGGCCGAAATTTTAAAAGGAAAGGAAATTTTTGGGCTTTAATGCCCCTAAGCCCAATATTAGAGTTAGTTTGGATGATTATAAGATATAAGTGTGATTTTTATACCTTGTTGGGCTAGTTTATGTTAATTATGGCCCATAATGTTTCATGAAGTTGATTTATTCCATTCTAGGCCTAATGTGGCCCAAATTGTTGGAATAAATGAAAGTAGGTTCAATTAGAGCCCATTAAAAGGTTCTAAACCCATGATAGTCAAATTGGAAGCTTATTGGCCCCTTTGGGTCCAATAAGGAAGTCCTAGTCCAAAATGGACCTAAACAAGAACTTCTAGGGTTTCCAATTGCTTGATGACTATTTATAGTACTTGTATGATGTATTTGATTGAAGTTTTTGAAAGCATCACACATGCTGTTTAGTTTTTGGTTCAACATTTTACTTGAGTATAGTGATTACAAGACACAAAATTTCTAGTTGTGACATCATCCACCTTGTTAGAGGGAATTTCATCCCGAAATTCTGTTTGAAAGCTAGATTTGAGAATACTAGAATAGGTGAGGGTACTTTTGCTTCATTTGGTCTTCGCGTTCCCACGTGAATTCTGGCCCATGCTTTGCGTCCACCGTACTTTCACGATCAGGATGCGACTTTGCTTAATACGCTTCACCTCCCTGTCCATGATTTCAACCAGTTCTTCAATGAACAGGAGATTCTCGTTGATTTCGATCTCGTCAAGGTGTATGACGAGTGTCTCATCTGATAGGCACTTCTTTAGGTTAGAGACATGGAACACGGGGTGTACACTGTTTAGCTCTGCGGGTAGTTGCAGTCTGTATGCTACTGGACCTATTCGGGCGACGATTTCGTAAGGTCCAATGTACCGTGGGTTCAATTTTCCCCGCTTCCCAAAATGAATAACTCCTTTCCAGGGCGAGACTTTTAACAGTAATCGATCTCCGACTTGAAATTCTAAGGGCTTTCGCCGTTTATTAGCATAACTCTTTTGTCGGTCGCGCGATGCTTGTAATCGAGCTCTGATTTGAATGATCTTTTCCGTGGTTTCACAAATGATCTCCGGTCCCGTTAGTGTCTTGTCCGATGATCTCACGAATGATCTTATCCCATGACTTCCCAAAGTCTACTACACATGCGCGAAGCATGTCTTCAAGCGTTTGAATGGTTCGTTCACTTTGACCGTCCGTTTGTGGATGATAAGCGGTGCTCATGTCGAGATGAGTTCCTAGTGCCTTCGGGAGAGATTGCCAAAAACGCGAAGTGAATCTACTGTCCCTGTCCGAGATAATAGACGCCGGTACTCCGTGGAGTCTTATGATCTCTCGAATGTACAAACGTATCAATCTTTCCATCTTGTAGGATTCCCTTATAGGCAGGAAATGGGCAGATTTCGTCATTCGGTCGAGTATTACCCATATGGTGTCCAGTCCATCCGACGTCTTGGGTAGTTTGGTCATGAAATCCATAGAAATCCCCTCCCATTTCCACTCAGGGATTACCGCTTGCTGTAATAATCTTGAGGGTTTCTGGTACTCCACCTTTACCTTGGCACACGTAAGGCACTTACTAACATAGGTTGAAATTTCCCCTTTCATGTTAGGCCACCAATAGTGTTATTTAATATCCAAATACATTTTGTCTGAATCGGGATGAATGGATTATCATGTCTTGTGGGCTTCCTTCATAATAACCTCTCTAAACCCTCCGAGTTTAGGGACCCAAATACGGTTCATGAAATAGTATACTCCATTCTCCTTTGCCTCTAGGTTCTTCTCCATTCCGCGCAATGCTTCGCTTGCTCTATTTTCCGTCTTCATGGCCTCTGACTGGACTACTGCAATTTGAGTGGCTAGGTGAGATCGAATGGTTATTGAGAGATTTTTCGTACGACGATTAGAGTACTCCTTCTGACTTAATGCGTCAGCTACCACGTTGGCCTTGCCTGGGTGGTATTTGATCTCACACTCATAATCGTTTAGCAATTCAACCCATCTTCGTTGCCTCATGTTCAGCTCCTTCTGGTTCAAGATGTGTTGGAGACTCTTGTGATCCGTGAAGATGGTGCACTTCGTACTGTAAAGGTAATGCCTCCAAATCTTTAGGGTAAAGACTACAGCTCCCAATTCTAGATCATGGGTCGTATAGTTTACTTCGTGCATCTTTAGTTGGCAGGATGCGTAGGCTATCACCCTTCCACGTTGCATGAGAACGCAACCTAAGCCCTGATTTGACGCGTCACAGTAGACTACAAAATCTTCTGTTCCTTCCGGTAGAGATAGTACAGGGGCGCTACAGAGGGCTTGCTTTAAGGTTCGAAACGCAGTCTCTTGTTTGTCCGTCCATTTGAACGGTACGCCTTTTTGTGTAAGTGAGGTAAGTGGCTTGGCGATCTTAGAGAAGTTTTGAATGAATCTCCTATAGTAGCCTGCTAGACCCAAGAATTGACGAATTTCTGTGGGTGTTGTCGGGATTGCCCATCCTTCGACAGCTTTGACCTTAGAGGGATCCACATGAATTCCATCTTGGCTAACTACTTGACCTAGGAAGTTCACACTTCGGAGCAAAAACTCACACTTGGAGAGTTTTGCGTATAGCTTCTCCGATCGCAGCGTTTCCATGATTTGTCGAAGATGTTGGCCATGCTCTTCTTCGCTGCAGGAATAAACGAGAATGTCATCAATGAAGACAATGACGAAGTTGTCTAGGAATGGTCGACAGATTTGGTTCATCAGATCCATAAATGCAGCAGGTGCATTTGTTAGACCGAAGAGCATTACGACAAATTCATAATGTCCGTAGCGGGTTCGGAAAGCGGTTTTTGGAATATCCTCTTCCCGGACTTTGAGTTGGTGGTATCCGGACCGTATATCTATTTTAGAAAAATAACTAGCTCCTTGGAGTTAGTCGAATAGATCGTCGATTCGTGGGAGTGGGTAGCGATTTTTAACAGTGAGTTTATTTAACTCTCTGTAGTCGATGCACGTTCTAAAGGATCCGTCCTTCTTTTTGACAAAGAGAACTGGAGCTCCCCATGGAGAGTAACTAGGGCGGATGAATCCCTTGTCCAAGAGTTCACTGAGTTGGTTGGACAATTCCTGCATTTCAGCAGGAGCTAGCCGATAGGGTGATTTAGCGAGAGGAGTTGCTCCTGGAATGAGGTCGATTCGAAACTCCACTTGTCTCTCTGGGGATACTCCCGGAAGATCTTCGGGAATACGTCTGGAAATTCACACGCTACCGGAATATCTTGAATGTTAGTCTCTTCCTTGGTTTTATCCACCATGTGAGCCAGAAATGCCAGATCCTTCTTTCGCGGGTGCTTTTGTGCCTTAATGCACGAGATGAGGCGAAGGTTCATGCTAGGCTTGTCTCCATAAATTACTAGCGTTTCGTAATTTGGGAGGTGAAGGTGAACGACCTTCTCGTGACACATAACTTCAGCATGGTGGGGGCTTAACCAGTCCATGCCGATGATCACATCGAAACTCCTAATCGATACTGGCATTAAGTCTATTTGAAAGATGTGTTGATTAAGGGTTAGAGTACATCCGATGTAGATTTCCCCGGTGGATTCGGTTTTCCCATTGGCCATTTCCACTGTAAAGGTTTCATTTAGCTTTTGGGGCTGTTGTTTTAATAAATGTCTAAACTTATTGCTTACGAAACTTCGCTCCGCTCCGGTGTCAAATAAGATGCATGCATAAGTGTGGTTTAGGGGAAACGTATCGGTAACAATAGCGGGGTCCTGAATCGCTTCTCCCTGACCCATGGTCAATATCCTTCCTATTCTTCCATTTCCTGAATTGTTGTTGTTAGGGCAGTCTCGGCGGAAATGCCCAGTCCTTCCACACCCATAGCAGGTGTGGCTAGGTCCTGCATTGCTGCCGCCGGTGATGTTGTTGTTGTTGCTGCGATTGTTGTTGTTGTTGTTTCCCTGTTGTTGGTTCTGGGGAGGGTAAGTCCTGCAGTATCTTGCAGTGTGTCCCCTTCGATTGCAACTGGTACACTGAAACTCCTTGCTTTCTCCATTGTGATGGAAACCGCACTTATTGCACTTGGGAAGATTACCGGAATAAGGTTTGGGAGCATTTGATGCAGCTGAGGCTGGAGCATGTGGTGTGGCTGGGACCGGTGTGGTGACAGCGTTAACCGCCACTGTCTGCTGCTTTTTAGAGGTCTTGGGGCCCTAACGCCCCTTCCTCTTATTGTTCTTCCCCTTCTTGCCATCACCTTCCTTCTTTCTTTCAGCCTCCGCTGGCTTCTCACCCTTCTTGTTGTCATGGTCATACAGCTTCTTTGCCAATCTTTTTGCACTGTCAAATGTTTCGGGGTTTGCAGCTATCACATTTCCTTGGATTGGTGATGTTAGTCCCCAGATGAATCGCTCAATCTTCTTTCCTTCCGAGGTGATCATACCCGGGCACAACAGAGATAGTTCATGAAATCTCGATATGTAGGCATCGATATTAGCATTCTGCACAGTGAGGTTCCACAGCTCCTGCTCCATTTTCTGAATCTCACCGCGTGGACAGTATTCAACCATCAACATTTCCTTCATCTCCGCCCACGGCATAGAGTTGGCTACAAGGAGTGTCATGGCTTCCACATGTCCGTTCCATCAGGTGAGCGCTTGATCGACAAAAGTGCAGGCCGCGAACTTTTCTTTCATCTGCTCAGGACAATTGCATATCTCGAATACCGATTCCACCTTCTCGATCCATCGCTTCAGAGTGATCACTCCTCCAGTGCGGTTAAAAGTTCGTGGTTTGGCGTTTGTGAAGTCCTTGTAGGTACATGTTTTGGTGGGTCCTTGATTCATCCCGTTGTTTGAACTTCCGGCCCCTTGCCCATTGACTCCTCCATTGTTCCCTTGATGAATTTGCACCATTGTTGCAGTGACCGCAGTAGATACAGCTGCCTGGAACGCGGCTGAGTCAACTTCGGGCGGGGTTGGTCCTGGGTTTCCGCGAGTAGGTCAGAGGGGCATCTTTCTGTCATGAAACAGAAAGATGTTGAGTGTATGTGATTTCCATGAGGTTGCGATCCTACTGACTAAGTGCGTGGTATGAACTTAAGCACTCCTACCATTTAACATACAATCATAAATTCTCAACACATAGCAATTTGTAATATCACAACAAAGCACGTAAAAGTTTACTAATATTATCCGCATTTGATAAAGGAAAATTTTGCTCGTAAGAGCATACATGAGTGACACTAGTTCGACAGCATAACGGCTCTATGAGTAGTGTAGTCACTTAAACATAGAGTCAGGGTACATAGCATAGTTCCTAATGATCTACTATGATAAGTCTATCCCTAACTGCGACGATCTGCGTCCGAAGGTGGTGTCGAGGATGTGGATGCTCCCTGAAGACGAGCCACCAATCGTTCTGCGTCCTAAAGTCGAGACTCCTACCTTACCTACCTCATGTGAAACTCCCGAAGATCGTCACGTGTCTCCTGTTCCACACGCTTGACCCTAGTCCGCAACTGGCGTACCTGATCAGCAGTGTCCTGGGCAAGGTTGCCCGTGTTCCGTAACCGTTTTACCATGACTGGAAGGGCTCGATCAGCCGGTCCTCCGTGTCTCAGGTCAAAGAACTCGCGTGACATGCCATGCGGGGGTCGTTGTCCCTGCTGTCTGCTCCATCTCCAAAGATCAATACCCAAGGGAGGTGTAGGACCAGTGGGGCCCACCCGGTAAGCAGGCACCCTGATCGGGTAAGGGGGGTTGATGACTTCGGACTCCACGTCCGAATCACCCCCTTCACTGTCATCGGGTTCCTCCTCGAAGCTTCCTTCATCTTCCTCCGATTCGGCAGGCTCGCCCTCGACTCCAGCCTCCGGTTCCCCGTCAGATTCCTCTTCGGGGTCTTCTTCAGGCTCTTCCTCGGGCTCCTCCTCTAGCCATCCGTTGTTTCCCTGGTTAGGGATGTAAGGATCTCCGGGGTGATGAAAACCATCCATGCTGTCTGCGAGAGTGTGTAATTATGCTAAGGTTATTCCCGGGATGCTACAACTATTGCATAGACCAAGCAGGCATTCTCTTTTTGGTGATATAGGGGTATAGTTTTAGGTTCCCTAGCTATCACGATCGCATCGGAACGTGTGTTAGTTATACTTTGAAGAGGATGTATTTGATCAGGCTACATCCACTCCTTGGTACCACTAAGAACAGTCCTGATTTAACCGAGATACTGGTGTTATCATGTTTGGTTCCGCGTTATGTTCTTATTCCTAATGCAAGCAAGGGTGTTTTATTTACTTGTTTTGTTCAGAGTTATGTTAGTCCCTCTTTTTGGTTTATAGTTGCATATCAATGTGTGGCTAGATATGCTAGTTCACTATAAACAAAGCTCTGATACCAACCTGTCACACCCCCGAACCAGACGGCGGAAACGTCCGAGGGATGTCGTGACTCAATTAAATACCATAACATTGAATATATATGAAACATAACATCATACGTCATCATGCATTGAGATAGTACAACTGGTAGGGTTTACACTTAGTACATTGTTTTAACATTACATTCCCAAAAAGAAATTGTTCGATAATAGATAAACAAACTGCAAGCCATCACTGAGTACATTTTTCCCCTTGGTTTACCTGTTACCTGAGAATACAAGTATTTTGAAAAACGTCAACTTATGAAATGTTGGTGAGTTCATAAGCGGTGTTTGAAAGCCAATGTTTTGTATTGTTTTGAAACTACCAGAAAATCCGATATTTTCTGAAAAGAGTTTATGAAAAAGTTTGTGAAGATCCATAGGTATGCTTGTTTGTTTCTATAATTGTAAAAAAGAATTTATTAAACTTGGTGTATGTCTCGTAAATGTGTGTATTGAATAACCCTAGGAAAACCTGATGTTTTCCTAACACTTTGAATTCCGTAGTTGTTGTACCATCGCGGTATGTGAAGTCATTGATTCCAGGCGACGTTGGATTATTGCGCATGGTGAATTGTTATAAACACGCGTTACACAAACGACCAGTTTACAACTATACTAACGATCCCTTACGCGTCGTCCGTACTATTCACGTAATCCAACCGCCCTGACTTCGTGTAGCCCCATGACCGAGGAGAAGAGAGGGCACGAAGATCTCAATAATCCCATTAGTCGGTCGAGGCTATAGTGAATGCGAAGGACCCTTGGCCCGACTCGCATTTAGTGAATTCTTGACTTTACTAGCAGTACCAAAGGACCCTTGGGGACCAATAGTATAACAGCCATTGAAAGTCCTTTTACGCTGTGTTGGATAATGTAAGACCCAACAACTCATAAGGTTGATGTCTTCGGGCCTAAAGATCAGGTCATTGGGCTAGCTAGGCCCAACAAACAAGATTTTACACTTTTGATCCCAAAGATGGTGTATCGATGTCTGTGCACTCTCACGTGTGTATTGAATTCCCAAATTTTCCATGTATGAATCGGGTTGTCGTCGTGTTAGTATTTTCGGATTTGATATTGATTCGAGACCGAATCAATTCGTTTGATAACGATTTTTGGTGTTGTTGTGTATTGTAATTCGTCGGTAGTCGCAGTGTCAGTATTTGATCACAACGGATGTATTGAATTAACATTGACATTTTTCTGTTTACAACCCCTCTTTATTTTGTAAATTTGCTTTTTCAACCCTTTGAATAAATTAATTTCTGGTTTAGTCCTTAGACCATTTTTCTTGGCATTTTAACATCAAAACTTATTGAAATTGATATTTTTCAGCACATTTTTAATTGAAAACAGTTTTAGTCCCTCAAAATACAACTTTCTCGGCTGTAACCTCTCTTTTTTGCAATTTTTACACTTTTGGCCCAAATTGGAAAATTTTTGCAACTTTGGTCCTTTTTAATTATGAAAAGCATTTTTAACCTTTGAAAAGGGCTTAGAACACTAGTAGTCCACTGTTTTACAGAAAAACACAGTTTCAGCCCCTCAAATTGGAAAATTTCGCATATTGGGCCCTATTGGGCCGAAAATGTCATTTTTAGCCCATTAAGCTTGAAATTTGTATTTTTAATCCTCCAAAAGAGTATATTTCCAGAAAATACAATATTGAAACTGTTTTGACTCATCTCACCCATCAGAATTCGTAATATGTCATTTTGGGACCTTTAACTTTATATTTTTAACATTTTGTGTCCAAAAATGAGTTTTTAGCCCAAAGAAGATGTTATTAAGCCACTTAGCTATTTTTATTGGAATACTTTGTATGTAGTAATATAATTTATGCTAGTATCATTTAACATAAAGTATATCTCGATTTTTAGGGGTTTATGGCTAGATCCAACATCATAATCACACAATAATACACATATGAGCATAGAAATCATACAAGGCATACAAATACATATAGATCTACACTTTCACTTGTATTCCCCCCCCCCCCCCCACACACACACAAAACTTATAAAACAGAAAAATAGGGAGTATGAAGCTCACCTTAGGGTGTGGTTTCGGTTTTTGGAGAACAGATGGAAGAAATGAAGTGATTTTTGGCCTTAGCACCCTTTTCTTGAAGATCTCAAGTTTGAGGGGTTCTACACAAGTTGATGATTTCATGAGAGTTAAGAAGAGATTTTAGATAGATCAAGGAACCTAGATCATAGAATTTAGTATAACCTTACCTTGGATGGTGATTTTGTGAAAAATCTCCTTGGAATGCACTTAAACCTCGAAAATTTTAGGAGAGGGAAGGAGGAGATGTTCTTCACAACTTAGGGAGGACGAAATGAATTTTGTGAGTGTATGTGTGTGTGTGTTCGGCCGAGAATGAGAGAGAGGAAGAAGAAGAGACCTTGAGGTGATATATGCATGGAAGTATGAGACATATTGCATGGAGAACCAAGAGGTAATAATGAGGTGGCATGATGAAGTCAACTCTTCATCTTTGGTCTTGGGCTTTTGGGCTGAAATTTTAAAAGGAAAGGAATGTTTTGGGCTTTAATGCCCCTAAGCCCAATATTAGAGTTAGTTTGGATGATTATAAGATATAAGTGTGATTTTTATACCTTATTGGGCTAGTTTAAGTTAATTATGGCCCATAATGTTTCATGAAGTTGATTTATTCCATTCTAGGCCTAATGTGGCCCAAATTGTTGGAATAAATGAAAGTAGGTTCAATTAGAGCCCATTAAAAGGTTCTAAACCCATGATAGTCAAATTGGAAGCTTATTGGCCCCTTTGGTTCCAATAAGGAAGTCCTAGTCCAAAATGGACCTAAACAAGAACTTCTAGGGTTTCCAATTGCTTGATGACTATTTGTAGTACTTGTAAGATGTATTTGATTGAAGTTTTTGAAAGCATCACACATGCTATTTAGTTTTTGGTTCAACATTTTACTTGAGTATAGTGATTACAAGACACAAAATTTCTAGTTGTGACATCTAGCCATACATAACACTGTATCCCTATAGACGTTCGAATATCTAATCCTAACCGAAGCTATTCATCAAACAAGAACAGGAAATAAGGCCAAACCAAACATTCTCGGGCTATAAGATCTTAGTTATATATAACCATGATGCATATTGATATTTGCATTATTATTCATATGTTTAGCATACATTTTTATTCAGTTTTAGCTAATTATGTGCATAATGTGGAGAAGAAGAAGAATTGTTTCGTTGCTCTCTTTTTCTGTCTTTTCTTTTGTTCGAACAAGCTCCAGAGATGCAACCTCCTTGACTTATGTCGGTTACAATACACATAAACCAGGGAGAAATGTCGGACCTAAATCCTTGCTGCCTCTCCTTTTCCTTCCATTCAACCTCGGCGAACCCCAGAGACAGTCTCGACCTTGAAATCGATCAACGAAGCATGCCACCTGCAAAGCATTCATGTTTTTCCCTCTCTCTATGTCATTCATAAGCCCCGATAGTTCATGTTCTTCTCCAATTACCTGATCAAGAAAAGGAATTGAGACTTAGGGGGTGTTTGAATAAATTAGTTTTTAGCTTATTAGCTTATTGCGGTGGGAATAAGCAATTTTTGCAAAAGTGTTTGGATTAGATTATTGCGATGGAAATAATCAATAAGTAATAAGCATTTTTAAGTGTATTGAAAATAAAACAATTTATATGAGTAAAATGACCAAAAACGTCTTCCTCTTATATGTTAGCATATTTTTCTTATTAAAACAAAACTGTATTGTTTTTTAAATAATAATAATAATTTTCTTATCCATAAGAGCTTAAAAAACATTTACCACATTATTTTTACACCTATTTTTAAATTGATCGGATACAACTATCAAAAATTCAAGAAACGTGAGACCATAATTTTCTTATCCATAAGAACTAAAAAACATTTATCATGCAAACCTATATGAGACCACAAATTTCGTTCCTAATCCATATTATCCATCATGCACAATTATAACCCCTTCCATATTATCCAAAATATTTTCATGCTACTACATTAAACCTTAAAATGAAAATACCAAAGAGTTTCAAAACAAATCATATGTCATTACGTGCACGGGTGTTTGACCTTAAGAAAATATGTCACGCAATCATATCGCATATTGCACTCATATACATATCGTTATTTCTATGTTCTTTACTTGATACTTTGTCATGTGGCTCAATACCATCACCGGGCCCTTCATCATTGAACAGAATATAAGAATCTTCTTGCGCTATCTGAAAAGTTGCATCACCACTACCACTCATTCTAATTTAATTGTGAATCGCCATTGAAGCTAGCATAATTTTCACTCGGATCTCGAAGTCGAAATTTAGATGCATATCTCTTAGTAACACCATCGAGCCTTCCAGACTCCGAAATTTCATTCAATTACATTGCAATGTGACGAATGACATTAAATTTTTCTTTGAATCCTCTTGGTTCCCGCACGGAATTAATCTGTCCACGTCAAAAATCAGGAATATGATAACGGATGTTTGAACCTTTGTAGGGAGCAATATAACCTTTTGTATTTGGATATCTGGTATCTACAAGGTAAAACTTACATATTGAGGTACAAGTAAAGAATATGATTCTTATTCATTTATACCGTTTGAAAATATAAAACTTTTATTAATAAATAATAATACTAACCATCGGCTAGAAGTGGAAACTTAAACTCATGTCTCCTTCGCGCTTCATTGAGAATTCTCGTGTCATGTGCACTCCCTTCCCATACATCCCACACGAAGGTAAAGCACATGTTGAAATCAGATGCTGACATGATATTTTGAGTAACACAATTCTTTCGTCCAATGTATTTGATTTGGTCACATTACAGAACAGAGGCCTTCACGTGTGTTCCATCGATAGCACCAATAGAATCCTAAAAATTCAAAAAATATAATAAGTTACCAATTATTTTTAAAATTACACAAATTCACCAAATAACATAACTTTGCAACAATAAGTACCTTGAAGTATGGATAGTACCGAGGGTTTTTTAAAATATGTTCTGGTATAGTTTCGTTATATTTAGCATTTGGTTTGGTGATATCCTTACTTACGTTAACCATACAATCCAAGACTTTATGAAAATACCTATGGATTGTTTCCCCGGAATGGTTAAATAACTCTTGAACTAGTCGATTTCCACATCCATGCGCTAAGTACAACAAGAAAATACCAAGGAAATCTTGAATAGATACACGACATAATTTCTTTAACCCATAATGTGCCACAAGATCCCTACATAACATGTTGAAAACTAGGACTTGTAATCTGAAAAGTTGATAACATCCGCTCTCTTGATCGTTAAGTATTTCATTAATAAGCATGCATCCTGTGCGCGAAGATGAATGACGACGTCTATATACGTATTTCGATTTATGATTCGATAGTAACTCTTTGACAGCAAGCCTACATAAAAGAAGTGTTTGAATCTCTTCATTTTCCTCAATTTCATCACATGAGTCATCACTATCATATGATTCATCACTTTCACAGTCACTGGCCATGAAGATAACGTGTTACTAAAAAAAAGTAAACAAGGATAAGATGGAAATTTAGCAAATACTAGATAAAATAATGGCAAAATCATGGAAAAGAAAACAAGAGCAAAATCATGGGGCAAGGGAAAAATCGACCACAAAAAAAAAAACATGAAACAAAATTGAATTAAAGCAAACACAAAACAACTGTTTAAAGTCAACATAATAGATAAAATGATAAGTCTAACACATGACTACCGTTTAAAGTCAACCTAATAGGTAATATCATGGAAATAGAAACAAAAGAAAAATCATGGGGCAACGGAAAATTTGACCACAAAACAAACTTGAAACTAACACAAGACATAAAAGTAGAGTATGTCTTTAACTACTTATCTTTCTCCATAAGCCTCTTGAGAAACTCTATATTTGTTCCATTAATCTTTGGAACCATAAAATTATGACGATCTTGCTTCTTTAAAAAGGCCTCTAACGCTCCCAAATATCTTATTGAGCCTTCTTCAAAACCTGGGAAAGTAGATAAAATCGCCATGCAATCTTCTATTGTCGGTGAGTGTGTGGTTTGTCTTGAGGGTTGAGTGCTCCTTGTTAAGAAAACATCAAAAATAGTGTCCACTTTCTCTTCATATGACGATCTTACCATACTTTTTCCTTCATTTTTTCCTTTAAATTTACTTTTTTTGTCACGCCTGGGAGTTAACTCCCCCTCCTTTTCTTACTAGAACTATCATATTTGAGAAAAGGATCAACATCATCAAATAAGAGGACTTCGTTAGTTGCTTCTTTTCCATCTGTAATATGCACAAACTGTATATCATCCGGAGTGCTACTATCACCAAATTTGCAAGGTACCTTAGCCTTGTCTCCAACAGTTATGGTATCTTGAAAAAAGCCTCGTAGTATGTCTAATATACATCCAAATTATTAACCTTAAAGTTAGCATAATCTTTATCTTCTTATATGTACAAAATGAGAATGTCATGAAAAACACTATACAAATAATAACTTGGTAGATAAATTTATAATTCTTACCTTTATTTTCTCATCCTGCCATTCTTTTGATGCTGAGACTATATTACTCACGGGATTAATTGAAATTCCTGTTTCAAGTCTTGTTACACGGTCATCATATTTGAACTCTTTCTGCATAATGTCCCATTTGTTTTTCATTTGATTTATGTACAAATCTTTACCCGTTTGTTCCAAAAGCCTCTTACATATATTTTGGCATGCAGGCTAATTGAAATAAGTACCCGGTTTGTTCCTGGTTTTTAGCTCGTTCATACATTCCTCAAGAAACATCTTGAATGTATGAGGATCCTAATTAAATCTATTTGTAACTTTCACTTTGGGTGTATCAATACCCACATCATGAACAGTGACAATGTCCATTACCTATATTATATCATGATAATGAATGAAAAAAATTCTGAATTTTCACCGTAATGTTGAATCAAAAGAAAAAAATAGGTAGTATGAATAGCAAAAAAAATGCAAATAGATAGAAGCAAAAAAAGATAACATCAATAGCAATCAAAAGATAATTCTGAATTTTCTGTAGCAGCAAAAGTTAGAAGAAAAAAAAAACAGGTGGCATCAATAGCAATCAAAAGAAAATTCTTAATTTTCTGTAACAACAACAATCAAGGATGAAGATAAAAAGAAACATTGATGGCTTCCTTGTTGATTTATGCATGATGAAAAAAATATTTGTTTATCGAGAAAGGGTTCCAGGTCGATTGCTTCCAGACAAAAAAAAAGAGAAGAAATTGTTCATGCATGTCTATTGATACAAGATGAAAAAAGACGCAAACCTGATCATTGATTGCTTCTAGGTCGTTGATGGCTTGGCACGTCGAACAGGAATATCGAGTGGAAGAAGTGTTGTGAAGGATTTGTTGATCGAGAATGGGTTTATGGGTTATGTATTGCTTTGTTTGGGTAATGTGTTAAATTTTCAAATCACTAATGGTCATTAAGTGTGGGAAGTGTTGTAAGCCTGCGTGGTAGCCCGTAGTATTCAATAGTCCTTGTGTAATGATGAGATTTTGGCAAGGTTGTGAACTGCCCATGAATTTCTCCTGATGGTTTAAACTAGGGTGGACTGATTCGTAAGGCGGTAGGAGGACCAAAGCATGTTTGCAATCGGAAATGGGTAGGTTGTGGGAGACCAGGTATAAGATAAGGCTATATTTGGTCCAACAATATTCAGTTTAGCATCAGGTGGGCGTTGTGATGATTCAGGTAATTATCATCAGTCGAGGTTTTCTTTTGAAAGTCATGTAAGGCGATTGTGTGAGTGTCTTCTGACTCTGCAACCAGGTGGGTATCCGATATCTTAGATAGTTGACAGATAAGTTGGAACCAGGGAGGTCTCAGTCGCGTTTGGAAAACATCAAGGGAATCTGAGTTGGAAGTATTTTGTTTAGGCTGGGTTTTTTTTGGAATTGGTTTGATAGTGATTTAGAGTGGGTGGTCTTCAGGAAGTCAGGTCAATGTGAGATTTCGGGTTTCATGAAAGGTAGACAAGGGCTTAAGGTTCGTTCTTCTTCAAGTTGGTGATTTTTGGTAGCATTGGTTTTAGTTTCCTTGGGAAGTCTTCTCGGGTTGTGGTGGCACGACTATGATTGTTTGGCGTGTTAAGAAAAGTAAGGACGGATTTCAAGGATGAAATCTAATTTATGTAGGTGAGAGTGCTAACAACCGAAATATTAAAGAGGGACTGTTGAGAATTAAGATATTTCAAGTTAAACATGGCGAGTTTAAGGAACCAACTCAACATGTTTAAGATGGAAGAATCGTGAAGATTAAATGAACCAACTCGACGAGTTGAGGTGCCTCAACTTGGCGAGTTGGTGGTTGGGAAGGAAACTCTAATTTATAGGGTGTTTCACCCTATTTAAAGGCCTTGAGTTTCTTTGGTTGGCCTCTTTATCAGCCTCCATTGTAATCAAAATGCTAAAACAAGTTGTAGCCTCCATTGAAAAGCATTTGATCCTTAGAAGGAAGTTTGGTGTCCATTTTGTACATTACAAAGCAGTTAGAAGATCTTGAAGTTCTAAGCGTGGGGGAGAGGTCTTAGATTCAGAATCATTATGAATTTTGCAAGGAGTTTGAGGTATCAAGTTCTTATCTTGATGGTTAGATGTTTAGATCTTTCTTTTTAGGTTAATTGTTATGTTTGAGTCATGGGTTAGATGGATGTTGGGATTAGGACGTCCTAAAGCCTTATTCTTTTAGATTTGGAGTTTTCATGGAATCTTATGGCAAAAAGCTATCGACTTTATGGATTTAAGGGTTTTACGCATTCTTTAAGTATCTTATTGATCCCTTTATGAGCATTTAAGCCTCTCCTGGTTATGCATGAGTGTAAATTTGGAAACTTTATGTGGTCTTTCAGTTATAGGGTATCAAATTAAGGGCATTGTCTTTGATTATTAAGTGTTTAATGGTTAAGCCCTTATAATTTTAAGTCTTGGGTTTGGGCTTGGACCCATTTTTGTGGTTCCTAAGGGTAAAGTTGGAAACTTTAACCTTCTATATATCATATAGGTTGAGATTAGAGGTTTGAAGCACTAAGATTCACTAATGTCGGCTTAATGTATTAAGATGTGGGTTTTTGAAGAACTCACCAAGTTTATGGATAAGCTCGACGAGTGGGCTCGATTTTTTCCCGACTTTGTAGTTTATAGAGGAACAAAACGAATTAAAAGACAACTTGGCGAGTCGGGTCAAGTCAGGCTGTTGACCTTGACTTTTAACGCTGCCTTTGACAAAGTATTTCTATGCGGGGGGGGGGGGGGGGGGTATTTGAGGTGATCAGAATTGTAATTAAGAAAATTATATGCTTAGGATAAGACCAATATGGGGTTGTGCCCAATTTTCCATTAGTGGGCATTTGGGGAACTTTTGGATTTGGCCTTAGTTTTGGTTCATGTTGGGTTAGGAGTAAATGGTCATTTTACCCCAAGTAACGATCATGGATTATAGCTTGGAACCCAATTTCTAATTAGGTGTGTTGTAGGTTTTGATAGCTCGGGAAGCCGGCAGGACAGTAGTTAGGGATTTCTTTCATTGAGCTTATACATTCATGGTGAGTCTCCTCACTGTCCTATGGGTTGAACGCACTAATGCTACCCACTTGGTTGATGTATTGGTGGAAGAACCGAGGGTATACCTTGGCAGTTTGTATGAAAGACCAACACACGGTTCCCAGAAAACTTTATGCAAGACCAGAGTCTGAACTCTGGCAATTAAATACTTAAGTAGTGTTGATTGTATGCTATTTGTCCTTGTGATACTTGCATGGAAGACCCGGAGGTGGCTCCTGGAACTTGTATGTAAGACCCAGGTTCTTGGCCCCCGACCTGGCAAGGAAGACCATGAGGTGGCTCGTGCCGTGATGGCAAGACTATGGATGACACATAACACTTTTATTGATTATGATATATGTATGATATGTATGGCTCGATGTATGAATGTTAGTTATGGTTCGATTAGTATGTGTGGTATGTGGTATTTAGGGAACTTACTAAGCTTGGTGCTTACAGTTTGTGGTTTGTGGTTTATGGTTTATGGTTTCAGGTACTTCTGGTTCGATAGGGAAGGGCTCGGTTTGATTGAAGCACATCCACCCGTGTTTTCTACAATATGTGATCTTGGGAATGAACTCTGATAAATGTTTTGTATTGAAATGTTTTGAAATGTTTGGAAAAGATTACTCTAGTGTTTTGAATATAATAAAAATAGAATTTTTACCGTTGATTTTTTGGGATGTGACATATACGTATTATGGTTATTTTATCGTGAAATAACCATTTCACACAACAAATACTACATGATACAAAATTTTATGATTTTTAGGTGACATTGTATATTATAACACACACGTTATAAAATTTTGTAGTATTTCAAGGATTCAAACTATTAATATGAATGTTTATTTGTATTTTTAAGTACACAATGTTTATACATGTACATATGCTCATTAACTTGAAAAAAATTAATAAAAATGAGCACACCACAGCTTTTCATGCATGTCAAACATACTCGGATGTTATAAACCTTGTACAACGCTATTCATTATGGCTAGTGACTTAATCATAATTAAGTTAGGGGTGAGAGTTATTCACAAATTTTTTAGTTAAGGGCTTTTTAGTGAGACTTTTCGTTATTCATTAGTTGAGTTTAATAACTTAGCCTATCCACACTACTATAACCGTTAATCTTTAGAGTGAGATACATATGCATAGATCTATACGGAGTATACATCCCCACATGCGTTTGCTAGCTACAACCCTCGACCGATCAATCGAAGTGGATGATAGGTGTCTACAATTTTTACTACAATGTCCAATGAAGCCTTGTAGGGGGTACACTCAAGTCATATAGCTCGATTATAGGAGTCACTATAAACATTAACTAGAATATATCTTTCTCAGTAACAACCATGGGCTTTGTTTCTTTTAGAACTCTTTTTGAGTATCGAATTACTTATGTAACATAACAGTTTGATTTTAAAGGATATTCAATGGTTTATTATGGCTTTTAAGTAAAGATTTACTTACACAAAGATACATTTTGGCTTTGAAAGACTCATTGCAAACACTTTTCCAATTCTAGTTATTCATACAAAGATAATACTTTTTGGACTTTTTAAAAGTATTAGTACGGTTAGCATAAAAACTGTAACACTCAGCACCCTTATGTATTCTTAGTAATCACTAAACAGACATTCAAGACGAATTGTATTACAGGTGACATAGTTTACTTGTCGTTGTATTATATGCCTATCGTTTAAGGCAATTCATGTATTATTATTAGTATTTGTAAAAAAACCTTGTATTCAAACATCAAGATGGAATGTAAATGCTATTTTGTTTATTGTTGTACTAGTACTATATATTCAGTTTACATGTGATCCATGAATTTAGTCGCACAACCCGACGTGTTCTACCATCTCGGCTGGGGGTGTGACAGATTGGTATCAGAGCTAAATGGGCTATAGAGAACTTGTATCCTCGAAAGAGGAATACAACTATAGCAACTAGCTTTTAATAAAACTATTATGAATATTAATTGCACTACTTATGGGCTACGTACGGTATGGGGAATTTGGTTTGAAGGGATGCATAGGGTTATTCGATTTCAGAACGGCTTAATTGCTAAAATGGTCCTGCCCTCCGATGTTTCCTATTTGGCCCTCATCTGTACTCGGTAGTCTTAGAGTAGAAAACAAAAATTAATAATACTGCAAACTCCACCAACAATAATATATAAGACTTATATATACTCTGACCCGTGATGAGAGCACTAAAAAAATTCTAACATGCCTCCAACTAAAACTACCAACTCAATCATTTTAGTCAAACGCCTCAATTAAGGTTAGTACCATACATAAGTCATACCATAAATAAACCTGGAACGCACACCTATGTTGTTTATGGTCGGGCTGGTAAACAACAAACCTTGGCGAGGAGTTAGACATACTATAATGGTTGAAAGTTTTAAAGTATGAAGGATGTTCTCAAGATTCACTGTAGAAACCTAGTACCTAAGAAACCTTATATCATCCCCAGAACAACATATAAGATAAAAATACTTAAAAATCTAGGATAACATTCTAATTTTTCTAGTTCTTCTAAACCCAAAGAAGAAAAGAGAACCAATAGCTCCATTACTATCGTAGGAGAGAAACCCCTAGTTCCCAATTGATCTTTCAGTAATCTCCAAACTTATCTATCTATTATTTGAAATGGGTAGGATTTCAAGTCACTCTCTATAATTTGGAAATATGTAGGATTTCTAGAATCGATCACCCTCTATAATTTGGAACCTTAGAATGAGAGTATTAGAGGTGACTTCTTACACCTCCCGATTTAATGACCTCACAAACCTTTGACCATGAATAGTGAACACATAATACAAAGAGACCGAAAGGTACATCTAGGGAATAACTTTACCAGTTCAATGTTTGGTTACTGCATCCAACCCACTACTTTTGATAGTACTAAGCAATTGACCTATCAATTGACTGAGCAGTGTATCCTTCAGGGTTCCATAACCCCATAAACTGAAAAGAGTCAGGTTAGGAGTACCAAAAGGAAGTTCCATGGCAAGTCAAAAGGGAAGTTCAAGCATCGCAAACCCAACCCAAAACCTATGGTTGTGTACGTCGTAATCACAAATACTCTCACTCAATCACTACAAGAAAAATGTGAAATTGCTATGGAAAAATTCCGTAGCTAAAACATGATATTTCATAGCTAAAAACAAATAGAGATGGAATTTGCTATAGAACCATTTTGTAGCAAAATTCTTTGTTACTAAAGTTTCATTACGGAATCCGTAGCACCTTTCTAAGGGAATTTTTGATGGACTTATTCTGTAGCAAAACAACTATGGACTACATCCGTAGCAACACCGTAGAAAATTAACTACAAAATATTTTTGTAGCAAGTTCATAGAAAATTAACTACAACCTCGTCCATAGTAAATCTATAGCAAATTGACTACGAAGTACTTCCATATCTAATTTTCGTAGCAAATCCACTACAAGTAATTTCATAGCAAATTAAGTACGACATACTTTCGTAGCAAATATTCCATAACAAATTAACTATAGTCCATTTTCTTTGCAATTATTCCGTAACATATTAACTAGTCTACTTACGTTGCAAAAGAACGTTACCAAATATATTTCATATCTTAAATTCACAACAGTTTAAGTATATAATAACTTCATAAAAATATCCATTGCAAGTTAACCACAAACTAGTTAAATACGAAAAACTAGTAACAAGATTTATTCTATAGCATAATATATAAAAAATGACTATATTTCTTTTTCCAAAGCAAATTTATTAAACAAATCAACCTTTCAAAATTGCAATAAATAATACAAGTAATTACATACATACTTAATAAAAGTAGTATATCATCCAACCTGATCCTACTTTGTTCAAAACACCGATCAAATTAATCTAATGGTCAAGTTTAACTAGAAGTTATAAACAAATAACCAAAAAAACTGTATCACTGATTATTTATGCTTCCTGTATTGTTGAATGGATCACTTTCATCAGCTTCATCCCCTATCAATGCTAAATTGGTAAGAAACTTCGTAGGAACATCCAAAAAGTAACAATTATCTCTCCTTGAGTTGTGAGATGTACATCAAACTTCCACCAACCAGGAAAGGGTAGCATGAGAATAGTTATAGCAGCAGCCCTAAAATTGCAACATGAACCCCAATAGTTGAACAATTATGGAGTTCTTACCAAAATACCTTTTATATTTTGTAAAAATGGTAAAATTCATTGCTATTTTATAGAAATTGAAATCAAAACTCCATCAATACACCTTAAGCCTCATTTTTATCCCAAAAAGAAAAAAAAATGGTGTAGTGTTCCTCAATTACTCTAATGGACTATGTGACATTTATATTTTCATGTTTATTAGTCAAATATCATGAAACCCTAAAGTGGTGCGTTAGAGAAAAAGGGTGTTTTAAAGATAAATTCTCTACCTGGTGGTATAGTGGCAGTGGTGGTGGCCAGACATAGTAGTCGTGGTTGAGGATGGAGACAACTTGTGGTTGTTGGTGATGATGATTTTGGCGACTGCAATTGGTGGCGGCGGAGCTGACTGGTGGTCATGATGGCATATAGGGTTTGTGGGAGCAAGCAACCAACACGATTTGTACGTGTTTGTAGAGAAATGGTGGGCGAGGATGGTGGTGGGAAGTGGTGGCGGCACAAGAGATAAGATAAAGTGTGGTGGTTGTTTTCTGATATTAGGGTTAGAGTGGGAGCCATATCATTTTATTTCAGATATTTCAAAGATGAGGTGGTGGGCTAAAGTGGGTTGTTGTTAAACCAAGTGGTGCTTATCCGAGAATCAAAGGTGTGGGGGATAAATTTTGATTATACTTTATAGGCTTGTGATTTTAATTTATGTTTTAAAGTTTAAAGTTTAATGTATGTTTTAAAGATCGAACGTATGAGTATTTTGTCTTAGTTTAGGCTTAAAAATATATTTTATGTCTATCTTAATTTTTTTATTGGTTTAATCTGAATCATTTGGATCATTTATTCAATCTAAACCAATATAATTTAAATCTAAACGAAGAAAATTAAGCTCCTTAATTGTTGTTGTTTCCGAAACGAAGGATTCGAGATTTCCCGACATCACAAAGGATTCAAGGTTTCCGACACGTTTTGCAAGCCAGCCCTCCTTGGCGACTACCTGCTTCACGAGTAACCCATAAGTCATGGGTAAAATCAAATCCTTAATCATGAATTCAATCTTTTACATCACGTTGTCATAGATATATAGAAATTTTAGTGTCGAATAGAATGTGTCATTCACTATTGTTTCAAACATTATAATCAATCGAATAGTATTGACAACTTGCTCATTGTCCATTCCGGATTGGTTAAGGGTTTAAACTTTACTTGGGAAGCCTCCAACACTTAAATATGCATATTGAAAAATTCTATTGCATAATATTTGTAGTTTTTCTATAGTATAATATTTATGACCTATGAATCCGTAGAAAAACATGTACCAACGTAGCTACGGATTTTGACTTCCTAACAAATGTTGTAGCAAGCTACTTACGGACTTATATTCGATAGCAAATTTTGTAGAAAAATGGCTACAAATTTTGATTTCGTAATAATTTATGTAGCAAAATAACTACAAACTTTGTTATGTAGTAGACTTTGTAGCAAAATACCTACGACTTATAATTCCCTAGAAAATTGTGTAGCATGATAACTATGGACTCCGCTTACATAGCAAAATTCCGTAGTTATTCAAATATTAGCTATATAATGTAATTTCATAGTCAATTCTATGGAAAATATACCTACATCTAACTATCCCATAGCATAGTCCATAGTAGAATAGCTACCGTTTTTAATTCCGTAGAAAAAATCAGTAGTTATTCAAATATTAGCTACGAAATACAATTCTATTGAAAATTCCATAGCAAAATAGCTATGACAAGCCATTACGTAGCAGAATAACTACGGATTGTCCTTCTGTAGCAAATTTCCATAGTTATTTCAACTTTTTCTTGTTGTGAATCAAAGCCATGCTGTAGGACTTTACCTCACTATACCAAGTGCAATTTCCACCATGTCAAAAGTTGTATGGTCTTCAGAATCTGTGACTTGAGAGTTCACACCTCTAAGTTTTGCAGAAAGGCCTCAAATAACATAACCTCAACCACTGCTATAGGAGGAAACCATAGTTGCTTCGAGTGCAACCAACCATGGCATTTCAAGAAGGACTCCCCGAAACTAAAGAATCAAGGTGGCCCGGGAAAAGAATTTGTGATAGGTGCTTAAGAATGCTCGCCAGGAACCAAATGTGGTTACTAGCATGCTTCCCATCAAAAATATTTATACTTCCGTATTATTTGATTCTCATGTCGATAGAAGATTTATTTCCTATTAGTTCAGAAGCATGGTTAACCATGAATCATGAAAATTTAATGAAGCTTACACGGTGAAAGTAGAAAATAGCCAATTAGAAAGCACCTTAATAACCACGTCTTTTACATCATCCTAAATCCTATGACCATTGGAAGTTTTGTTGTGATCATCGGAATGGATTGGTTATCAGTTCATTGAGCAGAGATTTTATGTTACAAAAAATCTGTCAAACTACCTTTACCCAACAATGAAGATCTCATGAATTATAGAGATAAATCAGGAAAGAACCCAAGAGTCATCACTTGCATGAAGGGAAAAAGGTGTTTGTAGAAAAGATTCTTTGCTTTCTTGGCCCACATGGTGGACATACAAAACAAGGGTATGGAAACCAAAGATATTTTGCAAAGTGTTCGATTACCCAAATATATTTCCAGAGGATTTACGTGGACTACCTCCAGTCAGACCGGTCGAATTCATAATCAACCTAACCAAGAGGGACAAGAAATTCTATTGGGGAGACATCCAAGAGTCAGCCTTCCATAAAGTGAAATAATCGTTGTGGAGTGCACCAATTTTGTCTCTTCCAGAAGGAACAAAATACTTTGTAATATTATATGATGCCACACACCAAGTATTAAGATGCATGTTAATGCAAAAGAATAAAGTAATTACATATGTATCCAGAAAATTTAATCCAAACAAGACCAACTACATTACCTATGACTTAGAGTTGGGAGCTACAGTGTTTGCCTTAAAGATTTGGAGACACTACCTCTATGGAACAAAGTGTGTCATGTTCACCGACCATACAATCCTCCAACACATCTTCAACCAGGAGGAGCTCAACATGAGATAATGAAGGTGTGTCAAGTTGTTAAATGATTACGATTGCGAAATTCGTTATCATCATGGTAAAGTAAATGTCGCCGTAGACGCTTTAACCAGGAAAGAACAAGCAAAGCCCCTTAGTGTAAAGGCTCTAACCCTAACCATCCATTCCGATCTCACCATCCAAATTCGAGATGCTCAACTAGAAGCACTCAAACTCAAGAATATCTTAGAAGAAAATATGCAAGGTATGGACAAACAATTCAACCTCAAGGAAGACGGAACACGATATTTCTTGAATCGAATTTAGACCCTAAAGTTTGGTAGAGTCATGAGTCTAGTATTAAATGAAGCTCATAAATCGAGATATCTTGATGCATCCTGGATCGTATAAGATGTATCTCAATCTCAATGAGCACTATTGGTGGCCCAACATGAGTGCAGAGATTACCATCCATATTAGTAAATTCTTGACTTGCTCCATGGTTAAAGTAGAGTACCAAAAGGTGTTTGGTATACTATAACAACTTTCAATTCCGAAATAAAAATGTGATACTAACTTACCACTAGTCGAGTTTCCATATTAAAATAGTTATCACACTAACATAAAGTTCGCTTGTCACACCTCAAAACCGGAACGGCGGAAACGTTATGGGGTGGATGACGTCATGTCAAGTATCACAACACATGCATTATAGTAATCAAAGTACAACAAAACATTGCATTAATAGTAATAGTTTTACATGGTTCACATTACAATACATCGAAGTAATACAAGTAAATGTAATAAGAACAGTATGGTACTAAGCTATCTTCAACAACAGCTCCGGGGATGCACCTGTCTAATGCTGACCTGAGAATACAAGTTATTTGAAAAGCGAGTATCAGCATTTTTACAAATGCTGGTGAGTTCATAAGTATTTAGTGACATTTTGTGCAAACAACTTTATAATGTAGTAGTTTAAGACTTTACAGTGTATTAGAGTTCTCTCCAGAAAATCCTATATTTTCTTTAATAAAAGCAGCCTTCTACCAAGACTAAATGAAGTTATGTGGTAAAAAGTAGTTTTCCCTTAATCGCTATCATTATCAAAATACTGAATTTGATTATTAAAGGAAGCACGAGAAGACATGGAAATAACATATGCCTCAGCAGTGAGGACTGCTGACTAAGGCAAGGGACCATAGACTCCAGGAGAGTATCGAACGAACGACACGCCTGGTTCCGTCTAAAAAATGGATACACAGACCCCAGAAGGTACCAAATGGAAGGTACAGCTGGTAAGGTCTAAAATAGTGAATAGAGACCGCTGACAGTATCACATGAAGGATACATCTTGCAAGTTCAAAACAGAGAATACAGACCGTAGACAGTATCAAACAAAAGATACTTCTTGCAAGGTCAAAACAGTGTGACTCTGAAAATGAGTTATCAGCATACAGTGTAAATTGCCGGTGAAATACCGTTACCTTAAGGCCATGAATTATAAGGCAACCTGGGATACTCGTAACCATACTAACCGACACTAGAGTACCTGACGCCTTACAAACGTCTATACATTATGACATTTGTCACCCCTTGGCTTGGTGGGCCGTGGACTGTAGCTAGCAGTTAGGGTGCGGGGGTGTCAATCCCATATAGATCTATACACACAATGTCCGCTCTCCCTGCAGGAGACTCTGGTTACCAAATAGATGACGGAGAAGGCCGTGTCCTGAAGATGCATCCTAAATAGTGGGTAGGGACTTCCAAATAGTAGGTAGTGTGTTTCTAATATAAGTGTTGAACTAGAGGTAGTGACTCTTAGTTGAATTGACTAGAGTAAACCTATATGTCTATGCTCGTATACATAACATACATCTAATGAATCAAACGACCTTCGGACGGCCATCCGATCTCACCAGACCACATCTCAACAATGAAAAGGAAATAGGGCAGACAAACCTTCCTAAGTCCTTCAATCATTATTTATATGCACCAATACAAGTACAGACATACATCTAACTACGATTGAGTGTGGAATAACCGAATTGTGATGTATAACCTACTGTGTGAGCGAATAGTGTGGAAATACGGAATCATACAATGTGAGCGAATAGTGTGGAAATACGGAATCATACAGTGTGAGCGAATAGTGTGGAAATACGGAATCATACAGTGTGAGCGAATAGTGTGAAATACGGAATCATACAGTGTGAGTGAATAGTGTGGAATAATCGAACCGTGAAGTATAAGTGTATCACGAAGTGAAATTGACAACTGATGAAGTAGGACGCCTATCAAGTACAAGTGACTACAAGTATAAGCAAAATAGAGGCAATAACAGGTATAAGCGTATCAAGAAGTGAAAGCGTTATCAAGTAGGAGTTTTAAATAAGTAAAGTGGAGCAGCAGGAATAAACAAGTACAAGTATACGTTGTAAAAGAGAATTTGACGAAAACCTTGGAAAACCTTTATACTTAGGAAAATTACATTTGGTATCCTTTGGTAAAACGAGTTTGAAAGCCTTTAGAAATTCTTTGAAAACTTTCCATAAACCAGTTTAAAATGTACTTTGACAAAGCAGTATAAGTGAGAGTTTTGAAATAATTGAAAACCTTTTTGAAAACCATTATAGTGTCCTACTCGGTAAAACAGTGTACAATGTGGTAAAATCTTGTGCATGAGGGTTATCAATCACATTTGATTGATATGATAACTGGCATGTTTAACTTGTATCCCCCCTATAAAACAAGTAAAAACATTAAAAGGTTCATTCAGGGGTATGAACTCACCTGTAGTGAGTGGTTCTAATGACAAAGTTGGATTTGATGCTAGGTGTCAAGTGGTGACTTGAGTACACACGCGAAGCCTATTTAGCATATATTGGTACATGTATTGATATAATTAGTGTTATGAACAACTAATTGATGATTTTGGGACCATCATAGGGACTAGTAAACACTTATAATGAAGTGTTATAATCATATATGATTGTATGAGGGTTTATAAGGCTATACAAGAGGGTGTATGGCCAAAATACACACTTTATGTGTGTGTGTGGCCAGGTGTGCAGCCATGTGTGCTGACAACACTTGTGTGCGGCCCTGTGTGCTGCCAGGCCCTGTGTGCGGCCATGTGTACGGCCAGATGGTGTTGTTGGTGTTCTTGGTACCTTTTTACGAAGATCTTCAAGGAGAATGGATGATACTTGAGAGGATCTCGTGTTCTATGCTTGAAGAAATGAAGGAAGTGTTTAAAAATGATTTAAGTGTGGCATATATAGGTGGAGTGTGCGGTTGGGAAAGGTGTGAGGCCGCATACAAGAGTGTGTGGCCGCACACTCAAGTGTGTGGCCACACACTCCATGCGTTGGAGTGTTTAGCCCGGTTTTGATTCCTATGCTTCGAGTTAACCCTTTTTAACACTCCTAACTTGATTATATCACATTTAGAATGCTTTATTAGACTCTAAAGGGTATTACTATATAGAAAAATAAGTCTAATATTGGAAGGAATTGAAGAGTGCATGCGAGAAGTTTTTCGGGTTGCCACATCATTCCCCTGTTAAGGGAATTCCGTCCCGAAATTTGAGTTTAAGTTACTGGATTATTACAATTAACTTATTAAAAAGATGAGGATATTTCAGTTTTATCTAATCCTCGCGTTCCCAAGTGAATTCCGGCCCGCGCTTGGCGTTCCAGCGAACCTTCACAATCGGGATGTAGATTCCGTCTAGTGTAGCTAGTGGGTTCCAAATGGTGTCTCTACAAGGTTAGGGTTCGATATGGAGTTTATCAAGATGAGTGAGGCACGGAGAGTGTTGTCGGGAAATCACATATCAAGTCTAAGAAGTTGATCGATCAGGTGTGAATTTGTGGTATATCCGAAAGTAGTAGTGGTCTGACGAGGGTTGAACCAAGTCTCCATGGGGATTCCAATATGGTCCTAAGCTCATCGGAATGGTAGAGCTTTTTAGTACTTAGAACATAGTGTACTTCTATGGAAAGATCATCACTGGCGTGATCGCCATTCCGAAGTTCCTAACGTTCTCTCCCGTACTGGTGGTGTAGTCCTTCAGATTGGTTCTTAGAAAGCTCAAGTGGTCTTTGGTCTCGCGTTTCCTGCCAATTGGTTGATAGAGACATCCTGGATCGTCGAGTGGGTTGCATGACTATGGTTATCTGTTTGCTGTAGAGTGTCTATCTGAAGCTTGTGCAAAGCGAATATGCACTAAAGGTTCTTGAGATGCGGAAACCTTGAGGGTCGTGGAGATAGGGTTTCTCCAGAAAAGTGTTGGACTATCTCGGGAGGTGGTTCTACTATCTTTGCGTGAGATAGTATTCGTGGAACACCTAATAGTCCAAGGAATCTCTAAGACTATGGTTTATTCTAGCGTGGAAAGTGTATGTTCCTGCATAACCCTTCGACTAACACCAGGGCTGGTGTCAAGTCTATAATCTCTTCGGGGTCTGGGTCACGAGGTTCAACGCAACTACTATTGCACTTTGATCGGGGATTCTTGGCCGCGGAGGTTATCCTGTGGTTCTCGGTATTCTAGTGTTCACCTCGGAGAATGTATTCTATCGTCTACAGGGTGACGACGATTTCCTCCTTGCGAGAGGGTGGAGGATGATAAGCACCACTTGTCTATAACTGGGTGGACGAGGTGCATGAGTAGTGCGAGCCTCTAGTGCAACTACTCTTCCGAAGGTTCTGAGTTTTCTCGGTCTAGGTCAAATCTAGTGGGTATATGGTTTCATCACTCGGAAATTTACTCGCTCAACCCGCAGTGATTCTCTTGACTCCGGCTCCTATGTTATGGAATAGGGTGAAAGTGTTTTGCGAAGAGGTCCATGGTAGAGCTCATGCTTGGCTTAACCACCAATACTTGATGTATGCCAGCGTATACCTAGTTATAGTGGTCAGCCTCATGAGTTCTATTCTCTGGGTTCACGAACCTGATGTGCGGGGTGCGAAGGGTCTCCCGGGGAAATCTACAGAGTATGATTCGCTTAGTGGTCATCTTCTTAGAGTATCTGTAGTGTCGTTTACTTTGGTGTCCATCGGTTTACGAGGGGTCGGTCAACAGTGTATGGTACCCTCCCTTGGGTACTTCGGAAGGTGTGAGATAAGAGAGACGATTGACGGATCGCATTAGGTTTGATTATTTGTGTTAGGTTTAGGTTTAGAAGAACCTTTATGCGCCGACATGGATACGGAGAAAGTTCTTTTTACATAGCACTAAGGGTCTACACATGGTTGCACGAAGTCGAACCATGATCAATAGAGTCGTCGAAGTTGGCACACTTCGACATGATATATAATGAAGGTCGATATAGTCATGTGCTTAATAGGCACACAAGCTCTAGGCGCCTCGGGTTTCGTCCTATGTATCACTACTACGGATACTCGGACCGATAGAGTCGACGCAGAACTATAAAGAGTTCTAAGTGTTTCCGAATAGAGTATCTTTTCATGAATGAATTCTCACAAGGCATTTCTATAATCGCCTCACATATACTAGTCATGTATATTTAAGGTGGGGAGGACTATTGACTGAGCGACCCTGCCCTAAATCCACAACCAAACGAGGAACAGGAAATGAGGTGGCATTCGCTCACTCTAGGTCTATCCATCTTAAATATATATGGCCGTAACGTATATGTTTAGCCATTATAGTTTTACCTAATGAATTTTTAAACTCTATAACAGTGCTGCGACTTTCGCCTTACTGGGAAGAATTTACATTTGAAGTAGTCTTTTATTGTTCTTAGTTTAGTTATCCGAGATTGAGAGATGTACCAAAAATCTAATGAGTCCCTTGCCGCTTCTCCCTAAGCAGTAGTGTCAGGCTCCTTCTGTGTCTTTGTCTTTCTCTTCGGTTGGGCAGTCCTTCTTGAAGTGTCCCATTTCACCACATAGGTGGCAAACTGTACAGGTCACCACCTTGGTGATTGATGTAATGAACTCAACCGGGGTTCTGCAGACGCGAGCAGTGTGCCCCAACACGTGGCACCTAGCACAATAGAGTTCCCGGCAGGCACCATGATGATGGTAGCTACACTTGCTGCAGTGGGGAAGGTCTCTTAGATACGGTCTTCTTGGGGTCGGGAGGGAAGGGTTGATAGGGGTTGCTTCATCTCGTTGCCCTTCGGAAGGTCCTTGGGCCGAGGTACTTCCCTCCTGCATCTTGACTTTTCTCTTTAGTGGGTTCGTTTGAGGTTCTTGGGTGACTGGGTATGGAAGTGTTGGTTGTTGCTTTCCATCGCCAGGATTTGAAATCCCGACAGGGACCTTGCAAACATTAGCGGTGTTAGCATTCAGGTGAGTCATGACAGCTGCTACCGCTGCTGAGACTGCAGCTTGGAACGTAGCTTCATCGAATAAGAGAGTAGGTTTCTTGCTTCTGGATTGGTTACGCTTCTTTGGTGGCATGGTTTTCCTACACGGAAAGGAATACAAGGTAATGAGAGACAGTGGTTACCCTGGACATTTCTGTTCCTGAGCGTATTAGGCATAAATTTTTTCCCGTGCCTAGGGTACTGATTGTCTGAGTGTCGACCTACATCCCTATGATGTAGTCCTGGTAATCGAAGTGGGTGTATGAGTATCAGAAAAAGGCCACAAGATGCGATTCGTTCCTACTAAGTTACCTTTATACTGGGAATGGTTTCACTCTCCGACCTGGAGAGATTTGAGAACAGTTCGGAATGAAACTGCGGAAAGAAAGGCTCACAAGGGCAAATAACTAAATTCTCTCAATAGAGATGCAGGGATCTACCCAAATCGTGTATCTGGCAATGGGAAACGACGATTTTACCTAACACATAGCGTGAGTAGTGTAACCACTAACTCACTAAATTGTATTATTTTATGGGTGTATTAGCGTGACGAACACGAGGAAAAGACACTTCTCGGGTTCCATGCACTGGCTCCCTCTGTCTGCCTCATATCTTTGACTGGTATCAGCGTTGGTTTCCTTCGGTAGTTACCTAGGGTTCTCTTCTCGTATGGATATATTGAATTTCTACCCCACCTTACTCCCGAATTCACTATGGGTGTCATCACTACATGATAGATGACTGGAATTCTCGGAAATTTAGGCGAATCTCTCACCGATGTCCTTAAAAGGTATAGGCACTTGGTGACTTTAATAGTCTCGACCTAGTTCATTCGTTTCCGAGCTGGAAATCTTCCAAATGAGCTTCTTCGGGGTCGAAATCAACTCTTCTGCCGAGTACTGAAGTGGATAGGGTTTTCTACAGGGTTCGTGCGAGAATGGAAATGTCTAAAGAATCCTAAGAGATTATTAACATTTCACTGGATGATCCACATCGAGTCCTGCTATGATTACACAGGGTATACAAATCACATATAGCTTAGATCCGATAGGCCTTCGAATATGTGATACTACTCTAGAACCACATCCCAACGAGGAAAAGGAAATAGGGCAAAACCACACATTCTTAGCCTATGGGATCCTCATTATATATGACTTTAGAAGTATACTCTCTGTAGTTGTAGGTATATCAATAAGGATCTTTTAGTTCTTCACACAAGGTTATCTATGTATCCTAAAATACCCCTATGGTATTTTAATTTCTTGTTTGTTTCTTATCTTCTGATTATAATTCTAGGATTAACATGAGTCTTTTAGTGTTCCAAAATACTCCTATAGTATTTTAACTTTATGCTTGGCTCTAGCATTCCTAGTTGGTAAGTTTCAGACCTATTGTAACACCACTATCACTCCCAAGCACACGTTCATCACGTCTCGAATAAATGTAGTTGATCAGGTTACATTTATTCCAGCGTACGATTACATAACTGCCCAGGTTTGACTGTAGTGCTCAACATCCGAAGACTTTTATTATTGTTCTTCTTGTGATACTTGTGTTCCAGTGTTTAGATTCTGGATGTTATTATACTTTGGTAAAATATGGTTATATTTTAAAGTATAATTCTTGGTCAGAGTGTTTTATCACTATAAACAATGCTCTTATACCAATTTGTCACACCCCAAAACCGGAACGGCGGAAACGTTTTGGGGTGGATGACGTCATGTCAAGTATCACAACACATGCATTATAGTAATCAAAGTACAACAAAACATTGCATTAATAGTAATAGTTTTACATGGTTCACATTACAATATATCGAAGTAATACAAGTAAATGTAATAAAAACAATATGGTACTAAGCTATCTTCATCAACAGCTCCGGGAATGTACCTGTCTAATGCTGACCTGAGAATACAAGTTATTTGAAAAGCGAGTATCAGCATTTTTACAAATGCTAGTGAGTTCATAACTATTTAGTGACATTTTGTTCAAACAACTTTATAATGTAGTAGTTTAAGACTTACAGTGTATTAGAGTTCTCTCCAGAAAATCCTATATTTTCTTTAATAAAACAGCCATCTACCAAGACCGGACGAAGTTATGTGGTAAAAAGTAGTTTTCCCTTAATCGCTTTCATTATCAAAATACTGAATTTGATAATTAAAGGAAGCACGAGAAGACAAGGAAATAACATATGCCTCAGCAGTGACGACTGCTGACTAAGGCAAGGGATCATAGTCTCCAGGAGAGTATCGTACGAACGACACGCCTGGTTCCATCTAACAAATGGAGACACAAACACCAGAAGGTACCAAATGGAAGGTACAGCTGGTAAGGTCTAAAACAGTGAATAGATGTAACAACCCAAAATTTCTGTATCATTTATTGTAACTCTTTCGTAGTACAATTCGCGCAACCAATTGTCGTTTCCGATTTCGATTTCCAATCTTCCGTTTAATTAAGTCATTATCTGGTACACATTTAAAATGAATTAATGGGTGTCTTAATACATTTAGAAATCATATTAGCACCTAACTTTAGTGATCGGAATATTTCTAGAAATTACCGTATCGGGTTACGGTAACTCAATCGGGTACGACCAAAAGCCTCGTCTAACGCCGATATCGGGTAGAATTCCACCGTGTCCAAAACTTAAACACTATATAAACATGTTTAAGCCTTCATTTGAAGCCTTTGGTCAATTTCTCATTTAACACTCACAACCTCTCTCCTCAACCCAAAATCAAGGTCCAAAACAAAGATTTAAGGCTTGAAATCAAAGAGGTAACACCCCTAACTTGTTATTCAACCTCTTTAGCCTTCAAATTTGTGTTTAATTTGTGTTTTGGGACCAAGAGCATGAGTTTACGGCCAAGGAACTAGCTTGGGCCGTAAACTCCAAGAAATGGGGTTTTTAAGCCCTAAAAACCCTTCCTTAGCATGGTTGGACATTAGATATGACTTAATGGCTTAATGGAAAGGACTTATAACATGTAAAACATTGATTTTGAGGGACAAAAGTGAGTTTATGGCCAAGACACATTCTTGGGTCGTAAACTCATATTCAAAGGGTTTTTGAGCCAATTAACCCTTCCAAATCATAGTTGGGACTTAGACATGACATTAGGGCTTGCTAATCGAGACTTGGAACACTTTAAACATGATTTTTGGGTAATAAAAGTGAGTTTATGGCCAAGACATACTCTTGAGCCGTAAACTCCTCTTAAATGGTGATTTAGTGCCTTAAAACATGTCAAAATGCTTTCAAACTCAACCAATGGCCTTGTGGTAAATCCTAGATTCATCTAAAAATGATTTGGAGACCTTAAACACAACATATACCCTACATAAGTGAGTTTACGGCCAAAGAACTCCTCCTAGGTCGTAAATGATGGGTTTTGAGCATTCTAACACTTCCTAAGTGTACATGCAACCCTAATAACCTTGGATCTATGTTTGTCTAATTATCATGCAAAGTTGAATTCCAAGGTTATGTTCCTATCTAGCATACATGGGGAACAATTTTATCATAAAGTCTAGATAGAATAACTTACCTTGTTGTTGTTTGTGTTCCTTGAAACCTTGTGAGCCTAGCACCCCAAGTGTGATGCCTCAAATGCTTCACACAACACCAAATGCTCTTGGAAGAACTTATGAGAGAACACACACTCTTCAAAATCAGCCAAGCCCTCTTGTTTCTTAGTGTAGCCGATTTTAGGTGGAGAACATGTTACTTATATAGTGTTGACACATCTAGGGTTAAACCCTAATGTGTCATGACTCTTCATTTCCATGACCCATGGGTTTGTAACTCCCATCGAGCATCCATGGAGCATCCTATGGGTGGAACCCAACTTGATAGTCCATGGAGCCTTTTAGCCCACTACACAAGATATGGATGATTTACATAATTAACCCATATATTTAATTAGTTATCTTTTGATCACTTAATTAATTCTAAATTAATTCTTGATCAAACTAATCAAATAATATTATTAATATATTAGAACTTAAAATATATTAATAATCTCCAAGTGTTATTTCTCTCATTTAGTCTATCCAATTGCATGGTGCCATGCAACCCAAATGGACCATGCCGGGTCGGGTCAAGTACATACCAGAAATAGTTATGGACTTAGACACCTTATCCAACAGTCTCCCACTTGGATAAGTCTAATAACTATTACTGCAAGTATGACTTCAGGAACCGATCGGCAATCGTAGCTCTTTACAAGATTTCTCGAAACTGAGAAGATGATAGTACACCATTTAAGATAAGTGATCATATAATCCTCTGTTCTAGATATCAGTCGGACAAATACATGGAACAATGTCTTACTTATTGTCCAACAATTTGTTTCCCGATTTCCGATTTGTTTGACAAAGAACTTCATTGAACACATCAATTTAGTTCTGACCGGGCCCGGTACATAGGTCAAAATAAAATCATCGAGGGGCCCAGATATCAGCTTCTAATCCAAGAAGGAACAGATAAACTTCGACTCATATGTTTGTTCTACTACTCATTGAATTACACACAAGAGCGCGATTTATAACATCGAGTTACCAATGCATTTTTCGTACAATCAATGCATAACCAACTTGTAAGTAACAAATCATATCTCTAGGTTTAAAGACTTATATGATATTACCGTCTCACGATCACTCGAGATAGAATTCCATGAAGTGATTCCAGTGAGCGTGAGTTGAGTCCAATGCTCAGAACTTATGAGCACTCATGATTGTTGTAGCCTTGTCCAAGACCTCTACAACCAAACATGACAGTCTTGATTCATACCTACTTCCGACATATGACCGACTGTGGAGGTTTGAATAATATGTTATACCAAACAAAATTATTCTGGAACTCAAAACATGCAAAAGAAATATAGTAAACGATCGACAAGAGATAGCAACACTTTACTCATAAATAAAACACTTTTATTCATCATCAAATGTCAATTACACTTTACAAATTTCGAGGTTATCTAACTACTAAATCTAATATCATCCTTCAGCCCTATTCTCCGAGCATACTGGAGATGCTTAACCCGAGTCAGTCCCTTCGTGAGGGGATCTGTCGGATTCTCATCTGATGATACCCTCTTTGCCACGAGGAGTCCTTCTTCGATCCGATGTCTGATGAAATGGTATTTTCTGTCGATGTGTCTGGATCTCCCGTGATCCCTTGGTTCCTTGGCTAAGGCAACAGCACTTTCACTATCACAGAAAATTTCCATTGGCTCTTTAATAGATAGTACAACTCCAAGGTCTCCAATGAAGTTCCTCAGCCATAACGCCTCCTTTGCCGCCTCGCTAGCTGCAATATACTCTGATTCACAAGTAGAATCTGCCACTGTCTCTTGCTTGGAACTCTTCCAAGAAATTGCTCCTCCATTTAGGGTAAAGACCCAGCCCGACTGAGAGCGGAAGTTATCCCTATCAGTCTGGAAGCTAGCATCACTATACCCTACAACTCTCAAGTCATCACTCCCACCGAGGGTAAGGACCCAGTCCTTAGTCCTTCGTAGGTACTTGAGAATATTCTTTACCGCAGTCCAGTGTGCCTTGCCAGGGTTCCCCTGAAACCTGCTAACCATGCTCAAGGCAAAGGCTACATCAGGTCGAGTACACGTCATAGCATACATGATCGAACCTACAGCCGAAGCATAAGGTACTCGACTCATTTCTGCTATCTCAGCCTCAGTGCTAGGGCTTTGTGTCTTACTCAGTTTGGCATTACTCTGGATGGGCAACTCTCCTTTCTTGGAGTCTTGCATTCTGAATCTCTTCAGCACCTTCTCCAAGTAGGTACTTTGACTAAGTCCAATTAGTCTTTTACTCCGAGATCTCAAGATCCTTATCCCCAAAATATAGGCAGCTTCACCAAGGTCCTTCATAGCAAAACACTTTCCAAGCCAGGACTTTACTTCCTGCAGAGTTGGAATGTCGTTTCCTATGAGTAGTATGTCATCCACATACAATACCAAAAAGCTAACTATACTCCCACTAGCCTTGACATATACACAAGATTCATCTTCACTCCTAGAAAAGCCAAATTCCTTGACCTTTTCATCAAAGCAAAGATTCCATCTGCGAGGTGCTTGCTTTAATCCATAAATGGACTTCTCAAGCTTACACACTCTATTAGGGTACTCGTTACTGACAAAACCCTCTGGCTGACTCATGTAAACATCTTCAGCCAACTTTCCATTAAGGAAAGTGGTTTTGACATCCATTTGCCAAATTTCATAGTCATGAAATGCGGCTATGGCTAGCAGAACCCGAATAGACTTAATCTTGGCTACCGGAGAAAAGATCTCATCATAATCCACTCCAGGAATTTGAGAGAAGCCCTTTGCAACCAGTCTAGCCTTATAAGTGTGTACTTTACCATCCATGTCGGTCTTCTTCTTGAAGACCCATTTGCACCCTACAGTCTTTCGACCTGGTACATTCTCAACCAAGTTCCAAACTTGATTGTCATACATGGATTGTATCTCGCTATCCATAGCCTCTTTCCATTTAGCAGACTCGGGGCCTGCAATGGCTTCCCCGTAGCTGTTAGGGTCATCTTGACTTACTAGTGTTCCATCACTAATAAGTGTCTCACCTTCTGCAGTAATATGGAATCCATAGTAATGCTCAGGTGCACTCCTAACTCTCGTGGAACGCCTGAGAGGCACATATTCGTCAATTGGCTCAACAGGAGTTTCCTCCTCAAGTTGAGGGCTAGAGTTTGAAGTTCCTTCACCACTTGACTCTTGAATTTCTTCAAGATCAACTTGCATCCCACTATCTCCTTGGCTTATAAACTCTCTTTCTCGAAAGACTCCTCTTCTTGCTACAAAGACCACATTGTCACTAGGTCTGTAGAAGAGGTAACTAAAGGATTGATGTGGGTAGCCGATGAAAATACACCTCTCGCTTCAGGGTTCGAGCTTATCATGAGTCCCGTGTCTCACGAAAGCCTCGCAACCCCAAATCTTGATGTGGTCTAGTTTAGGTACTTTACCAGTCCACATCTCGTGAGGAGTTTTGGCAACTTTCTTTGTAGGGACTAGATTAAGGATATGGGCGGCAGTCTCTAAGGCATACCCCCAGAATGAGATTGGTAGCGAAGCTCGACTCATCATGGAACGAACCATGTCCAACAAGGTTCGATTTCGCCTCTCAGCCACACCATTCAACTGCGGTGTCCTGGGAGGTGTCAATTGTGAGACAATCCCACATTCCCTTAGATAGTCGAGGAACTCTGAATTAAGATACTCACCACCCCGATCGGATCGAAGCATCTTAATGTTCCTGCCCAATTGATTCTCGACTTCCTGTTTAAATTCCTTAAACTTCTCGAAAGTCTCTGACTTATGCTTGATTAAGTAGACATATCCATATCTACTGTAATCATCAGTAAAAGTCAAATAATAACTATTAGCATCCCTTGTGGCATGTTTGAATGGTCCACACACATCCGTGAATATAAGGTCCAACAAACCTTCACCCCTTTCACACGAGCCTGTGAAGGGTGACTTTGTCATTTTTCCAAGTAAGCATGATTCGCAACTATCATTTGACTTTAGGTCAAACGACTCCAAGACTCCATCCTTTTGGAGTTGGCCTATGCGTTTCTTGCTTATATGTCCAAGACGACAATGCCATAATGATGCTTTATCCAAGTTATTATTATTAGTAGAATCAATACACAAAACATTATTTCCTAAGTTATCTACAACAGATACAACTTCATACACACCATCACAAGGTAATGCTTTAAAATAAAGTACATTATTAAAGAAAGCATTAATCGAACCAACTTCATTATCAAACGAAAAGGTAAAACCTTGTTTGTACAATGCATGAAAGGAAATAATATTTCTTGCCATTTCTGGCAAATAAAAACATTTATTCAAATCTAAATTTAACCCACTACTTAGCGATAAAGTATAAACTCCAATCTTGGTGACAGGTGTAACTTTCCTATTCCCCATGATTAAGTTTATTCTTCCTTGCTCCACATTCTCACTTCTTCCTAGTCCCTGCAAGTCACAACAAATATGAATACCGCAACCGGTATCAAGGACCCAAGATTTCGAATGGGGTGAGTTATTAGAAATGATAGTGTAAATACCTGCATGGTTGGGTTTGACTTTCCCATCCTTCACATCCTGCTGGTACTTTGGGCAGTTCCGCTTCCAATGAGCTTTTTCATGGCAATAGAAGCATTCAGCCTCTTTTGGGTCAGAAGAAGGAGTAATGAAACCTTTCTTGGTTCCACTTGAAGAAGATCCATCAAGGGTCCGAGCCTTGGTACCCTTCGAAGATCTCTTTCTCTTCCTCCCTCGACTTTGCCCGATTGCCAAGACCGGAGTTGAGTCTGGAGTAGGAGTGATAGCAACCGACTTCCCCTTAAGACCTGTTTCTGCGGTCTTGAGAAGTCCCTGAAGTTTGCTGAGGGTGACCTCTTCCTTGTTCATGTGATATGTCATGTGGAATTGATCATAGCACGATGGTAAGGAGTGCAAAATGATATCTATTGCAAGCTCCTCTGGGAAATTCACATTGAGCTTCAGCAAACGATCCACATACCTTTGCATTTTCTGCATGTGGCTCGTGACGGACTCTCCGTCCTTCATCATGGTTGTTATCATGGAGCAGATGACTTCGTACCTCTCTTGTCGTGCACTTTGATGGTATCTTTCCATCAAATCTTGGTGCATTTCATAAGGGTAGAAATCTTCATAAGACTTTTGGAGTTCAGCTGTCATTGTGGCCAACATGATGCAAGCCACCTTGGTTGCATCTCTTTCATGAGTATGAAAGTCAGCGATCTCCTAGGGAGTTGCAGTGGACTCATCAATTTCCTTAAGCTCCTTGTCAAGGACATATTCTTTGTCCTCGTAGCGGGTAATCATCCTGATGTTTCTGATCCATTTATTGAAGTTGGATCCATCAAAGGTGACTTTCCCACACAAACTCATAAGAGTAAAGGAGCCATTAGGATTCGAGCCAGAAGCATTATTTGAAGACATATGAAAGAGAAGAACAAGTTTAGTATAGATTTAAGAGAGTCCTTAATAAAACACCCAAATGTAATATTAAGGCTAGGATCCAATCACAATATAATATAACTTAGAAGAGGTATGCCGTAATCTAAGCTATACCATATTTGAAAGGTAGGTGAATGACGATTCACCAATTTCCACCACGAAAACCGAAATATTAGATCTTTAGTTTTTATTGGTTTTAGAAATTCCTAGATTCTTTGAGATCCAATGAACTTTTCAAAGGCATGTTTCAATCTCGAGAGTGCCCTCCAAGTTTTGTGACTGGGATGCCGAGGATCACAAAACGAGGTGTGAAGTAACCATGCAAATCACTTGGTACCCTTAAAGTTTATCACTCAATCGATGTGCCGGTAAACCACACACGCTCCACTGATACTATAATAAACCTTAAGTCACCCTTTACCTACCTTGTTAAGTCCAAGTTAGTGTGCCGGTTAACCACACACGCTCCACCAACGACTTAGACAAAGTGTAAAGTGTAATTTCATGGATTAGCACCTTATTCACATTTTCCTAAAGTAACTAAGATTGGGAATTTAATAAAACATTTAGTTACTTTATTATATTCATCATACTTTGAATGAGAATTTATAAGTCCTTGTCTTACCCGTTCGGCTAACGACCCTCCACCAGTCAAGCAAGCGGTGGGTGAGAATATACACCCATTAAGTCACCATTTTATAGGCAACAACCTTATACCCACCTTATAGACCTGCTTCGTGAATGAGGCGTACTAGCGGTAAGACGACTTTATTCTTATACATATATATATATATATATATATATATATATATATATATATATATATATATATAATTATTAAATAATATAAGTATAAGGGTTGAATTTTAACTTTTAAAATTCTAGGGGTTGGAACTTAAAGTTTTAACTTAACTTTACTTGTTCCAAAACTTGAGGGCAAGTTTTGTAACTTTCAAAACTTTTCATTTCTTGTAACTTATGAGTTTAACAGAGTAATAAAATGAAGACTCTTCATTTTTCTAACTCTTGTATTTGTTTTAATGGTTTTAACTCAAGTGTGACTCTTGGTTTTCCATAACTTAAGGATAAGTTATGGACTCCATTAAAACACATTATGATCAAGAATTAATCTACCACATAGGTTACAAATAATTCCTATGATCATCTAAAACATCATAAGAACAAGAACATGAATATGAACACAATCAAAAATTACATTTAAAACTTTGTAATTTTGATAACTAGTTGTTGTAAATGAATTAGCAAAGACATTACACCACCAAAAACAAGTTTTCAATTACCAAAACAGTTTAGGGTAATGTTTCTAATTCATTTCCAGCAACTGAATCGAAATTCTGCACTCAGTCGACCCTACTCGCCGAGTGCACGAACTAACTCGCTGAGTTGGTTGAAGATACTCATGAACTCGACGAGTCCCCCCTATAGACTCGACGAGTCCATTCGCAGACAGCAAGATTTCCGATTCTGTTTTCAACTTTTAAGCACAAATAAGAGCAAACAAGCCTAGGCTCTGATACCACTGATGGGTTTTGAGCATTCTAACACTTCCTAAGTGTACATGCAACCCTAATAACCTTGGATCTATGTTTGTCAAATTATCATGCAAAGTTGAATTCCAAGGTTATGTTCCTATCTAGCATACATGGGGAACAATTTTATCATAAAGTATAGATAGAATAACTTACCTTGTTGTTGTTTGTGTTCCTTGAAACCTTGTGAGCCTAGCACCCCAAGTGTGATGCCTCAAATGCTTCACACAACACCAAATGCTCTTGGAAGAACCTATGAGAGAACACACACTCTTCAAAATCGGCCAAGCCCTCTTGTTTCTTAGTGTAGCCGATTTTAGGTGGAGAACATGTTACTTATATAGTGTTGACACATCTAGGGTTAAACCCTAATGTGTCATGACTCTTCATTTCCATGACCCATGGGTTTGTAACTCCCATGGAGCATCCTATGGGTGGAACCCAACTTGATAGTCCATGGAGCCTTTTAGCCCACTATATAAGATATGGATGATTTACATAATCAACCCATATATTTAATTAGTTATCTTTTGATCACTTAATTAATTCTAAATTAATTCTTGATCAAACTAATCAAATAATATTATTAATATATTAGAACTTATAATATATTAATAATCTCCAAGTGTTATTTCTCTCATTTAGTCTATCCAATTGCATGGTGCCATGCAACCCAAATGGACCATGCCGGGTCGGGTCAAGTACATACCAGAAATAGTTATGGACTTAGACACCTTATCCAACAGTAAACTCCTATAAGTGTGGCTAATGATGTCTTAAACCACCCTAAAAGCTTGGAAAGATTTCTAGAATTGCATGTGAGTGTTTTAAACATCAAAAACTAATTTTTCAAGAGCATAAGGAGAGTTTACGGCCATAGAACAAGCCTCTAGGCCGTAAACTCCTAAAAGTTTGTAAAATGGTAACCTAAATTCATAACAATGCTTAGAAAATTAGTTAGAATCACATGTGATTGTCCTATATAGTTCAAATTAACCATTCTTAGCCATGGGTGAGTTTACGGCCGTAAACTCTAAGAGTGTGGCCGTAAACTCATGTTTTAAATGATGTAAATTCATTCCATGTGTTCCAAGGCATTTTAGATAATCCATTCTAGCAATCCTCATGTCCATTTGAGCCCTTAAACCATCAAAACCACACCCACATGAGTTTACGGCTGTAAACTCATGTATGTGTGTGTTCAATAGTTGTAAACTCCTTAAAATGTTTACTCTTGGGGAGTAAACTCAAGTCCCAAGTCCCTAGTGCCATTACACGTCCGAAGATGTCACCCGGGTCACTCCAAACGCTCGTTTTGAGGTGTTTAACCTCATTGGAGTGTAATGTTCCATATGATTAGTGAATGTATCCCTAATTATATATATATGGACATTATTTCATTTTACATAGGGACATCGCGAGTAATCAAACCCCGAACCAACGTCTAGCATTCAAAACCGACACGTTTCCGAGTCCGGTGAGTTCATACCCCTACCATTTTTCACTGTTTTCACTGTTTTCAGGGGGAACACAAGCAAAGTACAAGGGAATTCTTGTACTCAAAACATGTTTTCAAATGTGTGTTTCATATTTCATATGCTTTTATAACTGATTACCACAACTGATAACCATTTGAACATGCAGATCACGTAACATATATTTGTGAAATAGGTCTTTAAACTGTTATGTTTTACATATATTTCACAAAGGGCTTTCCACAATTTATCAGTTAAAAGCATGGCATTAGACATTTGAATATAATACCTGTACACTGTTTTGTCCTCGGTAACACTCCACACACATATGCGAGTGGAGGACTATCATATTATTACTAGTAAATTTGTTAATCATGTATGATTGGAGACACGTCCTCGGAGAACACTCCACCGAGATACGCGAGTGGAGGACTACACCCATAACCAGAATCTCTGGTATTTAGAGAGCGTGACTTGAGTGTATAGATCTATACGGGGCTGACTACCCCAAACCTGGCTGCTAGCTACAGCCGAACCGAAATGGTTCAAGGGTGACGAAAGTCATAAGTATGTGGATGACTTATTGCCACATGTGGACTACTTATTGCCACAGGTTTTAGTCTATTGTATGGTTATGGAACTCGCAATTAGGATAACAGAGATTTACTTATAGTAATAATGAACCACTTTATACATCTTTTACAACTTTCGCGTACAGTAACTAACAATCAGGAAAGTACGGGACTTTCCTCGGGAAAACATGGAACCTAAACATGATCATATCTTTTACATCTTTGACATCGTTTACATTAGAAACCAACATGCAGGAAAGCATGGGGCTTCCCTGGGTAGCACTTACATAAAGAGTAACAACTAGATAACAATACATCTTTTACAATTGGTAATATACAATAAGGAAAGTATGGGACTTTCCTGGTAACACATGATAAGTAAACAGAACAGTTTAACAAGTCAGATAACCAACTATACATTTTCACATGAGTAGACATGTTTTCAATGTACAAACTTACTATACTTTACATTTGTGAAACAATAACCAACTTTTAAGAAAATACGGGATTTTCTTGGTGTACATAACATTTCAGAAACAGAAAGGAAACTCGAAACATTTTCACAAACAAAAACCGCTTATGAACTCACCAGCTTTATGCTGATTTTCAAACCACTTGTGTTCTCAGGTCAGCGTTAGAACAGGTACCCGAAGATCCTTTTGCTTGAAGACGGAGTACATGAAGATCCGTTTCATTTTGTTTATATATACTATGTATCACAACTGTACAAACTTTACTTTTGAATCAACTGTAGAACTTTCTTATGTAATGTAATGGTTGTTTTACTTTACTTACTATGTGCATTGGATTTGATACTCAACGTGGAGTCAACCCCAGAAATGTTTCCGCCTTCGGTTTTCGGGGTGTGACAATAGAGACCGCTGACAATATCACATGAAGGATACATCTTGCAAGGTCAAAACAAAGAATACAGACCGCAGACAGTATCAAATGAAAGATACATCTTGCAAGGTCAAATCAAAGAGTACAGACCGCAGACAGTATCAAATGAAAGATACATCTTGCAAGGTCAAAACAGAGAATACAGACCGCAGACAGTATCAAATGAAAGATACATCTTGCAAGGTCAAAACAAGGAATACAAACCGTAGACAGTATCAAATGAAAGATACTTGCAAGGTCAAAACAGTGTGACTCTGAAAATGAGTTATCAGCATACAGTGTAAATTGTCGGTGAAATACCGTTACCTTAAGGCCATGAATTATAAGGCAACCTAGGATACTCGTAACCATACTAACCGACACTAGAGTACCTGACACCCTACAAGTGTCTATAAATTATGACATTTGTCACCCCTTGGCTTGGTGGGTCGTGGACTGTAGCTAGCAGTCAGGGTGCGAGGGTGTCAATCTCGTATAGATCTATACACACAATGTCCGCTCTCCCTGCAGGAGACTCTGGTTACCAACTAGACGACGGAGAAGGTCGTGTCCTGAAGATGCATCCCAAATAGTGGGTAGGGACTTCCAAATAGTGGGTAGTGTGTTTCTAATATAAGTGCTGAACTAGAGGTAGAGACTCTTAATTGAACTGACTAGAGTAAACCTATATGTCTATGCACGTATACATAACATACATATAATGAATCAAACGACCTTCGGACGGCCATCCGATCCCACCAGACCACATCTCAACGAAGAAAAGGAAATAGGGCGGACAGACCTTCCTAAGTCCTTCAATCATTATTTATATGCACCGATACAAGTACAGAAATACATCTAACTATGATTGAGTGTGGAATAACCGAATCGTGATATATAACGTATTGTGTGAGCGAATAGTGTGGAAATATGGAATCATTCAGTGTGAGTGAATAGTGTGGAAATACGGAATCATAAAGTGTGAGCGAATAGTGTGTAAATACGAAATCATACAGTGTGAGTGAATAGTGTGGAATAATCAAACCGTGAAGTATAAGTGTATCACGAAGTGAAATCTACAACTGATGAAGTAGGACGCCTATCAAGTACAAGTGACTACAAGTATAAGCGAAATAGAGGCAATAACAGGTATAAGCGTATCAAGAAGTGAAAGCGTTATCAAGTAGGAGTTTTAAATAAGTAAAGTGGAGCAGCAGGAATAAACAAGTACAAGTATACGTTGTAAAAGAGAATTTGACGAAAACCTTGGAAAACCTTTATACTTAGGAAAATTACATTTGGGATCCTTTGGTAAAACGAGTTTGAAAGCCTTTAGAAATTCTTTGAAAACTTTCCATAAACCAGTTTAAAATGTACTTTGACAAAGCAGTATAAGTGAGAGTTTTGAAATAATTGAAAACCTTTTTGAAAACCATTATAGTGTCCTACTCGGTAAAACAGTGTACAGTGTGGTAAAATCTTATGCATGCGGGTTATCAATCACATATGATTGATATGATAACTGGCATGTTTAACTTGTATCCCCCCCCCCCTATAAAACATGTAAAAACATTAAAAGGTTCATTCAGGGGTATGAACTCACCTGTAGTGAGTGGTTCTGATGACAAAGTTGGATTTGATGCTAGGTTTCAAGTGGTGACTTGAGTACACACACGAAGCCTATTTAGCATATATTGGCACATGTATGGATATAATTAGTGTTATGAACAACAAATTGATGATTTTGGGACCATGAAAGGGACTAGTAAACACTTATAATGAAGTGTTATAATCATATATGATTGTATGAGGGTTTATAAGGCTATACAAGAGGGTGTATGGCCAAAATACACACTATATGAGTGTGTGCGGCCAGGTGTGCGGCCATGTGTGCTGCCAACACTTGTGTGCGGCCCTGTGTGCTGCCAGGCCATGTGTTCGGCCAAAAGGTGTTCTTGGTGTTCTTGGTACCTTTTTATGAAGATCTTCAAGGAGAATGGATGATACTTGAGAGGATCTCGTGTTCTATGCTTGAAGAAATGAAGGAAGTGTTCAAAAATGATTTAAGTGTGGCATATATAGGTGGAGTGTGCGGTTGGGAAAGGTGTGAGGCCGCACACTCCATGTGTGCGGCCGCACACTCCATGCGTTGGAGTGTTTAGCCCGGTTTTGATTCCTACGCTTCGAGTTAACCCTTTTTAACACTCCTACCTGGATTATATCACATTTAGAATGCTTCATTAGACTCTAAAGGGTACTACTATATAGAAAAATAAGTCTAATATTCGAAAGAATTGAATAGTACATGCGAGAAGTTTTTCGGGTTGCCACACCGCCCCACTCGAGGGCTTGTACGAATGAAAATGTCGTTCTCCAATATGTTGGGCAGAAATCGGAGGTACCTAGTTAGCCAACATGCATGTTCTAGATACTCTCCTCACTAGCCCCGAGATTATTCATGAAACAACACAGAAGATTGTTCAGGTAAAGGAATGATTAAAAGACTATACGTAGTCATCAGAAAAACAATGATAATGTCATACATAAACCCTTAGAGTTCAATGTAAGAGACTGTGTCCTACTAAAGGTCGCAGTGTGGGAAGATTTCATTAGACTTGGAAAGCAAGGTAAACGAAACCCTCGATGAATCGGACCATTTGAAATCCTAGTAACGATTGGTCCAATGACTTACACACTCAATTCACCACAAGAAATAAATAAAGTTCACGATACATTCCACATGTGAAATCTTAAGAAGTGTCGAGAACAACTGTCTTTCCACTCGATGAGATCCAGGTCAACACTAAACTTCACTTCATGAAGGAACCAATGGAGATCATGGATTGAGAAATCAAAAACCTGAAAAAAAAGACGCATAACTATGTAAACGCCCGATGAAAATCTCGTAGAGAGCCGAAGTTTACTTGGGAACATGAGAATCAAATGAAACAAAAGTATCTGCAATATTTCAGTGGTGCTCCCTCCACTACTGGAATGAACTACTAGTAGCACAAAATGATAGTGGAAAAAAATATTCTAGAATATAGTAATTTTGCGACGAAATTCCCTTAACGGGGGAGGTAATGTGAGTATGTGACATCGCTAAATTTAGGTCAAAGTCTATGAATGGTCAAGTTCACAGTAAGTCTCTTGGTAATTTGACTTATTGAGTTTTAGTGAATCTAATGTAAAATAAATGAGTTATTTCAACTATTATAAGATACTAGATTGTATCTTACCTCCAAATATGTAATTTGACAAACAAGCCAAATAGATCAAATGACAACCTTATGAATGCGTCTGAAAAACTAAGATTTTGTATTAAGCTGTTGTGAGAAAAAAAAACAAACAATCTAGTCTCGTAGTATGTGTTTCTATGTTTTCAAAAATATATAAAATGTCCAAAACAGAGTTCGTATGCGAAAGATACTACCGTTTTAAGAATCCAAAACCCGTATAATCCTTATTTTCTTTAAACTGCTAAAACATTGTCTATCCATTGAGACACTTGCACACCTCAAATGAAAATTTCGATTAGGTTTTTAGACTCAGACTATCGTCTAATATTTAATTTCATACTTAGAATATTTTGGTAAAAATATTACAAAAGTCGAAAAATCAATCGTTTTTAGATTTATTAATCGAGAAACATTAAACTATTGATTTTGACATCATTTTTATTTTTGGCTATATATTCTGGAAATAATATATTGTTATCCAATCTAGCTATGACAAATCTTAACAAAGAGATAACTCAAAATTTCTAAAATTACATACATCTATATACATATATGTGTGGGAATGTATTTTTCAAAAATCTATCAAGTATTCATTATAATTTTATAAACTCATATTTCATATGACAAATAGTCATAATGTAATCACAATGCATATACATTATATAATAAAAATTATATAACAACACTAAATATATAAATATTTATATATGTCATGTAACATTTCCAAATACCAATTAACATTATATACGAAAAATTAGACACATCTTATAAGAAACTCGATTCATATATCATGATACATAACCACATTTAGAAAACTAATAATATATAATACATGTCTCATGTATGTATTAATTCTTCATATACTTCACATTACCACTAAATCTATTCATTTGATATACCAAGTACAAAGAAATCCAATTATAAATCTTCTAGTAAACCATATCACCAAATATACACACCAATTGACTCGCACACGCTTGCACTCTTTCTTATGCTTGAACTCTTTCTTCACCCAATTTTACAATTCACAGTCAATTAGGTACAATCATAATCATGTCCTTCACATCAAAAAATTCATATGGCCAGATTTTCTTTGATCTTCAGGGACAAATAAAGGTACATAGAAATATAAATTGCATTCGTTTAACTCTTCGCTTGGTTTCTTCCTTGTCCAAAAAAATCAACCAAACACCCCATTGAAAGTTGTAACAGTAGCCGGCAACCCTGTTGCCTTGGTCTTTCTTCTCCCCTGGACAGCAAGAGCACAAATGGTGCTTCTTTCCACCCACTGATCAACCAAGAATCGGATCCACCCACTTGTTTGGACCATTTAAATAAATCAGCCTCAAGCCAAACGTTCATCAATTTTCTACCAAAACAATCAAAACCAAACATCCCAGTTCATCATCGATACCAGTCGACACAAAAAAAAAATTAAAAAAATTTAAAAAAAAAATTAAAAACGAAGGTTTACCTGTTAGCTTGTTGCTTCCGTTCATCTTCGTCCCTTCGATCAGGCAAGAAACCGAAGACCCATTTTAATTTCTACGCGACCGGTCAAAGAACGGAAACCCTTACCCTGGCACGAGTCTCTTCCCCTCCCCACGAGCAAACCCATACACCCACCTGTGATTATCGAGCAAAACCACCGAAGCCCCCCCCCCCCCCCACCCGCTGCCTATCGGAGCTCCTCCCATTTGCAACTCACGTCCAGAGGAGAAGAGCCATTTCACTGCTCCTTTTTCCTGTCTTTTCTTCGGTTCAACCAAGCTCCGGAGATACAACCTCCTTGACTTATGTCGGTTACAAGACGCAGGAACCAGGGGGTAATCATCGGACCTAAATCCTCGCTGCGTCCACCTTTCCTTCCCTTCGGCCTCGTCAAACCCCAGAGACGGTCTCCACCTCGGAATCGCTCGACGAATCGTGCCACCTGCGAAGCATTCGTGTTTTCCCTCTCGCTACGTCGTTCTTAAGCCCCGACTGTTCATCTTCTTCTCCAATTATTCGATCAACAAAAGGAATCGGGAATTAAAAGCCCTAAATCTCCTAAGTTGTGCCATTAAACACATCTAACCCTCCGTTTATTGTTTTAATTTACAAATCAGCCCTTCCCTTGGTATGTTTCAACAAAATGAGTCCCCTTCCCCAAAAGTTTGGTTTAATTAAAACAAAATAGCCCTTCCATGGAAAATTCTTAACAGAATCAGTCCAATTCTCAAACATTAATCTCATTTAAGCCATTTCAGTCCCTCCCTTGACTTATTTTAACCAAAGTAGTCCTATTGTTGTTAATTAAATTACCCAACAGCCCCCAATAGTTTAAATTTGTTACGAAACGATCCTTAGAGTATTTCAAAGTTCAAGAATTGTGGATTTCCGGTTTCTCGGTCAAGATTCTCAAACAAACCGAATTCGAATGATTGGAACTCACGGTACAAGGGTGAGTGTTGACGGCCCCTTCTTAATACTATAACTATTTCCACGCCGAAGGGAGTGGGGGGGGGGGGGGGGGGAATACAATAAATCTAGTTTATAAAAATGTTATTATTTAACGATTTACCATATTGTTCCGAATAAATAAGTATAAATTTTTCGTATACGTATTATAGTTATTTTATCGTGAAATAATCATTTCACACAACAAATAACACACGATACAAAATTTTTTAATTTTTATGTGACATTGTATATTATAACAAGCAGGTTATAAAATTTTATAGTATTTCAAGGATTTAAACTATGCTTATGGATGTTTATTTGTATGTTTAAGTACACAACGTTTATAAATGTATATATGTTCATTAATTTGAAATATTCATTTTTATAAAAGCGAGCACACGTCACTTTAGCATACATGTCAAACATACTCGACTTTCATAAACCTTATACAACGATATTCATTATGCGTAGTGACTTAATCACAATTAAGTTAGGACTGAGAGTTGTTCACAAACTTTTTAGTTAAGGGATTTTAGTGAGACGTTTCGTTATTCATTAGCTGAGTTTAAACACGTAGCCTACCCACACTATTGTAACTGTTAATCTTCAGAGCGAGATACATATGTATAGATCTATACTGAGTATACATCCCCGCCTGCGTTTGCTAGCTACAACCCTCGAACGATCTATCGAAGCGGGTGATAGGTGTCTATATTTTTTACTACAACGTCCAATGAAGCATTGTAAGGGGTACACCCAAGTTATATAGCTTGGTTATAGGACTCACTATAAACATTAACTAGAATATCTCTTTCTCACTAACAACCATGGACTTGAATGATTTCAAAACTATTTTTGAGTATGGAATTACTTATGTAACATAACAGTTTAGTTTTCAAGCATATTCAAAGGTTTATTACAAACATAGTTTTTAAGTATGGATTTATAAAAATATACATATTGATTTTTAAAAACTCATTGCAAACATTGTTTAACCAACAGTTATTTATATAAAGATAATACTTATGGTCTTTTTAAAAGTATTGCTTTTCTCAAGATTCACTACAGAAACCTAGTACCTGAGAAACCTTATATTAGCCCTAAAACAACATATATATATATATATATATATATATATATATATATATATATATATATATATATATATATTAAAAAATACTTAAAAATCTAGGATAACGTTCTGATTTTCCTAGTTCGCCTAAACCCGAAGAAAAACATAGAACCAATAGCTCCACTATTATTGTAGAGGAGCAACCCCTAGTTCCAAACTGATCATTCAATAATCTTAAAACTTCTCTATCTATTATTTGAAATGGGTAGGGTTTCGAGTCACTCTATATAATTTGGAATCTGTAGGATATCTGGAGTCAGTTACACTCTCTATTTTGGAACCTTACAATGAGAGGATTAGCGGTGACTGCTTACACCTCCCGATATAACGACCTCACAAACCTATGACCATGAATTTTGAACCCTAAATACAAAGAGACCAAAAGGTACATCTGGGGAATAGCTTTACCAGTTCAAGGTCTGGTTACTGCATCCATCCCACTGCCTTTGATAGTGCTAAGTAATTGATTGAGCAGTGTATCCTTCAGGCTTCCATAACCCCACAAAATGAGAAGAGCCGGGTTAGGAGTACAAAAAGGAAGTTCCATGGCAAGTCAAAAGGGAACTACTAGCATCGCAAAACCCAAACCAAGAAGCATGAACCAGGGACAATCATCAGACCTAAATCCTCGTTGCCTCCTTCTTTACTTCATTTCGGCCTCGTCAAACCCCAGAGACGGCCTCCACATCAGATAGACACCTCATGGCCACAATTAGGTCCTGAAATCCATCGAAAGTCATGGGCTTTGTATTACCGAATTCCAGATACTGAAAGACTCGGCCTGTCCCAACACCTATAGCCGTTACGGCTACAGAGGCTGCACCAGCAACCATCTAAGAAATGACTACATAACAGCCATCAAAGAACTCGATCATCGCGGTCTTGATAGAACTGAACATCTCCAGAATTTGGCTCCCGGCAATAGCAACCACCTACTCATGGAGGATCCTCCTGATCTTATCTTCGAACTTAACTAATCCCATTTTCCTTTTAGTCCCTGATCCTGACCCAGATCCAATATCAACTTGCCTTGTAGTCACCATGCTAAAAATACACCAGAAAGACATTAGATAATCTCCATAACAAAATGGGGAACCAACTCCCAATGAAGCCATAAGGGTTCCAACTTCCTTTCTATGCGCACGGGTCCTATGCTTTTAGTAGTACGGACCCATACTACCATCCACAGCTATTCGTGTTTGTCTCAAAGATCATCACAACGCCCTAACAAAACTCAAGCATATACGAACACTCGATCCTCACTCCCTAGTGGAAAAGCTAAACATCTTACGATTGGCCGGCTGACCCCCACATGACTCATCCATGAGACTTCCACCAACCCAGCAGCACACGTATATGCTATCCATACATAACACTGTATCCCTATAGACATTCGAATATCTGATCCTACCCTAAGCTATTCATCAAACAAGAACAGGAAATAAGGCCAAACCAAACATTCTCAGGCTATAAGATCTTAGTTAAATATAACCATGATGCATACTTATATTTGCATAATTAGTCATATGTTTAGCATACATTTTTATCCATTCTTAGCTAATTATGTGCATAATGTGGAAAAAAGGTACTTAATAATGCATAAATTTTGTTTTCAGTCCAAAAGACATGCTTGGAAGTGAAAGGGAACAAGGAGAAGCAATTAGAGACCAAATAATGAAGAATGAGGAACAAAACGACATCTACTCGGCGAGTCCTCGAGGCTACTCGGCGAGTACCCAAGAATATTCCAGAAGATAAGTAAAGACTCCTGGCAATAGATGGATTTTATGCATCTACTCGGCGAGTTGGGTGTTCTACTCGCCGAGCACCCCCTGTTTAGTGATAATTATAAATATCGAACCATTATCCGAACGGAAAAACTTCTAGTTTTTTTGGGAGCTGCATTTGCGAAAAAGAACCCTTTGAAGAGTTGAGAAAACCTAACCTTCAATGTTTTAAAGAATCAAGGCAATTTAGGTTATACATTACACTTAATCTTAGGAATTAAGCATGTCTAGCCTAGCTGAATTTGTTTTTGAGTTTGTTTTTGCTATGACTATGAACTAAATTCGTTTTGTTTCTGTTGGGGAAGACCAAGTTACTCCTATGGTTTAATTATTACTTTTTGATTGATTGTTTATTGGTGATCTTATTAAATTAAGTTTGTTAAAGAACCTTATGCATTAACCACAACTATTTTCTATTAATTGGAAGGCAATTAAGCTGCATGAACATCTCTTAGTTGTTAACCTCATATGTTTATGTGAACACATTATCATATGCCTAGGAATAATGAATATGAAACTAGGATTAATTAGAGAATGTGTAAATTAATGTGTGAGCTTGTTTGAGAAACCAACAAACAAGAGGTTAATTGAAACACCAACTTGATTAACCAATTACAAATCTTATTAAATCCAAATAATTGAACTAGGGAATATATTTTAAATCTAAACGACGAAAATTAAGCTCCTTAATTGTTGTTGTTTCCGAAACGAAGGATTCGAGATTTCCCGACATCACAAAGGATTCGAGATTTCCGACACGTTTTGCAAGCCAACCCTCCTCGGCGACTACCTGCTTCACGAGTAACCCATAAGTCATGGGTAAAATCAAATCCTTAATCATGGATTCAATCTTTTACGTCACGTAGTCATAGATATATAGAAATTTTAGTGTCGAATAGAATGTGTCATTCACTATTGTTTCAAACATTATAATCAATCGAATAGTATTGACGATTCGCTCATTGTCCATTCCGGATTGGTTAAGGGTTTAAACTTTACTTGGGAAGCCTCCAACACTTAAATATGCATATTGAAAAATTCTATTGCATAATATTTGTAGTTTTTCTATAGTAAAATATTTATCACCTATGATTCCGTGGAAAAACTTGTAGCAACGTAGCTACGGATTTTGACTTCGTAACAAATGTTGTAGCAAGCTACCTACGGACTTATATTCGATAGCAAATTTTGTAGCAAAATGGCTACAAATTTTGATTTCGTAATAATTTATGTAGCAAAATAACTACAAACTTTGTTATGTAGTAAACTTTATAGCAAAATACCTACGACTTATAATTCCCTAGAAAATTGCGTAGCATGATAACTACGGACTCCTCTTACATAGCAAAATTCCGTAGTTCTTCAACTATTAGCTATATAATGTAATTTCATAGTTAATTCTATGGAAAATACTTACATCTAACTATCCCATAGCATAGTCCATAGTAGAATAGCTACGGTTTTTAATTCCGTAGAAAAAATCAGTAGTTATTCAAATATTAGCTACGAAATACAATTCTATTGCAAATTCCATAGCAAAATAGCTATGACAAGCCATTACGTAGCATATTCCGTAGCAGAATAACTACGGATTGTCCTTCTGTAGCAAATTTCCATAGTTATTTCAACTTTTTCTTGTTGTGAATCAAATCCATACTGTAGGACTTTACCTCACTATACCAAGTGCAATTTCCACAATGTCAAAAATTGTATGGTCTTCAGAATCTGTAACTTGAGAGTTCACACCTCTAAGTTTTGCAGAAAGGCCTCAAATAACATAACCTCAACCACTGCTATAGTAGGAAACCGTAGTTGCTTCGAGTGCAACCAACCATGGCATTTCAAGGACTCCTCGAAACTAAAGAATCAAGGTGGCCCAGGAAAAGAATTTGTGATAGGTGCTTAAGAATGATCGCGAGGAACCAAATGTGGTTACTAGCATGTTTCCCATCAAAAATATTGATGCTTTCGTATTATTTGATTCTCATGTCGATAGAAGATTTATTTCCTATAAGTTCAGAAGCATGGTTAACCATGAATCATGAAAATTTAATGAAGCTTACACGGTGAAAGTAGAAAATAGCCAATAGCACCTTAAGAATACTAATTAATTGCCTTCTCACCCTGAATAACCACGTCTTTTACATCATCCTAAATCCTATGACCATTGGAAGTTTTGTTGTGATCATCGGAATAGATTGGTTATTAGTTCATTGAGCAGAGATTTTATGTTACAAAAAATCTATCAAACTACCTTTACCCAACAATGAAGATCTCATGAATTATAGAGATAAATCAGGAAAGAACCCAAGAGTCATCACTTGCATGAAGGGAAAAAGGTGTTTGTAGAAAAGATTCTTTGCTTTCTTGGCCCACATGGTCGATATGCAAAACAAGGGTATGGAAACCAAAGATATTTTGCAAAGTGTGCGATTACCCAAATATATTTCCAGAGGATTTACCTGGACTACCTCCAGTAAGACCGGTCGAATTCAGAATCAACCTAACCAAGAGGGACGTGAAATTCTATTGGGGAGACATCCAAGAGTCAGCCTTCCATAAAGTGAAACAATTGTTGTGCAGTGCACCAATTTTGTCTCTTCCAGAAGGAACAAAAGACTTTGTAATATTATGTGATGCCACACACCAAGTGTTAAGATGCATGTTGATGCAAAAGAATAAAGTCATTGCATATGTATCCAGAAAATTTAATCCAAACAAGACCAACTACATTACCCATGACTTAGAGTTGGGAGCTATAGTGTTTGCCTTAAAGATTTGGAGACATTACCTCTACGGAACAAAGTGTGTCATGTTCACCGACCATACAATCCTCCAACAAATCTTCGACCAGGAGGAGCTCAACATGAGATAACGAAGGTGTGTCAAGTTGTTAAATGATTACGATTGCGAAATTCGTTATCATCATGGTAAAGTAAATGTTGCCGTAGAGGTTTTAACCAGGAAAGAACAAGCAAAGCCCCTTAGTGTAAAGGATCTAACCCTAACCATCCATTCCGATCTCACCATCCAAATTCGAGATGCTCAACTAGAAGCACTCAAACTCAAGAAGTCTTAGAAGAAAACCTGCAAGGTATGGACAAACAATTCAACCTCAAGGAAGACGGAACACGATATTTCTTGAACCGAATTTAGACCCTAAAGTTTGGTAGAGTCATGAGTCTAGTCTTAAATGAAGCTCATAAATCTAGATATCTCGGTGCATCCTGGATCAGATAAGATGTATCTCAATCTCAAGGAGCTTTATTGGTGGCCCAACATGAGGGCAGAGATTACCATCCATATTAGTAAACTCTTGACTTGCTCCATGGTTAAAGTAGAGTACCAAAAGGATTTTGGTCTATTATAACAACTTTCAATTCCGAAATAAAAATGTGATACTGAATTACCACTAGTCGAGTTTCTATATTAAAATAGTTATCACACTAACATAAAGTCCGCTCCACTCGAAGGCTTGTACGAATGAAAATGTCGTTCTCCAATATGTTGGGCAGAAATCGGAGATACCTAGTTAGCCAACATGCATGTTCTAGATACTCTACTCACTAGCCCCGAGATTATTCATGAAACAACACAGAAGATCGTTCAGGTAAAGGAATGATTAAAAGACCGTACGTGGTCATCAGAAAAACAATGATAACGTCATACATAAACCCATAGAATTCAACGTAAGAGACTGTGTCCTACTAAAGGTCGCAGTGTGGGAAGATTTCATTAGACTTGGAAAGCAAGGTAAACTAAACCCTCGATGAATGTGACCATTTGAAATCCTAGAAATGATTGGTCCGATGACTTAGACACTCAATTCACCTCAAGAACTAAATAATGTTCACGATACATTCCACATGTGAAATCTTAAGAAGTGTCTCACTAATGAGAACCCTATCTTTCCACTCGATGAGATCCAGGTCAACACTAAACTTCACTTCATGAAGGAACCATTGGAGATCATTGATTGAGAAATCAAAAAACTCAAAAAAAAAAGACACATAATTATGTAAACGCCCAATGAAAATCTCGTAGAGAGCCGAAGTTTACTTGGGAACGTGAGAATAAAATGAAACAAAAGTATCTGCAATATTTCAGTGGTGCTCCCTCCACTACTGGAATGAACTACTAGTAGAACAAAATGATAGTGGAAAAAAATATTCTAGAATATACTAATTTTGGGACGAAATTCCCTTAACGGGGGAAGTAATGTGAGTATGTGACATCGCTAAATTTAGGTCAAAGTCTATGAATGGTCAAGTTCATAGTAAGTCTGTTGGTAATTTGACTTATTGAGTTTTAGTGAATCTAATGTAAAATAAATGAGTTATTTCAACTATTATAAGATACTAGATGGTATCTTACTTCCAAATATGTAATTTGACAAACAAGCCAAATAGATCAAACGACAACCTTATGAATGCCTCTGAAAAACTAAGATTTTGTATTAAGCTGTTGTGAGAAAAAAAACAAACAATCTAGTCTCGTAGTATGTGTTTCTATGTTTTCCAAAATATAAAAAATGTCCAAAACGGAGTTCGTTTGCGAAAGATTCTACCGTTTTAAGAATCCAAAACCCGCATAATCCTTATTTTCTTTAAACTGCTAAAACATTGTCTATCCGTTGAGACACTTGCACACCTCAAATGAAAATTTCGAATAGGCTTTTAGACTCAGACTATCGTCTAATATTTAATTTCATACTTAGAATATTTTGGAAAAAATATTACAAAAATCGAAAAATCAATCGTTTTTAGATTTATTAATCGAGAAACATTAAACTATTGATTTTGACATCATTTTTATTTTTGGCTATATATTCTGGAAATAATATATTGTTATCCAATCTAGCTATGACAAATCTTAACAAAGAGATAACTCAAAATTTCTAAAATTACATACATCTATATACATATATGTGTGGGAATGTATTTTTCAAAAATCTATCAAGTATTCATTATAATTTTATAAACTCATATTTCATATGACAAATAGTCATAATGTAATCACAATGCATATACATTATATAATAAAAATTATATAACAACACTAAATATATAAATATTTATATATGTCATGTAACATTTCCAAATACCACTTAACATTATATACGAAAAATTAGACACATCTTATAAGAAACTCGATTCATATATCATGATACATAAACACATTTAGCAAACTAATAATATATAATACATGTCTCATGTATGTATTAATTCTTCATATACTTCACATTACCACTAAATCTATTCATTTGATATACCAAGTACAAAGAAATCCAACATCATCTAGTAAACCACATCACCAAATATACACACCAATTGACTCGCAAACGCTTGCACTCTTTCTTATGCTTGAACTCTTTCTTCACCCAATTTTACAATTCACAGTCAATTAGGTCCAATCATAATATTGTCCTTCACATCAAAAAATTCATATGGCCAGATTTTCTTTGATCTTCAGGGACAAATAAAGGTACATAGAAATATAAATTGCATTCGTTTAACTCTACGCTTGGTTTCTTCCTTGTCCAAAAAAATCAACCAAACACCCCATTGAAAGTTGTAACAGTAGCCGGCAACCCAGTTGCCTTGGTCTTTCTTCTCCCCTGCACAGCAAGAGCACAAATGGTGCTTCTTTCCACCCACTGATCAACCAAGAATCGGATCCACCCACTTGTTTGGACCATTTAAATAAATCAGCCTCAAGCCAAACGTTCATCAATTTTCTACCAAAACCATCAAAACCAAACATCCCAGTTCATCATCGATACCAGTCGACACACAAAAAAAAAATAAAAAAAATAAAAATAAAAACGAAGGTTTACCTGTTAGCTTGTTGCTTCCGTTCATCTTCGTCCCTTCGATCATGCAAGAAATCGAAGACCCATTTTAATTTCTACGCGACCGGTCAAAGAACGGAAACCCTTACTCTGGCACGAATCTCTTCCCCTCCCCACGAGCAAACCCATACACCTACCTGTGATTATCGAGCAAAACCACCGAAGCCCCCCCCCCCCCAAACCCGCTGCCTATCGGAGCTACTCCCATTCGCAACTCACGGCCAGAGGAGAAGAGCCATTTCACTGCTCCTTTTTCCTGTCTTTTCTTCGGTTCAACCAAGCTCCGGAGATACAACCTCCTTGACTTATCTCGGTTACAAGACACAGGGGGAAATCGTCGGACCTAAATCCTCGCTGCCTCCACCTTTCCTTCCCTTCGGCCTCGTCAAACCCCAGAGACGGCCTCCACCTCGGAATCGCTCGACGAATCGTGCCACCTGCGAAGCATTCGTGTTTTCCCTCTTGCTACGTTGTTCTTAAGCCCCGACTGTTCATGTTCTTCTCCAATTATCCGATCCACAAAAGGAATCGGGAATTAAAAGCCCTAAATCTCCTAAGTTGTGCCATTAAACACATCTAACCCTCCGTTTATTGTTTTAATTTACAAGTCAGCCCTTCCCTTGGTATGTTTCAACAAAATGAGTCCCCTTCCCCAAAAGTTTGGTTTAATTAAAACAAAACAGCCCTTCCATGGAAAATTCTTAACAGAATCAGTCCAATTCTCAAACATTAATCTCATTTAAGCCATTTCAGTCCCTCCCTTGACTTATTTTAACCAAAGTAGTCCTATTGTTGTTAATTAAATTACCCAACAGCCCCCAATAGTTTAAATTTGTTACGAAACGATCCTGAGAGTATTTCAAAGTTCAAGAATTGTGGATTTGCGGTTTCTCGGTCAAGATTCTCAAACAAACCGAATTCGAATGATTGGAACTCACGGTACAAGGGTGAGTGTTGACGGCCCCTTCTTAATACTATAACAATTTCCACGCCGAAGGGAGTGGGGGGGGGGGGGGGGGGAATACAATAAATCTAGTTTATAAAAATGTTATTATTTAACGATTTACTATATTGTTCCGAATAAATAAGTATAAATTTTTCATATACGTATTATAGTTATTTTATCGTGAAATAATCATTTCACACAACAAATAACACACGATACAAAATTTTTTAATTTTTATGTGACATTGTATATTATAACAAGCAGGTATAAAATTTTATAGTATTTCAAGGATTTAAACTATTACTATGGATGTTTATTTGTATGTTTAAGTACACAACGTTTATAAATGTACATATGTTCATTAATTTGAAATATTCATTTTTATAAAAGCGAGCACACGTCACTTTAGCATACATGTCAAACATACTCGACTTTCATAAACCTTATACAACGATATTCATTATGCGTAGTGACTTAATCACAATTAAGTTAGGACTGAGAGTTGTTCACAAGCTTTTTAGTTAAGGGATTTTTAGTGAGACGTTTCGTTATTCATTAGCTAAGTTTAAACACCTAGCCTACCCACACTACTGTAACCGTTAATCTTCAGAGCGAGATACATATGTATAGATCTATACTGAGTATACATCCCCGCCTGCGTTTGCTAGCTACAACCCTCGAACGATCTATCGAAGCGGGTGATAGGTGTCTATATTTTTTACTACAACGTCCAATGAAGCATTGTAAGGGGTACACCCAAGTTATATAGCTTGGTTATAGGACTCACTATAAACATTAACTAGAATATCTCTTTCTCACTAACAACCATGGACTTGAATGATTTCAAAACTACTTTTGACTACGGAATTACTTATGTAACATAACAGTTTAGTTTTCAAGCATATTCAAAGGTTTATTACAAACATATTTTTGAAGTATGGATTTATAAAAATATACATATTGATTTTTAAAAACTCATTGCAAACACTGTTTAACCAACAGTTATTTATATAAAGATAATACTTATGGTCTTTTTAAAAGTATTACTTTTCTCAAGATTCACCGCAGAAACCTAGTACCTGAGAAACCTTATATTAGCCCTATAACAACATATATATATATATATATATATATATATATATATATATATATATATATATATATATATTAAAAAATACTTAAAAATCTAGGATAACGTTCTGATTTTCCTAGTTCACCTAAACCCGAAGAAGAACATAGAACCAATAGCTCCACTATTATTGTAGAGGAGCAACCCCTAGTTCCAAACTGATCATTCAATAATCTTAAAACTTCTCTATCTATTATTTGAAATGGGTAGGATTTCAAGTCACTCTATCTAATTTGGAATCTGTAGGATATCTGGAGTCAGTTACACTCTCTATTTTGGAACCTTACAATGAGAGGATTAGCGGTGACTGCTTACACCTCCCGATATAACGACCTCACAAACCTATGCCCATGAATTTTGAACCCAAAATACAAAGAGACCAAAAGGTACATCTGGGGAATAGCCTTACCAGTTCAAGGTCTGGTTACTGCATCCATCCCACTGCCTTTGATAGTGCTAAGTAATTGACCTACCAATTGATTGAGCAGTGTATCCTTCAGGCTTCCATAACCCCACAAACTGAGAAGAGTCGGGTTAGGAGTACAAAAAGGAAGTTCCATGGCAAGTCAAAAGGGAACTACTAGCATCGCAAAACCCAAACCAAGACGCATGAACCAGGGACAATCATCAGACCTAAATCCTCGTTGACTCCTTCTTTACTTCCTTTCGGCCTTGTCCGACCCCAGAGACGGCCTCCACATCAGATAGACACCTCATGGCCGCAATTAGGTCCTGAGATCCATCGAAAGTTGTGGGCTTTGTATTACCGAATTCCAGATACTGAAAGACTCGGCCTGTCCCAACACCTGCAGCCGCTACGGCTATAGAGGTTGTTGCAGCAGCAACCATCTAAGAAATGGCTACATAACAGCCATCAAAGAACTCGATCATCGCGGTCTTGATAGACCTGAACATCTCCAAAATTTGGCTCCCGAAAATAGCAACCACCTGCTCATGGAGGATCCTCCTGATCCTATCTTCGAACTCACCTAATCCCATTTTCCTGTCAGTCCCTAATCCTGACCCAGATCCAATCTCAACTCGCCTTGTAGCCACCATGCTAAAAATACACCAGAAAGACATTAGATAATCCCCATAAAAAATGGGGAACCAACTCCCAATGAAGCCATAAGGGTTGCAACTCGCCTTGTAGCCACCTACCCGTGTTTGTCTCAATGATCATCACAACGCCCTACAAAAGTCAAGCATATACGAACACTCGATCCTCACTCCCTAGTGGAAAAGCTAAACATCTTACGATTGGACGGATGACCCCCACATGACTCATCCATGAGACTTCCACCAACCCAGCAGCACATGTATATGCTAGCCATACATAACACTGTATCCCTATAGATATTCGAATATATGATCCTACCCTAAGCTATTCATCAAACAAGAACAGGAAATAAGGCCAAACCAAACATTCTCAGGTTATAAGATCTTAGTTAAATATAACCATGATGCATACTTATATTTGCATAATTATTCATATGTTTAGCATACATTTTTATCCATTTTTAGCTAATTATGTGCATAATGTGGAAAAAAGGTACTTAAAAAAGGTACTTAATTTTGTTTAGAAGATAAGTAAAGACTCCTGGCAATAGATGAATTTTATGCATCTACTCGGTGAGTTGGGTGTTCTACTCGCCGAGTACCCCCTGTTTGGTGATAATTATAATTATCGAACCATTATCTGAACGGAAAAACTTCTGGCGTTTTTGGGAGCTGCATTTGCGAAAAAGAACCCTTTGAAGAGCTGAGAAACCATAACCTTCAATCCTTTGAAGAATCAAGGCAATTTAGGTTATACATTCCACTTAATCTTAGGGATGAAGCATGTCTAGCCTAGTTGAATTTGTTTTTGAGTTTGTTTTTGCTATGACTATGAACTAAATTCGTTTTGTTTCTGTTGGGGAAGACCAAGTTACTCTTATGGTTTAATTATTACTTTTTGATTGATTGTTTATTGGTGATATTATTTAATTAAGTTTGTTAAAGAACCTTATGCATTAACCACAACTATTTTCTGTTAATTGGAAGACAATTAAGCTGCATGAACATCTCTTAGGGGCTGTTTGGCAGGATCTGAATTTTTAAGATCTGAATTTTTAAGAGGTCTGAATTTCTAAGAGGGTCTGAAATTTTAAGAGCTGAATGTTTAACATGCTGTTTGGTTGGGACCTCTGAATTGTTCTGCTGAATTATTAAAATGACCATTTTACCCTTCTGTTTTATTTTTTTAATTAAATTCATCTGTTTATTTAGAAAATAACCTAATAAAAATTCTTAATTATGTATTAAAAAATATATAAACACCATATAAAATTCAAATTTAGCATAAATCAAAATTAAACACAAATCCAAATCAAACATAAATATTTTTAAATCCACAATATCATACTAAAATCCAAATAAAATCCTACAAATCTAATTTCATCCCAATTGATTCGCAATCTGGTCACGTAAATTATCCATGTATTCATTTCCTTGTGAACCCCATTCCATATCGTGTACGTTTTCGACATCATTTTGCCCCCCTTGTGGTTGAGCATTGTTCTCCTCGAACGCCATAAATAACTTATCATGAATATCGCATTTCCTTATGAAATTGTGGACTGCAAAACAAGCAACGACTATATCTCTTTGCACTGAAAAAGGAAAAGGAGCCATTCGCTTTAGAATTGGGAATCTCGCCTTCAAAACACCGTAAGCACGTTCAATAACATTTCTGAGTTGCGCATGTGCATGATTGAATTTTTCTTCCTTAGTTAACGGACGTCGCCGTCGATAGTCGGCTAACCAATACCTCGTGTTGCGATAAGGAGTCATAAATCCACGCGTGTTGGTGTATGCAGCATCGCAAAGGTAATATTTATCTGTACACATCAGTAAAGGAAGTATTATATATAGAAATTTAATATCGTATTTTAGAATAATCTTAAAAAGAATTAAAAACCTGGAGGAGGGAACGGAAAGCCTGAAGTCGGGTTACATGCAACTTCTTTCAAAACTCGCGAATCATGTGTTATACCCTCCCAACCGGCCCATACGAATGTGAACATCATATCAAAATCACAAATTCCTAAAACATTTTGAAAGCATTCACCTTTTCCTCTTCCCCTATAGAGAGTTTGTTGATCAGCAGGCACGACTGCATGTACAAGAGTTCCATCTAGCGCACCTATTGCTCCAGGAAAGATTTCTTTTAGCTTACGATGCCTCTCTGAGGAATTCACAGTTGCATTAGAATTCGTTGGCACTATAACTTCTTTTGCAAAAATCATCATTGCATTTAGCACCTCATGAAAGCATCTATGAACTGTTTCTGTGGAGTGTTGAAACCTTCGTTTGATAATCCTGAACCGTTTATTATGTGCTATAGTAGTTAAGAACATAGCCATCTTTTCTTCAACGCTTATATGCCTACTACTTTGCAACCAATTATTTCGTCTAAAATGATTGCATAAAAGTACATATGCTTCACGTGAAAGACGCATCAGGTCTTTACATTGTGTAGAAGTTCCATGTAACAATTCTTGTGTATGTTGATGACCACTCATTTCCGAATCATTATCAATTGCCCTTCCAATTCTGTAATGCTAGATTCAACCAATAGCAACATAGTAACATGAAAAATGCAATTTCTTCATCCGAATCCATAAGCAATCTGTTATTTTGAAAATACATAACAATTATATTAACAACATATAATATAAAAATTCATCAAGCCATTAATATCAAATAATCCAAAACACCAAGTAATCCAAAACATCAAGTCATTAATGTCAAGTAATCCAAAAAAAAACCATCTAGTTCAAACCAAACATCAAGTAATCCAAAAAAAAAAAGCCATCTAGTTCAAACCAAACATCTAGTTATCCAAAAAAAAACCATCAAAACATTCAAAAAATCTACTTAGCGAAACATTCCGTAATGTGCTCCAACAGTCTTGACCCAATTCTCACAAATAGATGGATCAATGGTTAACCACACGTGCCTCTTATCCGCACTTTCACTAAAAAGAGCAACAGCAGTAGTGTATCTTGGATCAAATATTCCCCATCCTAACTTCTCCAATTTTTCCATACACGCATCCAAATTTGAAGAAGAATGCTTTTCCACAAATATTTTAGCAACTGTGGCAATATCTTCCCCGATTTCAAGCAATCTTGAATTGGATGCATCTTTACCCTTATCTTTGCCTTTATCTTTACTTTTATTTTTACTCTTTGTCGTATCCGTATTCTTTCTTTTTTTTGATTGAGCGGATGACTCGTCACTGAGACCTACAGTTTCTTGTTGAGTGCAATCAATGTCATCAAAGTCATGCAAACTATACTGACTTGACTCTTGAGTAGGACGGGGAAGGGTAGAAGTTGGCCCCCAACTATGAATGTCTGTCGCAGTCGCGCCTTCAAACAACTGTGTGCAAAGGTCGGGGTACGGTAGTGGCGTGCGTCTCAAAGAATCCACATGTTTGTTTGACTGTTTGGAACAAATATTTTATTATTTAAAGATGATAATATATTTTTTATAACTAAATAAAATACCTTCGATTCTAGTTCCCATTCTTCTTTGGAAAGATTGAAGGTGTTGGTTGTTGAATTGTACACATTGCCGGTTTTGTTTTTTAACTTCAAAAAAGCACCAAATTTTGACATTAGGTAGTCATAGCGGTTCTTCATTTGTTTTTGGTCGACAATGAAGTTATGTTCAATTTTTAATGTTTCAGCAACATTCCTCCAAGATAATGCTTTCAAACTACTCCCTTCCCTTCCATTAATCGTAACTTCACGTAAACAAGCTTCTAGAAACGTTTTTTCTACACCTTCAACCTTCCAACTAATCCTATCCTTCTTTTCTCCCATTGCTTTTATCAATTCAACAAAAAAAATGTATGTTTTAACAAGTTCAACATTGCAAATACACATTTTCAACAACAATTTAAACAATATAAAGGCACATTATCAATAATTACTTCAACAAAACAAATGCACAATAGCAAAAGTAATGGATATTTCATGAACATCAAAGAGAAGTAAGAATTCAGCAACAAAATTTCAGCATAATTATCATGAAAACATTAAACATAACATCAAAATAACACTAAAATTCGGCTTATAACATCAAAACTCATCATATAACATCAAAATTCTGCATATAACATCTAAATTCAGCATATAACATCAAAATTCTGCATATAACATCTAAATTCAGCATCAACATTGAATCAAACATAACATCAAATTTCAGCATCAATATTTGATCATACTCATTGAACACATTCAAATTGAAACATATAACATCACTACCCAACATATAACAACATAATGAAGCATATAACATAATAATGGAGTAAAACATCAAGTATTAATTTTGATTTAATAAATCAGAAATATATAGCATAATAAATTCGATTTTTTACTTTCAATTTTGAAGGGAAAGAAGGAACAGTCGCAGGCGGATGGAAGAAGGGAAGAATCGGTGTACCGCCGTCGCTGGCGGAAGGAAGAAGGAGCAGTCGCTGGCGGCGTTGCTGGCTGCGCTTGTACCGCCGTCGCTGGCTTCGTCGGTCGGAGCAATCGGTGGGAGCAAGCGCAAGGCGTCGGACCTGGAGGGGAGAAAGTCAGACCTGGAGGGGAGACGGTATAGGAAGGAAAGAAAGAGGCGATTAGGGCAAATAGAAGGAACGCGTGTTTTTTTATTTTTCAGACTTGCTTTAACATCTGAAAAAATAAGAGGTATTTTTAAGTTTAAGAGGTAAAATATAATATGTAAACAAACGCTCTGAATCTGAAATTTTAAGACACTGCCTCTTAATTTTACAATTAAGAGGTAAACAAACGACCCCTTAGTTATTAACCTCATATGTTTATGTGAACACTTTATCATATGCCTAGGAATAATGAATATGAAACTAGGATTAATTAGAGAATAGGTAAATTAATGTGTGAGCTTGTTTGAGAAACCAACAAACAAGAGGTTAATTGAAACACCAACTTGATTAACCAATTAAAAAACTTATTAAATCCAAATAATTGAACTACGGAATAAGATAGTTTAAATAATTGGCCACTGCTTGAATTGATTAATTATCTAAGGGTTAGGAGTAATGAACACGAACCTAACCACTATAATTGGTAACCAATAATAATCGATTTATCATATAAATAACGATAGGAGTGAATTGTTTGAACCTAAACAAAAACCCTTTATTAAATTTGGTGAATTTGTCATTTGTTTAGTTAATTACGTGCTTAAGTGATGTGTTTAAGTTGCTAGTCTTGTAAAACTAGAGAAAAAACCCTTTTACTTTTATTACTTGCTTAGTTAAAATCATGGTTCTAAATAACGTAAGGCGTGACTTGGCGGCATACCCGAGCCTCAAGCTTTGAGAGACATGGCGAGGCCATGGCGTTTTTCAAGGCGTGACAAGGCGGCAAAATTTTATATATTTGTATATATTTTTACCATCATCAAATAAGATAAAAAACCATATATTAACAAAAAAAAACCCAATGTTTTCTCATGTCAATATACGTTTTATCTAACATATATATTCACCGATTGACAATTATATTAAGAGTTTACAAATACAAGATTGTGTAATCTTTGGCTATCAAGCCTATTTCTTTTCTTTGTGTGTATTTGATTAAAAAAGGCACAATAAAGTTAGATAATAATAAAATTACTTATTAAGTAACAAATTATTACTTACCCCTTCAAAAGCACTCCAATTTCTTTCACAACCAGAGGAACTAGTGGTTAAAGAGAGGATCTTTATAGCCATCTTTTGCAAAGTCGGTGTTGGATTTCCATAAGTCATCCACCAAGTAGCTAACAAATAAAAAGAAACATTAAGTTGTTTTTTGTGTAACAACGCAAATTTTCAAACAAATTTTTCATTTAAAATAAAGTGAATTATTTCAACAAAATATAATTATTCCAAATTTCATATCAAAATACAATCATAAAATCCCCAAGATCTCAAAACATCAACAGTGTGTACGCGTCATGCCGGCGCCTTCCCACAGTCCTCGCTAGTACCTGAAACACATACATAACAACTGTAAGAATAAATGCTTAGTGAGTTCCCCAGTATACTACTTACGCATATACGCCTTTCCAGGCCTTGAGATAATCGCCTTCCGGCCCATAACATATTGCCTTCCGGCCCATAACATAATGCCTTCCGGCCCATAACATATTGCCTTCCGGCCCATAACATATTGCATTCCGGCCCATAAACATACACAGCAATTAATACATTAATTTTAACACATATAGCACATATATCATATATCATATCCGACCTTTCAGTCACATAACATATTGCCTTCCGGCCCGTATAAACATACATAGCACGCGTAGCAAATACCTTACCATTTATAGCACGTATAACACAAATCATATCCGACCTTCCGGTCACACAGTCAAACCCTTCCGGGTACAGTATAGTGAGAAGACTCACCTCGTGGTAATGAAAACTATCAACTCTTGAAATCACTCGCACTCGATCCGCCGATCTGCAGACTCCCTATAATACCATATACCCTTATTAATACTCTTATCATTCAAGACAACTGACCCTAAGAAATTATATGCAGGTCAACTCTGGTCAACGGTCAACTGGACCGGACTCGTCGAGTGCAAAGGTGACTCGACGAGTCGAGACATCCTCTCCAACTTTCCCTGATGTTCCCTTTCTACTCGTCGAGTATCCCCCTTGACTCGATGAGATCCACGTGGAAGAATCGCGGGGCCACCCCGACTCCAGTCGCCGAGTCTGAAGAACAACTCGGCGAGTCCCAGTGAATCTTCAAGCTACTCGCCGAGTCTGTTCATTGGACTCGGCGAGTCCATGCCATGCAGTCGATCAACTGCTTCCTGAAATACGTATGGTCCCGAAATACACAATCATGGGACTTTCTGGACCTCTAAACATCCTATTATTGGGGTATAAACGTTTGGGTAACAACATAATAATCCATCTAATCACCAAATGGGTTTCATAAACCCTAAATCCGTGTACACATCAAAATAACAGGAATGATCCGAAGTATTACCTGAAAAACGTACTCTCTGTGTCCCCAAACCTCAGAACTCGAATCCCTTGCTGTTCCTTTAGCCAAAACTACTCTCCTTCTTGCCCAACAATCTCTTCAAAGTTCCAATAGCCTCAAATCTTGCTCTAGATGTCCACAGACGCTTAGGGTTCTTCTCAATCGGCTAAAAAGACGGACAATGACGGCCTAAAAGGCGTTATATACGATCCAAAACCAAACGGCTAGGGTTTCCGCTGAACAGCGCAGACTCGCCGAGTCCATAATGGACTCGTCGAGTCCAGTCGCGAACCCGCGACCCAGTCTGTGGTCCTACTCGGCGAGTCTGGCTCCAACTCGCCGAGTCCCTTCCTAAAATACCCCAAAAACAATATTATAAAAATACCTGAAATTCCGAGCTGTTACAACTCTCCCCCACTAGGACTAGACTTCGCCCTCGAAGTCTCATTCTGCAAATAACTCCGGATGTTGCTCCCGCATCTCACGCTCCGGCTCCCAAGTCATCTCCGATCCTTTCCGGTGTTGCCACTGAACCAACACCAGAGGTACCTCCTTGTTCCTCAGAACCTTGATCTTCCGATCCCTGATAGCTACCGGTCTCTCGGCGTAATTCAGGCTCGCATCCACCTGAATATCCTCTAACGGAACCACTGCCGATTCATCGGCTATACACTTCCTCAACTGTGATACGTGAAAGGTATTGTGAATCTGTCCCAACTCTGCTGGCAACTCCAACCGATAAGCTACCCGACCTACCCTTGCAATTACACGAAATGGACCTATGAACCGGGGCCCCAACTTGCCCCTCTTTCTGAACCGGATCACTCCCTTCCAAGGAGAAACCTTCAGGAGAACGAAGTCGCCAACCTGGAATTCCAGCTCGGACCGGCGTCTGTCCGCATAACTCTTCTGTCGGCTCTGGGCGGTTAATAACCTCTGCCTAACCTGCTGAATCTGCTCTGTCGTCTGGAGTACGATCTCTGTACTGCCCATCACTCTCTGTCCCACCTCTCCCCAACAAATGGGAGTCCGACACCTCCTACCATACAACAACTCAAAAGGTGGCATACCAATGCTCGAATGATGGCTGTTGTTGTAGGAAAACTCAGCCAAGGGTAAATGCGCATCCCAGCTACCCCCGAAGTCTAGCACACACGCTCTAAGCATGTCTTCCAATGTCTGAATCGTCCGCTCGCTCTGACCGTCTGTCTGGGGATGGTATGCGGTACTAAAATGCAGTTTAGTACCCAGCTCCTGATGGAATTTCTTCCAGAACCTGGAAGTGAAGCGTACATCACGGTCTGAAACAATCGAGATCGGCACTCCATGCCGAGATACTACCTCTCTCACGTATAACTCCGCCAACTTCTCCGCTGATGAACTCTCGCTAATGGCAAGGAAGTGTGCACTCTTCGTCAATCTATCCACAATCACCCAAATTGCATGGACTCTCCTGGCAGTTCTCGGCAATTTGGTGATGAAATCCATAGTAATCTGTTCCCACTTCCACTCAGGAATCTCCAAGGGCTGCAACTTACCATGCGGTCTCTGGTGCTCGGCCTTAACCCTACGGCAGGTCAAACACCTCTCAACGAACCAAGCGACATCTCTCTTCATACAAGGCCACCAATATTCCTTCCTCAAGTCTAAATACATCTTCGTAGCACCGGGATGGATCGAGAATTTCGATCTATGAGCCTCCTCCATCAAAGTAGCACGCGTACCGCCCACGAATGGTACCCAAATCCGACCCTGAAACGTCAGAAGTCCTCGTCCATCCTTAACGAACTCTGAAATTAACCCAACGACCCGCTCTTTCTTCTGCATCTCGGATCTCACAACCTCGGCCTGCGCCCTACGAATAGCATCCAATACCGGAGTCATCACCGTCAGTCTCAGACATACATCTCGCAATGAAGTGCTCTCCGCCCTACGGCTCAATGCATCGGCTACCACATTAGCCTTGCCTGGATGGTATAGGATCTCACAGTCATAATCCTTAACCACGTCCAACCATCTCCTCTGACGCATATTTAGGTTGGGTTGATCCATCAAATACTTCAAACTCTTATGGTCCGTGTATATAGTACAACGAACCCCATACAGGTAGTGACGCCAAATCTTGAGAGCGAACACTACTGCCCCCAACTCTAAGTCATGCGTGGGATATCTCGCCTCGTGAGGCTTTAGCTACCTCGATGCATAGGCTATTACATGGCCTCTCTGCATCAACACTGCACCCAGTCCCGAAATCGATGCGTCGGAATATACAACAAAATCTTCCATCCCCTCCGGGAGAGCTAATACCGGGGCTTCGCACAGCCTCTGACGAAGTGTCTCGAAGGAAGTCTGTTGCTCGGGTCCCCATGTGAATACAACACCCTTCCGGGTCAATCTGGTGAGCGGTACCGCGATCTTGGAGAAGTCCCTAATAAACCTCCGATAGTACCCCACCAACCCAAGGAAACTCCTGATCTCGGAAGGTGACTTCGGTGCCTCCCAACTCATCACTGCTTCTACCTTGGCCGGATCGAACAATATCCCTGTCTGATTAACAACATGTCCAAGAAATTGGACCTCCCGCAACCAGAAGTCACATTTGGAGAATTTTGCATATAGCTTCTCCGACCTCAATACCTCAAGGACCTCCCTCAAATGTCCCTCATGCTGCTCTCTAGTTCGCGAATACACTAGGATGTCGTCGATAAATACAATCACAGACCGATCCAGCATCGGCCTGCATACCCTGTTCATGAGGTCCATGAACACTGACGGGGCATTGGTGAGCCCGAAAGGCATCACCACGAACTCGTAATGCCCATACCGCGTCCTGAATGCTGTCTTCTGGACGTCCTCATCCCGCACTCTTACCTGATGGTACCCTGATCTCAAATCGATCTTGGAAAACCAAGATGCCCCTTGCAACTGATCGAATAGATCATCGATCCTAGGTAACGGATCGCGGTTCTTGACCGTCACCTTGTTCAACTCCCGGTAATCAATGCACATCCGGTGTGAACCATCCTTCTTCTTGACGAACAGAATCGGTGCTCCCCACGGCGAGCTACTCGGCCGAATAAATCCCTTCCCCAGCAACTCCTGGAGTTGCGAGGACAACTCTTGCATCTCTGGAGGTGCAAGACGATAAGGCACCTTCGCAATAGGCGCAGCCCCCGGAATCAGATCGATACCAAACTCTACTTGCCTCGCAGGAGGTACTCCCGGCAACTCCTCAGGAAAAACATCTGGAAACTCGCGCACCACTGGAACCTCCTCCACTATCCTCGGTCTCTCAGAAGCCTCCCGCGTATCCATCACATACGCCACAAAACCTCTACATCCCTGCTGTAGGCATTGCCTCGCCCTAGCGGCCGAACAAAAAGCTGATCCCGAACGGGTACCCTCGCCGTATACCGTAAGAACTCCCCCACTAGGGTCTCGTATAGTCACCAGCTGGCGCTCACAGTCGATGACAGCGCTGAATCGGCTCAACCAGTCCATGCCCACGATGACACAGACATCACCCATCGCAATAGGAACTAGGTCAATCGGAAACTCAACCCCGAAAATCTCTAGTACGCATCCCCGAAGAACCTCCGTGGCACAAACCACCCTCTCGGCCGCTATAGAAACGCTCAGAGGCCGACTTAACGGCTCACGACTAATGCTGATATGCTGACTAAAAGCTAAAGATACAAAGGATCTACTCGCACCCGAATCAAATAACACTAGAGCAGGCATAGAGTTCACAAGAAAAATACCTACACATACATTAACATAAGCATAACATTTCGACTTTAAAGTAAATACGTGAATTACAGCATACCTGCCACAACATCGGGCGCAGCGCGGACCTCCTCCGCAGTCAGCTGAAAGGCTCTCCCGCGAGCCCTCGGGGCCTCGACCTTCGTCGGTCGGGTTTCAGTAGTCCTGGTAGTAGGTGTAGATCCCTGACGAAGCTGCGGGCACTCGGCCTTCCGATGGCCTGTCTGGTTGCAGTGAAAGCAAACCATGAACCCCTTAGGACAATCCCTGGCAATGTGTCCTTCCTTGCCACACTTGTAGCAACCACCAGCTCGACACGCCCCCTCATGACTTTTGCCGCACTTCCCGCAAGTGCAGCCCTTCTGACCTCCCATCCTCGAATCAGCGGACTTGGTCCGCTTGGCTGCCGGCTGAGACTAAGCCGGTTGTCGGTCCACCTGCCGAGACTCGGCCTCCTCCCTCGCCTGAGTCTCCAACTCGATCTCGCGCTTCCTGGCGTTCGCCTGAAGCTCAGTGAAAGTACGATAGGTGGACTTTGACACAAACTCCCGGATATCCCTCCTCAAAACGCCTAAATACCGGCTCATCCGTGACTGCTCTGTAGACACCAGCTCGGGGCAGAACATCGCCCTCTCATGAAACTTCCGTGTGACCACCGCAACGGAATCAGTACCCTGCTTAAGGGTCAAGAACTCCTGAATCAATCGTTCCCTCTCCACTGGGGGAACGTACTCATCCCTGAACATCTCAGTAAACCTCTCCCATGTCACCGCTGTAATTTCCGCCAGAGTGAAGTTCGCCGTCACGAACTTCCACCAATCCTTCGCTCCCAGACGGAGCTGGTTCAAGGTGAACCGTACCCTCAGGTGCTCCGGGCATGAGCAAGTGTAGAAGCACCCCTCAATGTCAGCGATCCACCTCATCGCAGCAATCGGATCCTGCGTCCCGTCGAACTCAGGGGGTTTCGTGTTGCTGAATTCCCGGAACAGCAACGAATCGCCCCCTTGCGGCCTGGCAGCGGCCACGGCTGCGGTAGCGGCAGCAGCTGCAGCCTCAGTCAGTGCGGCGTACCGCTCCTCAAACGTCTCCATCAGTGTGGTCTTAATAGACCCAAACATCTCCGGGATCTCAGCCCGGATCGCTGCAGCTACCTCCTCCTGAATCATCTGACGAATATCCTCATCGCTCACACTGCTCGAACTCGCCCCATGACGTGTGGTAACCATGATGTCTCTGAAATACAACATAAAATTATCAGAAACTCCATCAAGTACAATTGTACTCGATAACGCAACCCTACTCAGTCTCCGATATCCAGGGATTCTTACTTGGGTCTTCCACCGACCCGGTGTCTTCGGTAGTACGGGCCCAATACTACCGACCACACCGTGTCAGTATTCGTCCCAAATCTTCCTCCCCAAACCCCGAATAGTGAGTACTCTACCTCTAGTATGCACTACCTACCTGCACGCTATCGAATATCTCATATAAGCAAACTCGCTAGACTAAGGCATCACAAAACAGGCCATTCTAGTCCTATCATGAATACCTAGTCTTCTAGCATGCATAACAATTCATAATTCAGTGCATAACATAACATTGTAAGGTATATTGGGGATCTTTACCGTTCGGGCGCTGGCTGATCGTACACACTGCTCTGTTCTTGTTTACCACTTTACTATTTATAAAAATTTATGTCTTTATTATTTTTAAAAGATTTTTCCTCAAATCCTCGGTTTGAGTTCAGTTACACCCGAAGGTACACCCGAATCCCTCAAACCAAGGCTCTGATACCAATTGTAACAACGCAAATTTTCAAACAAATTTTTCATTTAAAATAAAGTGAATTATTTCAACCAAATATAATTATTCCAAATTTCATATCAAAATACAATCATAAAATCCCCAAGATCTCAAAACATCAACAGTGTGTACGCGTCATGCCGGCGCCTTCCCACGGTCCTCGCTAGTACCTGAAACACAAACATGACAACTGTAAGCATAAATGCTTAGTGAGTTCCCCAGTATACTACTTACGCATATACGCCTTTCCAGGCCTTGAGATAATCGCCTTCCGGCCCATAACATATTGCCTTCCAACCCATAACATAATGCCTTCCGGCCCATAACATATTGCCTTCCGGCCCATAACATATTGCCTTCCGGCCCATAAACATACACAGCAATTAATACATTAATTTTAACACATATAGAACATATATCATATATCATATCCGACCTTTCAGTCACATAACATATTGCCTTCCGGCCCGTATAAACATACATAGCACGCGTAGCAAATACCTTACCATTTATAGCACGTATAACACAAATCATATCCGACCTTCCGGTCACACAGTCAAACCCTTCCGGGTACAGTATAGTGAGAAGACTCACCTCGTGGTAATGAAAACTATCAACTCTTGAAATCACTCGCACTCGATCCGCCGATCTGCAGACTCCCTATAATACCATATACCCTTATTAATACTCTTATCATTCAAGACAACTGACCCTAAGAAATTATATGCAGGTCAACTCTGGTCAACGGTCAACTGGACCGGACTCGTCGAGTGCAAAGGTGACTCGACGAGTCGAGACGTCCTCTCCAACTTTCCCTGATGTTCCCTTTCTACTCGTCGAGTATCCCCCTTGACTCGACGAGATCCACGTGGAAGAATCGCGGGGCCACCCCGACTCCACTCGCCGAGTCTGAAGAACAACTCGGCGAGTCCCAGTGAATCTTCAAGCTACTCGCCGAGTCTGTTAATTGGACTCGGCGAGTCCATGCCATGCAGTCGATCAACTGCTTCCTGAAATACGTATGGTCCCGAAATACACAATCATGGGACTTTCTGGACCTCTAAACATCCTATTACTGGGGTATAAACGTTTGGGTAACAACATAATAATCCATCTAATCACCAAATGGGTTTCATAAACCCTAAATCCGTGTACACATCAAAATAACAGGAATGATCCGAAGTATTACTTGAAAAACGTACTCTCTGTGTCCCCAAACCTCAGAACTCGAATCCCTTGCTGTTCCTTTAGCCAAAACTACTCTCCTTCTTGCCCAACAATCTCTTCAAAGTTCCAATAGCCTCAAATCTTGCTCTAGATGTCCACAGACGCTTAGGGTTCTTCTCAATCGGCTAAAAAGACGGACAATGACGGCCTAAAAGGCGTTATATACGATCCAAAACCAAACGGCTAGGGTTTCCGCTGAACAGCGCAGACTCGCCGAGTCCATAATGGACTCGTCGAGTCCAGTCGCGAACCCGCGACCCAGTCTGTGGTCCTACTCGGCGAGTCTGGCTCCAACTCGCCGAGTCCGGCTCCAACTCGCCGAGTCCCTTCCTAAAACACCCCAAAAACAATATTATAAAAATACCTGAAATTCCGGGCTGTTACATTTTGTCTTGTTTTACAAGTATTTTCTGGGGCACTTTTAGAAGTTTTACAACATACCTGGATCATAAGAACTGCTATTTTCGGAACACCCCTTTGCTGCCAATATTCTTCCAAAATTTCCTTCTTTTTCCTTGTACTTTGGGAGCTCCATATTTATCACCTGATCTTGCTTGTCAATGTCATCACGAAAAAACTTTTCAACACATATGAAAATTGCATCCGAAACCATGACATTATCTTTTATGCTTTGATCTTTATATAAATAATAAGGATTTAACAGGTAAGTCGTCATGTGTAGTGGACTATCAAGCCGACCTTTTGCTCTTGTCTCAATAATTTCTATGATAGAACGATAGTTAATCTCCACATTGTTGAAAGCCATTTTTATATCTTCTTTGGCCTGCTGAAGCTCTCCATACAAGAAGCCCATTGATGCCTTTTGATCTCCATCAGCTAGTTGTAGGAGTTTCACTAACGGGGAGAAAACCTTTAAGCATAAGTTTACCCCATTCCAAAAAGATCGGCTTATCACGATTGCATAAGCTCCTGTTCCATTTTTTTTCCTGGACCATTTTGATTGTGTCCATTCATGACTAGTAAACATATGTTTTAACTTTTCCTGCTTCTCCATCAAACTTTGCAATGTAAGAAATGTTGTAGCAAACCTAGTAACTTCTGGCCTCACAATGTCCTTACACTTTGTAAACTTCTGCATTAATGCCAACGTCCAATGATGTGCATAAATGAAAATAGTTAAAGTTTTTGCCTTAGTAATCCATTCTTTGAATTTACCTTCTTTACCAATTGCTTCAAGCATAAGATCGACTATGTGAGCAGCACACAAAGTCCAAAACATGTTTGGCCTCTTCTCTATCAACAATTTGGCAGCCGCCATATTATTGGCAGCATTGTCTGTTACAACCTGTATCACATTTTGTGCCCCAACATCTTCAATACACTTGTCAACATAATCAAATATGAACTGCCCCGTATGTGAATCTTTGGAACATTCAGCAGAAGAATGAAAAGTTGTTCCTTCTCTTGAGTTCACACAAAAATTCATTATGCTTCTTCGTTTTCGATCAGTCCAACCATCTGTCATAACTGAACAACCATTACGTGCCCACTCTTCTTCTTGTTTCTTGAGAAGACCTTTAGTTCTCCCAACTTCTTCCTTCAATAATGGCTCCCTAAGTAGATATTGACTTGGAGGACAGTAACCTTGACCATATTGTCCGATTGCTTCGACAAGCTTCTTAAAAGCATCGTTATCAATCGAATGAAAAGGAACACCTGATTCATACATCCATCATGCACAAAACTGATGTACACTATGTGTCCGTTCTTTGGAAAGTGCATCTAAAAGATTTTGTTGATGCATATTGAGAAATGGACCTTCGGGGTTGATAGGATTTGTAAACTTGTCCAACGGATGCAAATTGCTTCGCCTTTTCTTCTTGGACCCTGCATAAAACTCATTATCTTCTACTTCAATTTCAACCTCTGCCCTCATTTCTTCTTCTCATTTTCTTTTTGCTATCTTATCCTCTTTTGGCTTCTTAAGCAAAGCAACACACACAGCCTTATCTTCTTTGCTTGCATTCTTACATATGGCTACACCATTTCCTATTAGTCCTGAAACATGGTACTTTAGCCTAGTGATTCCAGCTTTACATATAAATCCACAAAGCTTGCATTTTATTGCATCTTTATTTAGAGGATCACACAGTGTGCCATAATTCCATCCTGGATCATCCGAGTTTCTTTTAAAGGGTGCATTTGCATCAGAACTACCTTCTGTTGCACCATCCAAATTAGAATCTTGATCAACATTAGCCATTCTTGAATAAAATTATAATATATCCTGTTTGAAAAAAAAAGTTGAAAACAGATTAGTAGCTTAAAAACATGTTGTATATAAGTTTTTAGATCAAAAGGAATGCAAAAAGCAATGAGCTTAAAAACACCTTATTCATACATCCATCGTGCAACTTATACCAGTCAAAGAGAAAACAAAATCTCAAAAGGGATGCAGATTACTTCTTGATCCCCTGTTTAAATTGAGAATCCTTATGATTTATGAACTTAACCACTTCAAGTTTTGTATGATTGGAGATGAGTTTTTATGGGTGAAATCAACACACTAGAGAGATATAACATATAAGATTAGGAATTAGTCAATTACCGATTTATAATTGAAAGCTCTTAACATGTGTGCAAGGGTTGTGAGAAAAAAACATTGAAGGTATAAAACCGAGAAGGGTATATAAACTGTGATGTAAATGAAGATTGAATGAATCATTGAATGTATAACATAATCCAACAGAAGGGAGAATTTTCTTAGGCTTAGTGGTTACCTCTCGAGTCTCGATACATGCAGGTGAAATTGAGGAACAAAAGCTGGTTGTAAGTAGTTCGATCAGCGAAGAAATATAGTCGATTACATTTACTAAATAACTGAAGCAGTCCAGCAGGTGAAGATCGAGTGATGAGATCAGTGTAGAGAGTTCGATTGAGAGAGCATGGTGTTGAATTGTAAGATGTAAATTTAGGTTTTTACTGTCCCGGTTTCCCCTTTTGATATAATGGATTTGATTTTTACTTTTTTAGTTATTTAGTATTTACTTTAGCCCAATAATTACTTCAGCCCAAAGTCAATAAAGTTAACAGGCCCATACCGTGTTACAGAAAAAAAAAACGCGAAATGGCGCGCCTTATTCTGTTATTTTGCCGCCAAGCTTTACAATGTCGCCTTGGTCGTTTTTGGGACGGCTACCCCCCTCCTCGGCACCATGGCACGCCTTGGCGCCGCCATGGCGCGTTATTTAGAACCCTGGTTAAAATTAGTTATTAGATTAATTTCCGTTTCCTGAGTTCGACACCCTACTTATCCAAATATACCACTAAAAAACAGGTTCACTGCCTTTGTGTGCTTAATTTATCAACTAAAAGTAGGATTAAAACTAGCTCGTTTCACACACATCACATACACTAAGCAACTATAGTAATGATGACAATTCCATGAAAGAAAAGATCCTTGGCTATCAGGCACCATATAATCAGGAAATTCTATTATATAATTCTTGAAGATCCCTAGCCTATCACTAGCATACTGTTCTGACATATCACAATAACAAACAGTAGTATGGTATTTGGGGGTCTACTTACTAGCTCCGGTTGATCGTTCATACTGCATCCTCCTTGACTATTTTAAAAACCATGTGAAAAATTTTCACTTTAAAAATCTTTTTCCTTAGATTGAGATTGGATTCACACAAGTGTTTCTCCAATTCACTCAATCCAAGGCTTTGATACCAACTTGTAACACTCATAAAATTTTTGGAAATTATAAATTTTTTAAATAAACACAAAACCATCCTTCATTACAACTTGTTTTCAAAATGAGTTTCACATTGGAGTTTTCTCATAAATCATAATGCAAAACACGAGGAGATGCACGATCAAGCCTTTGCCTTCCCATGATCATCTGAAATACCTGAAACATAATCAAAAACTATAAGCCCAAAGCTTAGTGAATCTTCCCCAAAATACCACCACATAAACATAACCAACAATAATATGCAAAAAGAGCCTACAACATGATTGGACCACCACACAGGGCCTTCAGCCTATTTGGACTGCTCTCTGCGCCTTCGGCCTGACTGATCCGCCTTATAGGCCTTCAGTCTATCCAGACCGCCCTGGGTCTGTTGGCCTTCAGCATAAAGCAAGGCCGCCTCAAACCAACCACACACATATGTCGACATATACATAACTCATAAACATATAATATCAATCAACATGCAATCACAAATAATACATATCAATAAGCATAGTATCATTCTATCTACCACGATTCAGATCAACATATCATTACAGTACTCAATCATATGATAATCAAGATAACAATCCAAAGGGGTCGATATTGGTGGCTTTAACCACAAGTATAGTGAGGAAAACACACCTCACACTGACGTATCAAACAGAACCTTCAGTCGCTAGCTTATGAAAACCTCGAACTATCATAATAAATAAACCTCCAACTAATAATCAGATTATCACCTCAAATCTCTTAACTCATAATTGTACATTAACTATTCCTTAACTGGGCCAAAGCCCAAGTCCAAACCTTGATCCAAAGAGGTCCAAATACATATGGCCCATAACTGGCCCATTTTTCCAAATTAGGCCCAACTCCCTAATAGACCTCATCCTAAGGTCCAATTCCCTAACCGGCCCAGAATACTCCTACTCAGAAAGTCCATTAAGAACATAAGCCAAACTAACCAATAGATGGCCTAAATCTGAAGACCAACTCGCAAAAGCCCAACAGAAGGCGTATGCTAGGCATACCCCAAGTTTAAGCAGGGCATATGAAGGCCTTGCATTGATTGGAAACAGGGGCGTTGACCGCGTATGCGGGGTGTACTCCCTTTTATGCGGGGAGTACTCCCTTTTATGCAGGGCGTACCCTCGTAGAGTTTAAACTCCAAGCCTTCCTTCATATTCCCAAGATTCTTGATGCACTTCCCTTGATTCTAAAACACCAAAGACACACTTTAAGTATCTCACTCTCACTTAAGGGGCTAGGGTTTTGCAATAACAACTGAAGGACTTGGAGGCTGAAAGGATAAGGGCACTTGGTGCATAATGATGGTTAAATACTCCTCAAACCCTAAAATTTAGAGTTTCACTCGAACACTCGTACGCTCAGTGTACATATGTGTACGCCCAGCATACTAGGGCACGCCCTAGTATGCTTAGTGTACCCACATGTACGCGCAACGTACATCTCATGCGCTCTAAATTTCCAAAATGCCACTAGGGCTCCTTAGGGCTAACTCCAAACAACTCCAAGGACCAAAATGTCAAAAATGAAATATCAAGGAAAGGTTTTGAAAATACATGTAAATCTAGGATGTTAAAATTCTCCCCCACTCGAACTAGACTTCGTCCTCAAAGTCTGCCGCAACAAACAAATCCGGATAATGCTCACGTATCTCAGCCTCCGTCTCCTAGGTCCACTCAAATCCCCTCTGATTTTGCCACTATACCTTTACCAAAGGTACTTCCTTGCTACACAAAACCTTCACTTTCCTTTCCAAAATAGCTATCGGCCTCTCGACATAGTTCAGGCGCTCATCAACCTGAATATCATCTAATGATACCACTGCATCCTCGTCCAAAACGCACTTCTGCAACTGCGATACGTAGAAAGTTATATGAATCTGACTGAGCTCCTCTGGAAGATCCAATCTATAACCAACCTTGCCAACCCTAGCAATAACCCAGAATGGTCTGAAAAATCAGGGGCCCAACTTCCCATTCTTCTTGAAGTGAATCACACCTTTCCAAGGTGAGACCTTCAGTAACACCATGTCATCGACCTGAAACTCCAACTTAGATCAGTGTTGGTCGGTATAGCTCTTCTACCGACTCTGAGTAGTCTGCAACCTCTGCTTAATCTGTTAAATCATCTTTGTAGTTTGCAGAACCACTTCGGTACGACCCATGAACCTATGACCAACCTCCCCCCAACAGACTGGGTACAACATATACGCCCATATAGAAGCTCAAAAGGCGGGGAACCAATACTGGAGTGGAAATTGTTATTGTACGAGGACTCTGCAAGAGGTAGGTAGGAGTCCCAGCTACCACTAAAATCAATAACATATGCACGTAACATATCCCTGAGAGTCTGAATGGTCCGCTCACTCTAGCCATCAGTCTGCGGATGATAAGTTATGTTGAAATGCAGTCTCGTACCCAGTTCCTCATGGTTTGAAATAATGGAAACCAGGACCCCATGGCGAGTGACGATCTTGCGGATATACACAACAGCCAATTTCTCGGCTGACGAGCTCTCCCAAATTGCCAGGAAGTGGGCACTCTTGGTCAATCGATCAACGATGACCCAAATAGCATAAAAACCACTTGTCGGCTTTGGCAACTTAGTGATGAAATCCATCAAAATCTACTCACATTTCTACATGGGAACCTCTAAAGGCTGCAGCTTGCCATGCGGACTCTGATGTTCGACTTTGACCATCTTGTGGGTCAAGCACCTCTCCATGTACCAAGCGATCTCTGTCTTCATAAATGACCACCAATAACTCAATCTCGGGTCCCGATACATCTTGGTGGCCCATGGATGGATTGAAAAATGAGACTTATGAGCCTCTTCCAGCATAATCTGCCTGACCCCACCAGACACAGGAACCCAAACCCGACCACAACAGGTCAACAATCCACGACTGTCCTGCATAAATCTGGTGATCCCGCCCCTGATCCTCTCAATCTTTCGATTCTCCTCTCGAACGCCCTCATTCTAAGCCTCCCTAATCAAACCCATAAGTAGAGAAACCATGGATATTCTTATACATGTCACCTCAACAGAAGGTCCAACAGACTTGTCGCTTAGGGCATCCGCCACCATGTTCGCTTTACCCAGATGGTAAAGGATCTCACAGAAATAATCCTTAACAACGTCCAGCCACTTGCGCTATCTCATGTTCAAGTTCGGCTGATCCATAATATGCCTCAAACTCTTGTGATCCGTGTAGATAGTATAGCGGACCCCATAAAGATAATGCATCCAAATCTTGAAAGAGAAAACCGCCGCTCTCGACTCAAGATTATGCGTGGGATATCTCGTCTCATGCAACTTTCGTTGCCACAAAGCATAAGCTATCACTCGTCCTCTCTGCATGAGGACTGCTCCCAAGCCAATGATGGATGCATCAAAAAACCCACAAAATACTCAATTCCCTCTGGGAGGGTCAATACTGGGGCCTCACAAAGGCTTCCAAAGGGTCTCAAATGCGGACTGCTGCTCAGGGCCCCACCAGCAATCAACCACCTTCATCGTCAGATGAGTGAGGGGTACTGCAATCTTCTTAACAAAGGCTTTATCCGGCCAAGCTTCTCTCCATGACGAGCTCCAGTATTGTTTTCAATAGAAGGATAGGTCATTTAGGATATGCACTGATTGTCGAGAGTTGAACAAACTCGCCATCAATAACTCATATCCACTCCCAAGGATTGATGACCTGTTTGAGCAGCTACAAGGATCCCGTTACTACTCAATGATCGATCTAAGATCTAACTACCATCAAATCAGAGTGCAAGAAGCAGACATTCCAAAGACAACAATTAGGACTCGATGCAGTCACTATGAGTTTCTGGTTACGCTATTAGGACCGAATGACAACGTCAACCAAAGTACGCCAATTCTAATGGATTGCAGACTATTAGCGGAGATTCATCAAGAACTTCTCCAAGATATATAAGCCTCTCATTGCTCTAATCCAGAGGAGCAAGAAATTCAATTGGGAGGCAACCAAGAGTCTACCTTCCAGAAAGTGAAACAATTGTTGTGCAATGCATCAATTTATCTCTTCCAGAAAGAACAAAAGACTTTGTAGTATTCTATGATGCCACACAACAAGTGTCGAGATGCATGCTGATGCAAAAGAATAAATTCATTTCATACATATCCAGACAACTTAATCCAAACAAGACCAACTACATTACCCACGACTTAAAAGTTAGGAGCTATAGTGTTTGCCTTAAAGATTTGGAGACACTACCTCTACGGAACGTAGTGTGTCGTCTTTACCGACCATACAATCCTCCAACACATCTTCGACCATAATGAGCTAAATATGAGATAACGAAGGTGTGTAAAGTTGCTAAATGATTGCTAATATGAAATTTGTTATCATACATTTAAAGTAAATGTCGTAGTAGTCGCTTTAACCAGGAAAGAACAAGCAAGTCCCGTTAGTGTAAAGGCGCTAACCCTAACCATCCACTCCAATCTCACCATCCAAATTCGTGATGCTCAAGTAGAAGCACTCAAACCCAAGAATATTGTAGAAGAAAACATGTGAGGTATAGACAAACAGTCCAACCTCAATGAAGAAGGAACACGATATTTCATGAACCAAATTTGGACCCTGAAGTTTGGTAGAGTCAAGAGTCTAGTCTTGAATGAGGCTCAGACATCGAGATATCTCAATGCATCTCGGATAAGATAAGATGTATCTCAATCTCAAGAAGCTTCATTGGTGGCCCAACATAAAGGCAGAGATTACCATCTACATCCGTAAATGCTTGACTTGCTCCAAGGTTAAAGTAGTGTAACATCCCGAAATAGCAAGAGTTGAGTGGAAGGGCTAAAAGTGTAATTTGGGAAAGAGTGACTCGGCGAGTCCATGGATGGACTCGGCGAGTAGAGTCGCGACTTGGTCACGTGTTAAATAGCCGACTCGGCGAGTCAATGAGATGGACTCGGCGAGTAGGCGCTGAGTGGAGAAAACCCTAATTCTCGGGGTTGAGCCCTATATAAAGAGCATTATGTTCGCTCCCCAGCATCTTTATCACCCCTTTGAGTCCCTGAAACCCTAAAATCGTGGAGAAGCACCATTGTTGAGTGGATTGGAGCTTGGAGAAGTAATTGTTGAAGAAAGTTTGGGAATTTGAAGGTGTGGAGCAAAGGGATTTGCTTGGATTCGAGTTTCCTTGCAGATTGGGGCGTTCCTTTGAGGTAATATCTCGTTCTTAGGCTGTTGTTATCTTGTTTATTCATTTTGGGGTTTGAGGGAAGCTTATCTTGGGTTATGTTGGAGTCTATAGGTTAGATCTGAGGTTGCTATCTCAGATCTGGTATGGAAGAGAGTTGGAATGCAGGAGAGTCCCTGTGTTGAGTGTTGGTTGAAGCTATCTTGTCCCAAACCAAAGCCCTAATGTGCAAAATGCATAGATCTCTTTGGATTCACGTAAAGTTTGCCATTTTACATGATGGGTGAGTTGTAGGAGGCTAGATCTATGTTTTGGATCAATTGCATGGTCTGGAATGCTTCTGTATGGATTCAGACCGGTGGTACTCGGCGAGTCACATGGGTGGACTCGACGAGTTGCTTGAAGACGAGCTGAGACTCGACGAGTTGGAAGAACAACTCGGCGAATTGGATGAAGATGGCCTGGAACTCGGCGAGTTTTATGAACAACTCGGCGAGTAGATTGAAGATAGCCTTAGACTCGATGAGTCTGTTCTTGGACTCGGCGAGTCTTGTCGAAGAGTCCAAATATTTTCTAGTTGAGTCGAGAACCGGCGAGTCAAGGGATGACTCGGTGAGTTGTGTGCGAGTGGACTCAGAGTTGTTGGACTCGGCGAGTCTCGGGGCGACTTGGCGAGTTAGGTCGCGGATTGAGTGAAGTTTTGAGTATGGGAACTCGGCGAGTCATAGGGTTGACTCGGCGAGTAGGGTCAGTCAGGGGTTGAGTTTGACCTAGTAATTGACCAAGGGTTAACCAGTGGTTTCCAGGGGTATTTTGGTAATTGTTGATTATGGTTTTGAGTTTAGTGCATTGGTGGCTATCTAGTGGTGGAGATCGTATCTGGGATCGGAGCAGCTTGGGTTATCTGTTCAGTCGACAGTTTCGAGGTGAGTTATCCTCACTATATCTATAGGGTTTAAGGCACCAAGGCCGACCCTTTTATCGGATGGAAATCCGAGTAATTGTCTGTTTTATGATATTGCGGGATATGGGCCGGAAGGCGTTATGTTATGGGCCGGAAGGCATTACATGTTGTGGGCCGGAAGGCAATGCGATGTGGACCGAAAGGTCATGGCCTGGAAAGGCGTATGTGTGTAATTATTATGTTGACTGAGTCGTAGGGTGATGTTATGCTAGTGATCGACTAGGCTGGTATCTTGGTTAGGGTAATGATATGTTATGTGATCTGTTGATCGAGTTGCTAACTGTGAACTGTTATATGATTATATGTTATGTGCATGGTTGTCTGTTCTGGAGTGTAACCCAGTACGCATGGTTGTTCTATGTTCTGTCATGATATGTATGTTTTTTATGTTGCGGGCCGGAAGGTGATATGTTAGGGGTCGGAAGGCAATGTGTTATGGGCCGGAAGGCATTACGCTATGGGCCGGAAGGCGATATGTTTTGGACTGGAAGGTTGTGGCCTGGAAGGGTGTATATATGGTTGGTATTTCGGGGGTATCTCACTAAGCTTTCGAGCTTACAGTTGTGGTTTTTATGTTTTCAGGTTCTCAAGAGTCTGTGGCAAGGCAAAGGTGTGATCGTACCGTTCCTCGCGTTGGTGTTTTATGAAATGGACCTGGGAAATACTCTGTTAAATAATGTATTGAAAACTTTTTTGTAACAACGTTATTAAAATAGATTGTTTTTTAAAAGTTTTAATTGTTTCGAAATTTCGGTCGTTACAAATTGGTATCAGAGCCTTGATTTGAGTGAATTGGAGGAACACTCGTGTGACTCCAGTCTCAAATCGAGGAAGGTTTTAAAAGAGAAATTAAAATGGTTTTAAAATTAATTGAAAGGAGGATGCGGAGGTACGATCAGCCGGAGCCAGTAAGTAACCCCAAATTACCATTCATAACATTTGTTTATTTGAGCTTTGATAGAACAACATGCTAGTGTTAGGCTAGGGATCTTCAGGATTTCATGATAATGTTGCCTGTATTATGATGCCTGTAGCCTAGGGTTCCTTATGGGAGATTCTCAGTGTTCCTCTAGTGGTGAGGGTTGAGCGTTGTTATGCATGTTTCTCTAGGGTGTTGTGGTAGTACTTCATACAAATATGGGTAGGTGTGGAAGGTAGTATGGGCCCGTACTACTGAAAGCACACGACCCATACGCGTATCAGGGAAACCATGACCTCTAGGGTTGGGTTGAGAGTTGGTTCCCGGGATAGTGGGAAGAGTCTGAGGTTTTCTAGTATTTTCAGTATGGAGATTTCGAGGCATGCTGGAAGCGGATTCAGGTCAGGATCGGGTGCAGGATGAGGAGTTGCAGATGGGTCAGTACCGCCCGAGGTTATCGGTCAGATGAGTACGCACGAGTTGGATGCCAGGATTCGTAAGAGCCTGCATGATGAGGTTGGTGCATTGTTCCGGGCTGAGTTGCCGAAGTTGTTTGGGTCGATCAAGACCACCATGGTTGGGTATTTTGATGAGCGTTATGCGGCTCTCGCGGAGACGGCTGTCGCAGCGGCTACAATGGCTACAGCAGCGGTAGGGGGAGGAGTTGATAGGGATTTTCAGTATCGAGACTTCAATAATACGGAGCCTCCCACCTTCGATGGGGTTCAGAACCCGATTGTTGCTATGAGATGGTTATCGGACGTGGAGGGGTGTTTCTTCATGTGTTCATGCCCTGCTGATCTATGGGTGAGGTGTGCTCTGAACCTGTTGAGGCTCGGGGCAAAGGATTGGTGGAGGTTGACCACGGGGTCATATTCGAATGCGCAGAGGGTTGCGATTTCATGGGATCAGTTCAGAGAGATGTTCAGTACTCGTTATGTCCCGCAGGTAGAGAGGGAGAGGTTGGCTCGGGAGTTCCTCAAGCTGAAGCAGGATTCGGAGTCGGTGACGGAAATCACCAGGAGGTTTACTGAGAGGGCGATGTTTTGCCGTGAGTTCGCTTCGGAGCAGGCTCAGATGTCCTGATATCTGAGTATGCTAAAGAGATACATCAGACAGTTTGTGTCCGCATAGAGGTGCAGGACATTGTTGGAGTTGCAGGAGGCCGCTAGGCGGTGTGAGTTAGAGATTGAGTTGCAGTTGTGTGAGCTGAGGCAGGCTCCGGTGCAGTCGCGGCCGGCACCGAAACGGTCCAAGACCGTTGATGTTAAAGTGGGGGATCCGAGAAGCCACACTTGTGGGAAGCCTCGAAGGAGTCACACCGGAGTTTGCAGGTCCGGTGGTGCATGCCGCAAATGCGGAAGGGAGGGGCACTATGTGAGGGATTGTTGGCGGTCAACACCGGTTCGGGATTTGAGGAATTGCTATCATTGTCGTCAGGTTAGACATATGAGGGTCAATTGTCCAAAGTTTTCCGCGGGACCGGTGCAGGCTCCAGCACCGGCCACTTTGAGGATTTCAAGAGAAGGTTAGGGTGGAGCGGAGCCCCCAAGGGCTCAAGGTCGTGCTTATTAGCTTGCGGCAGAGGAAGTCAGAGCAAAGCCGGAAGCAACTGCGGGTATGTTTCTTTCATGATGTCATGTTACCTTGCGAATATTGTGATGTATTGTTTGTGCTGGTATCTTTGTGTGGTTTTTGATGCGGTATTCGTCATTTTGCGGGTTGAGGTTTTGGTTATGGATTTGTGTTTCGGGTTTCATCTTGGTATTCGTTGTTCCTTGAGGGTTTGGCATGGTTATGGATTTGTGTTTCGGGTTTTCGTCTTGGTATCCGTTGATCCTTGAGGGTTTGGCATGGTTATGGATTTGTGTTTCGAGTTTTCATCTTGGTATCTGTTGTTCCCTGAGGGTTTGGTATGGTTATATTTTGGTGTTTTGTGCTTTCGTTGGTTATCATTCGTGAGGGTTATTAGTGGAGATGCGACATTGGGTTGAGGGTCGGGTAGCATCGGCTTTCCGAGGAGTGGTTAGATACAGTTTGAGTTTCTTTTGAGCGGGTTAATCAGTGTTGATGTGAGATCTCGTTAAGGTTGTTTATGCTTGTGGAAAGCAGTCCGCGTGTAAGTGTTTCTTTGTACAGGATTGTTCTGGAAGGTCGGTGAGGGCGACCGGTGGTTGTTAATCAGTGCTATAAGTGGGGGAGAATTGGAGAACTCTCTGGGTGATTGATGAGTATTTTAGAGTGCTTAGCTGTTGGGATTCAGCAGTTTCCTGTCAGCCCAGAGTATAGGCTGATAGGAGCGAGTGTCGAGCATGCGAAGCGGGATACAAACCTAGGGCATTTGGTTGTGGAAGCCTGGGAGCAGGCCGGGATCGAGTATGTTTGATGGAGCTAGAGTTCGGAACCCCTAGAGGGCTAGAACGGTATGCATGGGAGGATTTTCAGGGGTGATAACTCGGAATGTCGAATGCTGGTGAGGCGGTCCAGTCATGTTGAAGACCCTGCAGGTATTGTTGAATCATTTTGATGATACGGATTGTGTAGGTTGCAGTGTGATTACATTGGGAGGTCTGGCCCCGGGTAGTGATCTTGTTTAGTTGAGGTAGTGCATGGGCTTAAGAGTCCCTGCGAGGAGAGTCAGAGTAAGTGTGTTGGATGGATAGCGGACACGCTAAAGGGTGGTGTAGCGTGGGCGAGCACCGTGGCAATTATCGGGGTAACATTGTGGCCAATTGGATTCCTTGATAAAGGAAAAGAGAGAGGTAAGAGGTGTGTAACTCCGAGAGGGAGTGCAAGTTCACGGAAGTAAAAGTGGCAGAGCAGAGTTATGAATAGAGTACTTCGAGTATGGTTTGAGCAGCATGTCTACGGCAGTGGAATAGGAGCTCATCCGGTTTGGGATGCCTGCTGAGGTTGCGAAGGGAATTCCGCAGGTGTAGAGCCAAGAGGCTCGGAAAGGATGCAGGGAGAGAGTCTTGAACTCTCAGTGTGATTTTGATCAGGGTATGGGGTATGTGTTAGTGGCTTATCCTGGGGAATGTTTGAGGATATTATCAAGTGTATCAGGTTTTCCCAACCTGAGGGTGTTAGAGCTAGTTCAGCATGTGTATGCGGTTGCAAGGGGAGAACTCATGAGAGTTGCTCTGAGATTGAGAATGGGTTTCTCAGTCGTCCCGGAATGGAAAGAGTGGGATTCGGATCGGGGATCCGATGGTTCATGGTTTTCTAACCCTTATGGGTCGAGTGATTATTGAGATTTGGGGTAGTGATGCATCTTGGGTAATTCTCGGTTATTGAGTGTGATTATCAGAGGTACAGTCGGTGCCCGGTTCGAGACAGTGGTCAGGACACCGTAAAGGAAGGGAGAGTGTGTTCGAGTTTCAATGTGTATGCCTTGAAGGACCCGGTCCGGTTAAGGCCAGGTGGTGCGTTGTGGGGGTATCTTTAGAATTGAGTTGATGTAGGCTTCGAGGGCGAAGCCTAATTTAAGTGGGGGAGAATTGTAACATCCCAAAATAGCAAGAGTTTAGTGGAAGGGCTAAAAGTGTAATTTGGGAAAGAGTGACTCGGCGAGTCCATGGATGGACTCGGCAAGTAGAGTCGCGACTTGGTCGCGTGTTAAATAGCCGACTCTGCGAGTCAATGAGATGGACTCGGCGAGTAGGCGCTGAGTGGAGAAAACCCTAATTCTCGGGGTTGAGCCCTATATAAAGAGCATTATGTTCCCTCCCCAGCCTCTTTATCACCCCTTTGAGTCCCTGAAACCCTAAAATCGTGGAGAAGCACCATTGTTGAGTGGATTGGAGCTAGGAGAAGTAATTGTTGAAGAAAGTTTGGGAATTTGAAGGTGTGGAGCAAAGGGCTTTGCTCTGATTCGAGTTTCCTTGCAGATTGGGGCGTTCCTTTGAGGTAATATGTCGTTCTTAGGCTATTGTTATCTTGTTTATTCATTTTGGGGTTTGAGGGAAGCTTATCTTGGGTTATGTTGGAGTCTAGAGGTTAGATCTGAGGTTGCTACCTCAGATCTGGTATGGAAGAGAGTTGGAATGCAGGAAAGTCCCTGTGTTGAGTGTTGGTTGAAGCTATCTTGTCCCAAACCGTAGCCCTAATGTGAAAAATGCATAGATCTCTTTGGATTCACGTAAAGTTTGCCACTTTACATGATGCGTGAGTTGTAGGAGGCTAGATCTATGTTTTGGATCAATTGCATGGTCTGGAATGCTTCTGTATGGATTCAGATCGGTGGTACTCGGCGAGTCACATGGGTGGACTCGAAGAGTTGCTTGAAGAAGAGCTGAGACTCAACGAGTTGGAAGAACAACTCGGCGAATTGGATGAAGATGGCCTGGAACTCGGCGAGTTTTATGAACAACTCGGCGAGTCTGTTCTTGGACTCGGCGAGTCTTGTCGAAGAGTCCAAATATTTTCTAGTTGAGTCGAGAACCGGCGAGTCAAGGGATGACTCGGTGAGTTGTGTGCGAGTGGACTCAGATTTGTTGGACTCGGCGAGTCTCGGGGCGACTCGGCGAGTTAGGTCGCGGATTGAGTGAAGTTTTGAGTATGGGAACTCGGCGAGTAGGGTCAGTCAGGGGTTGAGTTTGACCTAGTAATTGACCAAGGGTTAACCAGTGGTTTCCAGGGGTATTTTGGTAATTGTTGATTATGGTTTTGAGTTCAGTGCATTGGTGGCTATCCAGTGGTGGAGATCGTATCAGGGATCGGAGCAGCTTGGGTTATCTGTTCAGTCGACAGTTTCGAGGTGAGTTATCCTCACTATATCTATAGGGTTTAAGGCACCAAGGCCGACCCTTTTATCGGATGGAAATCCGAGTAATTGTCTGTTGTATGATATTGCGGGATATGGGTCGGAAGGCGTTACGTTATGGGCCGGAAGGCATTACATGTTGTGGGCCGGAAGGTAATGCGATGTGGACCGGAAGGTCATGGCCTAGAAAGGCGTATGTGCGTAATTATTATGTTGACTGAGTCGTAGGGTGATGTTATGCTAGTGATCGACTAGGCTGGTATCTTGGTTAGGGTAATGATATGTTATGTGTTCTGTTGATTGAGTTGCTAACTGTGAACTGTTATATGATTATATGTTATGTGCATGGTTGTTTGTTCTGGAGTGTAACCTGGTACGCATGGTTGTTCTATGTTCTGTCATGATATGTATGCTTTTTATGTTGCGGGCCGGAAGGCGATATGTTAGGGGCCGGAAGGCAATGTGTTATGGGCCGGAAGGCATTACGCTATGGGCCGGAAGGCGATATGTTTTGGACCGGAAGGTTGTGTCCTGGAAGGGCGTATATGTGGTTGGTATTTTGGGGGTATCTCACTAAGCTTTCGGGCTTACAGTTGTGGTTTTTATGTTTTCAGGTTCTCGGGAGTCTGTGGCAAGGTAAAGGCGTGATCGTACCGTTCCTCGCGTTGGTGTTTTATGAAATGGACCTGGAAATACTCTGTTAAATAATGTATTGAAAACCTTTTTGTAACAACGTTATTAAAATAGATTGTTTTTGAAAAGTTTTAATTGTTTCGAAATTTTGTTCGTTACAAGTAGAGTACCAAAATCTGTCTAGTCTACTATAACAACTATCAATTCCAAAATAGAAATGTGATACTAACTTACCACTAGTCGAGTTTCAATATAAAAATAATTATCACACTAACATGAAGGCTACTCCACTGAAGGCCTTGTACGGACGCAAATGTCGTTTTCCAGTATGTTGGGCCAAAGTTGGAGATACTTAGTTAGCCTACAGGCATGCTATAGATACTCTACTCAATAGCCTTGAGATTATTCATGAAACAACACGGAAGATCATTCATGTAAAGGAATGATTAAAAGACTGCATGTAGACATCAGAAAAACAATGCTAACGTCATATATAAACCCTTAAAATTCAAAGTAAGAGACCAAGTCCAACTAAAGGTCGCATCATGGGAAGGTGTCATTAGATTTGGCAAGCAAGGGAAACTAAACCCCCTGATAAATCGGACCATTTGAAACCAAGAAAGGATTGGTCTGATGACTTACACACTCAATTCACCTGAAGAACTAAATAAAGTTCAAGATACCTTCCACGTGTGAAATCTTAAGAAGCACCTCACTAATGAGAACGTAGTCTTTCCACTCGATGAGATCCAAGTCAACACTAAACTTTACTTCATGAAGGAACTGATGGAGATCATGGATTGAGAAATCAAAAATCTCAAACAAAGCTAGATAACTATAGTAAACATCCGATGGAAATCTCGGAGAGAGCCGGTGTTTACTTGGGAACGTGAGAATCAAATGAAACAGAAGTATCTGTAATATTTCAGCGGTGCTCCTTCACTACTGGAATGAAATACTAGTAGATCAAAATGAAAGTAGAACAAAATATTCTAGAACATAATAATTTCGGGACGAAATTCCCTTAACGAGGAAGGTAATGTGAGTATGTGACATCGCAAAATTTAGGTTAAATTCTGTGAACGATCAAGTTCATAATAAGTCTCTTTTTTTTTAAAGGGTTCATAGTAAGTCTCTTGGTAATTTGACTCGTTGAGTTTTAGTGAATATAATGTCAAATAAATGAGTTATTTCAACTATTATAAGATATCAGATGATATCTTACTTCCAAATATGTAGTCTAACAAGCAAGCTAAACAGCTCAAACAACAACCTTATGAATGCGACTGAAAAACTAAGATTTTGTATTAAGCCAGTGTCAGAAAAACAAACACTCTAGTCTTGTAGTATGTGTTTCCATGTTTCCGAAAATATAAATAACGTACAAAACGAAGTTCGTATGCAAAAGGTACGACCGTTTTAAGAATCCAAAACCAATATAATACTAAATTTCTTTAAACGGTTAAAACTGTATCTATCCGTTGAGGCACTTGCACACCTCAGAATAAAATTTCGATGGTTTTTTTGGACTAAGTCGAAAAATCAGATGTTTTCAGATTTATTAATCGAGAAACATTAAACTATTTAGTTTGACACGATTTCTATTTTTGGCTATATATTCTCGAAATAATATATTGTTATCAATTCTAGTTATGGCGAATCTTAACGAGGACATAACACAAAATTTCTAAAATTATGTACATCTATATACATATATGTGTCGGAACGTATTTCTAAAAAATCTATTAATATTTGCTATAATATTTATAAAGTTATATTTTATTATTTCATATGACAAATAGTCATAATGTAATCACAATGCATGTACCTTATATAAATAAAATTATATAACACTAAATATATAAATTTTTATATATATCATGTAATATTTCCCAATACAATTAACATTATATAGGACCAATTGGACACATCTTACAAGAAAACTCGATTCATATATAACATGATAAGTAACCACATATAGCAAACTAATAATATATGATACATATGTATCATGTATGTATTAATTCTTCATATACTTCACATTACCACTCACATACCACTAAATCTATTCATTTGATATACCAAGTACAAAGAAATCCAATTATAAATAATCTAGTAAACCAAATCATCAAATATACACACCAATTGACTAGCATATGCGTGCTCTCTTTCTTATGCTTGCACTCTTTTTTCACCCAATTTTACACACAAACGCCATTTCAATTCATAGTCAATTAGGTACAATCAAAATCATGTGCTTTACATCTAAAATTTGATATGTCCAGATTTTCTTTGATCTTCAGGGACAAATAAAAGTACAAAGAAATATAAACTGCATCCGTTTATCTCTTCCCTTGACTTCTTCCTTTCTTGTTCAAACTAATCAACCAAACACTCCATTGAATGTTTTAACAGTAGCCGGCAACCCAGTTGCCTTCGTCTTTCTTCTCCCCTCGACAGCAAGAGCACAAATGGTGTTTCTTTCCACCCATTGATCAACCAAGAATCGGATCCACTAACTTGTTTGGAACATTTAAACAAATCAGCCTCAACCAAAACATTCATCAATTTTCTATAAAAACAATCAAAACCAAACATCCCAGTTCATCATCGATACTAGTTCTTCTACACGACGGTCAAAGAACGGAAACCCTTTCCCTGGCACCACTCTCTTCCCCTTCCGTCGAGCAAACCCATACACCCACCTGTGATTATCGAGCAAAACCACCGAAGCCCCCCACCCGCTGCCTACCGGACCTCAAACCATTCGCACCTCACGGCTAGAGAAGAAGAACCGTTTCACTGCTCCGTTTTCCTGTTTTTTCTTCGGTTCAACCAAGCTCCGGAGATGCAACCTCATTAACTTCTGTCGGTTACAAAACGCACGAACCAGGGGGAAATTGTCGGACCTAAATCCTCGCTGCCTCCCCCTTTCCTTCCCTTCGGACTCGTCAAACCCCAGAAACGGCCTCCACCTCGGAATCGCTCGACGATTCGTGTTTTCCCTCTCCATATGTCGTTCATAAGCCCCGACTGTTCATGTTCTTCTCCAATCACCCGATTAAAAAAAGGAATCGGGACTTAAAAGCCCTAATCCTACTAAGTTGAGCCACTAAACACATCTAGGCCTCCATTTATTGTTTTAATTTAAAAATCAGCCCCTCCCTTGGTATGTTTCATCAAAATGAGTCATTTTCTGCAAAAGTTTGGTTTTATTAAAACAAAACAGCCCCTCCATGGAAAATTGTTAACAAAATCAGTCCAATTCTCAAACATTAATCCTATTTTAGCCATTTTAATCCCTCCCTTGACTTATTTTAACCAAAGTAATCCTAATTTTGTTAATTAAATCACCCAATAGCCCCCAATAGTTTAAATTTGTTACGAAACGGTCCCGAGAGTATTTCAAAGTTCAAGAATTGTGGATTTGTGGATTCTCATGTCAAACTTCTCAAAGAAACCGAATTCGAACGATTGGAACTCACGCATCAAGGGTGAGTGCTAACGACCCCTATTTAATACTTTAATTATTTCATTGGGGGGGGGGGGGATATAATAAATCTAATAAAATGTTGTTATTTAATGATTTACCATATTGTTACGAATAAACTAGTATAAATTTTTCGTATACGTATTATGGTTATTTTATCGTGAAATAACCATTTCACACAACAAATACTATACGATACAAAGTTTATGAATTTTATGTAACATTGTATATTAAAACAAACACGTTATTAAATTTTGTAGTATTTCAAGGATTCAAACTATTACTATGGATGTTTATTTGTATGTTTAAGTGCACAACATTTATACATGTAGATATGTTCATTAATTTGAAACATTCATTTTTATAAAAGCGAGCACATCACACTTTTGCATACATGTCAAACATACTCGGTTTTTATAAACCTGATACAATTATATTTATTATGCCTGGTGACTTAATAACAATTAAGTTGGGGTCTGAGAGTTATTCATAAAAAATTTTGTTAAGGGCTTTTTAGTGAGACGTTTCGTTATTGATTAGCTGAGTTTAAACATTTAGTCTGCCCACACTACTGTAACTGTTAATCTTCGAAGCGATATATATATATATATATACGGGGTTCACATCCCTACCTGTGATTGCTACCTACAACACTCGACCGAACATTCGCAGCAGGTGATAAATGTCTACAATTTTTACTACAAACGTCCAATGAATCGTTGTAGGGGATACACGCAAGTCATATAGCTCGGTTATATGACTCACTATCAAAATTAACTAGAATATCTCTTTCACATTAACAATCATGGGCTTGGTTGCTTTCCAAACTATTTTTTAGTATGGAATTACTTATGAAACATAACAGTTTGGTTTTCAAGAATATTCAAAGGTTTATTACAAACATAGTTTTTAAATATGAATTTACTTATAAGAAGACAAATTTTTGTTTTTAAAGACTCGTTTTAAACACTGTTTAACCTATAGTTATTCATATAAATATAATACATTTTGGACTTTTTAAAATATTACTACGGTTAGCAGAAAACTAAACAAACATTATTATAGGTGACATAATTTACTTGTTGTTGTATTATATGCCTATCAATTAAGGCAATTCATGTATTTTGTTAAAAAAAATCGTGTATTTAAACATCAAGAAAGAATGTAAATGCTATTTCTTTATTGTTGTACTTGTGCTATATACTTAGCTTACCTATCGTCACACCCCCAAACCCAGGATGGCGGAAACGTACGGGGTGGCGGACTTCATGTATAGTATCATAACAACGAGTACAATAGTGATCAAAGAAATACAACCAATCATAAATATAATTGGAATAGAATTACATGGTTTCAAGTGTTACATATTTCAAACTGATTGATTACAACATGATGTAAAAATAGTTGTTCAATGTCGTAGCGTTCCATCCTCAAAAGCTTGTGGTTACATGGGTTCATTGATTTCCTGAGAATACAACTAGTTTTGAAAAAGTGTCAACAATTAAGTTGGTGAGTTCATAAGCTTTTATATGAAGAGTTTGAAAACCAATCTTTGTAATGAGTGTGTGTTACCAAGAAAAATCCAATATTTTCCTTACAAAAGTGATGTGTGGTCTTTAATTCCAAGACCGAAAGTGTATAAGTAATATCCATACTTATTGATATAACATCCTGACTCGGATGGTCCGTGATTAGGGTTCGTGGGCCACGAGCCGGGCATGAGGAAGTCTCGGGTTGTGGCGAGTTTCTAGAATCATAAGGCATCTCATCACCTTTCCGTAGGTATAAGGATCTTTAGAATCGGAGTTATATCAAAGAAGCTATGGAAGTTTGAAGACTTGGAAAGATGAGTCCCTAAAGTGAGGATTTTGTCAACGAAGTACGTTGGGCGTACGTAAGCGTACGCTTAGCGTATAGATGCGCTTGTTTCTTCAGCAAGAAGCACCTAGTACGCTGGGAGTACAAGGGGGTACGCTGGGCGTACTAGGCACAGAAGGAAACCATAATTAAGTGAAGTGTCAATTTAAAAAGAAAGAGATGGTCTCATTTATGGCAACCTTCCTTAGTTATTAAACCCCCCTCAAACCCTAATATCTGTTCTTGAAGCTTGTGGTGGCCATGATGAGCATGTTTGTGTTCTTGTGGACTTTTAAGAGTTAAGAAGGAGCATGGAAGGGATTGAAGTTGAAGAGCAGGTTGTGGATCTGAGCTTTCTTGGGGCTAGAGCACCATTTGAAGGTATAAAGCTCCAAGCTTTCCCTCTCCTTTTATTTTGTGCATATTAGGGTCCATTTTAGGGGTTTTGGTCCCAAGCTTGAGGCTTTATGAGTTGATGCACTCCAGAGCTTAATAACCTGCCCTTTTAAGTATTTCTAGTGGTGGAGAACCATAAAAATAAGGTCTTGATCATGTGAATCTACCCATGCATGAGTTATGAGCATTTTAGGTTAAGAAAGTAAGAGTTTTTATGTGTTGTGACCTTATCAGCCATGCAAAGGCTTAAAGTCGATAACTTTATGGAGTAGGAGATGTTAGGAAGTCCAGATCCAAGAGATGAGTTAAGGTCTTAACGAGTTAAGACCCAGAAATTGATTTAAGCAAAACTGAGAGTACGCCCAGCGTAATCCTAGTACTCCCCGCATACTGGGCTGAGGTACCCTATCAGAATTGTGCATGCTTGAGTATGCTGAGCGTACCAAAGGAGGTACGCCCCGCATAACCCCTCTGTGGGCTTTTGGGCAAAGTGATGTTTTGGGCCTTGAGTGTTGGGCCTGGATTTTGGGCTTCATGGATAGAGTCTTGGACCAGTGGAGTGTATATATGTGCTTTGGGGACCTTGGTTTGGGCTTGCCTTTTTGGTTAGGAATTGAGCCGTGTGAGGACCCATTTATTATTGGGCTTTGGTTGGCACAATGGGCTTAGGGTATAATGGGCTGTTAGGTGGTCTATCTTTAGACCCAATGAGTGAGAGGTTGGACTTAGCTCCTAATTGAGATTTATTGTGGGTTTGGCACAGAGTTAGAGTCCGGTGCGTAGCAATAGTGATTATAGGAGTTGTTCTTCATCCGAGGTGAGTCTTCTCACTATACTTTACCTAGAGTGGTAATTAGAGTTATGTGGCAGAGCATTTTGTATGTTATTTATATGATGTGATACACTACATTATTTCTATGTGATTTATGTTGTGTATGTTCCAGATTTTATAGAGTTAGAACCGAAAGGTTCACAGAGATAGGATTAGAGGGTCCACAGAGTTAGGACCAGAGGGTCCACAGAGTTATAGCCTCGAGTCGCTAATATGTGTTATATGTGCTAGTTTGCGGAACTCACTAAGCTTTGTGCTTACCGTGTTATGTGTTATGTGTTTCAAGGTTTCTTATTTAGATCGCAGGACGGCATCGGATTGATTGTACACACCAGAGAAAGAGTTAAGAGGATCATGGATTACAATTTTATTAAACATGGAGCTATGTTTTGTGATTTTAATAATTGATATTTTGTGAAATATGTACTGAGAATTATAATTTTTCAAAAGAAAAATTGTTTTGAAATTTACGGTGTTACAAGTTGGTACTAGAGCCTTGGTTTGAGGGATTCGGATGCACCTTGGGTATATCAGGACTTAAACTGAGTAATGGAGGAAAAATTTCAAAATAAATGATTTTTTTATAAAAACGAGCAAGAGTTTCTAAAAGAAAATGAGAAAGAGCAGTGTGTACAATAGCCAGAGCCCGAACGGTGATTTCCCAAAACACCCTTACCTTATGTTTTATGAGATATTATGAGATATTATGCATGCTAGAGATAGGCTAGGTACTTCATATATTAGGACTAGAGTGGCCTGATTTGTGATGCCTTAGCCTAGGAGTTGTTGTTATCTGTGATGCACTTTTGAGTATGTGTTGAGTAAGAGTATCCAACAGGAATCCTTGTAGAGTGGGATTTGAGCAGACGAGTAATCTAGGAGAGATACCTAGATGAGCATTGGTGGAACCTACCGAGAGAGTAGCTAGATACCTCGGGAGGTAGAGTTGCAGAGTTCGGTGATATCTTTTGAGTATGAGTAGAGCTATTGGAGTTATCACCTAGAGCGGGTTTTATATGGTTATTCGACGCCCGAATGCTGCTTGCTTCGTGCTTTGTGGAACTCCCAATGATGGGCGTCAGCTACCAAGTGAATGTGATGATATTCAGGAGGTAGATGACTGGCATCATAAGGAGTTTCTCAACAGCTGATGGCGGAGAAATGTGAGAACCTAGGAAGAGCCTATGAAGTCGCCTTAGTCAGGTGAGTACGCTGACAGAGTAGAGTATTTTGCTGGGGAGCGACCACACGTGTTGAGATTGGTGAAGAGGAGGTTGAATAGCTACTTAGGGAATCTGCAGTGGTCTGTGTAGAGAGTATGGGTAGATGTGGCAAGTAGTATGGGCCCGTACTACTGAAAGAAGAGGGCCCATACTCGATGCAGGGAGTATTCTAGAGGTTCCAGATACCAGATCAAGAGGTAATGTCATGGTTCGAGTACCATGATCGGTAGCAGATTGAGAGGTGATGTCGTGGTTTGGGTACCATGATCGGTGGCAGAGCAAGAGGTGATGTCATTGTTCGAGTACCATGCTTCATAGCGGATAGTGTTTGTGTTTTTCCAGTTATCATGTCGTGTTGGGGTCAATTTATGACCGGATGAGATAGAATATGGGCCAGGAGGCCAGGATGAACGAGTTTTAGTGGAGCATCCCTTGATAGGGAAATCGAGTTAGCTCTGAGGGATTGTTGGTGATATGCCAATAGAGTCGCAAGACTCGGAGATGAGTAGGGTCGACACGTTATGAAAGAATACGATCTGAGCTGGGTAACCGGCCGATAGCAGAGGTGTCACCTTTTGTGACCCGAGTGGTGCTATTTCCGTTTCCAGAGGGAGACATGATAAGGTGTTGAGATTTCAGTTTCTGAGTTGGGGGTGAGCCTTGTGGGATCGCATTGATGGTGATCTTCAACCAGAGTATCTGGCAGTAGGTCTGTCGCGAGGGAATGATATAGCTTGAGTAGGTTGTCAACGGGGACTGAGACAGTAAAGGACCAAGATACACCCTATTGGAGTATAGTAGCGCATTTGATAGCTGCAGCGTTGGATGATCAAGAGGAGTATATCATGGTGATGACTCTTATTGTATTTGATGTGTATAGAGAGTGGAAATGTGGTTTCTGCTCTTATGATAAGGGACGTGTTGGAGAGTGGGATGAGGAGTCAAGGATGAGGAGTATGATAGTTCATTACTTCCAGATTAGGAGTCAGGGTTAATATTGGACATTTAGAAGGTCCGGTGAGGGTATGATGTGAGATTCTGAATGACTAGAGGTGGTCATGATGGTAAGTTCTGAGGATTTCCTATGAGATTTGGGTATCTGGAGTTGTTCGATCTCTACCGAGGAGATCATCGAGCGTTGTGTAGCACATTGCGAGATTGGGTGCGATGTTGCTGTTGGAGATAGTTCGAGGGATAGAGTGTTAGTTCACCAATTGGTGATGGTTCGAACCCTATGTTGGGGAGGATTGGGTCTTTTGGTTGAGAGGATCAGAGAGCTATCCAAGAATGGTTAGAGATCTGGATAGAGAGGCATGCAGTGCGGATTTCTGAGACCAGGGTTATTGTTGGTCAAGGAGAGGTGCAGAGTGAGATAGTGCATGTGCTACGTGTTTGATAAAGGATGAGTGTCTCCACAGCAACTGGTCGTTGGTCGGAGACCTTGCGATAGTTAGGAATCCTCTAAGGTTAAATGGTGAATTCGAGGTGGTTGGCTTGTAAGGTTAGTTCAACGGTTGAGAGTTTCTGGTTAAGAGTATGGGCTATTATGTGCAGTATGAGATGGAAAGAAGTTGATTAGTCAACCAAATTTAGAGTCATTATGGGTATTCAGGAATGAGTTTTGGGAAATAGAGGAGGAAGTTTCGGATTGTCATCTTCATGTTTTGAGTCGTTGGCAATTTCTCTGTGTTTTAATTCGGAAGATGGAGTATTCCAGGGTATCTGAGTTCAATGCCCTAGATCTCGGATTATTTTGAGTTTGAGCTTGAGATGCCAAGTGGGGGTATCGAGTGTATATGGTTTTGGTTAGAGGCCCTTCAGCTATTTGACATCAAAGGGAGTTATTTGAGAATATGAATTGCAGCGAGAAAAAGAGTTTTTGTCGCGACGGTGGTTGTCCGAAGTAGTGTTGCTTAGTCTGGATGGGTGTGCGTGCAACTATCTATGGATGATCTGTAAGGCATGAGTAATGATTGCAGTGTGGCGTCAATTTGAGAGTGAGATTGTGACGTGGTAAGAGTTAGCAGGGTGAGACCGCGAAGAGCTGCAATTCAATGAGTTAGTGATGAGAGAGGGTGTTGTGATGCTACAGGTAGCTGTAGTACTCACTAGTCAGAGAGAGGGTGTTGTGATGCAACGGGGAGCTGTAGTACTCACTGGTCATATAGAGGGTGTTGTGATGCTACGGGGAGCCGTAGTACTCACTAGTCAGAGAAAGGGTGTTGTGATGCTACGGGGAGCCGTAGTACTCACTAGTCAAACAGGAGGGTGTCGTGATGCTATGGGGAACCATAGTACGCACTAGTTAGCGAGGGGTTGTTATGATCAAGCACTCTTGTTTAGAGCATGACGCAGAAGAGTCTTAGGCTTGAGTAGCCCTAATTTATGAGTTTTTGGGAGCTTGGTTGTCGAACCAAGGGCGAGACCAGGGTCTCCTTAATGATCGCGAATCATTGTATTCTGAGTAAGGTGTAGACATCGCAATCCGAGGGAATTAGATAAGTGAAGTACGCATGAGTTGCGGGTCACGAGTCATGAGTTGAGTGGGTCTTTAGGATGAATGGTTCCTACTTCGAGTTGGACCAAACTCTCTAGTTGAGTTAAGTCCGGGTGGTGTGTTGGATAAATGAGATGAGATTCTGGAATCAGAAATAGATTCCATATTGAGGGGTATTGTTTATCATCTGATGTCTTAAACCTGTGTAGGTCGGTACTCGGGTACGGGAAGTACTACGAGATGCATGGAACTTTGAGCAGTGAACGACATAGGTCGGGGCTGAGTCAACCTTCAGTAGGTGTATAGCATTCGCTTGGGGTAAAGAGAATTTCATGACTTGTGTATGTCTATGGACCGAGGTAGTTATTGTGAGAAGGGATCCATTGAGGCGTTTATGATAATGCAATGGACCTTGGAGGTTCAACGGATGGGTTGAGTTCAGAGCTGGTGCTCAATGTTAAAAAGGGGTATGTGAAATGGAGCTGAGACTTATGGTTATTTTTGTGTTTGAGGACACTTCTGAACGAGCACGATTATTCTCATGTGTCTGAGGGCAGAGTGTTAAGAATTCACTGTTCGGATGCGTTAGTATAGCAGTTCAGTGAATGAGCCCTGGTGAGATGTGAACCCTTCCGTTCTTTGGGGTGTGATCTAGATTATTTGGTGCATTGGTATGAGTGATCGATAGCCGATTGTTGAATTTTGTCTTGTGAAGACTGGAGTTCCCGATTTCAGGAAGGTCAGAAAGGGGGTATCTTAGCGGCAGAGGGTTCGATTTTGGTTCTGGATTTGGGATTTCCTGTTTGGACTCAGGCATCCATGGAAAGATAGTGGTGGGATGTGAGGTCCTTTTTATTGGTGCCTCTTAGGTTTGGTTTCAATCTAAGTGTTGATGACAAGCGATTTCGAGGGCGAAATCTGATTAAGTGGGGGAGAATTGTAACATCCTGATTTGGATGGTCCATGATTAGGGTTCGTGGGCCACGAGCCGGGCATGAGGAAGTCTTGGGTTGTGGCGAGTTTCTGGAATCGTAAGGCATCTCACCACCTTTCCGTAGGTATAAGGATCTTTGGAATCGGAGTAATATCAAAGAAGCTATGGAAGTTTGAAGATTTGGCAAGATGAGTCCCTAAAGTGAGGATTTTTGCAACGAAGTGTGATGGGCGTACGTATGCGTACGCTTAGCATACAGATACGCATGTTTCTTAAGCAAGAGCCACCTAGTACGCTGGGCATACTAGGCACAGAAGGAAACCATAATTAAGTGAAGTGTCCCTATAAAAAGAAAGAGATGGTCTCATTTTTGGCCACCATCCTCAATTATTAAACCCTCTCAAGCCCTAATATCCGTTCTTGAAGCTTGTGGTGGCCATGATGAGCTTGTTAGTGTTCTTGTGGACTTTAAGAGTTAAGAAGGAGCATGGAAGGGAGTGAAGTTGAAGACCAGGCTATGGATCTGAGCTTTCTTGAGGCAAGAGCACCATTTGAAGGTATAAAGCTCCAAGCTTTCCCTCTCCTTTTGTTTTGTGCATATTAGGGTCCATTTTAGGATTTATGAGTTGATGCACTCCATAGCATAATAACCTGTCCTTTTGAGTGTTTCTAGTTGTGGAGAACCATAAAATAAGGTCTTGATCGTATGAATCTACCCATGCATGAGTTATGAGCATTTTAGGTTAAGAAAGTAAGAGTTTTTATGTGTTGTGACCTTATCAGCCATGCAAAGGCTTAAAGTCGATAACTTTATGGAGTAGGAGATGTTAGGAAGTCCAGATCCAAGAGATGAGTTAAGGTATTAATGGGTTAAGACCCACAAACTGATTTAAGCAAAACTGAGAGTACTCTCAGCGTAATCCTAGTATGCCCCGCATACTGGGCTAAGGTCCCTGATCAGAATTGTGCATGCTTGAGTACAATGAGCATACCAAAGGAGGTACGCCCCGCATAACCCCTCTGTGGGCTTTTGGGCTAAGTGATGTTTTGGGCCTTGAGTGTTGGGCATGGAGTTTGGGCTTTATGCATAGAGTCTTGGACCAGCGGAGTATATATATGTGCTTTGGTGCCCTTGGTTTGGGCTTTCCTTTTTTGTTAGGAATTGGGCCGTGTGAGGACCCATTTATTATTGGGATTTGGTAGGCCCAATGGGCTTAGGGTATTAATAGGTTTTTAGGTGGTCTATCTTTAGACCCAATGAGTGAGAGGTTGGACTTAGCTCCTAATTGAGATTTATTGTGGGTTTGGAACAGAATTAGAGTCTGGTGCGTAGAAGCAATGATTATAGGAGTTGTTCTTCATCTGAGGTGAGTCTTCTCACTATACTTTACCTAGAGTGGTAATTAGAGTTATGTAATAGAGCATTTTGTATGTTATTTATATGATGTGATACACTGCATTATTTCTATGTGATTTCTGCTGTGTATGTTCCAGAGTTTACAGAGTTAAAACCGGAAAGTTCATAGAGATAGGACCAGAGGGTCCACAGATTTTGGACTAGAGGGTCCACAAAGTTATAGCCTCGAGTGGCTAATATGTGTTATATGTGGTATTTTGGGGAACTCACTAAGCTTCTTGCTTACCGTGTTATGTGTTATGTGTTTCAAGTTTTCTTATTTGGATCGTGGGACGACACCGGCTGATTGTACACACCAGAGAAAGAGTTAAGAGGATCATGGATTACCATTTTATTAAACATGTAGCTATGTTTTGTGATTTTAATAAATGATGTTTTGTGAAATATGTACTGAAAATTATAATTTTTCAAAAGAAAATTTGTTTTGAAATTTACGGTGTTAAAATTTATACAAAAAGTGATTTTAAATCGACATAAAACCCTTTTTAGTTTGAGAAAATCCCCATAAACTTTATGTGTTGATACCAAGAAAAATCCAATATTTTCCTTACAAAAGTGATGTGCGGTCTTTAATTCCAAGACCGAAAGTGTAAAACCTTTTTCTGTGGGAATAAAAATGTGTTCGTTGTGTTAGTGGAAACATAAACTATACCTATTATAGTTTATCAAAACATTTTGAAATGGTAGAAATCTTCTTTGTATATGATGTAAACCTTTATAATGAGGTCAAAGACATTTAATATAGCCAACATGCATTTATATATGTTAAAACACACCTTGCTCAGCAAGTTACAAGGTGTAAATAAGTTATTAACCATTTGCTAGTTTTATCTTTTATGCTCGTGTTCTTGTGTGGTTTTGTAAAAATCGCCAAAAAATGTAGAAAAATCGTGTGAATATGTGCAAGTAGTCATTTTAAAGGTATAAACCTAAACTATTTTCATCTAATACATTTTTGAATACTAAAAAGTTTAAGATGTTCAAAACCGTCCATGAATGAACATTAACTTTTCTGTTGAAAGCTAATGTTTGAGTCTAGTTAAGTTGTTGGTATTCCCCCCTTAAAACTTAAGAAAAACATGAAAAGATAGGGCTATGAACTCACCTTGTGTGGTTTTAGTGAATGGATGATGAAGAAGGGAAGTGTTCAACTCAAGAACACTTTAGATGATGCTTGAAGATTCGAATATCTAACACAAATATGATGATATTTGTGTAAGGAACTCATCATTTGAGTGAAGAAGTGTAAGGAAATCAAGTGTGGGAAGAGATTTACTTACCAAAGGTGTGTGAAGAGCTCATGATCAGCCTTAAATCTCGAATTCTTGGTGAGAGGAAGTGAGAGAGAATGGGTTTTGCTTTTTGATGAAAAGTGAGTGAAATGGGAAGAGAGATACGGATCCTTCTAGCCTTTAATCAAGATTATGGATGGAAATGAGTGTACAAAGGATAATGATTGACTAGGCATGGGTGAATAGTGACTGGGAATGGTCATGGAGTGGGTATGGGAAGTAACTTGTGTACTTGCCCAAGGATAAGTCAACACTCCACCTAAATATCTAACCCACTATATTTTTAATCTTAGATAATGATTACCCACAAAATGTGATTAGATTATGGAAGTATAGGGTCTTATATGTCAAAATATAAGTTTGGGTGAAAATCCCATGTTAAAATCATGAAAACGGGCTTAAAATGGAGTTAGGGTTGAAAACCGGGAAGAAAATGAAAATTTCCGAAGTCTGACCGAAGTTTCTATCCTTAGAGGGTTAGAACCGAACGCTGGTTCGGTTGATGTAATAGAACTGAGAAGGAGAGGTCCAGTCCAAGTAGTCTTGCAGGCGAACACGAGGTGGGACCGAAAGCAAAAGCAAGCAGAGGGATGAAGGCAAGGAGGGTTTCGGTCTCGGCGGTTTAGTCTGGGAGGGAGCTTCGGCTTTGGCTCTTTGGGTTTCGCCTCTTAGGCTTCGGCTTCTAAGGGAGGTTCGGTTCTTAAGAGGTTTCGCCCCCTTTTTGCTATTTTTCGAATAATCTTCCCGTTTTGAGTGGTTTTCGGTTGTGTTAAGGTTCAGAATGCCCCGAATGATTATAAAAAGTTGAAGGAGGTTATGAGACAGAGATTTGGGAGAGAATTGACATACTTGGAGAGATTTCACATACTTTGAAATATTTTTGAGAGATTTGACATACTTGGAGAGATTTGGGATGTAACACCCCAATTCTGGTATGATATTTATATTGTTATTTATTGTTATATTTCTTCAAGTTTTTAAGGGGAACTCGACGAGTCAGTAGCTGGACTCGTCGAGTAGGGTCGCGATTTCGACCACGTTTAAGTTGGCGACTCGCCGAGTCCATATTCCGGACTCGGCGAGTCCGCCAGTCTGGATGAAACCCTAATTTCAAGGGTTTGCACCCTATTTAAACAAATTTTGGGGCCTCAAGTCAGCCCCCATCACCCCTCAGAGCATCATTCTCGAAACCCTAGAGACCTCTTTGCATTTTGTGTGATTTTGGTGTGTTCTTTGAAGATTTTGAGAGATAAAGGAAGGTAGATCAAGAAGAGAAGAAGGAGATCCTAGATCCTTGAGGAATTTCAGAAGAAACTAAGGTATATCTTGGCCCTTTTCTGTTTCTATGCTTAACTCTCATTTTTGAAGCCATTAAAGCCATTCTTGAACCATTTCTTAGCTTAATAGTAGCATAGAGGACTCATGGAGTTGATTAGCCTTCAAATCTAGCTAGATTTGAACTCCACAAGCTTAGATCTAACACCTTTATGGATCCATTTTGCATGAAAGCTCTAGATCTACTATTATAGTGTGCTTTGAACCTTAAAACCTTCATTTGATGTTATTTACACGTAAAGTTGGAAACTTTACGTCTAAATCAAGTCCCAAGAACCCAGATCTATTAATGGTATGGAATGGTTTCAAGAAGAATCGAGTATATAATGTTTGCATGCATGTGACTCGGCGAGTCGAGTTGCGAGTCCCTTGTGTTTCCATTTTCGAGTTATCCCGAGTGGAACCAGTGAGTGAGAGGTGGACTCGTTAAGATAGAGGGTTAGACTCATTCGTGGAAGAACTCGGCAAGTCAATGCCCTGACTCGGCGAGTCCAAGGCCATTTTCATACTTCAAGAACAGACTCGACGAGTTGTTCATACAACTCGGCGAGTCACAGCTAGAATGATCATATGATGAAGGAGAACTCGACGAGTTATTCATACAACTCGGCGAGTCGGATGCAGATTGTCGGAGTGTTAGTAGCGAAGAGGAACTCGCCGAGTTTGCGCCAAAACTCGACGAGTAGTAGAGAGTGGAATCAAGGAAGTAACAGTAAGGACTCGACGAGTTGGTGGCCCAACTCGACGAGTCAGGTCAACTGAATGTTAACTTTGACAGTTAGGTTGATTTGGACCAGGGGTAGGAGAGTCATTTTACCCTCAGTATTATTATTATTAGTATTTGATTGATGGTGATCATGGATATTGTAGCCGGGGTAAAACCGGAGACGCAGCTGATAGATTCCGGAGCAGTCCTTTCAGCAGCTAGGCTACGAGGTGAGTTTCGTTCTAGTAGGAACGGGTCTAAGGCCACAATGCCGGCCCGTTTAGTTAGTAGCAGTTTCCGGACTTCGGTCTGATGCAGTTGTTAGTGTGTTTGATGCCTTCGTGGCTCACACAGGATTTATGTGTTATGTGTTCTGGGCTACGGCCTGACGTAGTATGCTATATATGAGTTTATGATGATGTGTGTTATGCTAGTTGATATGTGGTTATGCTATGCTACGATCAGTTAGTTCCGGACTTCGGTCCGATGCAGTGAGTTCCGGACTTCGGTTCGATTCAGTTAGTTCCGGACATCGGTCCGATGCAGGGGACAAGGTCCCAGTCAGTTCCGGACTACGGTCCGATGCAGTATCTGGGCTTCAGTCCGATGCAGTGGGCAAAGCCCAGTACGTGTTTATATGTTGTTGTATGGTATGTGATAGTTTGGGGGAGCTCACTAAGCTTCGTTCTTACAGTTTCAGTTTTGGTTTCAGGTACTTCCGCAAGCAAGGGGAAGAGCTCGGGATGATGGCATCGCACACACCACAACTTCAGTCTTTATCTTGGGAGTTTGTTTTGATTCGTAGTTTGATTTGATACAGTTGTTTCATGACATTTTATTATGAGTTGAGATATTTGACGTATGGTTTTTATGATATGACAATCAGTATATGATTTTTATTACTATTTAAACAAAAAAAATGGTTCGTATTTTGGGATGTTACAAGTTGGTATCAGAGCCTTGGTTTGAGGGATTCAGGCACACTTTCGGGTGTGTCTGAACTCAAACTAAGGAAATGGTAAAATGTTTTTCGAAAGAAAAGAATTTTAGAAAAGTAAAAAGAATTTTTAAGAAAGATAAAAACTTTGAAAAGATAAAAGGGGTGTGGTGCATGCGATCAGCCGAACTCATCCCAAATTACCCATACAAGTTAAGTTATGAATATCAGCTTCAATTTCAGTATCAGTAGAACAGCATGCTTGTATAGAACTAAGGATCTAGGAGGATGCCTTATATGTCTGCTTTATGTGTTTCAGCCTTATAAGAATTGCATGCTAACATAGAGTAGTCAGCAGTAGGATAGCCTGTTTAGGTTATGCTTGATAATATGAACTTAGCATTGTATGCTAGTATAGTTTCCCTCTTATAAGGATAGAATTGCTTGAGTGGTCTCCTATGTCTAAATGTTGCTTGCTTTGTGCTTTGTGGGACTCTATGTGATGGTAGTTAGCCATCAGGTGAATGTGTTACGTCACATGTGAATAGGGTTGAATAATCTCAGAGTGCTAGATTTAGCCCTATTGCGCAACTGTTGTCTGAGTATAACCGGTGTAGGGATGAGTCTTTTACTTGAAGGATTATATGAGCCTCGCTGCATGTGATGGTATTCAGGTGATGACTAATTGGCATCACAGGAAGGCTCTCAGCAGCTAAGGACTGGATCGGGTATAGTCAGATAATTCCCTAGGCAAACCTAGGATGAGAGTAGCAGAGATTATTAGCAGTAATAGTGACTTGGTGGATTCAAGGCAATACTTGAGGAAAGTACGCATAAATGTGGAAGGTAGTATGGGCCCGTACTACTGGAAGTAGAGGATCCATACTCAAATCAAGGAAAGATGAGATGAGACTGGGAAACTTGTGGTAGTAGTGATTCCTCGAGATATATCAGTGTTCCTGACGTTTATTATGTTGTGTTTCGGAATGGTGGTATTACGCCCTAGACCAGCAGTCAGTAGTTCAGGTACCAGAGTGGGATCAGGATCAGGCCCGGAGGCCAGGCAGTTGGATGAGCAGACCAGTGAGCTTCTCTTTTCAGAAATTAATCGCACCATACTTGAGCAGACTCTTGCGATCTTTGGTTCAATCAAGGAGGGTATCTTGGAGTTGATGGATGAGAGATTAATTACTTTCCGTGCTGAGGTAGCGGCCATGATGGGGTCGCGCACGTTTACCTTCAGGGAGTTCCGTGCATGTGGAGCTCCAGATTACCATAGGGTGCGGGACCCCATAGCGAGCACCAGATGGTTGGCAGATGTGGCCAACACCTTCCGCACTAGCAGATGTCCCAAGGAGGACAAGGTCAGATTGGCGTCCTATCTTCTGAAGGACAGGGCACGGGATTGGTGGGAGGAGATTGGTAATGCAATCGGGGATGACGCAGCCTTGGATGCCATGACCTGGGAAGACTTTACTACCAGATTCAGAGCTGAGTTCGCACCGGTTATTAAGGTGCAGCAGTTAGTACGCGAGTTTCAGGATCTTACCCAGACTACAGAGACAGTGGAGGAGATTACCGCCAAGTTCAGGGAGAGGGCTCTTCTTGTTCCTCAGTATGCAGCTGATGAGGAAAGGAAGAAGGCTTGTTATCATGAGATGCTGCGGAGTGATATCCGCCAGTTCGTAAGTCGGTCCAGCTGTAAAACGCTGGATGACATGATTGCTAGGGATCGAGAGAGAGAGAGAGAGAGAGAGAGAGAGAGAGAGAGAGATTGACCTTGAGATGGAGAGGAAGAGGAAGTCGAAGGCGGCTACAGGTACAGGGAATGCGGGAAAAAAGACCAAGGGTTTAGATCATAGAACTAGGAGTCAGCAGAGCCACGCTCGGTGTGCCAAGTGTGGGAGATTGAACGACGGGGCGTGCAAGGCAGGGAGTGCCGGTTGCTACAAGTGCGGTCGGACTGGGCATATGAGCAAAGATTGTACAACCACTACCACCACCGTTACAGCATCAGATCTGATTTGCTTTCATTTCAATCAGAGGGGACATAAAAAGTCCCAGTGTCGGAGTTTAGCGGCAGCGGGGAAGGTGTCAGCACCAGCTCCTGCTACCTTGAGGATTTCAGATGGCCATTAGGGCCGAGTCGAGACGCTGGTGGCGAAGAGTAGGGCTTTTCAGCTGACAGCAGAGGAGGCGCGAGCGACTCCTGATGTGGTGGTGGGTATGTATTTTTCCCTTCTCTCAGTATTTATTTCTTCATTGTTTCTTATGGTTATATGTTTTGAATAGGGTCGTTCTCGGTGAACGGCATCTCTGCTACAGTATTGTTTGATTCGGGAGCTACCCGATCATTCTTCTCTCTTGCACTTAGCAAGAGGTTTAGCATAGCTCCAAGGGAGCTAGATTTTCCACTTGAGGTTGAGATAGCAGCTGATAGGACCGTTAGGGTGGCAAGGGTGCATAGAGGGTGTTCTCTACAGTTATTCGATGAGCAGTTTCCAGTGGACTTATACCAATTCCCTTACAAGGGAATAAGGTCATAGTAGGCATGGATTGGTTGAGCCCCAATGGGGCAGTGATAGATTGTAAGCTACAGTTGGTGAGGGTTCGCACTCCTAATAGGGGAGAGTTAGTGATTCATGAAGATAAGGCATAGCGCGGGCCAGTTCTGTGTTCAGCAGTGAGGGCAAGACGCTACATTCAGCAGGGTTGTGTCGGCTATATTGCCTATGTTTCAGATGCCCGGGAGAAGGGCATGATGACAGTTGATGATGTTCCGGTGTGCGAGACTACTCGGATGTATTTCTGGAGGAATTGCCGGGGGTACCTCCTGAGAGACAGGTTGCGTTCGAGATTGATCTAGTCCCTAGTGCGACTCCGATAGCCAAGACACCGTATCGGTTGGCTCCCCCAGAGATGCAGGAGTTATCTACGCAGCTGCAAGAGCTGCTAGACAAGGGATTTATCAGGCCGAGCAGTTCGCCCTGGGGTGCACCGATTTTATTCGTGAAGAAAAAGGACGGGTTGCACCGTATGTGTATAGATTACCGGGAGCTGAATAAGGAAACGGTGAAGAACCGTTACCCACTTCCGAGGATAGATGATTTGTTTGATCAGCTTCAGGGAGCATCTTGGTTCTCCAAGATTGATTTACATTCCGGATATCACCAGATGCAGGTCAGAGGCGAGGATGTGCAGAAGACTGCCTTCAGGACCAGGTATGGTCATTATGAGTTTGTGGTGATGCCGTTTGGGCTCACCAATGCTCCAGCCGTGTTCATGGACGTCATGAACCGCGTGTGCAGGCCGATGCTGTATCGATTTGTGATAGTATTCATAGATGATATATTGGTGTATTCCAAGACTCGGGAGCAGCATGAAGAACACCTGAGAGAGGTGCTAGAGGTTTTGAGGAGGGAGAGACTTTTCGCGAAGTTCTCCAAGTGTGAGTTTTGGTTGCGCGAGGTGCAGTTCCTTGGTCACCTCGTCAACCAGAAGGGTATTTTGGTAGATCCGGCCAACATTGAGGCCGTGATGCAGTGGGAGGTTCCGAGGTCTCCATCCAAGATTCGGAGTTTCCTGGATTGGCAGGGTATTACAGGAGATTCATCCAGGACTTCTCCAAGATAGCAGTACCGCTCACCCGACTGACCAAGAAGTCGGTAGCGTTTCGTTGGGGGCCTGAGCAGTAGGTAGCGTTTGAGACCCTCAGGTAGAGATTGTGCGAGGCACCGATTCTTACCCTGCCAGAGGGACTGGAGGATTTCATAGTCTACTGTGATGCCTCAATCACAGGTATGAGAGCAGTGTTGATGCAGTGAGGCCGTGTGATAGCTTATGCCTCGAGACAGTTGAAGCCTCACGAGGCTAATTATCCTACGTATGGGGCAGTGGTGTTTACCCTCAAGATTTGGAGACATTACCTTTATGGGGTCCGTTGTACCATTTACACATATCACAAGAGCTTGAGGTACCTCATGGATCAGCCAAATCTGAACATGAGGCAGAGTCAATGGTTAGATGTGTTGAAGGATTACGACTGTGAGATCCTTTATCACCAAGGGAAAGCCAACGTAGTGGCCGACGCCTTGAGCTGCAAGGCAGTAGCGACCCCGATCAGAGACATTTGTTTGAGGATGACAGTGATTGCTCCATTATTGTAGCAAATTAAGGAGGCACGGGTAGAGGTCCTCAAGGAGGAGATACAGAAGTGTGAGAGGATCGTGGGCCGAGTAGCTTCTTTTGACTATGATAGTAGAGGATTGTTGACCCTCACGGGAGAGTTTGGGTGTCGTACTGGGGTGGAGTACGACAAGTGTTGATGGATGAGGCCCATAAGTCTCAATTTTCCATTCATCCAGGGGATAGGAAGATGTATAGAGATCTTCGACCCTATTATTGGTGGCCCTGCATGAAGCGGGATGTCGCCTGGTATGTGGAGAGGTGCCTGCAGGAAGGTTAAGGCAGAACACCAGAGACCTCATAGCCAGATGCAGCCGTTAGACATTCCAGTGTGGAAATGGGAAGACATTACCATGGATTTCATCACGAAGCTTCCCAAGACTACGCGTGGAGTGGATTCTATATGGGTTATTGTGGATCGGTTGACGAAGAGTGCTCATTTTATACCGATCCAGGAGAGAATATCAGCAAAAAAGTTAGCTGATATTTGTGTGAGGGAGGTGGTGGCTCGTCATGGAGTGCCTGTTTCAGTGGTGTCAGACCGAGATGTCCGTTTTACTTCCAGATACTAGAAGCGGTTTCACGACGATATGGGTACTCGTCTCCATTTTAGCACCACTTTCCATCCTCAGACGGATGGAAAGAGCGAGAGAACGATTCAGACCCTCGAGGACATGCAACGGCCATGTGTTCTAGACTTCGGTGGCAGTTGGGAAACGTACCTTCCGTTAGCGGAATTTTCGTATAACAACAGTTACCATGCGAGTATCGATCGACCTCCTTTCGAAATGCTCTATAAGAGGAAGTGCAGGACCCCGATTTGTTGGTGCGAGGTTGGTCAGCGAGTCATTGAAAGCACCGAGGTGGTGCTCAAGACGACAGAATTGATCTAGCAGGTTCGTGGCAGACTGCAGACTGCGCAGAGTCGGCAGAAGAGTTACACCGATAATAGGCGTTTAGATTTGGAGTTCCAAGTGGGTGATATGGTCCTCCTGAAGGTATCACCCTGGAAGGGTGTTATCAGGTTTCGGAAGAGGGGCAAGCTGGGCGCTAGGTTCATTAGCCTTTTAGGGTTTTGGCCCCGGTGGGTCGGGTTGCTTATCGGTTGGATCTTCTGTAAGAGCTTAGCCAGAACCATAACACTTTCCATGTTTCTTAGCTGAGGAAGTGTTTGGTGGACGAGTCGGAAATAGTGCCCGTTGGGGATATTCAGGTTGATAGCAGCTTGAATTATGTCGAGAAGCCAGTTGCGATCTTGGATCGGAAGGTGAAGACCTTGAGGAACAAGGTGATTCAGTTGGTCAAGGTACAGTGGCATCACTGGAAGTGTTCTGAGTGGACGTGGGAGTCCGAGGAAGAGATGCGGGGGAATTACCCCGAGTTGTTGTTAGATTCAGCAGCAGCAGACTTCGAGGACGAAGTCTGAGACAAGTGGGGGAGGGTTGTAACACCACAATTCTGATATGATATTTATATTGTTATTCATTGTTATATTTCTTCAAGTTTTTAAGGGGAACTCGACGAGTCAGTAGTTGGACACATCCAGTACGGTCGCGATTTCGAGCACGTTTAAGTTGGCGACTTGGCGAGTCCGCCAGTCTGGATGAAACCCTAACTTCAAGGGTTTGCACCCTATTTAAACAACTTTTGGGGCCTCAATTCAGCCCCCATCACCCCTCAGAGCATCATTCTCGAAACCCTAGAGACCTCTTTGCATTTTGTGTGATTTTGGTGTGTTCTTTGAAGATTTTGAGAGATAAAGGAAGGTAGATCAAGAAGAGAAGAAGGATATCCTAGATCCTTGAGGAATTTCAGAAGAAAGTAAGGTATATCTTGGCCCTTTTCTGTTTCTATGCTTAAATCTCCTTTTTGAATGCATTAAAGCCATTCTTGAACCATTTCTTAGCTTAATAGTAGCATAGAGGACTCATGGAGTTGATTAGCCTTCAAATCTAGCTAGATTTGAACTCCAGAAGCTTAGATCTAACACCTTTATGCATCCATTTTGCATGAAAGCTCTAGATCTACTATTATAGTGTGCTTTGAACCTTAAAACCTTCATTTGATGTTATTTACACGTAAAGTTGGAAACTTTACGTCTAAATCAAGTCCCAAGAACCCAGATCTATTAATGGTATGGAATGGTTTCAAGAAGAATCGAGTATATAATGTTTGCATGCATGTGACTCGGCGAGTCGAGTTGCGAGTCCCTTGTGTTTCCATTTTCGAGTTATCCCGAGTGGAACCAGTGAGTGAGAGGTGGACTCGTTAAGATAGAGGGTTAGACTCATTCGTGGAAGAACTCGGCAAGTCAATGCCCTGACTCGGCGAGTCCAAGGCCATTTTCATACTTCAAGAACAGACTCGACGAGTTGTTCATACAACTCGGCGAGTCACAGCTAGAATGATCATATGATGAAGGAGAACTCGACGAGTTATTCATACAACTCGGCGAGTCGGATGCAGATTGTCGGAGTGTTAGTAGCGAAGAGGAACTCGCCGAGTTTGTGCCAAAACTCGACGAGTAGTAGCGAGTGGAATCAAGGAAGTAAGAGTAAGGACTCGACGAGTTCGCGGCCCAACTCAATGAGTCAGGTCAACTGAATGTTGACTTTGACAGTTAGGTTGACTTGGACCAGGGGTAGGAGAGTCATTTTACCCTCAGTATTATTATTATCAGTATTTGATTGATGGTGCTCATGGATATTGTAGTCGGGGTAAAACCGGAGACGCAGCAGACAGATTCTGGAGCAGTCCTTTCAGCAGCTAGGCAACGAGGTGAGTTTCCTTCCAGTAGGAACGGGTCTAAGGCCATAATGTCGGCCCGTTTAGTTAGTAGCAGTTTCCGGACTTCGGCCCGATGCAGTTGTTAGTGTGTTTGATGCCTTCGTGGCTCACACAGGATTTATGTGTTATGTGTTCTGGGCTACGACCTGACGTAGTATGCAGTATATGAGTTTATGATGATGTGTGTTATGCTAGTTGATATGTGTTTATGCTATGCTATGATCAGTTAATTCCGGACTTCGGTCCAATGCAGTCAGTTCTGGACTTCGGTCCGATGCAGTTAGTTCTGGACATCGGTCTGATGCAGGGGACAAGGTCCTAGTCAGTTCCGGACTACAGTTCGATGCAGTTTCTGGGATTCGGTCCGATGCAGTGGGCAAGGCCCAGTACGTGTTTATATTTTATTGTATGGTATGTGGTAGTTTGGGGGAGCTCACTAAGGTTCGTGTTTACAGTTTCAGTTTTGGTTTCAGGTACTTCTGCAAGTAAGGGGAAGAGCTCGGGATGATGGCATCGCACACACCACAGCTTCAGTCTTTAGCCTGGGAGTTTGTTTTGATTCGTAGTTTGATTTGATACAGTTGTTTCATGGCATTTTATTATGAGTTTAGATATTTGACGTATGGTTTTTTATGATATGACAATGAGTATATGATTTTTATTACTATTTAAACAAAAAAAAATTTGGTCGTATTTTGGGATGTTACATGGGAGAGATTGCGAAAAAGAGATTGAGAGAGACTTTGTTTGTGACCTTTGCGATGTTTAACTTCGAAATGCAAGGTTTGCAAACCCTATTTAGCCTTGTTATGAGTGTCACATCTCCTCGTCGGATATGAAATAGTGTTTTATCGAATAGTTTCATCACTTACCCCGATTAGGGTTTAGAATTTCTGAATGTACGAACTTTCTAAGTGATAACTTCTTATTAAAATAGCGAGTTGTACAACTTTAAACATAAGGAAACCCCTAATATACAAGGGTTAGATGAGTTGACCGGTTTGACCTATTGGTTCTATCTGACTTTGACCGGTTTGACCTTTTGGTTCTATCTGACTTTGACTTGATCAGAAATTGTCGGTTGTCACACCTGTGATCCTTGAACTTAGTCGCACAGCCTGATGTGTTCCACCGTCTCGGCCAGGGGTGTGACAAATTGGTATCAAAGCTAAATTGGCTATAGAGAACTCATATCCTCGAAAGAGGAATACAACTATAGCAATTAGCTACTAATAAAAGTATTATCAAATTTAATTACATTAGTTATTAGCTACTTACGGTACGGGAAATCTGGTTTGAAGCGTTGCATTGATTTGTTGGATTTCAGAACGGCTTAATTGCTAAAATATTCCTGCCTTCCGGTGTTTCTTGTCTGGCCCTCGTCTATACTCGGTAGTCTTGGAGTACAAAACAAAAATTAATAATACTGTAAACTCCTCCAACAATAATATATAAGAGTTATATATACTCTGACCTACGATGAGAGAACTTAATAAAATTCTAACATGCCTCCAACTAAAACTACCAACTCAACCCTTTAGGTAAAACCCCTCAATTAAGGTTACTACCGTATTATTTAAGGTTACTACCGTACAAAAGACATACCATAAATAAACCTAGAACGTACACCTATATTATTTATGGTCCGGCTGGTGAATAAAAAACCTTGAGCAATGCGTTTGACAGACTACAATGGTTTAAAGTTTTAGAGTTTGAAAGATGTTCTGAAGATTCACTGCAGAAACCTAGTATCTGGGAAACCTTATATCATCCCCAAAGCAACATATACATTTTAAAAATACTTAAAAATCTAGGATAATGTTCCGATTTTCCTAGTTCGCCTAAACCCGAAGAAGAACAAAGAACCAATAGCTTCGTTACTATCGTAGAAGAAAAACACCTATTTCCCAATCGATCATTCTGCAATCTTCAAACTTCTCTCTCTATTATTTGAAATGGGTAGGATTTCAAGTCACTCTATATAATTTAGAAATCTGTAGGATTTTTGGAGTCAATCACTCTCCATATTTTGGAACCTTACCATGAGAGGGTTATAGTTGACTGCTTACACCTCCCGATTTAACGACCTTACAAACTTTTTCCCATGAGTGGTGAACCCAAAATACAAAGAGACCGAAAGGTACATTTGGAGAATAGATTTACCAGTTCAAGGTTTGGTTACTACATCCAGCCCACTACCTTTGATAATGCTAAGCAATTGACCTATCAATGGATTGAGCAGTGTATCCTTCAGGTTTCCATAACCCCACAAACTGAAACGAGTCAGGTTAGGAGTACAAAAAGAAGTTCCATGGAAAGTCAAAATGGAACTTCATGCATCGCAAACCCAACCCAGAAACTATGGTTGTGTATGTCGTAATCACAAATACTCTCACTCAATCAAAGCACTATACCAAGTGTAATTTCCACCATCTCGGAAGTTGTATGGTCTACAGAATTTGTAACTTGAGAGTTCACACCTATAAGTTTTGAAGAAAGACCCCGACTCACACAACCACAACCACTGCTATAGGAGGAAGCTGTAGTTGCTTCGAGTGCAACCAACCATGGCATTTCAAGAAGGACTCCCTGAAACTAAAGAATCATGGTGGCCTAGGAAAAGAATTTGTGATAGGTGCTTAAGAATGCTCGCCATGAACCAAATGTGGTTACTAGCATGTTTCCCATCAAAAATATTTATGCTTCTGTATTATTTGATACTCGTACCGATGGAAGCTTTATTTCCTATAAGTTCTGAAGCATGATTAACCATAAATCATGCAAACTTAATGAATCTTACACGGTAAAAGTAGCAATAGCCAATTAGAAAAGCACCTTACAAATATTAATTAATTGCCTTCTCGCCCTGAATAACCACATCTTTCACGTCAACCTAAATCCTATGACCATTGGAAGTTTCTTTGTGATCATCGGAATGTATTGGTTATCACTTCATTGAGTGGATATTTTATGTTACGAAAAATCCATCCGACTACCTTTACCCAACAATGAAGCTCTCATTAATTACAAAGATAAATCAGGAAAGAACCTAAGAGTCATCACTTTCATGAAGGCAAGAAGGTGTTTGTAGAAAAGATGCTTCTCTTTCCTAGCCCATGTGGTGGATATGCAAGACAAGGGTATGGAAATCAAAGACATTTTTCAAAGTGTGCAATTACCAAACGTATTTCTAGAGGATTTACCTAGAGTACCTCCAGTCAGACAAGTCTAATTCGGATTCAACCTAATCTCGGGAGCTGCACCGGTAACACGATCTCCTTACCATTTGGCTCCATCAGAAATGCAAGAACTATCCACTTAACTCCAAGAACTTCTTAACAAAGGCTTTATCCGGCCAAGCTTCTCTCCATGACGAGCTCGAGTAGTGTTGTCAAATAGAAGGATAGGTCATTCAGGATATGCATTGATTGTTGAGAGTTGAACAAACTCACCATCAATAACTCATATCTACTCCCAAGGATTGATGACCTGTTTGACCAGCTACAAGGATCCCGTTAATACTCAATGATCGATCTAAGATCCGACTACCATCAAATCAGAGTGCAAGAAGAAGACATTCCAAAGACAAAAATCGTGACTTGATCCAGTCACTATGAGTTTCTGGTTATGATATTAGGATTGAACGACAACGTCAACCAAGGTATTCCAATTCTTATGGATTGTAGACAATTAGCGGAGATTCATCAAGAACTTCTCCAAGATAGCCAAGCCTCTCAATGCTCTAACCCAGAGGGACAAGAAATTCAATTGGAAGATGGAACACGATATTTCAACCTCAAGGAAGACGGAACACGATATTTCATGAACCAAATGTAACATCCGGATTTTACCAGGTATCTTGTAAGTTTAAATTGTGTTATATTGTGAGAGGGACTCGGCGAGTTGGAGCTCAGACTCGCCGAGTAGGGACGCGGAATTGATCGCTGGTGCGCGCTTGGACTCGGCGAGTCCAGGGTATGGACTCGGCGAGTCTGCGCTGTGTAATGAAACCCTAAATCTCCGGGTTTGAAGCCTATTTAAAGGGCCTTATGGCCGTCATTTGTGCTCACCCAACCCCCAGAGAGTGTCCCTAGAGTTCTTGAGCGTTTTGTGAAGAAAAGAGAGCCATTCTTGATCTTGTGTGTGTTGTTTAGCAAGAAGAAGGAGGCCCTAGGGAAGAGGAAGCAAAGGAGGTTGCTATTTCGTGGATTTGGAGCTAGGATCATCACTCTAGAGGTATTATTTCGGACCATTTTCTGTTTGGTGAAGCTTGATGCAATTTAGGGCTTAATGTGGTCATTTATGGGGTGATTTGGTGCCCCTTTGGTTCCCTCTTTGAGTTGAGACCATGGATCTGGATCCATAGAGGTCCAGAGGGCCTCACTCATCAAGCTTTATGGGTGGAAATGGAGTCCTTGACCTTGTGTTGAAGTATTTGAGTCAAAAACATCATTTATGGTCATGTAGAGGTTATATGTGCATCAAGATTGTGACTTTACGTGCTAAATAAGCATGGAGGGACTGGATCTATGGATTAATGGACTGGATCTGACCTTTAGAGCAAGATTGAGTCAGTGCATGGCACGGACTCGCCGAGTCCGAAGAACAGACTCGGCGAGTAGCATGAATGTTGCCCGACCACTCAGCGAGTGGCCTCGCAGAGTTGGGAAAGGTGAACTCAGTGAGTCAAGGGGGAGACAGGAAGGACAGGTGGACCGAGTCAAACTGGACTCGCCGAGTTGTTCTTGAGACTCGGCGAGTTGAGTCGTGGTGGCCCCACCACTCGTGCCAGGTGGAGCTCGTCGAGTTGGGGGAAATGCTCGACGTATCGAGGGAGGGTTCCAGGGAAATTGGTGCATGCGTACAGACTCGCCGAGTCGCCATAGTGCACTCGTCGAGTCCGGTCAAAGTTGACCGTTGACCGTTGACCAGCGTTGACCAAGAGTGACTTGTTATAGTGTGGTCAACCGTAGTTGGGAAAGTGTTAATTAGAGATGTATTGTGCTATAGGGGGACTACAGCTCGGCGGATCGAGTGTTAGCGATTTCAGGGTTACGATTTACCGAAACACACGAGGTGAGTCTTCTCACTATATCTTACCTTGAGTAGGTAACCAGAGCTATGTGATAGAGTATTTGTATGCTATGTATGTTATGTGTTGTACTGCATGATTTCTATGTGATTTATGTGGTGCATGTTTATCAGAGTTAGAACCTGAGGGTTCACAGAGTTTGGGTGCACGGACCCACAGAGTTATAGCCTAGAGTGGCAAATATGTGTTATATGTGGTATTTTGGGGAACTCACTAAGCCTTGTGCTTACAGTGTTGATGTTATTTGTTTCAGGTACTAGTGACGACCGCGGGAAGGCACCGGCTTGATCCGTACACACACGTTTAGAGTTTGATATGTCGATCTTGGGATTTTGTACTGTTTTGTTGAACAATTAAATGGTTGTTTTTATGAATATTAATGGAATTATGTTTTATAAAAAAATTACAAATTGGTTTTAAATTTTCGGTGTTACACCAAATTTGGACCCTAAAGTTTAGTAGAGTCAGGAGTCTAGTCTTAAATGAAGCTCATAAATCGAGATATCTCAATGCATCCCGGATAAGATAAGATGTATCTCAATCTCAAGAAGCTTCTTTGGTGGCCCAACATGAGGGCAAAGATTACCATCCATATGAGTAAATGCTTGACTTGCTCCATGGTTAAAGTAGAGTACCAAAATCCGTCTAGTCTACTATAACAACTGTCAATTCCAAAATAGAAATGTGATACTAACTTACCACTAGTCAAGTTTCAATATAAAAATAATTATCACAGTAGCATGAAGGATACTCTACTCGAGGCCTTATACGGATGTGAATGGCGTTTTCCAATATGCTGGGCCGAAGTTGGAGATACCTAGTTAGCCCATGGGAATGTTATAAATACTCTACTTAATAGCCCTGAGATTATTCATGAAACAACACAGAAGATCGTTCAGGTAAAGGAACAATTAAAAGACCGCATGTAGACATCATAAAAACATCGCCAACGTCATATATAAACCCTTAGAATTAAAAGTAAGAGACCATATCCAACTAAAGGTCGCAGTGTGGGAAGGTGTCATTAGATTTGGCAAGCAAGGGAAACTAAACCCCCGACAAATCAGACCATTTGAAACCAAGAAAGGATTGGTCCGATGACTTACACACTCAATTCACCTCAAGAACTAAATAAAGTTCAAGATACCTTCCATGTGTGAAATCTAAGAAGTGCGTCACTAATGAGAACCTAGTCTTTCCACTTGATGAGATCCAAGTCAACACTAAACTTTACTTCATGAAGGAACTGATAGAGATCATGGATTGAGAAATCAAAAATCTCAAACAAAGACACATAACTATAGTAAACGTCCGATGGAAATCTCGGAGAGAGCCGGAGTTTACTTCGGAACGTGAGAATCAAATGAAACAAAAGTATCTGCAATATTTCAGCGGTGCTCCCTTCACTACAGGAATGAAATACTAGTAGATCAAAATGAAAGTAGAACAAAATATTCTAGAACATAATAATTTCGGGACGAAATTCCCTTAACGAGGGTGGTAATGTGAGTACGTGACATCGCAAAGTTTAGGTCAAATTCTGTATAGTAAGTCTCTTTGTAATTTGACTCATTGAGTTTTCGTGAATATAATGTAAAATAAAAGAGTTATTTCAACTATTATAAGATAACAGATGGTATCGTACTTCCAAATATGCAGTCGGACAAACAAGCTAAACAACTCAAACTAACCTTATGAATGCGTCTGAAAGACTAATATCTTGTATTAAGCCATTGTGAGAAAAACAAACACTCTAGTCTCGTAGTATGTGTTTCCATGTTTCCGAAAATATAAAGAACGTCCAAAACGAAGTTCGTATACAAAAAATACGATCATTTTAATAATCCAAAACCGATATAATATTGAATTTCTTTAAACGGCTAAAACTGTATCTATCTGTTGAGGTTCTTGCACACCTCAGATGGAAATTTCGATGGCGTTTTTGGACTAAGTCGCAAAATCAGATGTTTTCAGATTTATTAATCGAGAAACATTAAACTATTTATTTTGACATGATTTCTATTTTGGCTTTATATTCTGGAAATGATATATTGTTATCCTTTCTAGTTATGGTGAATCTAAACAAAGAGATAACGTAAAATTTATAAAATTATATACATCTATATATGTATATGGGTCGGAACGTATTTTTATAAAATCTATTAGTATTCGCTATAATTTTTATAAAGTCATATTTCATATGACAAATAGTCATAATGTAATCACAATGCATGTACGTTGTATAATTATATACATATATTAAATCGTAACATATCTGGAAAGAGTAAATTTCTAGAGTTTTAGAGTTGCACCACAACATTTTGTACATTTATAATATTTTGTCCTTGTAAATTTAAAAAATGTTAAAATCTCATTCCACAAAACACCGAATATCAATTTGTAAAATCCTTTGCCGCTTTCTTTTTTATTCGTCTCCACTTGTGATGGTCTGTATCTCAGCGATTTATCATCTATCATCCAAAAAAAGACAAAATCGTCTGAAACTCCCAACAATTAATCATCACTGTGATCGTTTGAAACTACAACCGACTTCTCATCCACAAAAAAGAGGAATCGACTTCATCAACATCATGTATCATCCAAAAAAGACAAGATCGTCTGAATCTCCCAACAATTGATCATCACTGTGATCGTTTAAAACTGCAACCGACTTGTCATCCAAAAAAGAGGAATCGACTTCATCAACCCTCCTGCACTCTATTACAACGAGTACACACCCACAACAAAACGCCTCTACCCTTTTGTGTGTGAAATTGCGGTCAATTACCGCCACCAAATATCAACCTGTGTGAGCAATTTCGGTATGTTGTTGGTTGTTTCAATTTCCTAATGATTTTGGGTCAATTGCTCCTCTTTCTAATCCTTCTGTGTTTTGGAGCGATATCTCCGATTTTTTGGGTTTGAATATCAACATCTTGTCCAGGAATAACGATTGCCGTCAATTACCGCCACCAAACATCAACCAACAAAACCTTGTTCTATGTTATTGTTTCCAATTCGGTATGTCTAATATTGTTTCTAATTGATTTTGATTTTCTATAAAATTTATGTTCATTCTATTTTTGTTAAACCAAGCCTCAAACTTTTATTTTAGGAAAAAAAAAATTAATCTCGTTGTAACCCTATACTATAGTTCTGACCAAATAAACAATATATAATAATTATTTTTAATTTTGAAGGAATCTGATTACATAATTAATGAAAATTAGAATTAGAATTAGTACATACATAGCCGTGAGCATCATTGAGTATGTTTTCAAATTTAAGATCTCTGTGCATGATTCCGTTCTCGTGAATATTTGAAATAGCAGATTCCCTGTCGGTATAAGTGAAAGAAAAGAATGCCTCCGTTTACAAATCCACCATCAAATAAAGCTTTGTTTTTGTCTCCAATAAAAAAGATACCTAAAGGTATAACTAATAACATATGATACATATATACAACAATTAACATTATCTACGACAAATTGGACACATCTTATAAGAAAACTCTATTCATATATAACATTATTTACGACAAATTGGACACATCTTATATGAAAACTCGATTCATATATAAAATTATTTCCAAAATCCAATTAACATTATATACAACAAATTGGACACATCTTACACGAAAACTCGATTTATATATAACATGATAAGTAACCACATATAGCAAACTAATAATATATGATACATATGTATCATGTATGTATTAATTCTTCATATACTTCACATTACCACTCACATACCACTAAATCTATTCATTTGATATACCAAGTACAAAGAAATCCAATTATAAATAATCTAGTAAACCAAATCATCAAATATACACACCAATTGACTAGCATATGCGTGAACTCTTTCTTATGCTTGCACTCTTTTTTCACCCAATTTTACACACAAACGCCATTTCAATTCATAGTCAATTAGGTACAATCAAAATCATGCACATCTAAAATTTGATATGTCCAGATTTTCTTTGATCTTCAGGGACAAATAAATGTACATAGAAATATAAACTGCATCCGTTTATCTCTTCCCTTGACTTCTTCCTTCCTTGTTCAAACTAATCAACCAAACACTCCATTGAATGTTTTAACAGTAGCCGGCAACCCAGTTGCCTTTGTCTTTCTTCTCCCCTCGACAGCAAGAGCACAAATGGTGCTTCTTTCCACCCATTGATCAACCAAGAATCGGATCCACCCACTTGTTTGGACCATTTAAACAAATCAGCCTCAACCCAAACATTCATCAATTTTCTATCAAAACAATCAAAACCAAACATCCCAGTTCATCATCGATACCAGTCGACACAATCAAAAAAAAAAATTAAATTAACAAGAAGGTTACCTGTTAGCCGGCTGCTTCCGTTCATCTTCGTCCCTTCGATCAGGCAAGAAACCGAACACCCATTTTGATTTCTAAACTAGTTCTTCTACACGACCGGTCAAAGAACGGCAACCCTTCCCCTGGCACCACTCTCTTCCCCTCCCGTCAAGCAAACCCATACACCCACCTGTGATTATCGAGCAAAACCACCGAAGCCCCCCACCCGCTGCCTACCGGACCTCAAACCATTCGCACCTCACGGCTAGAGAAGAAGAACCGTTTCACTGCTCCGTTTTCCTGTTTTTTCTTCGGTTCAACCAAGCTCCGGAGATGCAACCTCCTTGACTTCTGTCGGTTATAAGACGCACGAACCAGGGGGAAATTGTCGGACCTAAATCCTCGCTGCCTCCCCCTTTCTTTCCCTTCGGACTCGTCAAACCCCAGAAACGGCCTCCACCTCGGAATCGCTCGCCGAATCGTGTCACCTGCGAAGCATTCGTGTTTTCCCTCTCCGTATGTCGTTCATAAGCCCCGACTGTTCATGTTCTTCTCCAATTACCCAATCAAAAAAAAGGAATCGGGACTTAAAAGCCCTAATCCTCCTAAGTTGAGCCACTAAACACATCTAGCCCTCCATTTATTGTTTTAATTAAAAAATCAGCCCCTCCCTTGGTATGTTTCATCAAAATGAGTCTTTTTCCCAAAAAGTTTGGTTTTATTAAAACAAAACAGCCTCTCCATGGAAAATTGTTAACAAAATCAGTCCAATTCTCAAACATTAATCCCATTTAAACCATTTCAATTCCTTTCTTGACTTATTTTAACCAAAGTAGTCCTAATTTTGTTAATTAAATTACCCAACAGCCTCCAATAGTTTAAATTTGTTAGAAAACGATCCCGAGAGTATTTCAAAGTTTAAGAATTGTGGATTTGCGGTTTCTCATGTCAAACTTCTCAAAGAAACCGAATTCGAACGATTAGGACTCACGCTTCAAGGGTGAATGCTAACAGCCTGTAACGTCATAAAATTCCAACAAAAAATTTTCATTTTTACAATCATCAAAACATGAGTAATAAGTTTAGGTTCCAATGTAACAATGTAGTCACAACCGATTACATAACAAAAGATAACAAAATGATTTCCCCGAGTGTGTGTACGGTCACGCTGGCGCCTTCCCACGGTCCTCGCTAGTACCTGAAACACATAATACAACAACTGTAAGCATAAAGCTTAGTGAGTTCCCCAAAATACAACCTACGCACGTACGCCTTTCCAGGCCTTGACCTTCCGGTCCATGTGTCTCAGGGGACTTCCGTCCCGACTGGGTAAACCTTTCGGTCCTACCCACGTCAACCTTACAGTCCATATGACCACGCCTTCCGGCCCATATCATGTTGCCTTCCGGCCCAAATCAAACATAGCATACATGGCACATATAACGAATAACTTAACACACATAAGGCATATATCTCATATCGTATTCGACCTTCCGGTCACACAGTCAAAACCCTTCCGGGTACGGTATAGTGAGAAGACTCACCTCGTATGCCTCGCTAAGTCGCTAATCGTGAATCCTGGAATCACTCGGGCTCGAACCCTCGAGCTGCAATCCTCCTATGATATTATAAATCTATAATTATTACTTGTACCACAAAGGTGGACCATCCTTATCAAGTCAACATAGGTTGACTTGGTCAATAGTCTTTAGTCAATTTGGACCGGACTCGGCGAGTGCACAATAGTGACTCGGCGAGTCTACGCATTTTAACCAACTCTCAAGGTTTTTCCCCTTTGACTCGTCGAGTACTCCCCCGACTCGATGAGTTCCTCCTGGGCCTGAATCACAGGGCCACCGCGACTCAACTCGCCGAGTCGAAGGTCAACTCGGCGAGTCCCAACCTGACTCGGTCCACCTGTCAAAACCTTTCCAACTCTCTGCGACTAACTGAGTCGCCCATAACTCAGTCAGGACTACACACAGGGTGGTCTCAAGGACAATCTTCAAGCGACTCGTCGATTCTGTTCTTCAGACTCGGCGAGTCTATGCCATGCACCAGCTAAAACTGGCTTTTGCGGTCAAATCCGTTCCATACATACATAGATCTGGCCTTCCCAAGCTTATTTGTCACGTAAAGTCTCAGTCTTGGTTGCCATGCAATGCATACAAGGCTTATTTTGAAGAAACAACCTCTAATATGGCAAGTTTAGCTTCTAACTCAAAAGAATGGACATAAAGCTTGACATATGGGGTCTCCTGGACCTGATAAGGTCCAGATCTAGGTTCCATATCTCCATGGGACCTCTCATACTTCCAATTCAAGCCAAGAAATGCAAGAAGAAACCCTAGATTTGGGACATCAACACAAAACACGAAGTTTGGCTCTGAAAATTACCTCAAGAAGACTCCCTTGATAAAATAGCAACAGATCCAAGCTCCCCAACTCTTCAAGCTTGATCCTCTCCCTCCTTTCCTTGCAATATCACACAAAATGATGAACAAATAGCCTCCAAACACACTCACAAGGGCTCACAGACGTATGGGGGCTCTTAGGGTTCAAGGTGGCGCAAATGAGGGCCATAAGGTCCTTTAAATAGGGCTTAGGACCAGGAAATTAGGGTTTCATTAAACAGCACAGACTCGCCGAGTCCATCCCTTGGACTTGCCGAGTCCGGACGCGAACCCCCGCCCAAAACCGCGACCCGACTCGGCGAGTTCGACCTCCAACTCGCTGAGTCCCCTCACAGAATGTCAAAAATATGAAATGAAGGTACCTGGGGATTCGGGCTGTTACACAGCCCCTATTTAATACTTTAATTGGGGGATACAATAAATCTAATAAAATGTTATTATTTAATGATTTACCATATTGGTACGAATAAACTAGTATAAATTTTTCGTATACGTATTATGGTTATTTTATCGTGAAATAACCATTTCACACAACAAATACTACACGATACAAAGTTTTATGTTTTTTATGTAACATTGTATATTATAACAAGCATGTTATAAAATTTTGTAGTATTTCAAGGATTCAAACTATTACTATGGACGTTTATTTGTATGTTTAAGTACACAACATTTATACACAACGTTCAAACTATTAAAATCGAGTTGGGGTCGAAAACCGGGAAGAAAATGAAAATTTCCGAACTCTGGCCGAAGTTTCGGTCCTTAGAGGGTTAGAACTGAAGGCTGGTTCGGTTGATGTAATAGAATTGAGAGGGAGAGGTCCGGTCCGAGTTGTCTCGTAGGCGAACACGAGGTACGACCAAAAGCGAAAGTAGGCGGAGGGGCGAAGGCGAGGAGGGTTTTGGTCTCGACGGTTCTGTCTGACAGGGAGCTTCAACTTCGGCTCTTGGGGTTTAACCTCTTAGGCTTCGGCTTCTAAGGGATGTTCGGTTCTTAAGAGATTTCGCCCCCTTTTTGCTGTTTTTCGAATAATCTTCCCGTTTTGAGTGGTTTTCAGTTGTGTTAAGGGTCGGGATGCCCCGAATGATTATAACAGTTGAGGGAGGTTATGAGAGAGAGATTTAGGAGAGATTTGACATCCTTGGAGAGAGTTCACATACTTGGAGATATTTGGGAGAGATTTGACATACTTGGAGAGATTTCACCTACTTAGAGAGATTTGGGAGAGATTTGATATACTTGGAGAAATTTCACCTACTTGGAGAGATTGCTAAAAAGAGATTGAGAGAGACTTCGTTTGTGACTTTTGCAAGTGTTTAACTTCAAAATGCAAGGTTTGAAAACCCTGTTTAGTCTTGTTATGAGTGTTACATGTCCCCGTAGGATATGAAATAGTGTCTTACCGAATAGTTTCATCACTTACCCCGATTAGGGTTTAGAATTTCGAAACGTACGAACTTTCTAAGTGTTAACTTCTTATTAAAATAGCAAGTTGAACAACTTTAAACATAAGGAAAACCCTAATATACAAGGGTTAGATGAGTTGACCGGTTTGACCTGTTGGCTTTATATGACTTTGACTTGATCAGAAATTGACGTTTGTCACACCTGTGATCCATGAACTTAGTCGCACAGCCTGGCGTGTTCCCCTGTCTCGACCAGGGGTGTGACAAATTGGTATCAGAGCTAAATTTGCTATAGAGAACTCATATCCTCGAAAGAGGAATACAACTATAGCAATTAGCTACTAATAAAAGTATTATCAAATTTAATTACACTATTTATTGGCTACTTACGGTACGGAAAATCTGGTCTGAAGCGCCGCATTGATTTGTTGGATTTCAGAACGGCTTAAGTGCTAAAATATTCCTGCCCTCCGGTGTTTCTTTTCTGGCCCTCGTCTGTACTCGGTAGTCTTTGAGTACAAAACAAAAATTAATAATACTTCAAACTCAACCAACAATAATATATAAGAGTTATATATACTCTGACCTGCGATGAGAGCACTTAATAAAATTCTAACATGCCTCCAACTAAAACTACCAACTCAACCTTTTAGGTCAAACCCCTTAATTAAGGTTAGTACCGTACATAAGTCATACCATAAATAAACCTAGAACATACACCTATATTATTTATGGTCCGGCTGGTGAATAACAAACCTTGAGCAATGAGTTTGACAGTCTACAATGGTTGAAAGTTTTAGAGTCTGAAGGATGCTCTCAAGATTCACTGCAGAAACCTAGTAATTGGGAAACCTTATATAATCCCCAAAGCAACATATACATTTTAAAAATACTTAAAAATATAGGATAACGTTCCGATTTTCCTAGTTTGCATAAACTCGAAGAAGAATAGAGAACCAATAGCTTCGTTACTATCCTAGAAGAAAAACCCCTATTTCCCAACCAATCATTTTGTAATCTTCAAACTTCTCTTTCTATTATTTGAAATGGGTAGGATTTCAAGTCACTCTATATAATTTAGAAATCTGTAGGATTTTTGGAGTCAATCACTCTCCATATTTTGGAACCTTACCATGAGAGGATTAGAGGTGACTGCTTACACCTCCCGATTTAACGACCTCAAAAACCTTTTCCCATGAATGGTGAACCCAAAATACAAAGAGACCGAAAGGTAAATCTGGGAAATAGCTTTACCTGTTCAAGGTCTGGTTACTACATCTATTTTGGATTAGTGTCTAAGCCAGTAACCATATTTGGTAAATACTTGACCTGGTTGTGCATGGTCCTTTTGGGTTGCCTTCACCAAAGCAACTTGAATGGAGAAATAGATAGAGAAATAGGTTATTATGATTTATTAATATGTTATAAGAATAATATATTAAAGGATAAATCATATTTGTTTAATTAATATTGGTCAATAATTAATTAGGAATTAATTTTGTGATCAAGTGTAATTAATTAAACTAGAGGGGCTGAATTGTAATTATGTGATAGTTGCAAAATAAGGCAATGGTTATCCTTGGAGAAGGGTGGACGAATTCAAGGGATTGGATATCCTTGAAATCGTGCATATGGTCGAAGAGATAAGGGTTATCAAGGCTTATCTTATGGTTGCTTGGTGGGCAAGTAACTTGATAAGGATAAGGATTGAAACCCTAATCCCAACCCTATATAAAGACCCCTAGGCCTTAAGAAATCATCCCACTTGCTTCTAGGAGATCCCTAGGCTGATTTCTACCTCTCCCCTTCTCTCTCTATAGCCTCTCCAATTGCTTGTGGTGTTTGTGAGCCTTTAGAGGCACTACACTTGTGGTGCTTGCTTTCAAGACTTAGGGTTTGAAGATTTAAGTTGTTATTACAATATAACAACAAGAGGTATGTGATCTAACCTTATATATGAATTTCGAAATTAGCAACATACTTTATGGTTTTATTCATGTGTTCATAAAGTTGTATATCTAATAGTGAAAACATAGATCCAAATCTAGGGTTGCATGCACACATTGGATTGTTTGTATAAAACCCATAAGTGGTATTAGAGCCTTTGGTTAACATGTTTTCAATTAGTATTATTCAATTTTATGAACTTGACAAATTAGGGCTTATTGCATATAAACCCTAGGAGGCTATAGATTTCGAGATTAGGGTTTCCTAACCCTAATTTGCGAAAATCTTGAAGGGATTTTGAATCATTTCCTTTTAATCCAAGATTTCAAAATCTAGGGTTTGTAAACCCTTAGATTTTGAGATTTGCCTCCTTCCCCAAGATAAGATCCTAAATTTGAGGGATTTGGATAATCCGATATCTTGTAATTATCTCTTAATTGTTAAATATGGTAATTAAAGATTTTGAATTATCCCATCCCATTAATTTCAAATTTTAGAGGGATAAAAGCGTTTAGGATAAGTTAATTGTTTAATTGGTAATTATCCTTTAAGATTTAATAATCCCTTATGATTTAATAATTTGAATTAATAGTTTAACTTGAGATAATTATTAAATCAAGAGTTTTAATATTTAAAATTTTAATTTGAATGGTATTAAATTTTGAAATTTTTTAAATTGAAGATTAAAACCCTAATATTTTGAAATGTTTAAAATACACCCAATACTATTATATTATTAAAAGCTTAATATATATATATATATATATATATATATATATATATATATATATATATATATATATATGTATGTATAATTAAAATGCTAGTCTTACTGGTTAGTAGGCCTCATTCACGAAGTCGGTCTATAAGGTGGGTATAAGGTTGCTGCCTATAAAATGGCACTTAACGGGTGTACACTCACATCCACCGCTTGCTTGACTGGTGGAGGGTCGTTAGCCGAACGGGTTGGATAGGGTAGTCCTCTCCTCATTAATAAGTATAATGAATATAAATAAAGTAACTAAACATTTTTTTTAAAAAATTCCCAATCCTAGTTACTTTAGGAAAACGTGAAATTGATGCAATCCCATGAAATTACACTTTTCACCCTTGCTAAGAAGTTAGTGGAGCATGTGTGGTTTATCGGCACACTAATTGGTTCTAAGCAAAGGTGGTAAAGGGTTATTCATTGTTTGACATAGTTCGATGGAGCGTGTGTGGTTTACCGGCACATTGAATAGGTGATTGTAACAATGAAGGCACCATGTAGATTTGCATGGTTATTCACACCCACTTTCTGATCCTCGGCATCCCAGTCACAAACGAGAGGGGCATATCGAGATTTAAACATGTCATTGAAAAGTTCAATGAATCTCCAAGGAAATCTAGGAATTCTCAATACATTTAAAACTTAAGCTTATGTTTTTTCATGGTGAAGAATTAGTGAATCGTCATTCACTTACCTCCAAAATTATTTGTGTGTTGGATTACGACATCCCTTTTCTAATATGTAAATAATGTTGTTGGATCCTAGCCCTAATTTTTCATTTTTAGGTGGGTTTCAATTCTAATCAAACTTTGTCCTTTCTATTTGTAGATGTCTAACGCAAACAACGCTGTTGCTAGCTCATTCATGCTAATGAGCCTTTGTCAAAAAGTGACTTTCGATGGATCAAACTTTGGTGAATGGATAAGATACATTCGCACTATCGCACGTTACAAGGACAAAGAGTATGTTCTCGATGAGAAGCTCGAGAAGATCAATCCTGAAACTGCTACTCCCGAAGAGATGGTTGTCTTTGAGACCCATGAGCGTGATGCAACGAAAGTCCATTGCATCATGATAGCCACAATGAACTCCGAATTCCAAAAGTCCTATGAGGACATGCATCCCTACGAGATGCATATAGACTTTATGGAGAGATATCACCGAAGTGTGAGGCAAGAGCGCTATGAAATCATTACGACTATGATCACTGCTAAAATGGGAGGTGGAGAATCTCTAACCGTGCACTTGAAAAAGATGCAAAGGTATGTTGATCGTCTTTGCAAGTTGAATGTCAACTTTGGGGAAGATTTGGCTATCGACATTGTTCTTCACTCCTTACCTTCGTGCTACAACCAATTTAGGATGACCTACCACATGAACAAGGAAGAGGTCACCCTAAGCAAACTCCAAGGGCTCCTAAGGACTGCTGAGAGCAACCTAAAGGACAAGTCTGTTGCACCAACTCCTAATCCACCCGCTGCTACTGTTTTGGCAATTGGGCAAAGAAGGGGCAAGAAGAGGAAGGCTCCGTTAAAGAGCCACCACAAAGGAAAGTCCCAAGATGGTTCCTCTTCTAGTGGGACCAATGTTGAAACCCGAATCCCAACCCTATATAAAGACCCTTAGGCCTTAAGAAATCATCCCACTTGCTTCTAAGAGATCCCTAGGCCGATTTCTACCTCTCCCCTTCTCTCTCTATAGCCTCTCTATTTGCTTGTGGTGTTTGTGAGCCATTAGAGGCACTACACTTGTGGTGCTTGCTATCAAGACTTAGGGTTTGAAGATTTAAGTTGTTATTACAATATAACAACAAGAGGTATGTGATCTAACCTTATATATGAATTTCGAAAATAGAAACATACTTTAGGGTTTTATTCATGTGTTCATAAAGTTGTATATCTAATAGTGAAAACATAGATCCAAATCTAGGGTTGCATGCACACATAGGATTGTTTGTATAAAACCCATCAATTTAGCCCACTACCTTTGATAGTGCTAAGCAATTGACCTATCAACTGATTGAGCGGTGTATCCTTCAGGCTTCCATAACCCCACAAACTAAAAAGAGTCGGGTTAGGAGTACAAAAAGGAAGTTCCATGGAAAGTCAAAAGGGAACTTCATGCATCGCAAACCCAACCCAAAACTTATGGTTGTGTATGTCGTAATCACAAATACTCTCACTCAATCAAAGCCATACTTTAGGACTTTACCTCACTATACCAAGTGTAATTTCCACCATGTCGGAAATTGTATGGTCTACAGAATTTGTAACTTGAGAGTTCACACCTCTAAGTTTTGAAGAAAGGCCTCGACTAACACAACCTCAACCACTGCTATATGAGGAAATCAGACTTGCTTCCAGTGCAATCAACCATGGCATTTCAAGAAGGACTCCCCGAAACTAAAGAATCAAGGTGGCCTAAGAAAAGAATTTGTGATAGGTGCTTCAGAATGCTCGCCATGAACCAAATATGGTTACTAGCATATTTCCCATTAAAAATATTTATGCTTCTATCGTGCCGATGGAAGCTTCATTTCCTATAAGTTCAGAAGCATGATTAACCATGAGTCATGCAAACTTAATGAAGCTTACATGGTGAAAGTAGCAAGGGCCAATTAGAAAACAACCTTACGAATATTAATTAATTTCCTTCTCGCCCTGAATAACCACGTCTTTCACGTCAACCTAAATCCTATGACCATTGGAAGTTCCGTTGTGATCATCGGAATGTATTGGTTATTGTGACATCCCCATTTTCACGGCCAAAAAAGACCGATTTTGTTTATGCTTTATAAAAATTAGAGTACTTCTTTTCATAAAAATGTTGCGGAATTTGTTCCCAAAAAAATACGATAAACACGTTATCAAAACATTTTCAAAGAAACGTATTTTTATTTATGTTAAAACGTTTGGGATGTCATCGTCAATACAGAAACATAAGCATAAACGGAACTTACATTTATTTACAATAGTGATCTACATCTCTTTAATCTCTCAGTCTAATGTGACTTCATATCAATACCTGTGATGTAAATATACTGAGTGGGTCAGGTTGGGAAACCTGGTGAGTACATAGGGTTTTCAACCCACAATAATATAAATTATTATGTTTAAATATTTAAGCAATCAATCCAATTACCTATCCCTATTCTCTTCTTTATTCTACTCTAAGAATTCAGTTATTCCTCATTTATTTATTCCTAAGGGTTATCCTAAGGAATAGGCACGAAATCCATCGTTGCCAAGGTTTACTCAACGGACACTAAATCCATAGTTCCCAAGGTTTATCTCGTTTATTGACAGTATCGTTTCCGAGACTCCTCTTGCAATACAGGTCAATGGGTTTATCTCGTTTATCGATGGTATCGTTTCCGAGACTCTACTCGCAATACATGTCGATGGGTTTTTAGAGTACACCTGGTGAATACACAATTCAAAACACCTACAGTTTGCGAGCCTGGTAGTATCCACTGGATTGTCTAGAATAGTCCATGGTTGTCATCCATACTCTGCTGGATGACAGGGCCATCAATTGGGAAAAAAGGCTTCTCTCATGGTTCACCTCTCACCCTTACCTCATGGTCTATATTACCTCTTCCTCATTTTATTTTTGTCACACATAAACTATTTCATCTACCCATGTTTTATCCCAACATATTCGTAGATATAAAATACATATACAGTTTAAATCATTTAAAACATGTATAAAATCGTTCACCCAGCATAGATAGCAAGTATTCGGATAATATGCACACATAGCATGCAATTTATATAAAATACTTCATATCTATGTGTAAGCTGAAAGTAACTATGCACTCACCTGAGAAAGTGGTGACTCGGTACTCGGACAGCGCGTCGTTTACTTTAAAATAATTTCATTCGACAAAACTTAATATTATCACCACTAGATTTTAGTCTAATATTACCGTGACTAATTATTAGTCTTATTATTATTATTATATAAGCGTTTAAATAATACTTTCCAACCACTATGTACAGACAGGGGTCAGACAGAAAACACCGGAGGGCAGGACCATTTTGGCGTATAACACTTCTGAAATCCAACAACCCTATGCGGCCCTTTAAACCGAATTCCCCGTACCGTGAGTAGTTAAAAAGATATTATAACGACACTTATATTGTAACAATGCAAATTTTCAAATAAAATTTTCATTTAAAATAAGATGATTTCATTCAACCAAAAGTATTTATTCCATGTTCCATATCAAATACATATATAAAAATCCCCAAGATCTCAAATAGCAGCAGTGTGTATGCATCATGCCGGCGCCTTTCCACGGTCCTCGCTAGTACCTGAAACACATACATAACAACTTGTAAGCATAAATGCTTAGTGAGTTCCCCAGTATACGACTTACACATATACGCCTTTCCAGGCCCTGACCTTCCGGTCCACAACACTTCGCTTTCCGGCCCGTAACATAATCGCCTTCCGGCCCATAACATATTGCCTTCCGGCCCGTATCATATTGCCTTCCGGCCCATAGTATATTGCCTTCCGGCCCATAACATTTACAACATATAATACATTTAATATAACACACATAGCACATATATCATACATCATACCTGACCTTTCTGTCACATAACATATCGCCTTCCGGCCCGTATAAACATACATATTATGCATAGCAACTACCTTTCTATTTATAGCATAAATAACACATATCATATACGACCTTCCGGACTCACGGTCAAACCCTTCCGGGTGAAGTATAGTGAGAAGACTCACCTCGTGGTAATGTAAGCTATCAACTCTTGAAACTACTCGCACTCGATCTGCCGATCTGCAGACTCCCTATAATACCATATACCCTTATTAATACTCTTATCATTCAAGACAACTGACCCTAAGAATTTACATGCAGGTCAACTCTGGTCAACGGTCAACTTGACCGGACTCGTCGAGTGCAAAGGCGACTCGGCGAGTCTAGACGTCCTCCCTAACTTTCCCTGTTGTTCCCCTTTCTACTCGTCGAGTATCCCTCTTGACTCGACGAGATCCTCGTGGAAGAATCGCGGGGCCACCCCGACTCCACTCGCCGAGTCTGAAGAACAACTCGGCGAGTCCCAGTGAATCTTCAAGCTACTCGCCGAGTCTGAAGAACAACTCGGCGAGTCCCAGTGGGTCTTCAAGCTACTCGCCGAGTCTGATCATTGGACTCGGCGAGTCCATGCCATGCAGTCGATCAACTGCTTCCTGAAATACGCATGGTCCCGAAATACGCAATCATGGGACTTTCTGGACCTCTAAACATCCTATTACTGGGGTATAAACGTTTGGGTAACAACATTATAATCTATCTAATCACCAAATGGGTTTCATAAACCCTAGATTCGTGTACACATCAAAATAACAGAAATGGTCCGAGTATTACCTGAAAACGCACTCTCTGTGTCTCCAAACCTCAGGACTCGATCCTCCTTGATATTCCTTTGGCCAAAACTCTTCTTCTTCTTGCCTAACAAATTCCTCAAAGTTCCAATAGCTTTCCCTCCTGCTCTAGACGTCCACAAACGATTAAGGTTCTTCTCAATCGGCCAAAAGACTAGCAATGACGGCCTAAGAGGCGTTATATACGATCCAAACCAAACGGCTAGGGTTTCTGCTGAACAGCGTCGACTCGCTGAGTCCATATCTGGACTCGTCGAGTCCAGTCGCGAACCCGCGACCAAGCCTGTGGTCCTACTCGGCGAGTCAGGCACCAACTCGCCGAGTCCGTTCCTAAAATGCCCCAAAAATAGTTTTAAAGCAATACCTGAAATTCCGGGCTGTTACAACTCTCCCCCACTAGAACTAGACTTCACCCTCGAAGTCTCACTCTGTGAATAACTCCGGATGTTGCTCCCGCATCTCACGCTCCGGCTCCCAAGTCATCTCCGATCCCTTCCGGTGTTGCCACTGAACCAACACCAGAGGTACCTCCTTGTTCCGCAGAACCTTGATCTTCCGATCCCTGATAGCTACTGGTCTCTCGGCGTAATTCAGGCTCGCATCCACCTGAATATCCTCTAACGGAACCACTGCCGATTCATTGGCTATACACTTCCTCAACTGTGATACGTGAAAGGTATTGTGAATCTGTCCCAACTCTGCTGGCAACTCCAACCGATAAGCTACCCGACCTACCCTTGCAATTACACGAAATGGACCTATGAACCGGGGCCCCAACTTGCCCCTCTTTCTGAACCGGATCACTCCTTTCCAAGGAGAAACCTTTAGGAGAACGAAGTCGCCAACCTGGAATTCGAGCTCGGACCGGCGTCTGTCCGCATAACTCTTCTGTCGGCTCTGGGCGGTCAATAACCTCTGCCTAACCTGCTGAATCTGCTCGGTCGTCTGAAGTACGATCTCTGTACTGCCCATCACTCTCTGTCCCACCTCTCTCCAGCAAATGGGAGTCCGACACCTCCTACCATACAACAACTCAAAAGGTGGCATACCAATGCTCGAATGATGGCTGTTGTTGTAGGAAAACTCAGCCAAGGGTAAATGCGCATCCCAACTACCCCCGAAGTCTAACACACACGCTCTAAGCATGTCTTCCAGTGTCTGAATCGTCCGCTCGCTCTGACCGTCTGTCTGGGGGTGATATGCGGTACTAAAATGTAGTTTAGTACCCAGCTCTTCATGGAATTTCTTCCAGAACCTGGAAGTGAAGCGTACATCACGGTCTGAAACAATCGAGATCGGCACTCCATGCCGAGATACTACCTCTCTCACGTATAACTTCGCCAACCTCTCCGCTGACGAACTCTCGCTAATGGCAAGGAAGTTTGCACTCTTCGTCAATCTATCCACAATCACCCAAATTGCGTCGACTCCCCTGGCAGTTCTCGGCAATTTGGTGATGAAATCCATAGTAATATGTTCCCACTTCCACTCAGGAATCTCCAAGGGCTGCAACTTACCATGCGGTCTCTGGTGCTCGGCCTTAACCCTACGGCAAGTCAAACACCTCTCAACGAACCAAGCGACATCTATCTTCATGCAAGGCCACCAATATTCCTTCCTCAAGTCCAAATACATCTTCGTAGCACCGGGATGGATCGAGAATTTCGATCTATGAGCCTCCTCCATCAAAATAGTACGCGTACCGCCCACGAATGGTACCCAAATCCGACCCTGAAACGTCAGAAGTCCTCGTCCATCCTTAACGAACTCTGAAATTAACCCAACGACCCTCTCTTTCTTCTGCATCTCGGATCTCACAACCTCGGCCTGCTCCCCACGAATAGCATCCAATACCGGGGTCATCACCGTCAGTCTCAGACATACATCTCGCAATGGAATGCTCTCCCCCCTACGACTCAATGCATCGGCTACCACATTAGCCTTGCCTGGGTGGTATAGGATCTCACAGTCATAATCCTTAACCACGTCAAACCATCTCCTCTGACGCATATTTAGGTTGGGTTGATCCATCAAATACTTCAAACTCTTATGGTCCGTGTATATAGTACAACGAACCCCGTACAGGTAGTGACGCCAAATCTTGAGAGTGAACACTACTGCCCCCAACTCTAAGTCATGCGTGGGATATCTCGCCTCGTGAGGCTTTAGCTGCCTCGATGCATAAGCTATCACATGGCCCCTCTGCATCAACACTGCACCCAGTCCCGAAATCGATGCGTCGCAATATACGACAAAGTCCTCCATCCCTTCCCGGAGAGCTAATACTGGGGCTTCGCACAGTCTCTGACGAAGTGTCTCGAAGGAAGTCTGCTGCTCGGGTCCCCATGAGAATGTAACACCCTTCCGGGTCAATCTGGTGAGCGGTACCGCGATCTTGGAGAAGTCCCTAATAAACCTCCGATAGTACCCCGCCAACCCAAGGAAACTCCTGATCTCGGAAGGTGACTTCGGTGCCTCCCAACTCATCACTGCTTCCACCTTGGCCAGATCGACCAATATCCCTGCCTGATTAACAACATGTCCAAGAAATTGGACCTCCCGCAACCAGAAGTCACATTTGGAGAATTTTGCATATAGCTTCTCCGACCTCAGTACCTCAAGGACCTCCCTCAAATGTCCCTCATGCTGCTCTCTAGTTCGCGAATACACTAGGATGTCGTCGATAAATACAATCATAGACCGATCCAGCATCGTCCTGCATACCCTGTTCATGAGGTCCATGAACACTGTCGGGGCATTGGTGAGCCCGAAAGGCATCACCACGAACTCGTAATGCCCATACCGCGTCCTGAATGCTGTCTTCTGGACGTCCTCATCCGGCACTCTTACCTGATGGTACCCTGATCTCAAATCGATCTTGGAAAACCAAGATGCCCCTTGCAACTGATCGAATAGATCATCGATCCTCGGTAACGGATAGCGGTTCTTGATCGTCACCTTGTTCAACTCCCGGTAATCAATACACATCCGGTGTGAACCATCCTTCTTCTTGACGAACAGAATCGGTGCTCCCCACGGCGAGCTACTCGGCCGAATAAATCCCTTCCCCAGCAACTCCTGGAGTTGCGAGGACAACTCTTGCATCTCTGGAGGTGCAAGACGATAAGGCACCTTCGCAATAGGTGCAGCCCCCGGAATCAGGTCGATACCAAACTCTACTTGCCTCGCAGGAGGTACTCCCGGCAACTCCTCGGGAAAAACATCTGGAAACTCGCGCACCACTGGAACCTCCTCCACTGTCCTCGGTCTCTCGGAAGCCTCCCGCGTATCCATCACATACGCCACAAAACCTTTACATCCCTGCTGTAGACATTGCCTCGCCCTAGCGGCCGAACAAAAAGCTGATCCCGAACGGGTACCCTCGCCGTATACCGTAAGAACTCCCCCACTAGGGTCTCGTATAGTCACCAGTTAACGCTCGCAGTCGATGACAGTGCTGAATCGACTCAACCAGTCCATGCCCACGATGACACATACATCCCCCATCGCAATAGGAATTAGGTCAATCGGAAACGCAACCCCGAAAATCTCTAGTACGCATCCCCGAAGAACCTCCGTGGCACAAACCACCCTCTCGGCCGCTATAGAAACGCTCAGAGGCCGACTTAACGGCTCACGACTAATGCTGATATGCTAACTAAAAGCTAAAGATACAAAGGATCTACTCGCACCCGAATCAAATAACACTAGAGCAGGCATAGAGTTCACAAGAAAAGTACCTACACATACATTAACATAAGCATAACATTTCAACTTTAAAGTAAATACGTGAATTACAGCATACCTGCCACAACATCGGGCGCAACATGGACCTCCTCCGCAGTCAGCTGAAAGGCTTTCCCGTGAGCCCTCGGGGCCTCGACCTTCGCCGGTCGGGTCTCAGTAGTCCTGGTAGTAGGTGTAGATCCCTGACGAAGCTGCGGGCACTCGGCCTTCCGATGGCCTGTCTGATTGCAGTGAAAGCAAACCATAAACCCCTTAGGGCAATCCCTGGCAATGTGTCCCTCCTTGCCACACTTGTAGTAACCACCAACTCGACACGCCCCCTCATGACCCTTGCCGCACTTTCCGCAAGTGCGGCCCTTCGGACCTCCCATCCTCGAATCAGCGGACTTGATCCGCTTGGCTGCCGGCTGAGACTGAGCCGGCCACCGATCCACCTGCCGAGACTCGGCCTCCTCCCTGGCCTGGGTCTCCAACTCGATCTCGCGCTTCCTGGCGTTCGCCTGAAGCTCAGTGAAAGTACGATAGGTGGAGTTTGACACAAACTCCCGGATATCCCTCCTCAGAACGCCCAAATACCGGCTCATCCGTGACTGCTCTGTAGATACCAGCTCGGGGCAGAACATCGCCCTCTCATGAAACTTCCGTGTGACCACTGCAACGGAATCAGTATCCTGCTTAAGGGTCAAGAACTCCTGAATCAATCGTTCCCTCTCCACTGGGGGAACGTACTCGTCCCTGAACATCTCGGTAAACCTCTCCCATGTCACTGTTGTAATCTCCGCTAGAGTGAAGTTCGCCGTCACGAACTTCCACCAATCCTTCGCTCCCAGACGGAGCTGGTTCAAGGCGAACCGTACCCTCAAGTGCTCCGAGCATGAGCAAGTGTAGAAGCACCCCTCAATGTCAGCGATCCACCTCATCGCAGCAATCGGATCCTGCGTCCCATCAAACTCAGGGGGTTTCGTGTTGCTGAATTCCCGGAACAACAACGAATCGCCCCCTTGTGGCCTGGCAGCGGCCACAGCTGCGGTAGCGGCAGCGGCTGCAGCATCAGTCAGTGCGGCGTACCGCTCCTCGAACGTCTCCATCAGTGTGGTCTTAATAGACCCAAACATCTCCGGGATCTCAGCCCGGATCGCTGCAGCTACCTCCTCCTGGATCATCTGACGAATATCCTCGTCACTCACACTGCTCGAACTAGCCCCATGACGTGTGGTAACCATGATGTCTCTGAAATACAACATAAAATTATCAGAGACTCCATCAAGTACAATTTTACTCGATAACGCAACCCTACTCAGTCTCCAATAACCAGGGATTCTTACTTGGGTCTTCCACCGACCCGGTGTCTTCGGTAGTACGGGCCCAATACTACCGACCACACCGTGTCAGTATTCGTCCCAAATCTTCCTCCCCAAACCCCGAATAGTGAGTACTCTACTTCTCGTATGCACTATCTACCTGCACGCTACCGAATATCTCATACAAGCAACCTCCCTAGACTAAGGCATCACAAAACAAGCCATTCTAGTCCTATCATGAATACCTAGTCTTCTAGCATGCATAACAATTCACAACTCAGTGCATATCGTAACATTGTAAGGTATTCTGGGGATCTTTACCGTTCGGGCGCTAGCTGATCGTACACACTGCTCCGTTCTTGTTTACCACTTTACCCTTTATAAAAATTTATGTCTTTATTATTTTTAAAAGATTTTCTTCCTCAAATCCTCGGTTTGAGTTCAGTTACACCCGAAGGTACACCCGAATCTCTCAAACCAAGGCTCTGATACCAATTGTAACAACGCAAATTTTCAAATAAAATTTTCATTTAAAATAAAGTGATTTCATTCAACCAAAAGTATTTATTCCATGTTCCATATCAAATACATATATAAAAATCCCCAAGATCTCAAATAGCAGCAGTGTGTATGCATCATGCCGGTGCCTTTCCACGGTCCTCGCTAGTACCTGAAACACATACATAACAACTTGTAAGCATAAATGCTTAGTGAGTTCCCCAGTATACGACTTACACATATACGCCTTTCCAGGCCCTGACCTTCCGGTCCACAACACTTCGCCTTCCGTCCCGTAACATAATCGCCTTCCGGCCCATAACATATTGCCTTCCGGCCCGTATCATATTGCCTTCCGGCCCATAGTATATTGCCTTCCGGCCCATAACATTTACAACATATAATACATTTAATATAACACACATAGCACATATATCATACATCATACTTGACCTTTCTGTCACATGACATATCGCCTTCCGGCCCGTATAAACATACATATCATGCATAGCAACTACCTTTCTATTTATAGCATAAATAACACATATCATATACGACCTTCCGGTCTCACAGTCAAACCCTTCCGGGTGAAGTATAGTGAGAAGACTCACCTCGTGGTAATGTAAGCTATCAACTCTTGAAACTACTCGCACTCGATCCGCCGATCTGCAGACTCCCTATAATACCATATACCCTTATTAATACTCTTATCATTCAAGACAATTGACCCTAAGAATTTACATGCAGGTCAACTCTGGTCAACGGTCAACTTGACCGGACTCGTCGAGTGCAAAGGCGACTCGGCGAGTCTAGACGTCCTCCCCAACTTTCCCTGTTGTTCCCCTTTCTACTCGTCGAGTATCCCTCTTGACTCGACGAGATCCTCGTGGAAGAATCGCGGGGCCACCCCGACTCCACTCGCCGAGTTTGAAGAACAACTCGGCGAGTCCCAGTGAATCTTCAAGCTACTGGCCGAGTCTGAAGAACAACTCGGCGAGTCCCAGTGGGTCTTCAAGCTACTCGCCGAGTCTGATCATTGGACTCGGCGAGTCCATGCCATGCAGTCGATCAACTGCTTCCTGAAATACGCATGGTCCCGAAATACGCAATCATGGGACTTTCTGGACCTCTAAACATACTGTTACTGGGGTATAAACGTTTGGGTAACAACATTATAATCTATCTAATCACCAAATGGGTTTCATAAACCCTAGATTCGTGTACACATCAAAATAACAGAAATGGTCCGAGTATTACCTGAAAACGCACTCTCTGTGTCTCCAAACCTCAGGACTCGATCCTCCTTGATATTCCTTTGGCCAAAACTCTTCTTCTTCTTGCCTAACAAATTCCTCAAAGTTCCAATAGCTTTCCCTCCTGCTCTAGACGTCCACAAACGATTAAGGTTCTTTTCAATCGGCCAAAAGACGAACAATGACGGCCTAAGAGGCGTTATATACGATCCAAACCAAACGGCTAGGGTTTCTGCTGAACAGCGTCGACTCGCCGAGTCCAGTCGCGAACCCGCGACCAAGCCTGTGGTCCTACTCGGCGAGTCAGGCACCAACTCGCCGAGTCCGTTCCTAAAATGCCCCAAAAATAGTTTTAAAGCAATACCTGAAATTCCGGGCTGTTACATATATAAGTCATAATTATAGCTCAAATATTTATTATAAATTTATAATAACAATACTAATTTTAAATATAAACTATATTTAAAATAGGGTAAGCATAACTTACTTACAAGGGGATTTTAGCTAGGAGTCAGGCTCTGCAAGGGCAAAACTTCGTCGCTGAATCTTTCTAAGAAAGATTCGTGCAACGCTTCAGCGCTCACCTTACTATACTAAAACTACAGAAAGAGAAATCGAATCACGAGGGACCGAAATGCTCGGGGCATAAGGAGAGAAAGACTCTTGAATCAAGAGAATGGTGCAAGAAATATGAGAGCCCAAGCCTCTTATTTATAGTAATTAAATTTACAAAAACTACCCTCCATAATTACTTAATGGCCTTATAGTTATATAAACAACTAAACACCCCTTCATAATACTATTTTAAATAGATTTAACGATATTTGCACTAAACTAATGTCGAAAGAACTCAATATTAGTCTTATAATGACCGCATCGTCGATACCTTTCTAATGATATATACATAGGTATATAACTGTGTACGTATATATGATTTATACTTTATTTTAATACGTAAATATGTTATTATAATTTGTAACTCGTTCATACGAACTCCGTTTTTGATGTTATTTATATCCACACGTAGGTGGAGACGTACTCTACAACTTTCGTTTAGACTCCGTCGGCTAATTTTGACTTTATTTTAAAGTTATATTTTTAACAGGCCGGGACAGGATTGGTCCGTTAAAATCTCATAACTTCTTTATCCGATGTCCATTTTTGTCTGTCTTTTTATCATTATGCTACTAATAACGAGATCTTCGATTCTCGTTTAGGTTGTGTTGGCTAAAAACCGCTCGATCTAATACTAAAACTTCGGGCTGTACACCGCTAAGCCGAAACTTCGAAAAATCATAACTTCCTCATAAGAAGTCAGATTTGGGCGTTCTTTTTATGGACGCTCTTAGGTTAACATATTCTACAACTTTCATTTAGATTACTAAGGCTAAAAGAATCTCTATCATAAATTCACTATTTACGTCTCCCGGTGTCGTCCCGGTTTTGCCGTAAAACTTCGACGGACCATAACTTCTTCATTATAACTCGGATTTCGACGCTCTTTATATGTACGGAAACCTTGTAACATATACTAAAACTTGGTTGAGATTATTTATTCTTAATAATCGTTTGTCGAAAATTCGTTTTCGACCCCTATTACCTCTAAATTGACTAGCCCGGATCTACGGGCGTTACAATTATCTCCCCTTTAGGATGATTACGTCCCGGAATCATCAACGAAACAGGATTGTATAATGACTCCATACTTTATCTCTTCAACCTAGGTAATAATTGTAACTTTTATGTCGCTTCGAACGAGTACCTAACTCTTGGACTCCTTGACTGGAGGCGGTGCTCGGTCTTGCACCTGCTCGTTGGACTTTCAATAATGACCTTCGTGTCACAACCTCATTCTTTATCAGAGACTCCTTCTTCTTGTTAACAAACTTAGGATAAGTTAATTTGATTACTACTTGACCGATGTGTCATATTCTAATGACCTATCATCGTATGTAGCAATGCTTAGGCTCAGGTATCTTAGAGTCAAATTCTGGAATGGAATATGCCTTCCTTCATCGTCTAATGTGATATAATCACATTTTAACATGTAATATTTCTAGCTACCAACTTCTTTAAGAACGAGCGTGATACTTCTATTGATTGCTTTGATTTCAATCGTTTGGTTTAAGTCGGATGCTACATCAAACTTGGTTCTCTGAACCACGTAACCTACTCATCGTAGTCGGACTCAATGTGATATGACCACTAGGGTCGGGATAACAACAATCTTGTTAGTCATTACCGAAACAATGGTAATGACATACTTGAATAAAACAAAATCAATTACTAGTTTCTTGGTAACCTTGTGACTTTCCCTGATCCAAGTGTGAGTCTTATGCTTCCGGTAGTATAGGCCTCTACTACCATTCACACCTACTCATACTCGTCCCAAGTATTGTCTCGCAGTCTCCAAGTCACCATACAAGAAAATCACATAAAAACTTAACACATAAAATATCAAAACGAATGTTTTATATTATTCCTTGAAACGATTACATGGGTGTTGAAGTTCACCCTAGATTATGCCTCTAATAGGCTACACCATATGACACTATCTACATGGCTTCTTCATAACTTGATTTCCACGTATCCATCCTTACTCCTGATTCCTTGCATCGTTAGCTGCTTCATCTAGGATCATATGGAATGCCCTTGCCTTTGGTTTTGGCTGAATGTTTTGTTTTGTAGCCCCTTCTCTCTTTGGGTAGTCTTGCTTGAAGTATCCTTCTTTGCCACACTTAAAGCAGACTTCTCTCTTGGTTGTGCATTCACTGGCGTAATGACCAATCTTCCCGCATTTAAAGCAAGTCATCTCTTTAGAGCATTTCCCGATGTGCTTCTTTCTGCACTTATCACACCATCACATTCCTTCTTCAGACTTCGAGAATTTTCTCTTCTCGCTGGACCTTGAATATCCTTCAAACTTTCTCTTCTCACCAACCTCCATCTTGCTGGCGGCTCTTCCCTTGATCATATCCTCAACAGACTTGGCAGCCCAGATAGCTGCCTACAGAGTAGGTGCTTGATGCACTGGCACCGCGTACTCCCATGGAAGTCCTTTTGTGTACTTGTCGATTTTCGTCAGATCATCCGGAATAAGACGCAAGGAGAAATCCATCTTCTCTGTGAAGTTGTTGGTGTATTCATCAATAGACATGCTTCCTTTCTTCAAGGTAAGGAATTGGTTTTCTAGCTCAAGCAAATTTTGGGTTGAGCAGTACTTTTGTTTGAACTGCACCATAACCTCTGCCCATGTCAATTGCTGGGGATTGTTGGGGCTTAGAGTCTTCCCCAGAGTGTTCCACCAACGAACCGCACCTCTTCTGAACTGGCGTACCGCAAACGTTGTTTGTAGTTTGCCTCTGCAACCACACGTCATGAAAGCTAACTCCATCTCCGAGATCCAATCCATGAATCTGATCGGATCTTCCTTTCCAGTGAAATTCAATGGCTTGCAGGTCTGAAAATCCTTGTACTTTCATCCATTCCTCTCGACTTCGTCATCTTGATTGTTCCTTCTAATCACTGGTGGATCAGCTTGATCAACTGTCCTGCTGTCGTTCCCTTCCTCAGACTGCCCGTCATTCAGCTTGGGCTGCTCAATAGGCATCGTAAGTTCCTCTCGAGATTGTTGAAGTAAACGCCTTGTTTCCTCCATTTGACGATCCAACATCACCTGGATCATCGCTTGCACTCCGGCCATCGTTATTGGCTCAGCAGTGGCTAACACAACCGGTATCTGCTCAATCACCGGGGTTGATCTCGGTTCCTATTTGCATTCACGTTTCCACTACGGGTCCTTACCATCTTGATCTATACACCGAACAAGGTGAATCTAGATCTTTATTTAGGATTGACGTTTAAATCATCCTTATCACCCCGAAACGTTTATATGCTAGTTCTAATGTCGTAGTTAAATGCTTAGAATCCTAAACACATAAGGTTACCAGATCCGGTCGGCAATAGACTATAGATACGAATAAATAACAACATATCAGGCACAAGCATTTAGCACATAAAAGCATTTTAGGCACAATCCCTAAGATAATCTAGTGCTCAAACCTCACAATCATCGCTTACCATTCTAAGTTTAAGTCTAGAAATAAATCCATATTCCTAGTTCGCTTAAACTAATGCTCTGATACCAACTGTGACATCCCCATTTTCACGGCCAAAAAAGACCGATTTTGTTTATGCTTTATAAAAATCAGAGTACTTCTTTTCATAAAAATGCTGCAGAATTTGTTCCCAAAAAAATACGATAAACACGTTATCAAAACATTTTTGAAGAAACGTATTTTTATTTATGTTAAAACGTTTGGGATGTCATCATCAATACAGAAACATAAGCATAAACGGAACTTACATTTATTTACACTAGTGATCTACATCTCTTTAATCTCTCAGTGTAATTTGATTTCATATCAATACCTGTGATGTAAATATACTGAGTGGGTCAGGTTGGGAAACCTGGTGAGTACATAGGGCTTTCAATCCACAATAATACAAATTATTATGTTTAAATATTTAAACAATCAATCCAATTACTCATCCCCATTCTCTTCTTTATTCTACTCTAAGAATTCAGCTATTCCTCATTTATTTATTCCTAAGGGTTATCCTAAGGAATAGGCACGAAATCCATTGTCGCCAAGGTTTACTCAACGGACACTAAATCCATAGTTCCCAAGGTTTATCTCGTTTATCGACAGTATCGTTTCCGAGACTCCTCTCGCAATACAGGTCAATGGGTTTTATCTTGTTTATCGATGGTATCGTTTCCGAGACTCTACTCGCAATACATGTCGATGGGTTTTTAGAGTACACCTGGTGAATACACAGTTCAAAACACCTACAGTTTGCGAGCCTGCTAGTATCTACTGGACTGTCTAGAATAGTCTGTGGTTGTCATCCATACTCTGCTGGATGACGGGGCCATCAATTGGGAAAAAGGCTTCTCTCATGGTTCACCTCTCACCCTTACCTCATGGTCTATATTACCTCTTCCTCATTTTATTTTTGTCACACATAAACTATTTCATCTACCCATGTTTTTGATGGGTTTTGAGCATTCTAACACTTCCTAAGTGTACATGCAACCCTAATAACCTTGGATCTATGTTTGTCTAATTTTCATGCAAAGTTGAATTCCAAGGTTATATTCCTATCTAGCATACATGGGGAACAATTTTAACTTAAAGTATAGATAGAATAACTTACCTTGTTGTTGTTTGTGTTCCTTGAAACCTTGTGAGCCTAGCACCCCAAGTGTGATGCCTCAAATGCTTCACACAACACCAAATGCTCTTGGAAGAACTTATGAGAGAACACACACTTCTCAAAATCGGCCAAGCCCTCTTGTTTCTTAGTGTAGCCGATTTTAGGTGGAGAACATGTTACTTATATAGTGTTGACACATCTAGGGTTAAACCCTAATGTGTCATGACTCTTCATTTCCATGACCCATGGGTTTGTAACTCCCATGGAGCATCCATGGAGCATCCTATGGGTGGAACCCAACTTGATAGTCCATGGAGCCTTTTAGCCCACTATACAAGATATGGATGATTTACATAATCAACCCATATATTTAATTAGTTATCTTTTGATCACATAATTAATTCTAAATTAATTCTTGATCAAACTAATCAAATAATATTATTAATATATTAGAACTTATAATATATTAATAATCTCCAAGTGTTATTTCTCTCATTTAGTCTATCCATTTGCATGATGCCATGCAACCCAAATGGACCATGCCGGGTCGGGTCAAGTACATACCAGAAATAGTTATGGACTTAGACACCTTATCCAACAGTCTCCCACTTGGATAAGTCTAATAACTATTACTGCAAATATGACTTCAGGAACCGATCGGCAATCGTAGCTCTTTACAAGGTTTCTCGAAACTGAGAAGATGATAGTACGCCATTTAAGATACGTGATCATATAATCCTCTGTTCTAGATATCAGTCGGACAAATACATGGAACAATGTCTTACTTATTGTCCAACAATTTGTTTCCCGATTTCCGATTTGTTTGACAAAGAACTTCATTGAACACATCAATTTTAGTTCTGACCGGGCCCGGTACATAGGTCAAAACAAAATCATCGAGGGGCCCAGATATCAGCTTCTAATCCAAGAAGGAACAGATAAACTTCGACTCATATGTTTGTTCTACTACTCATTGAATTACACACAATAGCGCGATTTATAACATCGAGTTACCAATGCGTTTTTCGTACAATCAATGCATAACCAACTTGTAAGTAACAAATCATATCTCTAGGTTTAAAGACTTATATGATATTACCGTCTCACGACCACTCGAGATAGAATTCCATGAAGTGATTCCAGTGAGCGTGGGTTGAGTCCAATGCTCAGAACTTATGAGCACTCATGATTGTTGTAGCCTTGTCCAAGACCTCTACAACCAAACATGACAGTCTTGATTCATACCTACTTCCGACATATGACCGACTGTGGAGGTTTGAATAATATGTTATACCAAACAAAATTATTCTGGAAGTCAAAACATGCAAAAGAAATATAGTAAACGATCGACAAGAGATAGCAACACTTTACTCATAAATAAAACACTTTTATTCATCATCAAATGTCAATTACACTTTACAAATTTCGAGGTTATCTAACTACTAAATCTAATATCATCCTTCAGCCCTATGCTCCGAGCATGCTGGAGATGCTTAACCCGAGTCAGTCCCTTCGTGAGGGGATCTGTCGGATTCTCATCTGATGATACCCTCTTTGCCACGAGGAGTCCTTCTTCGATCCGATGTCTGATGAAATGGTATTTTCTGTCGATGTGTCTGGATCTCCGGTGATCCCTTGGTTCCTTGGCTAAGGCAACAGCACTTTCACTATCACAGAAAATTTCCATTGGCTCTTTAATAGCTGGTACAACTCCAAGGTCTCCAATGAAGTTCCTCAGCCATAACGCCTCCTTTGCCGCCTCGCTAGCTGCAATATACTCTGATTCACAAGTAGAATCTGCCACTGTCTCTTGCTTGGAACTCTTCCAAGAGATTGCTCCTCCATTTAGGGTAAAGACCCAGCCCGACTGAGAGCGGAAGTTATCCCTATCAGTCTGGAAGCTAGCATCACTATACCCTACAACTCTCAAGTCATCACTCCCACCGAGGGTAAGGACCCAGTCCTTAGTCCTTCGTAGGTACTTGAGAATATTCTTTACCGCAGTCCAGTGTGCCTTGCCAGGGTTCCCCTGAAACCTGCTAACCATTCTCAGGGCAAAAGCTACATCAGGTCGAGTACACGTCATAGCATACATGATCGATCCTACAGCCGAAGCATAAGGTACTCGACTCATTTGTGCTATCTCAGTCTCAGTGCTAGGGCTTTGTGTCTTACTCAGTTTGGCGTTACTCTGGATGGGCAACTCTCCTTTCTTGGAGTCTTGCATTCTGAATCTCTTCAGCACCTTCTCCAAGTAGGTACTTTGACTAAATCCAATTAGTCTTTTACTCCGATCTCTCAAGATCCTTATCCCCAAAATATAGGCAGCTTCACCAAGGTCCTTCATAGCAAAACACTTTCCAAGCCAGGACTTTACTTCCTGCAGGGTTGGAATGTCGTTTCCTATGAGTAGTATGTCATCCACATACAATACCAAAAAGCTAACTATACTCCCACTAGCCTTGACATATACACAAGATTCATCTTCACTCCTAGAAAAGCCAAATTCCTTGACCTTTTCATCAAAGCAAATATTCCATCTGCGAGGTGCTTGCTTTAATCCATAAATGGATTTCTCAAGCTTATACACTCTATTAGGGTACTTGTTGCTGACAAAACCCTCTGGCTGACTCATGTAAACATCTTCAGCCGGCTTCCCATTAAGGAAAGTGGTTTTGACATCCATTTGCCAAATTTCATAGTCATGAAATGCGGCTATGGCTAACAGAACCCGAATAGACTTAATCTTGGCTACCGGAGAAAAGGTCTCATCATAATCCACTCCAGGAATTTGAGAGAAGCCCTTTGCAACCAGTCTAGCCTTATAAGTGTGTACTTTACCATCCATGTCGGTCTTCTTCTTGAAGACCCATTTGCACCCTACAGTCTTTCGACCTGGTACATTCTCAACCAAGTTCCAAACTTGATTGTCATACATGGATTGTATCTCGCTATCCATAGCCTCTTTCCATTTAGCCGACTCGGGGCCTGCCATGGCTTCCTCATAGCTGTTAGGGTCATCTTGACTTACTAGTGTCCCATCACTAATAAGTGTCTCACCTTCTGCAGTAATATGGAATCCATAGTAATGCTCAGGTGCACTCCTAACTCTCGTGGAACGCCTCAGAGGTACAGATTCGTCAATTGGCTCAACAGGAGTTTCCTCCTCAAGTTGAGGGCTAGAGTTTGAAGTTCCTTCACCACTTGACTCTTGAATTTCTTCAAGATCAACTTGCCTCCCACTGTCTCCTTGGCTTATAAACTCTCTTTCTCGAAAGACTCCTCTTCTTGCTACAAAGACCACATTGTCACTAGGTCTGTAGAAGAGGTAACCAAAGGATTGCTGTGGGTAGCCGATGAAAATACACCTCTCGCTTCGGGGTTCGAGCTTATCATGAGTCTCGCGTCTCACGAAAGCCTCGCAACCCCAAATCTTAATGTGGTCTAGTTTAGGTACTTTACCAGTCCACATCTCGTGAGGAGTTTTGGCAACTTTCTTTATATGGACTAGATTAAGGATATGGGCGGCAGTCTCTAAGGCATACCCCCAGAATGAGATTGGTAGCAAAGCTCGACTCATCATGGAACGAACCATGTCCAACAAGGTTCGATTACGCCTCTCAGCCACACCATTCAACTTCGGTGTCATGGGAGGTGTCAATTGTGAGATAATCCCACATTCCCTTAGATAGTCGAGGAACTCTGAACTAAGATGCTCACCACCCTGATCGGATCGAAGCATCTTAATGTTCCTGCCCAATTGATTCTCGACTTCCTGTTTAAATTCCTTAAACTTCTCGAAAGTCTCTGACTTATGCTTGATTAAGTAGACATATCCATATCTACTGTAATCATCAGTAAAAGTCAAATAATAACGATTAGCATCCCTTGTGGCATGTTTGAATGGCCCACACACATCCGTGTGTATAAGGTCCAACAAACCTTCACCCTTTCACACGAGCCTGTGAAGGGTGACTTTGTTATTTTTCCAAGTAAGCATGATTCGCAACTATCATTTGACTTTAGGTCAAACGACTCCAAGACTCCATCCTTTTGGAGTTGGCCTATGCGTTTCTTGCTTATATGTCCAAGACGACAATGCCATAATGATGCTTTATCCAAGTTATTATTATTAGTAGAATCAATACACAAAACATTATTTCCTAAGTTATCTACAATAGATACAGCTTCATACACACCATCACAAGGTAATGCTTTAAAATAAAGAACATTATTAAAGAAAGCATTAATCGAACCAACTTCATTATCAAACGAAAAGGTGAAACCTTGTTTGTACAATGCATGAAAGGAAATAATATTTCTTGCCATTTCTGGCGAATAACAACATTTATTCAAATCTAAATTTAACCCACTACTTAGCGATAAAGTATAAACTCCAATCTTGGTGACAGGTGTAACTTTCCTATTCCCCATGATTAAGTTTATTCTTCCTTGCTCTACATTCTCACTTCTTCCTAGTCCCTGCAAGTCACAACAAATATGAATACCACAACCGGTATCAAGGACCCAAGATTTCGAATGGGGTGAGTTATTAGAAATGATAGTGTAAATACCTGCATGGTTGGGTTTGACTTTCCCATCCTTCACATCCTGCTGGTACTTTGGGCAGTTCCGCTTCCAATGAGCTTTTTCATGGCAATAGAAGCATTCAGCCTCTTTTGGGTCAGAAGAAGGAGTAATGAAACCTTTCTTGGTTCCACTTGAAGAAGAGCCATCAAGGGTCCGATCCTTGGTACCCTTCGAAGATCTCTTTCTCTTCCTCCCTCGACTTTTCCCGATTGCCAAAACCGGAGTTGAGTTTGGAGTAGGAGTGATAGCAACCGACTTCCCCTTAAGACCTGTTTCTGCGGTCTTGAGAAGTCCCTGAAGTTTGCTGAGGGTGACCTCTTCCTTGTTCATGTGATATGTCATGCGGAATTGATCATAGCACGATGGTAAGGAGTGCAAAATGATATCTATTGCAAGCTCCTCAGGGAAGTTCACATTAAGCTTCAGCAAACGATCCACATACCTTTGCATTTTCTGCATGTGGCTCGTGACGGAATCTCCGTCCTTCATCATGGTTGTTATCATGGATCAGATGATTTCGTACCTCTCTTGTCGTGCACTTTGATGGTATCTTTCCATCAAATCTTGGTGTATTTCATAAGGGTAGAAATCCTCATAAGACTTTTGGAGTTCAGCTGTCATTGTGGCCAACATGATGCAAGCCACCTTGGTTGCATCTCTTTCATGAGTATGAAAGTCAGTGATCTCCTGGGGAGTTGCAGTGGACTCATCAATTTCCTTAAGCTCCTTGTCAAGGACATATTCTTTGTCCTCGTAGCGGGTAATCATCCTGATGTTTCTGATCCATTTATTGAAGTTGGATCCATCAAAGGTGACTTTCCCACACAGACTCATAAGAGTAAAGGAGCCATTAGGATTCGAGCTAGAAGCATTATTTGAAGACATCTGAAAGAGAAGAACAAGTTTAGTATAGATTTAAGAGAGTCCTTAATAAAACACCCAAATGTAATATTAAGGCTAGGATCCAATCACAATATAATATAACTTAGAAGAGGTATGTCGTAATCTAAGCTATACCATATTTGAAAGGTAGGTGAATGACGATTCACCAATTTCCACCACGAAAACCGAAATATTAGATATTTAGTTTTTATTGGTTTTAGAAATTCCTAGATTCTTTAAGATCCAATGAACTTTTCAAAGGCATGTTTCAATCTCGAGAGTGCCCTCCAAGTTTTGTGACTGGGATACCGAGGATCACAAAATGAGGTGTGAAGTAACCATGCAAATCACTTGGTACCCTTAAAGTTTATCACTCAATCGATGTGTCGGTAAACCACACACGCTCCACCGATACTATAATAAACCTTAAGTCACCCTTTACCTACCTTGTTAAGTTCAAGTTAGTGTACCGGTTAACCACACATGCTCCACCAACGACTTAGACAAAGTGTAAAGTGTAATTTCATGGATTAACACCTTATTCACATTTTCCTAAAGTAACTAAGATTGGGAATTTAAAAAAAAAAAACATTTAGTTACTTTATTATATTCATCATACTTTGAATGAGAATTTATAAGTCCTTGTCTTACCCGTTCGGCTAACGACCCTCCACCAGTCAAGCAAGCGGTGGGTGAGAGTAAACACCCATTAAGTCACCATTTTATAGGCAACAACCTTATACCCACCTTATAGACCGGCTTCGTGAATGAGGCGTACTAGCGGTAAGACGACTTTATTCTTATACATATATATATATATATATATATATATATATATATATATATATATATATATATAATTATTAAATCATCATAATATAAGTATAAGGGTTGAATTTTAACTTTTAAAATTCTAGGGGTTGGAACTTAAAGTTTTAACTTAACTTTACTTGTTCCAAAACTTGAGGGCAAGTTTTGTAACTTTCAAAACTTTTCATTTCTTGTAACTTATGAGTTTAATAGAGTAATAAAATGAAGACTCTTCATTGTTCTAACTCTTGTATTTGTTTTAATGGTTTTAACTCAAGTGTGACTCTTGGTTTTCCATAACTTAAGGATAAGTTATGGACTCCATTAAAACACATTATGATCAAGAATTAATCTACCACATAGGTTACAAATAATTCCTATGATCATCTAAAACATCATAAGAACAAGAACATGAATATGAACACAATCAAAAAATTACATTTAAAACTTTGTAATTTTGATAACTAGTTGTTGTAAATGAATTAGCAAAGACATTACACCACCAAAAACAAGTTTTCAATTACCAAAACAGTTTAGGGTAATGTTTCTAATTCATTTCCAGCAACTAAATCGAAATTCTGCAATCAGTCGACCCTACTCGCCGAGTGCATGAACTCACTCGCCGAGTTGGTTGAAGATACTCATGAACTCGACGAGTCCCCCCTATAGACTCGACGAGTCCATTCGCAGACAGCAAGATTTCCGATTCTTTTTTTCAACTTTTAAGCACAAATAAGAGCAAACAACCCTAGGCTTTGATACCACTGATGGGTTTTGAGCATTCTAACACTTCCTAAGTGTACATGCAACCCTAATAACCTTGGATCTATGTTTGTCTAATTTTCATGCAAAGTTGAATTCCAAGGTTATATTCCTATCTAGCATACATGGGGAACAATTTTAACTTAAAGTATAGATAGAATAACTTACCTTGTTGTTGTTTGTGTTCCTTGAAACCTTGTGAGCCTAGCACCCCAAGTGTGATGCCTCAAATGCTTCACACAACACCAAATGCTCTTGGAAGAACTTATGAGAGAACACACACTTCTCAAAATCGGCCAAGCCCTCTTGTTTCTTAGTGTAGCCGATTTTAGGTGGAGAACATGTTACTTATATAGTGTTGACACATCTAGGGTTAAACCCTAATGTGTCATGACTCTTCATTTCCATGACCCATGGGTTTGTAACTCCCATGGAGCATCCATGGAGCATCCTATGGGTGGAACCCAACTTGATAGTCCATGGAGCCTTTTAGCCCACTATACAAGATATGGATGATTTACATAATCAACCCATATATTTAATTAGTTATCTTTTGATCACATAATTAATTCTAAATTAATTCTTGATCAAACTAATCAAATAATATTATTAATATATTAGAACTTATAATATATTAATAATCTCCAAGTGTTATTTCTCTCATTTAGTCTATCCATTTGCATGATGCCATGCAACCCAAATGAACCATGCCGGGTCGGGTCAAGTACATACCAGAAATAGTTATGGACTTAGACACCTTATCCAACAGTTTTATCCCAACATATTTGTAGATATAAAATACATATACAGTTTAAATCATTTAAAACATGTATAAAATCGTTCACCCAGCATAGATAGCAAGTATTCGGATAATGTGCACACATAGCACGTAATTTATATAAAATACTTCATATCTATGTGTAAGCTGAAAGTAACTATGCACTCACCTGAGAAAGTGGTGACTCAATACTCGGACAGCGCTTCGTTTACTTTAAAATAATTTCCTTCGACGAAACCTAGTATTATCACCACTAGATTTTAGTATAATATTACCGTAACTAATTATCAGTCTTATTATTATTATTATTGTATAAGCGTTTAAATAATACTTTCCAACCACTATGTATAAACAGAGGTCAGACATAAAACACCGGAGGGCGGGACCATTTTGGCGTATAGCACTTCTGAAATCCAAAAACCCTATGCGGCCCTTTAAACCAGATTCCCCGTACCGTGAGTAGTTAAAAAGATATTATAACGACACTTATATAAGTCATAATAATAGCTCAAATATTTATTATAAATTTATAATAACAATACTAATTTTAAATATAAACTATATTTAAAATAGGGTAAGCATAACTTACTTACAAGGGGATTTTAGCTAGGAGTCGGGCTCTGCAAGGGCAAAACTTCGTCGCTGAATCTTTCTAAGAAAGATTCGTGCAACGCTTCAGCGCTCACCTTACTATACTAAAACTACAGAAAGAGAAATCGAATCACGAGGGACCGAAATGCTCGGGGGATAAGGAGAGAAAGACTCTTGAATCAAGAGAATGGTGCAAGAAATATGAGAGCCCAAGCCTCTTATTTATAGTAATTGAATTTACAAAAACTACCCTCCATACTTACTTAATGGCCTTATAGTTATATAAACAACTAAACACCCCTTCATAATACTATTTTAAATAGATTTAACGATATTTGCACTAAACTAATGTCGAAAGAACTCAATATTAGTCTTATAATGACCGCATCGTCGATACCTTTCTAATGATATATACATAGGTATATAATTGTGTACGTATATATGATTTATACTTTATTTTAATACGTAAATATGTTATTATAATTTGTAACTCGTTCATACGAACTCCGTTTTTGATGTTATTTATATCCACGCGTAGGTGGAGACGTACTCTACAACTTTTGTTTAGACTCCGTCGGCTAATTTTGACTTTATTTTTAAAGTTATATTTTTAACAGGCCGGGACAGGATTGGTCCGTTAAAATCTCATAACTCTTTATCCGATGTCCATTTTCGTCTGTCTTTTTATCGTTATGCTACTAATAACGACATCTTCGATTCTCGTTTAGGTTGTGTCGGCTAAAAACCGTTCGATCTAATACTCGAACTTCGGACTGTACACCGCTAAGCCGAAACTTCGAAAAATCATAACTTCCTCATAAGAAGTCAGATTTGGGTGTTCTTTTTATGGACGCTCTCAGGTTAACATATTCTACGACTTTCATTTAGATTACTAAGGCTAAAAGAAGCTTTATCATAAATTCACTATTTACGTCTCCCGGTGTCGTGCCGGTTTTGCCGTAAAACTTCGACGGACCATAACTTCTTCGTTATAACTCAGATTTCGACGCTCTTTATATGTATGGAAACCTTTTAACATATACTAAAACTGTTTGAGATTATTTATTCTTAATAATCTTTTGTCGAAAAGTCGTTTTCGACCCCTATTGCCTCTAAATTGACTAGCCCGGATCTACGGGCGTTACAGTTATCACTTCATCGATTGGATATTTTATGTTATGAAAAATCCATCCGACTACCTTTACCCAACAATGGAGCTCTTATTAATTATAGAGATAAATCAGGAAAGAACCTAAGAGTCATCACCTGCATGAAGGCAAGAAGGTGTTTGTAGAAAAGATGCTTCTCTTTCTTGGCCCATGTGATGGATATGCAAGACAAGGGTAAGGAAATCAAAGAAATTTTTCAAAGTGTGAAATTACCAAACGTATTTCCAGAGGATTTACCTAGAGTTCCTCCAGTCAGATAGGTCTAATTCGGATTCTACTTAATCCCGGGTGATGCACCGGTAACACGATCTCCTTATCGTTTGGCTCCATCGGAAATGCAAAAACTATCCAATTAACTCCAAGAACTTCTTAACAAAGGCTTTATCTGGCCAAGCTTCTCTCCATGACGAGCTCCAATATTGTTGTCAAATAGAAGGATAGATCATTCAGGATATGAAATGATTGTCAAGAGTTGAACAAACTCGCCATCAATAACTTATATGCACTCCTAAGGATTGATGACATGTTTGATCAGCTACAAGGATCCCGTTACTACTCAACGATCGATTTAAGATCCGACTACCATCAAATTAGAGTGCAAGAAGCAAACATTCCAAAGACAACAATCAGAACTCGATCCAGTTACTATGAGTTTCTGGTTATGCTATTAGGACTGAATGACAATGTCAACCAAAGTACACCAATTCTTAGGGATTGCAGACTATTAGGGGATTTTCATCAAGAACTTCTCCAAGATATCCAAGCCTCTCATTGCTCAAATCTAGAGGGACAAGAAATTCAATTGGGAGACAACCAAGAGTCTGCCTTCCAGAAAGTGAAACAATTGTTGTGCAATGCATCAATTTATCTCTTCTAGAAGGAACAAAATACTTTGTAGTATTCTATGATGCCACACAACAAGTGATGAGATGCATGCGGATGCATAAGAATAAAGTCATTGCATATGTATCTAGACAACTTAATCCAAACAAGACCAAGTACATTACCCACGACTTAAAGTTAGGAGCTATAGTGTTTGCCTTAAAGATTTGGAGACACTACCTCTACGGAACATAGAGTGTCGTCTTTACTGACCATACAATCCTCCAACACATCTTCGACCATAATGAGCTCAATATGAGATAACAAAGGCGTGTAAACTTGCTAAATGGTTACTAATATGAAATTTGTTATCATACATGTAAAGTAAATTCCGTAGTAGTCGCTTTAACCAAGAAAGAACAAGCAAAGCCCCTTAGTGTAAAGGCTCTAACCCTAACCATCCACTCCAATCTCACCATCCAAATTTGAGATGCTCAACTAGAAGCACTCAAACCCGAGAATATCGTAGAAGAAAACATGTGAGGTATGGACAAACAGTTCAACCTCAAGGAAGACGGAACACGATATTTCATGAACCAAATTTGGACCTAAAGGTCGGTAGAGTCGGGTGTCTAGTCTTAAATGAAGCTCATAAATCGAGATATCTCAATGCATCCCGGATCAAATAAGATGTATCTCAATCTCAACAAGCTTCATTGGTGGCCCAACATGAAGGCAGAGATTACCATCCATATCAGTAAATGCTTGACTTGCTCCAAGGTTAAAGTAGAGTACCAAAATCCGTCTAGTCTACTATAAAAACTTTCAATTCCGAAATAGAAATGTGATACTAACATACCACTAGTCGAGCTTCAATATAAAAATAATTATCACACTTACATGAAGGATACTCCACTCGAGGCCTTATACGGACGCAAATGTCGTTTTCTAATATGGTGGGACGAAGTTGGAGATACTTAGTTAGCCCACAGGCATGCTATAGATACTCTACTCAATAGCCCTAAGATTATTCATGAAACAACATCGAAGATCATTCAGGTAAAGGAACGATTAAAAGACCGCACGTAGACATAAAAAAAAGGATGCCAACGTTATATATAAACCCTTAGAATTCAAAGTAAGAGACCATGTCCAACTAAAGGTTGTATCGTGGGAAGGTGTCATTACATTTGGAAAGCAAGGGAAACTAAACCCTAGATAAATCGGACCATTTGAAACCAAGAAAGGATTGTTCTGATGACTTACACACTCAATTCACCTCAAGAACTAAATAAAGTTCAAGATACCTTCCACGTGTGAAATCTTAAGAAGTGATGGAGATCATGGATTGAGAAATCAAAAATCTCAAACAAAGCCACATAACTATAATAAAAGTTCGATGGAAATCTTGGAGAGAGTCGGAGTTTACTTGGGAATGTGAGAATCAAATGAAACAAAAGTATATGTAATATTTCAGCGGTGCTCCCTTCACTACCGGAATGAAATACTAGTAAATCAAAATGAAAGTAGAATAAAATATTCTAGAACATAATAATTTCGGGACGAAATTCCCTTAACAAGGGAGGTAATGTGAGTATGTGACATTGCGAAATTTAGGTCAAATTCTGTGAAAGGTCAAGTTCCTAATAAGTCTCTTTTTTCTGAAAGGGTTCATAATAAGTCTCTTGGTAATTTGGCTCATTGAGTTTTAGTGAATATAACGTAAAATAAATGAGTTATTTCAACTATTATAAGATACGAGATGGTATCTTACTTCCAAATATGCAGTCTGACAAACAAGCTAAACAGCTCAAACTACAACCTTATGAATGCGTCTAAAAACTAAGATTTTGTATTAAGCCATTGTGAGAAAAACAAACACTCTAATCTCGTAGTATGTGTTTCCATGTTTCCGAAAATATAAAGAACGTCCAAAACGGAGTTCTTATGCAAAAAATACGACCGTTTTAAGAATCCAAAACTAATATAATATTGATTTTCTTTAAACGGCTAAAACCGTATCCGTTGAGGCACTTGCACACCTCAGATGGAAATTCGATGGCGTTTTTGGACTAAGTCGCAAAATTCAATGGCGTTTTTGGACTAAGTCGCAAAATCAGATGTTTTCAGATTTATTAATCGAGAAACATTAAACTATTTATTTTGACATGATTTCTATTTTTGGCTATATCTTCTGGAAATGATATATTATTATCAATTCTAGTTATGGTGAATCTTAACGAAGAGATAATGTAAAATTTCTAAAATTATGTACATCTATATATGTATATGTGTCGGAACGTATTTTTAAAAAATCTATCAGTATTCGCTATAATTTTTATAAAGTCATATTTCATATGACAAATAGTCATAATGTAATCACAATGCATGTACGATATATAATTATATACATATATTAAATCCTAACGTATCTGGAAACAGTAAATTTCTAGAGTTTTAGAGTTGCACCACAACATTTTGTATATTTATAATATTTCGTCCTTGTAAATTTAAAACATGTTAAACTCTCATTCCACAAAACACCGAATATCAATTTGTAAAATCCTCTGCTGCTTTCTTTTTGATTCGTCTCTGCTTGTGATGGTCTGAATCTTCCAACGATTTATCATCTATCATCCAAAAAAAGACAAGATCGTCTGAAACTCCCAACAATTAATCATCACTGTGATCGTTTGAAACTTCAACCAACTTCTCATCCACAAAAAAGAGGAATCGACTTCATCAACATCATGGATCATCCAAAAAAAGACAAGATCGTCTGAAACTCCCAACATTTGATCATCACTGTGATCGTTTGAAACTGCAACCGACTTGTCATCCAAAAAAGAGGAATTGACTTCATCAACCCTCCTGCGCTCTAGTACCGCCAGGTAAACGCCCGCAACAAAACACCTCTACATTGTTGTGTGTGAAATTGCGGTCCATTACCGCCACCAAAGATCAACCTGTGTGAGCAATTTCGGTATGTTGTTGGTTCTTTCAATTTCCTAATGATTTTGGTTCAATTGCTCCTCTTTCTAATCCTTCTGTGTTTTGGAGCGATATCTCCGATTTTTTGGGTTTGAATATCAACATCCCATCCAAGAATCACGATTGCCGTCAATTACCGCCACCAAACATCAACCAACAAAAGCCTGTTCTACGTTATTGTTTCCAATTCGGTAAGTTTAATATTGTTTCTAATTGATTTTGATTTTCTGTAAAGTTTATGTTCATTCTGTTTTTGTTAAACCAAGCCTCCCACTCTTATTTTAGGGGGAAAAAAAATTAATCTCATTGCAACCTTATACTATAGTTCTGACCATATAAACAATATATAATAATTATTTTTAATTTTTAAGGAATCTCATCACATAATTCATGAAAATTAAAATTAGAATTAGTACATACATAGCCATCAGCATCCATGAGAATGTTTTCAGGTTTAAGATCTGTGTGCATGATTCTGTTCTCGTGAATATTTGAAACAGCAGATTCCTTGTCGGTATAAGTGAAAGATAAGAATGCCTCCGTTTATAAAACCAGGATCAAATACAGCTTTGTTTTTGTCTGCAATTTTACACACATACGCCATTTCAATTCACAGTCAATTAGGTACAATCAAAATCATGTCCTTCACATCTACAATTTGATATGTCCAGATTTTCTTTGATCTTCAGGGACAAATAATTGTACATAGAAATATAAACTGCATCCGTTTATCTCTTCCCTTGACTTCTTCCTTCCTTGTTCAAACTAATCAACCAAACACTCCATTGAATGTTGTAACAGTAGCCGGAAACCCAGTTGCCTTCGTCTTTCTTCTCCCCTCGACAGCAAGAGCACAAATGGTGCTTCTTTCCACCCATTGATCAACCAAGAATCGGATCCACCCACTTGTTTGGACCATTTAAACAAATCAGCCTCAACCCAAACATTCATCAATTTTCTATCAAAACAATCAAAACCATTCTCTTCCCCTCCCGTCGAGCAAACCCATACACCCACCTGTGATTATCGAGCAAAACCACCGAAGCCCCCCACCGAACGGCTAGAGAAGAAGAACCGTTTCACTGCTCCGTTTTCCTGTTTTTTCTTCGGTTCAACCAAGCTCCGGAGATGCAACCTCCTTGACTTCTGTCGATTACAAGACGCACGAAGCAGGGGGAAATTGTCGGACCTAAATCCTCGCTGCCTTCCCCTTTCCTTCCCTTCGGACTCGTCAAACCCCAGAAACGGCCTCCACCTCGGAATCGCTCGGAGAATCGTGTCACCTGCGAAGCATTCGTGTTTTCCCTCTCCATATGTCGTTCATAAGCCCCGACTGTTCATGTTCTTCTGCAATTACCCGATCAAAAAAAGGAATCGGTACTATAAAGCCCTAATCCTCCTAAGTTGAGCCACTAAACACATCTAGCCCTCCATTTATTGTTTTAATTAAAAAATCAGCCCCTCCCTTGGTATGTTTCATCAAAATGAGTCTTTTTCCCCAAAAGTTTGGTTTTATTAAAACAAAACAGCCCTTCCATGGAAAATTGTTAACAAAATCAGTCCAATTCTCAAACGTTAATCCCATTTAAACCAAAACAGCCCTTCCATGGAAAATTGTTAACAAAATCAGTCCAATTCTCAAACATTAATCCCATTTAAACCATTCAGTTCCTTTCTTGACTTATTTTAACCAAAGTAGTCCTAATTTTGTTAATTAAATTACCCAACAGCCCCCAATAGTTTAAATTTGTTACGAAACGATCCCGAGAGTATTTTAAAGTTTAAGAATTGTGGATTTGCGGTTTCTCATGTCAAACTTCTCAAAGAAACCGAATTCGAACGATTGGGACTCACGCTTCAAGGGTGAATGCTAACGGCCCATATTTAATACTTTAATTGGGGGATACAATAAATCTAATAAAATGTCATTATTTAATGATTTACCATATTATTACGAATAAACTAGTATAAATTTTCCGTATACGTATTATGGTTATTTTATCGTGAAATAACCATTTCACACAACAAATACTGCACGATACAAAGTTTTATAATTTTTATATAACATTGTATATTGCAACAAGCATGTTATAAAATTTTGTATTATTTCAAGGATTCAAACTATTACAATGGATGTTTATTTGTATGTTTAAGTATACAACGTTTATACATGTACATATGTTCATTAATTCGAAACATTCATTTTTATAGAAACGAGCACACCACACTTTTGCATACATGTCAAACATACTCGACTTTTATAAACCTTATACAATTATATTTATAATGCCTAGTGAATTAATAACAATTAAGTTGGGGCCTGAGAGTTCTTCAAAAACTTTTTTGTTAAGGGCTTTTTAGTGAGATGTTTCGTTATTGATTAGCTGAGTTTAAACATTTAGCCTGCCCACACTACTGTAACCGTTAATCTTCGAAGCGGGATACATATGTATAGATCTATACGGAGTTGACATCCCTACCTGTTATTGCTAGCTACAACCCTCGACCGAACAATCGAAGCAGGTGATAAGTGTCTACAGTTTTTACTACAAACGTCCAATGATGTGTTGTAGGGGATACACTCAAGTCATATAGTTCGGTTATAGGACTCACTATCAGCATTAACTAGAATATCTCTTTCACATTAACAATCATGGGCTTGGTTGCTTTCCAACTATTTTTTAGTATGGAATTACTTATGTAACATAACGGTTTGGTTTTCAAGAATATTCAAAGGTTTATTACAAACACAGTTTTTAAATATGAATTTACTTTAACAAAAGATAAATTTTGGTTTTTAAAGACTCATTGCAAACATTGTTTAACCTATAGTTATTCATATAAAGATAATACATTTTGGACTTTTTAAAATATTACTGAGGTTAGCAGAAAACTAAACAGACATTATTACAGGTGACATAGTTTATTTGTTGTTGTATTATATGCCTATCAATTAAGGAAATTCATGTATTTTGTAAGCTAGTTCTTCTACACGACCGGTCAAAGAACGGAAACCCTTCCCCTAGCACCACTCTATTCCCCTCCCATCGAATAAACCCATACACCCACAAGTGATTATCGAGCAAAAACACCGAAGCCCCCCCCCCCCCTCACCAGCTACCTATAGGACCTCCTCCCATTCGCACCTCACGACTAGAGTAGAAGAACATTTTCACTGCTCCGTTTTCCTATCTTTTCTTTGGTTAAACCAAGCTCCGAAGATGCAACCTCCTTGCCTTATGCCCCTTACAGGACGCACAAACTAGGGAGAAATCATCAGACCTAAATCTTTGCTGCCTCCCCCTTTCTTTCCCTTCGGCCTCGTCAAACACCAGATATGACCTCCACCTCAGAATTGCACGATGAATCGTTCCACCTTCGAATCATTCATTTTTTCCCTCTCGCTATGCCATTCATAAGCCCCGACTGTTCATGTTCTTCATGAATTACCCGATCAACAAAAGGAATCCGGACTTAAAAACCCTAATCCTCCTATGTTGAGCCATTAAAGACATTTAGCCCTCCATATATATATATATATATATATATATATATATATATATATATATATATATATATATATATTCAAATAAAGCTACTATGTTGCCTTTGAGGTTCGGATAAGTAAACCTGAGGGGTCTCTTTAAATCTAGCACACTAAGGTCATCTGGTCTGGATGTGTTGGTTGGGAGCCCGTTACATGGATTTCAAAGAAAGCCATGAGCTTTATTTGTAAGAAAATTTTAATTAGATGGAATGTATATATTTACGTTTAAAGTTTAATTGAATAATATGCATTATTGTATGTACTCAATTTAGGAAAATGCTTGGCTACCAAAAGATTTCCTTGGACTTGGACTTGAACTTATGACATTGGGATTGAATTTTAACAACTTTGGTTGGTGTGTAACAACCAAAAATTTCCAACCAATTTAAGCTTTTCAAAAACAATCCAAATCAATTAATTATTACAAAAGGGTTTTTAATTAGTTATTTATCAGAGTATCCCAGTAACATCAGCATAAGAATGAGGAGCGGTACGATCACGCATTCGCCTTGCCACGATCTCCTGATGTACCTGAAACAATACACTGAAACTGTAAGCCTAAAAAATTAGTGAGTTACCCCCCAAATACCAACCACATATAACCATACTCATAAAATATCACAATATAGAACGACCATGCATATCGAGTCTACAGTGTGACTGGTGCGCCCGCACTGGGTCTTCAATCCACCTGGTCCACTCTTTGAGTCTACAGTATGACAGGTCCGCCCGCACCAGGCCTTCAATCCACCTGGTCTACTCTCTGAGTCTATAATATGACTGGTCCACCCGCATCGGGCCTTCAGTCGGTCTGGTCCACTCTCTAAGCCTCGACACAAATGGACCGCCCTCTTGGGGCCTTCATCCTATCCGAACGGCTTGCTGGGCCTACGGTTAATCCGGTCCGCCCTGGGTATGTTGGCCTAGATCAGAAAGCAGGACCCACCTCAACCTAGCCCCAGTCAAACAACCATGTCCATATAAAACAATTAATCACATAACAATCCATAGCCAAACAAACAGATCTATCAAATCGTACAACATAACAACATCCTAACCAGGATTCTGACCTAACCGGTCACTAACATAACATTACCCTATATACCATGATACCGACCTTAACCAGGTCACTAACATAATACCATCCTAATTACCAGGATACAGATCTAGCAATTCAATAACAAATCAAACAAATACCCAGATTCCCATCCGATAAAGGGTCGGCCTTGGTGCCTTAGACCCTGTTGATATAGTGAGGATAACTCACCTTGCAATTGTCGACTTAAGGATAAGATCAGCTGCTCCGACCACCGATACGAACTCCGCCACATTATGCTACCGAAGAACCAATATTACCAAAATACCCTTGGAAGTCAACCGATCAACTCTTGGTCAAAGTCAAAGTCCTCAATCAAAGTCAACCTTCCTGGTTGACCCTACTCACCGAGTAAACCTAGTGACTCGCCGAGTTCATGAACTCAGAATTCCACCATACACAACCCGACTCGCCGAGTCATCTCCCAGACTCATCGAGTCCATTCGGGACTACATCAAACCAAAACCCTACTCGACTCGCCGAGTCATCTCCCAGACTCATCAAGTTCATACGAGTATTCCCATAATCTAATGATACATGGCTACTTCTTTGATCAAAATAGTAGATCTAGGTCCCTAAAGCACATTAGCAACATAAAGTTGCTACCTTTACGTGCTTTCATGCCCCAAAATCCGAAAGCCAAGCTAGAAAGGAACTTAACTCAAGAGGGATGGCTTTTGCATAACACTACTAAAGGCTTTCTGCATTTAGGATCCACTTAGAACTCAGATCTGGAGTTTTAACTCCAGATCTAACTCATGCACTAAAATCTCATCATATTATCCCCAACCAAACCCTAAAACTCCATGAAAGATGGATCTAGAAAGGAGAAAGGCCAAGGTAATGATTCTTTACCTCAAAACAACCTCAAACTAAAGAATAATCCGGATCTCCTCAATTCTCCTTGATACCAGCTTCTTGATCCACAAGATTTCTTCACAATATCACTTATCCAAGCTCCAAGATACTCCCAAAGGCTCTCACTCATGATTTTAGGGTTTCTGGATCTCAAAAGGGTAGTAAGGGGTTGAGGGGAGGACAATAGATCCTTTAAATAGGGTGCAAACCCTAAGATTTAGGGTTTTCTCTTCACAACACTGACTTGTCGAGTCCCACCCCCGATTCGGCGAGTTAGGCCACTTAACACGTGCTCCTCACATGCTCCGACTCAATGAGTTATAGCTCCAACTCATCGAGCCCACCCTACCATTTACACTTTACACCCCTGAACCCTTGCTTCTGAACTTGGGATGTTACAATTCTCCCCCACTTAAATTAGGCTTCATCCTCGAAGCCTGCTGCAGCGCACAATTCCAGATGATACTCCCACATTGCAACCTCAAATATCAAACCGGCCCAGGTTCCTCCAAACACTATCATCGAATCCCTATAAAATCCATCTTTTCCCCTGCAGGGTCCTGACAACTACTTCAAGCCGGCCACCAGCTTCTTTTCTCTAATGACAACACTCATCAACTAAGTGCCACCTGATGATACTACCATATTCCCATCTTACGCATTCATTCGCCGCTTGCGAAAAACTGGATACCATTATAAACCACTGGGTCCTGACCCAGTATTAACCCGCTATCCTTTGTCCAACTGACACTACTTCTATCAAATTGCACAGATGGGAACTCATCTCGTTTCCTTCCTGAATCCAATCCCTTACCGCGCTGACAAGATAATGCATCCTTCAGCTTCCGAGCAGCTCCCGTGAACCCCCTTTTATCTCACTTATATACATCTAACCTGACCCAATCAGCCTCGGGCTAGAAAACCAGGCACGCCTACGATGGGTCCAGCCATCCCTGGGATGGAACACCACCACATACATAACCCATGACTACAATAATACTTGGAACCCAAGGATATATCCTTGCATCACTTCCAAACTCCTCTGATTCAACATCAATGATAATCATTCCACAACCTCAACAGACACCCAACCCAGATGTGCTTCTATACAATTGGTAAAATCTCAGTGCTCACTATCAATAACTAAAATACTTTCAATCATCCATTCACACTACTGCTTTCACTTCAGTTACTCAACACTCCTTCCCTGAGCTACATACATTTCCCTTTCATTATTCAAGGAAGTCTACTCGACGACCTTTACCACATCATCCAGTGCCACGGTGCTAAAACTCCACTCTACACTACCCATTGTAGAGAAACTGCTACTCCCTAACTCCCATATACTCCGAATCTAATCACCTAACTAACAAAGCCCATAAACTACCTTTAGCTAACTCCATTATCATGATCAATACTTGGGGCCAGACATACTGATTGCTATTGCATGGTGACATACTCACTCATTCTCCGCATACAGGTCTACTAACACATAAAGAGTCTTCAGCATGACTGGACCGCCTTACCAGGCCTTCAACCTATCTGGACCACTCTCAGAACCTTCATCATGTCTGGACCGCCCTTCTGGGCCTTCAGCTTGTATGTACTGTTCCTTGAGCCTTCGGTCTGACTGGTATGCCCACCGACCTTCAGTCTATGCAGACCACTCAAAAATGTTGTACATCACCCTGGATCATTCTTTCTGGAAATCTCTCCCATGTAGTCTGTTCTAGCCCTCTAGGGGTTCCGAACTCCAGATCCGTTCCATGAATTTTTTTAACCCAGGCCTCACATCGATCAACTACCTTATCTGAAACCATGGTCTGTTCCCTGCCCCACGTGTCTATCACCTGCTCTAACCAGACCACACTCTCGGCTAAAGACACTGTGGAATCCAAACAGCTAACCAACCCTCGATGATTGCTGATTAACCTGAGAATTTTCCAATTCTCCCCACTTAGTGCACCAAATACTAACTACCAGTAGTGAAACCGACATGGCTCGATCGACCCTACTTGATATAGTCCCCCGTCTCCATGAACTGATTCCCCCTGGAGTGAGCAACCTCCACAGAACAACTCTTCCGTTATCGCACATCCCGAACTCCAAGGACGTTCAAATCTCAACTGAACACTTCTCATATCGCAGTTGCTATTCCTAGCAAAGAGATCATATATCTTATCTTCCGATCATCAATCCTCCTGGATTCTAACCGACTACAACTACTAACTACTAAGATCCTCAATTATACTACGAATCATGCGGAAAAGGCAGACAGGTTTACAATACCACACAAATAACAAGATAACAAGATAGAAACATACCCGCAGTTACATCTGGCTCTGCCCTGACCTCCTCTGCTGTAAGCTGGAAAGCGCGTCCCTGAGCCCTCGGAGGCTCCGATCCTCCCTGACCCTGCCCATAATCCTCAAATTGGCCTGTGCTGGAGCCTGCAACAAGTTGTGGACAGTTCACCCTCAAGTGCCCAACCTGATGGCAATGATAACAAATCCTCATATCCTGAACCGGGGCCGACTGATGACAATCCCTCGTATAATGCCCCTCTCTCCCGCACTTGATACTCGCACCACTGGTCCTACAAACTTTGGAATGACCCTTCCCACACTTCTCACAAATGTGGCTACTCTGACCTCCAATCCTAGAGTCAATGGTTTTGGATCGTTTCGGCACTGACTGCGACTACACCGGGGCCTGCCTTTGCTCTCGCAACTGCAACTCAATCTCCAACTCATGCGGCCTGGTGGCCTCCTGCAACTCCAATGAGGTATCATATCTCTTCATGGACACAAACTACTCAAATACCGAGACATATGCGCCTGCTCCGAAGCAAACTCAGGGCAAAACATCGCTCTCTCCGTGAACATCCTGGTGATCTCCGTTACCGACTCTGAATCCTGCTTCAGCTCCAAGAGCTCCTGAGCCAACCACTCTCTCTCAACCCACGGAACATAACGAGTACTGAACATCTCCCAGAACTAATCCCAAGTAACTGCAACTCGCTGCGCATCAGAATAAGATCCCGTAGTCAACCTCCACCAATCCTTCGCTCCGAGCCTCAAAAGTTTCAGAGCACACCTCACCCTTTGATCCGTAGGGTATGAACATGTGAAGAAACAACCCTCCACATCTGAAAACCATATCATAGCAATGATCAGATCCTGAACTCCATCAAAGGTAGGGGCTTCGTATTATTGAAGTCCCGATATGGAAAACCTCGACTGGCTCCTCCCCTACCACTGCTACAGCCGTTGTAGCTACCGAGGCAGCCGTCTCCGCAAGATCTGCATAGCGCTCATCAAAGTACTCAACCATGGCGGTCTTGATCGACCCAAACATCTCTGGCAACTGAGCCCAAAATATAGCAGCAACCTCATCATGCAGGATCGCACGAATCCTAGCATCCAACTCATTTGTACTCATCTGACCAATGACCTCGGGTGGTGCTGATCCAACCTGACCACCCTCTCCCGTTCCCAATCCTGATCTAGATCCATCCCCGATACGCCTCGTAACCACCATACTGAAAATACACCACAAGAATATTAGGCATTCCTCATAATAATCCCCGAGAACTAACTCCTAACAAAACCCTAGGGGTTGTGACTTCCTTGATACTCGTATGGGTCCTGTTCTTTCAGCAGTACGAGCCCATACTACCTTCCACACCTACCCATATTTGTATCAAGTATCACCACAACACCCTAACAATAACATATACATGACAAACACTCCATCCTCACTTCTAGAGGAGCACAACAATCTCATAACCAACCTACTGATGCCACACAACCCACCCATCCATGAAACTTCCACCAACCCTGGAACACTAGTGTATGCTAGTCATACACTAAATAACTAAAGTAAGGATGTCAATTTCATACAAAGGAAACCCTAGGCTAGAAGGAATCATATAATCAGGCAATCCTATCATGCAATTCCTGAAGATCTCTAGCCTAGTACTAGCATGTTGTTCTAACATATAACATAATCAAACAACTTGTATGGTATTTTGGGGTCTACTTACTGGCTTCGGCTGATTGTACACTTTGCATCCTCCTTTACTTATTTTGAAAACCATTTAGAAATCATTTTGAAAACTTCGCTTGATTTGAGACTGGATTCACACGAAGGTTCCTCCAATTCACTCAAACCAAGGCTCTGATACCAACTTGTAACAACCAAAATTTTCCAACCAATTTAAACTTTTCAAAAACAATCAAAATCCATTAACTATTACTAAAGGGTTTTCAATTAGTTATTTATCAGAGTATCCCAAAAACATCAGCATAAGAATGAGGAGCGGTACGATCACGCCTTCGCCTTGCCACGATCTTTTGAGGTACCTGAAACAATACACTGAAACTGTAAGCCCAAAACCTTAGTGAGTTACCCCCAAAAACCACATATAACCATACTCATAACATATCACAATATAGAACAACCATGCATATCGAGTCTACAGTATCACTGGTCCGCCCGCACTGGACCTTTAATCCACCTAATCCACTCTCTGAGTCTACAGTATGACCGGTCCGCCCACACCGGGCCTTTAATCCAAAACCCTACTCGACACGTCGAGTCATCTCCCAGACTCGCCAATTTAATACGAGTATTCCCATAATCGAATGATACATAGCTACTCCTTTGATCCAAACAGTAGATCTAGGTCCCTAGAGCGCATTAGCAACATAAAGTTGCTACCTTTACGTGCTTTCATGCCCTAAAATCAGAAAGCCAAGTTAGAAAGGAACTTAATTCAAGTGGGATGGCTTTTGCATAACAATACTAAAGGCTTTCTGCATTTAGGATCCATGTAGAACTCAGATCTGGAGTTTCAACTCCAGATCTAACTCATGCACTAAAATGTCATCATATTATCGCCAACTAAACCCTAAACTCCATGAAAGAGGGGTCTAGAAAGGAGAAAGGCCAAGGTAATGATTCTTTACCTCAAAATGACCTCAAACTGAAGAATAATCTGGATCTCATCAATTCTCCTTGATACCAGCTTCTTGATCCACAAGATCTCTTCACAAAATCACTTATCCAAGCTCCAATATACTCCCAAAGGCTCTCACTCATGATTTTAGGGTTTTTGGAATTTAAAAGGGTAGTAAGGGGCTGAGGGGAGGATAATAGATCCTTTAAATTGGGTGCAAACCCTAAGATTTAGGGTTTTTTCTTCACAGCACTGACTCGTCGAGTCCTACCACCGAATCGCCGAGTCAGGCCACTTAATATGTGCTCTTCACATGCTCTGACTCGACGAGTTATAGCTCCAACTTGATGAGCCCACCCTCCCATTTACACTTTACACCCCTGAACCCTTGCTTTTGAACTTAGGATGTTACATGGTGTAAGTGGTTTGAAATATGTAACCAATCTGGGTAAACTTTAGGGAATTTTTAGAAAAATATATTTTACAAAAGGATTGTTGTTAAACAACAAATAGCTAGAGTCAGTCATTTTCAATTTCTTAGGTGTGTTAAAACCAAACAAAAAGGGGTACAAAAGTGACTCCAAGAACATTGTTACTTTGCACTAAAAATGTAATACAAGATAAGCAGGGTCGATCCACATAACACAGAACAAGTGCTTATACCTTTTTTGTGTAAGGTACAAATGTTTTCACAGAAGTAAGGGGGGGTATGCACTGATTTAAGCAAAAGACTAAAGTAATAAGTAAATGATTGATTAAATAAGATAAACTCAGGTTTTGTAAGTATTCCAACTCTATACAACACAGATAAGTAATGTGATTCCATGGATGAAATGAAATTTGTTTAATTTTATCTATGTTGGCACTTGGAAATGCTAAAAAGCTCTAGCACTTCCCATTCACCACATTGATTAACCAAAATAAGCTCTTTTGATTAATCCTAACCTTACTTATCTAATCTAAACAAGCTCCTTAGAGTTAGGTTGAAAGATTGCATTAAACTTTATGTGAATGTTCCCAACAATATTCACTACTCCTCACAAGCTCAGGAGTGTAAAAATGTATGAATAAGATTTACTCTAAATTCATTTAATAGAAATCAATTTAGTGTTTGTTACCTAGTCCAATTTACAAAACAATTACGGATTTTGCAATTAGATAACTTGAATGGCCTAATCCTAATTCAAATGGCCAATAAGAATCACAACTAAATCAAACATTCGATTGAAATGAAACCAAATTTACTTGATAAAAAAATAAAAAAAATATATCAAGTCACATGATTGAAATCACTCCCAAGTATCAAGACATAAAGTTGGAGAATCTAGGGTTCTAGCCACACATGACTAGAACAAGAACACAAATCCAGAAAATGAAGTTAAAGTAATCAAATCCAAATAAAATCCAAGTGTTTCCAAGTGTTAATTGACTCCAAAATCCTCCAGAAAATCGCCCACAAAGCTCCCAAAACTGACCAAACCAAGTATGAAATGGGTTATCACTTTTAAGAGAGAAGAAAAACTGCTTTTTAACCCATAACCACGTTTACACGACCCGTGTAAATTAACATTGTCCTTTACACGACCCGTGTAATTGCAAAAGTAGACTGCCTAGTATGGCTGGGCCTTCAAAGTGCGTTACTGAAGAATCTTCATTTACATGGCCTGTGTAAAATCAAGGCTATAGTTTACACGGTCCGCATAATTCCCTGCATTACCAATATCTTCATCCCCGATGCCCTGTAAGTTTTGAAATTTTGTCTACATCTCTTATTTATCACCCTAAACAAGATCCTACTCCTAAAACTCCATGAAATATCACAAAATTTTGCGAGTGAAATAATATCATGGAAAGTCCCAAAAAAACATGTAAAATGCATGAGCTTAAGCTTAAATCCAATGCAATTTTATGAAATAAAACTAGAAACGGGTGCATAAAATGCACCTAACAATGTTTCAACAAAATGAGTCCCCTTCCCCAAAGGTTTGGTATAATTAAAACAAAACAGCCCCTCCATGGAAAATTCATAACAGAATCAATCTAATTCTCAAACATTAATCCTATTTAAACCATTTCAATCCCTCCCTTGACTTATTTAAACCAAAGTAGTCCTATTTTTGTTAATTAAATTACCTAACAACCCCCAATAGTTTAAATTTGTTACGAAACAGTCCCGAGAGTATTTCAAAGTTCAAGAATTGTGGATTTGTGGTTTCTCATGTTAAGCTTCTCAAAGAAACTGAATTCGAACGAGTGGAACCCACGCTTCAAGGGTGAGTGCTTACGATCCATTTTTAATACTTTATTTATTCCGTAGGGGGGGGGGGGGGAATATAGGTGCCTAAATATTTTGTTTATAGAAATCAATTTCCTTTTTATGTGAAAACACAATAAATGTAGTTTATAAAAATATTATTATTTAACGATTTACCATATTATTACGAATAAACTACTATAAGTTTTTTGTATACGTATTATAGTTATTTTATCGTGAAATAACCATTTCACACAACAAATATTACACGATACAAAGTTTTATGATTTTTATGTAACATTGTATATTATAACAAGTACGTTATAAAATTTTGTAGTATTTCAAGGATTTAAACTATTACTATGGATGTTTATTTGTATGTTTAAGTACACAACGTTTATACATGTACATATGTTCATTAATTTGAAACATTCATTTTTATAAAAGCGAGCACACCATACTTTTGCATACATGTCAAACATACTCGGCTTTTATAAACCTTATACAATTATATTTATTATGCCTAGTGACTTAATAACAATTAAGTTGGGTCTGAGAGTTATTCATAAACTTTTTTGTTAAGGGCTTTTTAGTGAGATGTTTCATTATTCATTAGCTGAGTTTAAACATTTAACCTACACACACTACTGTAACCGGTAATCTTCGGAGCGAGATACATATGTATAGATCTATACAGGGTTGACATCCCCACCTGAGATTGCTAGCTACAACCCTTGACCAATCAATCGATACGGTGTTAGGTGTCTACAATTTTTACTACAACGTCCAATGAAGCGTTATAGGGGGTACACTCAAGTCATCTAGCTCAGTTATAGGACTCACTATAAACATTAACTAAAAATATCTCTTTCTCACTAACAATCATCGGCTTGAATGCTTTCAAAACTATTTTTGAGTATGGAATTACTTATGTAACATAACAGTTTGGTTTTCAAGGATATTGAAAGGTTTATTATAAACACGGTTTTTAAGTATGGATATACTTATACAAAGATACATTTTTGATTTTAATGACTCATTTCAAACATGGTTTGTACTCTATTTAGTCATACAAAGAAAATACTTTTTGGAATTTTTAAAAGTAGTACTGCGGTTAGGAGAAAACCTATAACACTCACCAACCTTGTGTTGACCGTCAAAACTACATGTATTCTTGGGAAATCACTAGACAGATATTCAAGATGTATTAGATTATAGGTGACATAGTTTACTTGTTGTTGTATTATATGCCTATCAGTTAAGGCAATTCATGTATTATTATTATTATTTGTAAAAAACCTTGTATACAAACATCAATATGGAATGTAAATGTTATTTTGTTTATTGTTGGATTTGTGTTATATATTCAGTTTACCTGTGATCCATGAACTTAGTCACACAGCCTGGCATGTTCCGCCACTTCGGTCGGGGATGTCACACTATTGGGGTTGCGTACAAGAGATCTTTGGTGTTGGGTATCTATACTCTCAGCTTCAGGAGCTGTTAGGAAATAAGTTTATATGGTTGAGCAGTTCACCGTGGGGACACCAATCCTTTTTGTCAAGAAGAATGATGGTTCACACCGGATGTATATTGATTACTGGGAGTTGAAAAAGATGACGGTGAAGAATCATTATCCATTGCCGAGGATTGATGATCTCTTCGATCAGTTACAAGGGGTATCTTGGTTTTCCAAGATTTATCTGAGGTCTGGCTACCATCAGATGAGCATACAAGAGGAGGCTATTCAAAAGACGGCCTTCCAAACTCGTTATGGGTATTACAAGTTTGTGGTGAAGGCTTTTGGACTCACCAATGCACAGTCGGAATTCATAGATCTCATAAACTGGGTGTGTATACCCATGTTAGACCGGTCAATGATTGTCTTCATCATTGACATCTTGGTCTACTTGAAGACCAGAACAACATGAGGAGCATTTACACGGGATTCTTGGGGTTTTAAGGATAGAGAGGCTATATGCGAAATTCTCCAAGTATGAGTTCTGGTTGCGTGAGGTTCAATTTCTGGGACACCTCGTCAATCAGAATGGTATAGGAGGCAATGTCGGAACCCTTCATCTTCAGGTTCCAAAGCTCGTGCTCCAATTCTGCATCTCGCCCCTCAAGCAGTATTCTGCGAGCATGAGCTCTTTCAAACTTTCCCAACCTATGGAATTTTCCACTGGCAGGGTTAGGGATTTAACTCAACCATTCCACCAGGTCAATGCTCTATCAGTGAAGGTGCAATCGGCGAACTTCACTTTGTTTGCTTCGGAGCACACACAAATCTCGAAGACAGATTTGATCTTCTCGATCCATCAAGTTAGGGAAATGACACCTCCATTGTTGTCGAAGGATTTGGGCTTTGCGTTCATGAAGTCTTAGTAGGAACACTCCTTCTGATATCCCTGACCACCCTCCAGATTGAGAGGATGGGTACCACTTCCCGACCCACTAGAGCCGCCAGAATTTATCTGCGACATCGCGGCAGCCACAGTGGCTGTGACTGTTGTTTGGAACATGGCTGGGTCAAACTGAGGAGGTGGTGGTGCCGGATCTGTTGGGGGATTGTTGCTCTTTCTGCTGGGTCTTTTCTTCGGAGGCATCTTGTTCTAAAATAATCAGGAAGAAGAGGATGGTAAGTCCCCTAGAATTTTGAATTAAGAGATGTGGAACAAGATATATCTTAGCCTGATAGATAAAGTGTTCTACTAAGCAATAAACAAGGAAGAGTTACTAATACAAGTAAACTATTGCTAAGAAGAAATAAGTAGCAACACTTGGAATGAATCTCTACACTTTATTCGGTTCTGGATAAAATACTCCTATAGTATTTTTAAATTGTATGTTTTGTTCTATCGATATCTTTTTGTATATGGCTTGGTAAGTTTTAGGCCAGTTGCAACACCACAATCACTCCCAAGCACATGTTGGTCATGTCTCGAATAAATATAGTTGATCAGGCTATATTGACCCTAGACATGATTACATAACTGCCCAGGTTTAACCGCAGTGTCCAACATCCAAATACTTTTGTTTTGTTCTACTTATGATATTGTTTCTGGTATGTATGTATACTTATATACTTCTTATAAAATACTTATATTTTAAAAGTATACTTTTAGTTCAAAGCACTTCAGCCCCTTAGTGTCTATAGTTGTATACCTTGTAAGGTTCGGTATACTAAGTTCACTATAAACAATAGCTCTGATACCAATCTGTCACACCCCCAAACCGAAACGACGGAAACGTCCGGGGTGGATGATGTCATATGTAGTATCACAACCATCGCATCATAGTAATCATAGTAAACACAACCATTACATTGATAATATATGAAAAAGAGTTTACATCTGTTTGATTCTTGTTTTTATACATCGATCAAAAATATAATCAAAAGAAAACGACGTGACTCTATACGTTCCATCTTCTCAAAACTCCAGGAGGTACCTGTCTACTGATTCCTTGAGAATACAAGCAGTTTTGAAAGGGTATCAGCATAAAGCTAGTGAGTTCATAAGCGCTATTTTTATAATGAAAACCTATTGATGAATCCGCAAAAATGTTCGTATGTTTCCAAGAAAATCCAATATTTTCTTTACTAAAAGTAAGATAATACCAGTTCTTCTATCACCACTTAGTTCAGACTAGTCACGTAAAAACCAATATCGAATAGACAATGGATTATGTGGATCCGCCATAAGCCCACAACCAAACAACGAACCGAAAATGAGGCGAAAACCACATACTTCACGGCCTATCCAATATTCTTCATACGTAACCCTGATGCATAAACTAAGAGGTTATAGAACCAACTCTGAATGTTTGTTGTTGTGTCCTTTGTAGTATAAGAAACATGATATTTGTAAGTTTGGTTACTACTAGTATGTATGGTATATTCTGTTTGAAAAACCCTGCCAACTACCAGTATGTAAAGTATATTCTGTTTGAAAACCCTGGCTACCACCAGTATGTAAATTCTGTTCTGTTTGAAAACCCTGGCTACCGCCAGTATGTATAGTATATTCCATTTGAAAACCCTTAAGTATAATGAATGATAGTTCTATTAATGAAAATATAACCATGCTTGATATGACCTAGTGACATTTTCGATGTTCTTCAAGTGTCGGATAAATGACATTTGTCACCCCATGCATGCTTTCCTAACTGTAGCTAGCAGTTCAGGTGTGGGATTTTCAGTCCCGAATAGATCTATTCATAAATCTCATGCTCTCCCTCCAGGAGACTCTGGTTATACTATGATAAGATTTAATTCAGTACACCTAAGGGTACAGTTTTTAAGTAGAGTCTCACAATCCTGTATAATCTAGTTTACATGTAGTTCTGTATTGTTCTCTCATAATTGTAACTATTTGTATACTTAGTAGAGTATAAATATTTATACTTAAATAATTATTTAGTGTTATACTCTTGTTATTTGAACGTAGTGATGAATATCATAAACTAAATCCGTCATAGTTTATATGTTTGATCCATAAGTAGTTCGTATCGGTAAAACTGATAATGAATTTTACAAACTATACCTATTATAGTTTGTCTAAAAAGTTATGTTCTTATTTCGCGATTTGTTTTGAAAACTATGCAATTATGATTTGAAGATGTCCCTTATGCTCCGCATAATACAAAAGGGAATAAAATATCTATATGTTTTATGAAACACATTGGTTTGTATTAATTGCATAAGTTTTAACTCGTTGAAAACCTTTTTGTTTTCGTTCACAAAAAGTCTTTATGTTTGGCTTGTATGAATTCAATGTTTGTTGTGTGTTACCGTCGACTGGAAACGAAGATCCTCGAGTTGTTGTACGTGGCACTTATCGGAATCCTAATATCAAATAAATACATATGTGTATCTAAATTAGCGATTTTGTTAGATGAAGTGTTACAAAAACACTTGTTTTCGGTTAAGGAATATTATCGGGACTTGGTTGAATCGAGGAAATGAGTTTTTCACCACCCAAGAGGTGTATACGGCCGTGATCAAGGGTTTAATCTAAACAGTACAATGGAACACCAAAAGGATTACAACCTTTAGGTGATGAATTACAAGTCCAAGCAATGTAACAAGCGTGTATTCATGTGATGTACACTACCGACATGCATTGCGGAGGAATCCCCGAAGTAGTATTGTCAATGCGATGATAGGTGAAGAATATCAGGAGAAGCCCTTAGCGATGAAAATATAAAATGTGATGATTAGGCGATGAACATTAGGAGAAGCCCTTAGCAATGAAAATATAAAACGTGATGATTAGGTGATGAACATTATGAGAAGTCCTTAGCTATGATTATATGTGATGAAATTATACAAAAATGTGATGTTGGTGATGATCTTTAGAAATAAAAATAAAGAAAACGGGGATATGTAATTAGGTTAATTGTTTGACAATTAAATATACTAACTATATTATTATGGGTTGAAAACCATTTGTACTCACTAGGTTTTCTAACATGACATACTCAGGTTCTTCACAACACATGTAACGGTACAAAATAACATGCATGATATGATATTCAAGGAGATGTAGACTGTTAGTCTAAGATATCATGATGTATGTTTATTCTTATGTTTTGTATCAGTTATGACATCCCATTATTTTTATAAATTAATGAAAAACATTTCTTCATAAGTACTTTTACGGGACCAAATTCCGCATTAATAAATAAACTGTAGTTTTAAATAAGCATAAATAAAATATTTTAAAATAGTCGTAAAAATAAGGATGTCACAGTGTTTCCCAAAATATCAATATTTGTTATGTTTTATGAAATATGAATGGTTAGAAATACATGCTACTATGCAGGCTAGGGATATTTTCAAGAATTTCTGGTTAAAATTGTTTGATACTTAAGGTGCCTATTTGTTGCTTGGAACCTATACTAACATTAATTAGTTATTTGAAAAGTACGTTAGGTTGCATGATCCTAGAATTAAATAGTTTTAGATTTATTGATTTGGGGCAATTGCACAACTATCGTTTTAGTCTAACTGTTGTAGTATCGAATCTATCAATCGACAGACTATTTGATTTTAGCAGCATGTAATTGTATGTGTCCAATAATTAGTTAATATTTGTAGAAGTTCTTCCTCGACTAATAGTATGGTAAAATGAAAGGAATCATAGAAGGAGAGTCTAGGAAGTATAATATGTGCTTGATTGGGCATATATTAATCAGATAGGGCATCGGTAGAGAGGTAATGTCCTAGTGGAGGTAGGAAAATATGTTGTATGTGATCATTGGACATATATATATATATATATATATATATATATATATATATATATATATATATATATATATATATAGCGATCGTTGTATATACTGTTGGAAGTGACTTGGAAACTACGAGGCAATTCTTGGGACAAGCATAATTAGGTGTGAAATGTAATAGATGCTTACACTACCCGAAGCAGAGGACTCACACTTAGATCAGGAAGAGTCACGAAGTTGCCAATATACTAGTAGTTGGGTAGATAGTGTGGCTAACACTATAAATTTGTTTTACATTGTTTCCATCATTACCTATGGTATGGTGATGTCTATGAGAGTGACTCTAAGTTCGAGCCGAAGTGACCATAAAATATCGAGTCCAAATAAAAATGAATTGCGTAAGAGATTTGGTTCTGAGAACCTTATTGATATAATGTCAACTTTAGAAGAAGTGATCAAAGGTAATCGACAGGATGATTGTAACCTTCATTGGGGTGAAGCAATGGGGGTGGCAATTGATGACACGACACAGCAAAAATACACGACACGAAACGAAATTGGGACAAAACTGAATTCGTGTTCGTGTCAAGTATAAAAAACACGATGTCGTGTCGTGTCGTGTTCGTGTTCAAAATTCGACACGAAATTGACACGATTTAACATTTGGCAGTCGTGTTTGTCATGTTATGTATGATTATGTATTAAATAAATAAATTATATTTTATATTATGTCGTCTTTTTCATGTCGTGTTTGTTGTTTTTTGTTATGTTATTTGTTATATGACCTGTTAGGGTGGCTGAGGCATTTTCACTCCCTGCAGAAAGCCAAGATACGGGTGGACCAACTTTATGATGAATGCTAAGGGTGAGTTAATGGCAATAGAAACTTAAGCGATTATAAGCCTAATAGAAATATAAACTTAAGTGATTGTGAGCCTAAATATTCAAAAGGAGAGGTGATGACAATAACAACTTAAGCGATTGTGATCCCAATTAACAGTAGTAGCAACTTAAGTGATTGTGAGCCTAGATAGGAGAAGCTGTGACAACCCGGAACTTTCTCATTGTGCATCTAGTCAATTCAATCAATGTTAAACTTGTTCTGATAACTTCTATCGTTGTTTAAGATTTCATTTGAGTGTTCTAAGCTTAGGTATATTCAAGTTTGAGGTTAGGAATGAGTCAACAAGTCATGTAGAGTCAAAATCAGGCCATACACCCCTTTTGGAGGAGTGTGCAGCCGCACACAAGGGTGTACGGACGTACACACCCCTCATGGACACACACCCACTCTTATATAAAGGGTAGACTCCTTTTCTTATATAAAGGGTAGACTCCTTTTCTTTCATTCCCTTCACCCCTCATGGACACAACATCATTTATCTCAAGCTTCTTCAACCACAAACCCTCCCAAGGCTTCAAAAATGTGAGTAATCCATCCCTTAGCTTGTTGTGCTTGAAGAACCACTTAAATTAAGCCTAGAATAATTAAATACCATCATGTTCTTCATCTCTTTAAAGGAGTGCGGCCACACACCCACTCAAGGTGGCCTCACACTCCTAAAAGACCCTCCAAAGTGAGATTTGGACTTCCATATTCGAGTTGGACATGAACCTAGCTTTGCTACACCTTAGAAGACCCTCAACTATGGCAGATTTAGTTTATGTTATATATTTTCTCATGAGTATAAAGTACTACTATTCAAGGATATTTATTGTTTTTATATTGTCTCTAGCTAGTAAACTAGATTATACGAAATTGTGAGGCTCTACTTCAATACTGTACCCTTAGGAGTACAGTGGTAAATCCTATCTCAGTATAACCAGAGTCTCCTGAAGGGAGAGCATGAGATTTGTGAATAGATGTATTCGGGACTGACAATCCCACACCTGAACTGCTAGCTACAGTTAGGCAGGAATGCCTGGGGTGGAAAAATGTCATTTAGCTTAACACCTGAAGAACGTTATAAAGGTCTCTAGATCATATCAATTATGGTTATACGACTCGCAAATAAGTATAAACTAATTTTGGTTTACAGACTCTACTCTTCATTGTTTTATTTTGAGTAATAAAACTACTTTCATAAATACTCTAATAGTAATCATGGATTTCTAAATTTTCATCTCTACCTCTAGTACGGTTAACCTGTTTTTAGGGAAAATATGGGATTTTTCCTAGGATGACGCTGACATTTCTAAAACTGATGGTTTATTTTCTACTAATAGATACTCTTTCAACACTACTTTTTATAAGAAAATATGGGATTTTCTTGAGGAACACTTTTCAAAAGAATCAAAGAACATTTTCCACTAAAACTAAATGCTTATGAACTCACCAGCTTTATGCTGATATTCTTTCAAATTGCTTGTATTCTCAGGAAATAGGTAGAAAGGTACTTCTTGGATTTAGAGGAGCCGGATCAATAAGAGTCATGTTTTTATAATTCTACATACTTTTGGTGTAATTAAAACAAGTTTTAGACTAATGTAAACATTGTCATATATGTATTTAATGTAATGGTTTTGTTACTATGATTGTTATTGTACAATGGTGGTGATGCTAAACATGACGTCCTCCACCCCAGAATGATTCCGACATCCTGGCTTCGGGGTGTGATAGATTGGTATCAGAGCCCTTGTTTATAGCGAACTAAGTATATCGAACCTTACATGGTATACAACTATAAACACTAAAGTGGACTAAGTGCTCTAAACTAAATGATATTTTCAAAATATAAAGTATTTTGTAAAAAGTATACTAGTATGCATATGTAGCAGAAACAGAGTCATAGATGGAACGAAACAAAAGTATTCGGATGTTGGGACACTGCGGTTAAACCTGGGAAGTTATGTAATCATGTCTAGGATCAATATATCCTGATCAACTATATTCATTCGAGACATGACCAACATGTGCTTGGGAGTGACTGTGGTGTTACAGCAAGCCCAAAACATACCAAGAACAAAAACTTCCAAATTCAATATACAAATTCATCCTATGTGTTGCTACCTCTTCTTCCTTAATCAATAACTTACTTGTGCTAGTAATATTTATGTGCTTATTGCTTGGTAGAATATTTTTATTACCAGGATGAGGTATATCTTGTTTCATGCATCTCTATGACTTACCATCCTCTTCTTCCTAATTGTTTCTAGAATAAGATGCCTCCCCATCCAAGACCCAACAGAAGAAACAACGACACACAACCATCACCACCCCCTCAGTTTGACCCCGTCATGTTCCTGGCAGCAGTTATAGCCGTCGGGACTGCAGTAATAACATAAGTGAATTCTGGTGGGGCTGGAGGTGGAACCGACCCTCAAAGACAAGATGGAAGTCAGGGAAATCAAAAGGAGTGTTTCTACAAGGACTTCATGACTACAAAACCCAAGTCCTTCAATGGAAATGGAGGTGTTATCGCTCTGACTCGATGGATCGAGAAGATCGAATCCATCTTCGAAATTTGCAACTGTTCTGAAGCAAACAAGGTGAAGTTTTCCGCCTGCACCTTCACCGACAGAGCTTTGACCTGGTGGAATGGTCAAGTCAAAACCCTAACCCTTCCAGTGGATAATGTCATGGGTTGGGAAAGACTGAAGGAACTTATGCTTGCGGAATACTGCCCGAGGGGCGAAGTGCAAAAGTTGGAGCACGAACTCTGGAATTTGAAGATGATGGGTTCTGACATCGCTGCCTACACCGCTAGATTCTGTGATCTGGCTCTCCTTTGTCCAGGAATGGTCACCCTGGAAAGCAATAAAATCGAGAGGTACATTTGGGGACTAGCACAACCAACCAAAGGAAATGTCTTGGCTGCTAGACCAGCTACATTTTAAAGCGCCAAGGATCTGGCGCAGACTCTGGTCGATCATGGAGTCGATCTGGATGAGGAATCAACGGTCACCGAACCACAAAAGGAGATCAGTGAGAAGAAGAAGAACTTTTGGAACAAACGCAAGGGCCAGTCTCCTCGAGAGCCCTCCAAGAAGCAACAAACAGTGGTTGTCCATGCTGCTACTACTCCTACTGCTGCTCCAACCACCCAAGCTCCTATTGGTGGTTATTCAGGGGAACTAACTTTGTGCAACAAGTGTACCTTTCATCATCACGGACCCTGTCGTGATTTGAACTGCAAAAACTGTGGAAGGAAGGGACACGCGACCCGATACTGCAGGGCACCAGTCCAACCAACTAATCCGACTCCTAGAGCAGGTGCCAGGCAAGCCTGCTATGGATGTGGGGAAGTGGGGCACTTCAAAAGAAACTGCCCCAAGACGGCAACGGGCAGCAATACAGGAAGGGTGCTGGTGATGGGCCAGGAAGAAGCGGTTGTTAACCCTACCGTTGTTATGGGTACGTTCCTCCTTGACAACTCTTATGCATGCATTCTTTTCGATTCGGGTGCGGAGAGGAGTTTTGTTAGTTATGCATTCAAACATCTAATCAAATGTAAATCCAAACCTTTAACCGAAACATTCACCATCGAGATGGCTAATAGAAAGAAAGAGAGCACTAGCAACATATTCGTAGGTTGTACTCTTACCCTAGATGATCATTCATATCCCATTGATCTTATGCCAATCTCCATAAAAAGTCCCAATGTCATTATCAGCATGGATTGGTTAAGCCCCAATCGTAATGATATCCTTTGCTTCGAGAAAGCTATACGTCTCAACCTTCCCTCAGGTGAAGCCCTCATGATTTACGGTGATAAACCCAGTTCAAACCTTTGAATCATTTCATGCATCAAAGCTCAGAAGTATATGCGGAAGGAATGTCGTGCATTCCTAGCTCATGTTGTTGACGAAACGCAAAAATTTAAAGACCTTGAGAGCATCCCTGAAGTCTGCAACTTTCCTGACGTCTTCCCTGAAGACCTCCTGGGAATTCCTCCTGAGCGTCAAGTCAAGTTTCACATCGACTTAATCCCCGAAGCTACTCCTGTAGCTAAATCTCCTTATCGCCTAGTGCCGGTAGAAATGCAAGAGCTATCCAGCCAGCTCAATGAGCTGATCAGAAAAGTATTCATAAGACCGAGTTCCTCACCCTGGGGAGCCCCGATCTTATACATAAAGAAGAAAGATGGATCTTTTTAGATGTGCATCGACTACCGGGAACTGAACAAGCTGACCATCAAGAACCGTTATACCCTACCCAAAAATCGACGACCTCTTCGATCAACTTCAGGGAGCCAGTTACTTCTTGAAGATAGATCTAAGATCAGGGCACCATCAATTGCGAGTTCAAGAGAATGATGTGCCCAAGACAACATTCCGAACTCGCTACGGAGACTGCAAGTTTGTAGTAATGCCCTTTGGTCTGACCAACACACCGGCAATAATCATGGACCTGATGAATCGGGTGTGACGCCCTTTCCTGGACAAGTTTGTGATCATGTTCATTGACGACATACTTTTCTACTCGCGGAGCGAGGATGATCATAAGCAGCACTTGAGGCAGGTGCTAGAAACACTAAGGATGGAGAAACTATATGCAAAATTATCAAAGTGCGAGTTTTGGATCAAGAAGGTAAATTTCCTTGGTCATGTGGTTAGCAAGGAAGGCATACACGTGGACCCTTCCAAGATCCAAGCGATTGAGAACTGGTCAACACCAAAGACACCCACAGAAATACGCCAATTATTGGGTCTCGCTGGCTATTATCACAGATTTATCTAAAACTTCTCCAAAATCGCTAATCCTTTTACCACCCTGACACAGAAAGGTGTAACCTTTAATTGGGGAGAAAATCAAGACATTGCATTCGAAACATTGAAGCATGCCTTATGCAGCGCACCTATCTTGTTCTTGCCCGAAGGGACGGAAGACTTCGTGGTCTACTGTGATGCATCCAATCAGGGCCTCGGCTGTGTGCTCATGCAGCGAGGAAAGGTTATTGCCTATGCCTCGAGACAGTTGAAAACACATGAAGTCAATTACACAACTCACGATCTGGAGTTGGGAGCGGTAGTCTTCGCATTAAAGATCTAGAGGCACTATGTAACATCCCGAAATATCAATAGTAGAGTTTAAGGGCCTAAAAGAGTAAGTTGTGAAAGAGTGACTCGGCGAGTCCATGGATGGACTCGGCGAGTAGAGTCGCGACTTGGTCGCATGTTAAGTGGCCGACTCGGCGAGTCAGTGTAATGGACTCGGCGAGTAGGCGCTGTGTGGAGAAAACCCTAATTCTCGGGGTAGAGCCTTATATAAAGATCATTATGTTTCCCTCCCAGCCTCTTTATCACCCCTTGAGCCCCAGAAAACCCTAAATCACGAAGAAGCACCATTGTTGAATGGATTGGAGCTTGGAGAATGTATTTGTGAAGGAATTTTGGGAGATTGAAGGCTTGGAGCAAGGGGCTTTGTTTGGATTCGAGTCTCATTTCTTTTGGGGCATTCCTTTGAGGTAATATCTCGTTTTTTTGAGCTGCTATTTCTTAGATGCATCATTTTGGGGGTGTTGGAGATCATATCTTTGGATGTATTGGAGTTTATAGGTTAGATCTGAGGTTGCTACCTCAGATCTGGAAGGGAGAAGGTCTAGAGTGCATGAAAGTCCCTGTATTGGAGTGTTTAGTGAAGCTTACATGTCCCAAACCCTAGCCCCAATGTGCAAATGGATTAGATCTCCTTGGATTCACGTAAAGTTTGCCACTTTATGTGATGGATGAGTGGTAGGAGACTAGATCTATGTTTTGGAGCAATTGCATGGCCTGGAATGCTTCTGAATGGATTCAAAATGGTGGTACTCGGCGAGTCACATGGGTGTACTCGACGAGTTGGATGAAGATGGCCTGGAACTCGGCGAGTTGTATGAACAACTCGGCGAGTAGGTTGAAGATAGCCGTAGACTCGGCGAGTCTGTTCTTGGACTCGACGAGTCTTGTCGAAGGGTCCCGATATTCTCTGGTTGAGTCGAGAATCGGTGAGTCGAGGGATGACTCGGTGAGTTGTGGGCGAGTGGACTCAGAGTTGTGGGACTCGGCGAGTTGAGTCGCAGATTGGGGAAGTTCTGAGCATGGGAGCTCGACGAGTCGACGGGTTGACTTGGCGAGCAGGGTCAACCAGGAGGGTTGACTTTGACGGGGGACTTTGACTTGGACCAAGAGTTGACCGTTGACTTTTAAGGCTTAGTCAGCGATGTGGCCTTTGGGCCAAGAGAGGGGTAAAATAGTCTTTTACCCTTAAGAGGGTACCATGAGAGGGTTGATTCTAGTCTCGAGAGTTATATTCATGAGAGTATTTTCCTTATGTGTTAGGTGGCGGTGGGTTCGAGATTCAAGTGTGGGGATATCTGCTTTCTGTTTGCCAGGTGAGTCTTCTCACTATACTTTACCTTGAGTAGGTAACCAGAGTTATGTGATCAGAGTATTTGTATGTTATATGTACGTGATGTATTGTACTGCATTATTTCTACGTGATTTATGTTGTGCATGTTTTTAGAGTTGGAACCGGAAGGTTCCCAGAGTTAGAACCTGAGGGTTCACAGAGTTTGGGTGCACGGACCCATAGAGTTATAGCCTCGAGTGGCTAATATGTGTTATGTGTGGTATTTTGAGGAACTCACTAAGCTTCGTGCTTACAGTGTTTTGTGTTGTGTTGTTTTTCAGGTTTCTTTCAATATCACGGGACGGCACCGGCTTGATTGTACACACCAGAGAAAGAGTCATGTTTTGGAGGATCCTGGTTTTCTATGCAAGTGAAAAAGGAGTTTTGTTTTTTTGTAATTCGTTTATAAATGAGATTTTAAACAAGTGTTTCTAAGAATTTACGATTATTTTAAATGAAAAATTGTTTTGAAATTCACGGTGTTACACACTATCTCTACAGAACCAAGTGCACTATCTTCACCGACCATAAGAGCTTGCAACACATCTTTGATCAGAAGGAGTTAAACATGAGACATCGACGATGGGTAGAGCTACTCAGTGATTATGAATGTGAGATACGCTACCATCCCGGCAAGGCCAATGTGGTGGTAGATGCCCTTAGCCGAAAAGAATGCTCAGGTCGTAGAGTAAAGGCACTGACAATAACCATCCATTCCCACTTATCCGCACAAATCAGATAGGCTCATCTAGAAGCCTTAAAACCAGAGAACATGTCGGATGAAGCCCTGAGAGGAATACAAAAGAACTTAGAGGTCAAGGGAGACGTAGTGTACTATTTCATAGACCGTATCTGGACCCCAAAGTATGGTGGTTATAGAGAAGTTGTCATGAACGAAGCCCACAAGACGAGATACTCTGTTCACCCAGGTTCAGATAAAATGTACCTGGATCTCAAACAACTCTCTTGGTGGCCCAACATGAAAGCAGAAATTGCTACATTCGTGGGCAAGTGTTTGACTTGTGCCAAGGTGAAAGTAGAATATCAGAAGCCCTCAGGTTTGCTTCAGCAGCCGCAAATACCTGAGTGGAAGTGGGAAATGATTACAATGGATTTTATCACTAAGTTACCCCAATCTCCAAGTAGTCACGACGTCATCTGGGTAATTATCGATCGGTTAACAAAATCCACCCAATTTTTGCCAATCAAAGAAAACTTCAAGATGGAGAGACTCACATGAATATATCTTCGAGAAATAGTTCGCCGTCATGGGGTACCTATATCCATTATCTCTGATCGAGATAGTCGGTTTACCTCAAGATTCTGGCAATCACTATAAAAGGCTCTCAGAACTCAGTTGGATATGAGCACAGATTATCATCCACAGACAGATGGACAGAGTGAGAGAACGATCCAGACATTGGAGGATATGTTGAGAGTCTGCATCATCGACTTCGGCACGTCACATCTTCCCTTGGTTGGATTTTCCTACAACAACAGCTACCATACCAGTATCAAGGTTGTGCCATTTGAATCCCTCTATGGCTGTAAGTGAAGATCCCCTCTGTGCTAGGCTGAGGTGGTGGCACGCAGCTAGCCAAGGGTCAAGTCCCCGATAGCACTCTCACAGGTCCTGAGATCATATGAGAGACAACTAAAAAGATCGTACAAATTCAAGAACGACTGAAAGCCTCTCGAGATAGACAAAAGAGCTACGCTGATAAGAGACAAAAACCCTTGGAATTCCAGGTTGGTGATCGTGTCCTTTTGAAGGTCTCACCCTAGAAAGGTATGATACGTTTCGGAAAACGTGGAAAACTAAACCCAAGGTTCATTGGACCCTTCGAGATCCTTGCTAGGATCGGTCCCGTAGCATACAAACTTTACCGCGAGAACTCGACAACATCCATCCCATCTTTCACATGTCAAACCTAAAGAAGTGTCTGTCCGACGAGACACTTGTGATTCCCCTCGACGAGATCGCACTAGACGAGGGTCTGCACTTTGTGGAAGAACCTGTCGAAATCATGGACCGGGAAGTAAAACGTATGAAGCAGAGTCGCATCCCGATAGTAAAGGTCCGCTGAAATGCTAGGCGGGGGCCTGAATTCACTTAGGAGCGCGAGGATTCAATGAAGCAGGAGTACCCTCATCTATTTCCAAGTTCATGAATTGTACTCTACTCTTGAATTTTGGGACGAAATTCCCTCTAATGGGGGGATAATATGACAACCCGGAACTTTCTCATTGTACATCTAGTCAATTCAATTAATGTTAAACTTGTTCTGATAACTTCTATCTCTGTTTAAGAGTTCATTTGAGTGTTCTAAGCTTGGGTACAGTCAAGGTTGAGGTTAGGAATGAGTCAACAAGTCGTGTAGAGTCAAAAGCAGGCCATACACCCCTTTTGGAGGAGTGTGCGGCCGCAAACATGGGTGTACGGTTGTACACACCTCTCATGGCCACATGCCCACTCTTATATAAAGGGTAGACCCCATTCCTTTCACATCCTTGCAGCACACAATATCATTTCTCTCAAGCTTCTTCAACCACAAACCCTCCCAAGGCTTAAAAAACGTGAGTAATCCATCCCTTAGCTTGTTGTGCTTGAAGAACCACTTGAATTAAGCATAGAATCATTGAATACTGTCATGTTCTTCATCTCTTTGAAGGAGTGCAGCCGTACACCCACTCAAGGTGGCCTCATACTCCTAAAAGACCATCCAAAGTGAGAGTTGGACTTCCATATTCGAGTTGGACATGAACCTAGCTTTGCTACACCTTAGAATTGGCTTTTTGGACATCATCATGTGGGGTGTACAACTGCACACACCTGTATACGGCCGCACACACCCTTGTGCGGCAGCACACTCCTTGTGTGCGGTCTTGTGTGCGACCACACACACACCCTAGGACCACAAACCCACTTCTAGGACCCTTAACTTGCACTACCATCGAGTATAGGCCTAGAACACTTCATGGATGCAAGTATGGACCTTGAAAACACCACAAAGGCACCACTGATCATGAGTGTGCATCCGCACACCACTTGGGCCACACACACCTTTAAGGTTGCCATACACCTCCCTCATGCAATCCTTTAAGGTCCTAACACTTAGTGCAAGTAGTTCCAAGTCCCGAGAGAGGTTCTCCATCACATCTACTAGTGAAATACCCTCATTTGACTCATTTATGTGTCATTACGTGTTAATTAGGATCAAATTGTGTTCAAGGCTTCACTTGAACATCCAACTTTCCGTATCGATCCTTCAATCAAACCACTCGCTTAAGGTGAGTTCATACCCCTACATGTTCCGTGTTTTTAATGTTTTCAGGGGGAATACAAGCCAAACTCAAAGAATTTTATTAAGTTTAAACTTATTAATACAGTCTAACGATTTCCATGTTCAATAACATATTTGGATATTTTATCCCCTTTTTGTAATATGTTGAGCATAAGGGAAACTTTTATTTTGGAAATCTGACTACATAGCTTTCAAAAAGGTTTTTACAAAGCATTTTCCTTATCAACTCTAATAAACTATAATTAGTATAGTTTGGGATAACCCTCTAGGCAGTCTCTACTAAATCAGATTTCAAGGATGAATATGAATAAACTATGGCAGATTTAGTTTATGTTATATATTTTCTCACAAGTATAAAGTACTATTATTTAAGGATATTTATTGTTTTTATACTGTCTCTAGCTAGTAAAATAGATTATACGGAATTGTGAAGCTCTACTTCAATATTATACCCTTAGTAGTACAGTGTTAAATCCTATCTCAGTATAACCAGAGTCTCCTGGAGGGAGAGCGTGAGATTTGTGAATAGATCTATTCGAGACTGACAATCCCACTCCTAAACTGCTACCTACAGTTAGACAGGCATGCCTAGGGTGGAAAAATGTCATTTAGCTTAACGCTTGATGAACGTTATAAATATCTCTAGGTCATATCAAGTATGGTTATACGACTCGCAAATAAGTATAAACTAATTTTGGTTTACGGACTCTACTCTTCATTGTTTTATTTTGAGTAATAAAACTACTTTCATAAAAAATACTATAATAGTAATCATGGATTTCTAAATTTGCATCTCTACCTCTAGTACGGTTAACCTGTTTTTAAGGAAAATATGGGATTTTTCCTAGGATGACGCTAACATTTCTAAAACTGATGGTTTATTTTCTACTAATAGATACTCTTTCAACACTACTTTTTATAAGAAAATATGGGATTTTCTTGAGGAACACTTTTCAAAAGAATCAAAGAACGTTTTCCACTAAAACTAAATTCTTATGAACTCACCAGCTTTATGCTGATATTCTTTCAAATTGCTTGTATTCTCAGGAAATAGGTAGACAGGTACTTCTTGGATTTAGAGGAGCCGGAGCAATAAGAGTCATATTTTTATAATTCTACATACTTTTGGTGTAATTAAAACAAGTTTTACACTAATGTAAACATTTTCATATATATATATATATATATATATATATATATATATATATATATATATATATATATATATATATATTCAATGTAATGGTTGTGTTACTATGATTGTTATTATACAATGGTGGTGATGCTAAACATGACGTCCTCCACCCCGGAACGATTCCGCCATCCTGGTTTCGGGGTGTAACAGAAGCATATTCCATCGGCGATCCAGAGTAAATCCCATAGGTAACCAGAAACAAATAGTTATATCCTTTATCTAAACCAACAGTCCTCGAAGGATAAAATGGAAAAACATAATCTAACTCACTAAAATTTCATGATTTCTTCAGAACAGGCAGAATTTTAAATAGGGTTCATGATCCATCTCGTTAAACATTTTGATCAATTCCTCAAAAAAAAAAAAGGAGACTGGTATTGATTTGCAACCTGTAAATGAAGAATTCCAATGGAACCCTTCTTCATCAAAGAGAAATTCTAACTAGAAGCGAAGTGAAAAAAATTGAATCACTCTTTTCCTTGTATTTGCATAAAACTAAGCAGCTTAAACAAGGTTCATAGGAATTTCTTTACTACATAAAGATCATAGGCCAATGGGAAAGATATGACAACCTCCACCATCACTTAAAGATCTTTGGGAAACTTAGAGTAGTTTGTAGAATCAAACATAGCAAAAAAGTTGTTCTTGTGAGAAGTCATGATGATGACTTCTTCTTTAAATATTGGATGTTGAACATGAGCATTGGATTCAACCATTATTTAAAGTTTGAGTGTGATTTTGAGATTTGAAATTGCTAGAGTTCTTGAGAGAATTTTGAGAGATGAGACATTGAAAGCTTTGTGTGTATCTTTTGTCCTTCTTGCACGTCCCTAGTATTTTCACAAATAGAGTCCTCAACAAGATTTTTGTTTCCTAATAGCATGGCAATTGAGTGTAGCTTTTGTCCTTCTTTCATGTCCCTGATATTTTCACATATTTGTACTTTTATCAGTTCATGGCTTCTTAAGTTTACAAGCATGCTTTGTAGTTCCTTAGTTTTGATATTTTCACTATTTTTATAACATCAACATGATGTTCCCTATTTTCATTAAGTGAATCAAGAGACTTTAACATAAGTTAAAATTATATGTTAATGAGTCACTCTTGTAAGCAAAGAAGTTTCATACATGTGCTAAAAGATGTTTTCTTTATTAACCTTAACCTCATCATAACCATCGTAAGAAACTTTTAAAGTATTCAACATCTCTTTTTTCAAGTTGCAACTATATGGTACTCATCATAGGGTAAAAGATTGTAGATTGAAGCTCTAGTTGTAAAGTCAAGATTGACACTTCATCTTTTCATCTTCAATCCATTAGGTTATTGGAGTTATGCCCCTTCTAAGAGGCACTCTTGCGTTAGGGATGACTTATGGGATAGGGATGCATTTTGTAACTAGAAACCCGACATGGAACCGAAACCGGGACTAGTTAGAATCGAAGTATGTATAACAAAGATGGGTATCGAGTTTTATTACTAGTATTCTCCAGTTTTTGGGTTTAGGCCCATCGGGTACCGGGTAAATAGGGTATTAGAACCAGAACCGGTAATTTAAAATGGGATTGGGATAAACCTGGTACCAGAATTGGAACCCGATATCTAAAAGTTTTTTTCTATTCCACATGATGATCGTCTACACCCACAACATCAACATTAGACCGAATTTTTTTCCGTACCATCGACGATTTTTTCCCTTCTGCTCTCATCATTATTTGTTTTGTCCTTCTGTTGCCATCGATTCCTTTTAAAACGATAGGACATCATATTGAATATGTTTGATTATCTTCTTTGGTCGACTTTTAAGAAAATTATGTTTGGCCTCTCTTATTTCTTAACTCGTTAACATAACCCCTCTACTTATCTTTGAATTACTTCCATTCTATAATTGGTATGTCTTTTTTATAGAAACACTTCTCAATTGTTACAAGACTAAAAAAGAAACTACATTGTTTAAACCAATTTTACCTGATTTCATATCCGGAACTGGACCAAAATCGGTTTCTGTATACCAGTCCAATTTATGGTTCAAAAAGGTTTTGGGTTTCCAAATCCGGGCCGATTATGGACCCAATGATATCCCTACATAGGAAGATAAGACTTGTCGGTGATTATCTCCAATATGTCGTAGTCTATTGTTTCTCGCACCACGAGAGACTTGTCAAGTCCCATTGTGAAGTTTTCATCAAACAAAGCAACTTGTTTTCAGGGTTTGATTGAAAGGAATCCAAAGAAGACATGACGATTACAAGATTCATAGATCAGTTTGGTTAATCCTAAAAAGCGCTTTGATACCACTTTTTAGTCCCAAAACATGCAATTACAATAAAAAGATAACACTTCGATAAAAAGACAGTTTGTAGATACCAAAGATTAATCTGAAACATATCTCTTTTAGATACTAATAATTTATCACAAAGAATCTACTAGCATATTCTCACAAAAATACATAAAAAGATAATCAGCATAACATATATATTGATAATAAACCATTATAGCAATCTTATACGAATCGGAAATCTTCTACATCTTTAAGTTTTATCTATATCTTCCCATTTGAACTTCAAACAAGCTCCATCTTCTATATCTTCATGTTTTATCTATAGCTTCCCATTTGTCAACTCCAATATTATATTAAAACACTTTTGATATAGAACCTTAAATTCGTTGTTGACTTTTTTGGGTTCCTATGTTATCGACTAAGTGTTTATTTGTATGAGGAAAATGGTTTACAATGAAAAATGTTTTTCTTAAAAAAATGAACTTATTTTAGCTTTAAATGCTCTTGGAAAAGTGCAATCAAACCACATTGAATAAAAAATAACTAGAATTTTTATATCCATCAAACTATATTGGAATCTACGATATAGTTTTAAAATAAAATTAAAAAAAATAAAAAAATAAAAATAAAAATAAAAAAAATAAAAAAAAAAAACACTAATACATATACAAACAATTTATTTTGATGTTCATCAAATTTGATTAGAAATTGGATTCAAACAGAAATGAATCAAAAATAAATGAACTGAGCTCATAGGGCCCATATTATGACAACAATATATGGTAATGGCACCGATTATTTATTTATAAGGTTCTTGATAATTGATATAGCTTGTGTCTTTGCTTATGATAATTATTAGGGAACCAATTAATTATTTATGAAAATTGAATCTGTTGTCATTTACTATCTGATTCACTAATTAGCTTACAAAATAGGTAGATATATCTAACGTTTCGTTTGGCTTTCCAGATATCTAACAAAACTCGATCAATTTAGGTTCTGTTTATCACACCATCATAGAATTTATTTTCTGATTTTCTAAATTGTTATATTTGTAAAACCAAAAAATAACATATTAAAAAATATATATACTTAGACTAACATATATATACTTAAATACAATAATCTGACCATATAATAAGTTTACAAATTTTATTCTATTAACATCTATCATAGTTTAATACATGTCGATGACAATATAAATCAAACTTTAAAAAATTAAATGGATGCAACCAAAAACAAGCAAAGGCATAAGGGGCACTTTAATCAATACCAAAAGGTCCATACTCCATACTACATTAAGGCTCAAGTTATGGGACTATCTTCAAAGTACCCACATGACTAATTGACTACCCTACAATAAAACCACAAAATAGTGACGTGGCCTCTAATTCACCAAAAATAATAATAACCCAAAAAAGAGCCTATATTAATTAACACTATGAACCTTATAAATTTACAATTACCAATAAAAATGTAACACGTTAACAAAAGAACATGGACCCTTGAACATCCTCATGCAACTTGGGCAGCTCGGGCACTGGTATACTTCCTACTGAACTAATACTTTCCGCCAAATCATCAAACTTTATAAACTGCCCGACTTGTTGGGCAGCAAGATGAGCGTACGACACCGGAGCCACTACAAAATATTACATTTTTAGTCCCTAAGTATATTTGGTTTTTGTAATTTTGGTCCTTATTTAAGGTTTTATAATGTTTTTGGACCATAAGTAAAGTTGATTTTTGCAATCTCATTTTATCTTGAACAAGGACCATAATTGAAATTTTAGCAATACTCAGGGACCAAAAATGTAACTAAGTATAAATAATTATGCAAAGATGAAGATGGTATATACCGATTGACGTTGCAGAGCTACTTCTTTGATACCTGTGACACAATTTTAAAAGTTATCATTTTATTGTGATTTAAAATATATTTATGTTATAAGTAAATCATATATATATATATATATATATATATATATATATATATATATATATATATATATATATATATATATATATATATATATATATATATATATATATATATATATATATATATATATATATATATATATATATATATATATATACTTACACATATGATAAGGAAAGGATTAGATTTTGGAGGTGATCAGGAGAGAAACCGATTTCATCAAGCAAGACATGATAGTGAGCAGGACGGGAAGTGCCCTGCAAAATTATTTAATATTTTCATTGAATAAAATAATAATAATATAAATATAAATAAATAAATAAGAAAAAGAATTTAGGAACTTACAATCATTCCTGATTGAGCACACATGTAAAAATCATAGTTTCTTGGATGCACAATTTTACTGTCTACCACAGTACCTAATAAGATGGATAATTTGAGGGTTTTTTTTTTAAATAGAATTAAATAGTTTTTTTTTTTTTAAATAAACATAAAACATTAAAATAAAAAAAAAATAAAAAAATAAAATAAAAAAACAAACAAACAAACCAGAAGGGACATTTTCAGGGGCATTAGCTTGGAAGAGCTTTGTGTGGTGATTCTTTTGAGCGATAATTACTGTGAATTTAGGAACATCAACTTCACCAAGATACTGGTAAGCCTGTTGTATTTTATAATATCAAATCTATCAAATCATTAAAAATAAAATAATTTACAAAAATGGTCCCTAACTGTTGCTATTTTTTGCAATTTAGGTCGTTACTTGACGTTTTTTGGTTCTTATTCGATATTTCATAACGATTTTGGTCCACTTTTATCTACTTTTTACATTTATTTTATTAATAATTTGCATGTACAAATATTTTTAAAAAATCAAAAAAGGGTAATATCGTCATAATTTTACTTGAAACATGGACAAAAACGTTGGAAAAACTCATATGATGACCAAAACTGCAGTAGAAACTATTTTGGGACCAAAATTGAAAAAAACTGAAATATTCAGGGACCATTTTTGTAATTTACTCTAAAAAAATCAAAATATGAAAAGTTATTAAAATTTTAAGCTTATTAAACATACCTTGATCATTTGATCCAACTCAAAATTTAGAACTTGACTGAACTGTGATTGGCTCACGCCATCCCTTAAAAAAAAAATAATAAAACATTAAATAAAAGAAAAGTAGCATATTTTTATAAAAAATAAGAAAGTAAAAAGACAAATAATACCTGAATACTATAATTTGAGTTGGTTTCCGTTGATTGCTTGTTTGATAAAATTCCAAAAGTAGTTCACTGTGCAAGACAAATATTATGTCAATACAAAACACATCAGGAACAAAAAAAATAATTAACAAATGATTTGATCAAGAGTAAAATACATTTTTGGTCCCTGTGTATATCTGATCTTTGCAATTTTGGTCTAGAAAAGTCTTTCATTGCAAATTTGGTCCTTATTTTATGTTTCATAACAATTTTAGTCCCTAAATCGCTAAATCCAACTACACGTTTATAAATGGCCATTTTACCCTTGGAAGTTATATTAATATATATTGTATGTTGTTCAAATATAAAGTTATTAATATATATTAGTAATTTAAATTTAATATATCGACATATTCAATTTACAATAGACTAAAAATATTATAAATTAAAAAAAAAAAAATCATATGTACATTTTTAACCTAAATTAAAAAATAAAGAGAACTACAAAATTGCAGATTGCCCCCTATGATGTATGATTTTTATCAGGTCTGGTCCGGGTGATCCAAGGGCAAAACGGTCATTTAAAAAACAAACACACAGGTAGTTGGATTAGAATTAACGATTCAAGGACCAAAAATGTAATTTACTCTTTGATAAAACTTTAAAAATAAAAAAAAAATTTTAAAAAATAGATAAAATTCATGAAAATAAGGGATTTAATACCTCATTATGCCATCATCTGTACCATCTGCTTGTGGTTTAAACAAACCTTCAATCATTTCCATCTTTGATGATTGAGCCCTTACAGATGCTTTATATCTTGATATCAATGGCCATGATATTGATCCAACAACCTATAATTTTAAATATAAAAAAAAAAAAAAAAAAAAAAAAAAAAAAAAAAGACCATAAACATACAGCCAATTTTTGCAAATTTTGGTTCTCTTACAAAAACCCCAAATAAGGATCAAATTTGCAAAAATCAACTAACCTTAGGGACCACTTTTGTAAATTACTCAAAGTTACAAAAATAGACCATGAGCGTATAGCTGAGGCTTAAAAATCTTGGTTCTCTTATAAAAAAAACTTCAAATAAAGACTAAAATTGCAAGACAAAACAATTTGGGACTAAAATTGCAAAAACCAGCAAAACTCAGGGACCATTTTTTTAATTTAGTAAAAGTTATAAAAAATTAAAACAGTACCGCAGCAATTGAAGGGATATCGGATCGACCCGGCGACCCGTGAGAAACATCCATCCCCATTATCATTGTTGGAGTGTCATTTATGAGGGGTATGCAGCCTTCAATTGCTAATAAAGAATTAATCCCACCAAGCTTAAAATGTAAAAAACAAAAAAACAATTAATTTAAGTTCTAAAAACAATTGAAAGATGTAAAAAAGTTCAAAGATTTACATTAAATACCTTGGAATTAATTTTCAAAAGCACATTTGTGAGATATTGGTCAGTGATTTTGACTGGGCACATGCATTGTGTAACAACTCCATAATCACTTAAACATTTTTTCTTCCAAGGACCTTCACACATTAAAAAAACACAATATATACTTTACATTTATTCACCCATTATAGCAATATAGCTAAAATAGAGTTTATATTTTATACCATATAAGTCAGAATTTTTTCTTTCTGGCAATATGCAAAGGAGAAATTGAGGGGCACCAGGGAGTTTTGCTAAAATTTGGTCAAACATTTTTTCCACACGAATTACAGGGCCAAATTTTCGGTTTTGTGGGTCTTCTTCCATTAGTGAAAATGGGCGATCAATAATCTGATAATCAAAAATCAAAATCAAAGTCAAAGTCAAAGCAAAGAAAACAAAAGTAAACATATCTTTGACTTTGACTTTGACTTACGATTCCTTTATTTCTTCCACAATTTATGAGCTCCCGTGAAAGATAACTTGCATCACACCTGGCAGAAAAATTGACAACTACCCATTTTTCGATTTTAATGGGAGTGAAAAGCTTCTGCAATAAATAAAAAATTCAAATATATAAAGCAGAAAAAAAAAAAAAAAAAAAAAAAAAAAAAAAAAAAAGATAATAGAAATATAAGTTGAAAGTAAAAAGGGGACAACAGAATAAGAATAGAATACCTTGTTATTAAAGTTCCATCGCCCATTACGAGGACAAATGTCTTCTCCATTACCAACCTTCAACTGTAATTTCAAAAAAAAAAGTAAATGAGAAAAAATATCATGATGAATATATGAAATTACGGAAATACCCCTAGTACTATCACACAAACCTTTGGTGCATCAAGAACACGACCATCAACTTGAGCAAGTTGTTTCTCAATAGTGATTCCACAGGAAGCGAGTAAAGGGTCATCATCGTAATTATACTTTTTCATAGCCTGGTTATAAGTTAAAACAAAGGATAAATTTACGATAAAGGACACAAAGGATCAAAAGGGTATGATGGTAAAATATAACTTTACATCGGTTATAACTCGCATTTTTTCAGGAGGCTTTTGTCTTGATTTTTCAACTAAAGATGCTCTTTGTAGTGTAGATAATGCCTTTGTATACCGTTGAAGTGAAACAAGAGAACAAAGCTGGGGACAATGGCAAAATGGTAATAACATTAAAAAACATGGAAAATATAATAATATAAAAAATAAAAAGATAAAGATTCAACCTCCAAAGGCAAATAGTTAGGCTTCTTTGGTTTCCCAACATCAATGCAAGGTATATATGCAGAGTAAGTAATTTCAATTTTACGATGTTTGGTAAAATAATCCAACACTGTAATATTTATTGTCTTGTCATCATCATATGTCCCATCATCTTTTTTCACTCTCAAAGGAAACCTGTTATCACCATGTCAGCATAGGGGGGGGGGGGGTTATACACTTATAATACTCAAAAGAAGCGAAGAACAATAACTTACAATAATTGATTACAAGGTTTTTCACTCATCCCAGTGATCTTGAATTCCATGTTGTTGTGACTTGTTTTTATTCTCAAGTTTTTAAGCATTTTCTTGGCCTATTAAGTGTGAGAAAATGGTGTGTGAAACTGAAATTTAAAAATATATATATATATATATATATATATATATATATATATATATATATATAAAGAAAATGGTGTGTGTGTGTAAGTGTGTGAGTGTAACTTTTTTTATTTACCTTAACCCAGTCAATAGAGCGAAAATCGCGTGCATTTTGGTTGGATTTTAGAAAATCGATCACAGGTCCAGGAGTAAGAATCAATGTAGTTGATACATCTGAATAGACAAATGTATGAGCAATTAAACTAACAAGTGAGTGAGAGCTAAGAGGGGTATAATAGTAAATTCAATGGTCATATATACCCATATTTAGTGACAAACCACCATGTGTTGGATGAAAACTAGAATGAAATCCACGGCATCCAGTGACACCCCCTCCAATATCACTGATGTTTCTTGAGTCATCATGAAAGAATGACTGTTTGACCAAAAGGCATCCCCTGTATCCAACGTTGACTTTTTATTAAACTAGAAGAAAAGAAAACCCAAAAATAATATCACATAAAGCAGATAGTAGCAATAAAGAATGGAATTTAAAAGTAGTGCCTTTGAGCTGCTTGTTGTCTCAAGATAATATCAAGAACCCTTAAAGAATCTTGAAGTTTTTCTGGCTCTGCTCCTTGAAGGGCAAGATTGACCGAATTTAATGGTATTTTAGCAGCATACTTAATCTCTACTTTGAAAGTCTTCTCTTGAAAAGACAGTTTTGACCTTTTACCAGTTTCATCGTCAGAAGGGGTTCCACTACAAAAGGAATAACTTTATTTAAAATCTCCAAAATGTAAAAAAGAGATAGAATTAATGACAAGGTTGAGAAAGTAACAAACCGTTTTGCAAACGAATTTTCTAATACAACCATGAATTCAGATTGATTTTGTGGGAGAGGACCAACAGTGTAAAGACTCTTTTCTCCATCATATGCGAATTTTTTACCAGAAAGTTCAGATGAGTATGTTTGGTAAAGTTTGTCAAGAATTTTTCTCCCTAAAACTTTGTTCTCAATTGCTCTATCATCTTCAGAAGTGATGGAAACCTGCAACAATATGAGATTATATGAACTATATGTTTGACTTTTTAAGACTATAAAAGAATATGCTTAAAGCTTTAATCCCATAATACCATACACTATAGTGGTAGAATATCTCATCTGGATTCTTGATAGAAACTTTGAAGTGATTAACAAGCAATGGAATGTGTCTTCCACCACTTCCAAATCCAGGCCTATTGGTTATAGAACGTGTATGATGATTTGGTAGCTCTGTTTTGTCTTCAGGTTGTGTGTCATTTTGTTGTGGAGAACCACTATCATCTTCACTGTTTACTTTCTCCATCTTTCACATCCACAAGACTCCTTAGGGATTTGAACATATGGAAAAAGAATTAGAGAAACAATAACTAATAAGATGGCATAATGATTTTACTTTTACCTCCTAATAACAAATAGGAACAAAAGGTGATTCTTTTGAATGTTATTGGGGAATATAATGAGTTCACAATCAAACAGATTAGACATTAGAAGTCAAATACAAACTATGGTCATTCTCAAAGTTAAAAAGCAACACATTGCCCTAAAAATCAAACACTAAGTTAGTTAGGGGATGGAAGGAGCACAACTAATCATCGTTTCATAACCTAGTAAATGAATCAGAAGCTTGAACTATCAAAATTCAGTCATATCGTACAATGCAAACTTACGAACAAGTGTATTACGAAAAGAAAAACTCAAAATACCTATAAGTTATCAAAAATTCTACAATGCAGCCCGTGAAAATGGATCAGAGACCCAAAATCAGCTAAAAAATCATCTACAAACACATAAGAAAGTAAAAACTAACCATCATACGTATTACAGACAAAATATAGTGATCCTCGTCGAATTTTGGGTATACTTGTTACTAAAAAGAGGCAAAGGGTTAAAATAACAAATTAGAGCATAGAACATCAGCGGCAGCAGCAGCACCACGGATTCCGAACATTATCAAGCATTCAGGTGGATTTTAAAAGTATAGGTATATCAGTCACAAACATTACGAGAGATTGTATGGAGAGAGGTCAAAAAGGTAAAACTGAAAACGAAGATTATGAATTTTACCTTTTGACGATGACGAAATTGGGGTTTTGTTGAAATGTTTAGGGTTTTAGAGAAGAAAGGAGAAGAAACAGCGATGCACTCGGTGTTTGATTCTCTCTCCCGCTTCTTGTAGCGAGTCAAATCAGTCGTAGTGTTGATGGTAATGGTGCAGCGACTACGTCCCAACAGTTGCAGTAATTTTGTAAACCATTTTTCATGAAAATCGTCACGCAAAATTACTTTTTTTTTTTTTTTTTTGTAAACGAAACAACTTTTGAAATGTAATATTTATTGTAAACAATTCTCAAAACAATTTAATTTCGATACAATTTTTTGTAACATCATACGTGAATATATTACTTGATATAGGGTTTGTGAACGTTGTTCATTATTTTTGCGAAGGTATAGATTTTGGATGTATATAATAAGCTACAATTTTATTGAGAAGTTGGGGTTGTAAAATGAATGGTTTGTTAACAGTTAAAAGGTGAAAACATGTTTATGTTTGTTTTTAAACACTTAACTCGTTTACATTTTGTTTATAATGGGATAATGACTTGAAAGGGTAACGAACTTTCAACTTTTGTCACATTTAGTCACTAAACTTTTTTTCGTTATCTATTTGTCATTGAACTATTGAAACTGTTCACATTTTACCCTTATGACCGACTATTACCGGTCATAAGGGTAAAATGTGAACAGTTTCAATAGTTTAGTGGCAAATTGATAACGAAAAAAAGTTTAGTGACTAAATGTGAACAAAATCGAAAGTTTGTTTCCCTCTAAAAAGTTCAATGACTAAATGTGAACACACTTCCTGTTGTATTATGTTTTAGGAAAATTATTTATTTTTGTTTAATTGTAGCAACATTTGTTGATGAAGAAATCTATGAAATAAAAAAAACAAAATGAAACATCCGGATTTCCAGGTATCATAATTTAAGTATTTTTCTTTTGAGTTAGGAAGAGAGACTCAACGAGTTGACGCCTCAACTCGTCGAGTAAGGTCGCGACTGATGAATTGGATTAATGAATGGACTCGACGAGTCGGTGAGGCGATTCGACGAGCCCGCGTTGTTGGCAGAAACCCTAAATCTTTGGGCCCGAGCCATATTTAAAGGAACTTATGACCTTCAATTGCGACTACTTTTCCTATAAGTGAGAACCCTAGCGAGCTTGAGTGTGTAGAGTGAGAGGAAGAGTTATCTTGAGATTTTTGGTGTGATAGATCTGGACCCTTCTAGGTCCAGAGAGACGAGAATATGAAACTTTAGTAGAGTAAACCTTAGGGTTCGAAGTTATGAAGCATAACCTTAACCAGCAATGTGATGAAATAAAATGATGAGAGATAGGTGATGATAGAAAGGTGATGATAATTAGGTAAATAGATGATGATGAATATGTGATGTAGGATGAAAGGAGATACCATAACCTTAACCAGCACTGTGGCGATGTAGTCATCTACCAGAGTATAGATGGCGACCACGGACTATTCTAGACAGCCCAGTGGAAACACCAGCAGGCCCATAACTTGTAGGTGATGAATTACAATTTCAGGCGATATTGTAACTACGTATTCATGCGATGATACTCTAACCCCTTACTATGAATTACGAGTTCAGACGATGTTGTAACTATATATTCATGGGATGTCACAAATTTCGCATGCCAAACCAATGGTCATAATTCACATCAGTGAGAATGATCCATTTTTTTGTAAAACCAACATCAAATTGGAAATTTTGATTTTTTATTTTGGAAAATGTCAAACCATTGGTTTTTTATTTCGGTTTTGGTTTTTTGTTTTTTTTTTTAAAATATATTTTCAGGGTTTTGTTTTGTTTTTTTTTTTTATTTCATAGATTTCTTCATCAACAAATGTTGCTACAATTTAACAAAAATAAATAATTTGCTAAAACATAATACAAGAGGAAGTTTGTTCACATTTAGTCATTGAACTTTTTAGAGGGAAACGAACTTTCGATTTCGTTCATATTTAGTCACTAAACTTTTTTTCGTTATCTATTTGTCATTGAACTATTGAAATTGTTCACATTTTACCTTGTTGCCGGTCATAAGGGTAAAATGTGAACAGTTTCAATAGTTCAATGGCAAATAGATAACGAAAAAAAGTTTAGTGACTAAATGTGACAAAAATTGAAAGCTCGTTACCCTTTCAAGTCATTATCCCGTTTATAATTGGTTAATTTTTTTTTTTTTTTGAAAAAAGTATCATAAATGGTCCCTGTGGTTTTCCCAAATCTGAACTTTAGTCCTCATGATTTAGAAACGTCATAGCTGGTCCATATGCTTTCAAAACTTTTGACGATTGGTCCTTAACTGAAAGGTATTTTCGTCATTTCACTACCACGGTGACCATTTATGATGCTTTCTTTTATTTTATTTTTAATAAATGAAATAATATACAAAGAGGGTCTCTCTCTCATATGAACACCACCGTAATCCCTAAAATACTACACATGTTCTGAATTTTGGGTTCTTGAATCTATGTATAGGAAAGGAAGGAAGAAACTTTGTGGTTGCTTATAAGGAGGTGGGGATTCAGTTAATTGGTACAAACAATGGGGAAAAGGAATCCTCGTCTTCATCAGGTCGATGAAGAAACAAACGAACAGAAGGAAAAATTAGGAATCTCCAGTGAGGCTGAGAGATCATAAGAAAGGGCAGGCGTCGACCTCCGGCTGCCCTCGTGGGTTCAATCTTCGTCTTATTGGGAGGGAGAAGTACGAACAAAATAAGCAAATGAGGTGGTCTAGTGGGGTTTAACAGATCGCGAGGAGGGAATAACTGATCCCCAACGAGCCTTCATATTCGCCCTGGTCATCGTCTTCATCTGATTGGAATTGAAATCGAACGGAGTGGTCAAAAGTGGTGGTCCGGCGATTGAAATCGATGAAGAAGATGGGCTACTGGATTTTTTGATAACCCTTATCTTGTGTGTTCGTTTCTAGCTAACACGAAAAGGGGAGGGAGGATTTTGGCCCTCACCTGTTTGAGAAAGAACTGGACAAAATCAGAAGTCGAGTGGAGGCGTGGGACCTCGTCTTCTTTAGATTGAAGGATAAGAGAATGAGAACAACGACATAGGGTGTTTGGGGGTTGAGCTTCGACAAGAAAGGATATGTTGGAGGTTGGGATGAAGGCAACAACCTCCTCTCTCTCTCTCATATTCGCATTTTCCTGTGATCGGAGGACCACCCACCTCCGGTGGGTGAGTCTTGGCAGTCTAATGAAGAAGAAATGGGGACAACAATATCAAGTATCGGGGGTGTTTGTGATGTTTTAAACAAATAAGACAATAGAAGAGAGAGAGAGAGAGAGAGAGAGAGAGATAGAGGGGTGGGACCCTCTTTGTATATTATTTAATTTTTTTTAAAGTAAAAGAAAGCATCATAAATGGTCTCTGTGGTAGTGAAATGAAGACAAAACCTTTCAATTAACGAACAAAACTTAATGGAGTTAGCAATAAGGAACAATCATCAAAAGTTTTGAAAGCACAGGGACTAGGTATGACGTTTCTAAACCACGATGACTAAACTTCAGATTTGGAAAAACCACGATGACCATTTATGATGTTTTTTTTTTAAATTAAATATAAAGGTTAAAATATTTAAAAATTTGAATTTATAAGAAAATAAGAAAAATAATAATTTATTATAATGGAAATGTTTTTATATCTTTTAGATATAAATGTGAAAATATTTTAGAATTTTGAAATTAAAAGGTAAGTTTATTAGTGAAATTAATATACATTTATTACAACATTTATTGCAATTATTACATTAAAATATTATATGAAATTTAATAAAATAAAAAAAAAACTCATAAATGATATGTGGAAAAAATATAATTAAAAAAATCACAAAATAACATTTGACAAATTGAATAAGAGTATGACAAGTATATATATATATATATATATATATATATATATATATATATATATATATATATGACAAAATTACATAAATGGTCCTCATGGTTGACAAAATCGATCAGTTATGGTCCTTATGACGAATTCTTTACACAGATGGTCCCTGTGGTTTCAAAATCTTACAAAGACGGTCCTTTTGACTAACAGCGTTAACTTTTTCAGTTAATTTTTATGTGAAATGACATATTTGCCCTTCATGCATAAGGACGCTTTATGTAATGTGTTTCTACCATAGGGACCATTTATGTAATTTTCTCTATTATTTATTATTTTTTTTATTTATTTTAATTATATATTTAAGGATTTAGATTTGTTTAAATTTATTGTTTTATATATATATATATATATATATATATATATATATATATATATATATACATGCTAACATTTTTTAACGTTTTGCTCAAATTATTTTTTCTAATCTTTTTGATATTTTCTTCAAATAAATTTATTAATGTTTTTTATTTTGACGTTTCATTCGAATATTATTTATTTATTTATTTTATTTTTTTGACGTTATGTTCGAATACATTTTTCAACTATATAACGTTGTATAATTATTATTTTTGTAAACTAATTTATTAACATTTTTTTATAAAAAAGTGTAAAATGTATGTTAAACGTGAATATAATTAATATAGATTAGGTAGACATAGGCTAAGCTGAGACCGCCTCACAACGTTGCCGAGAACGACGAGGTCATTTCACATTAGATTTAAATGTAATTATTTCGAGTTATTTTTTTTTTGTTTTGTTTTTAGCAGTGTTGTAAAAAATCACAACACAAGGGTCTCTAATCGGTCAGGTAGCGTTTAGGGATTAATCTGAGTTTAAACGGGCCTAATTGTAATTTTTTACAACACTACTAAAAACAAAAAAAATAAAATAACTCAAAATAATTACATTTAAATCCAATGTGAAATGACCCGGTCGTTCTCGGCAACGTTATGAGGCGGTTTCAACGTAGCCTATGTCTACCTAATCTATATTAATTATATTCACGTTTAACAAACATTTTACATTTTTTTTATAAAAAATGTTAATAAATTAGTTTACAAAATAATAATTATGCAACCTTATATGGTTAAATATTTGAATTAAAAAGTAATAATTATATAACCTGATAAAAGAAAAAAATGAAAACATAATTGAAAGTGAATTAAGTTAAGAATTATAATTACAATAGCCGTGAAATCCTTTAACAAATATAAACATACTATATGTTGAAAAATGTATTCGAACATAAAGTCAAAGTAAAAAACATTAATAAATTTACTTGAAGAAAATATCAAAAAGATTAGAAAAAATAATTTGAGCAAAACGTTAAAAAATGTTATATATATATATATATATATATATATATATATATATATATATATATATATTAAACAATAAATTTAAAAAAATCTAAATACTTAAATATATAATTAAAAAAGATAAAAAAAAATAATAAATAATAGAGAAAATTACATAAATGGTCCCTGTGGTAGAAACATATTACACAAAGCATCCTTATGCATGAAGGGCAAATAAGTCATTTCACATAAGACTTAACTGAAAAAGTTAACGCCGTTAGTCAAAAGGACCGTCTTTGCAAGATTTTAAAACCACAAGGACCATCTGTGTAAAGAATTCGTCATAAGGACCATAATTGGTCGATTTTGTCAACCATGAGGACCATTTATGTAATTTTGTCTATATATATATATATATATATATATATATATATATATATATATATATATATATTAGAGAGGAAATAAACTAATATGAATAATATTTTTTTATTACGTATAGTAACACAATTGATCTTGTTCGTTATTTTTGTTTGTGCCGTTTTGTTTTTTAGTGATCTTTTATGTTGTTTATATTTATTTAGATTTTGTTATATTTGTTCATGTCCGGAAAACATCTCAACAATTCTTGTAGTGACAAAGGATAGAGGAATCTCCAACAACTCTCATAATGACAAACTATAGAAGAATAAGAACATGTAAAAGGTCCAAAACCGAAGAAAACTCTTGGGCCTAAGAGGATGAGAAGCATGTCGTAGTTTGGGCAAGGCCTTTCATGGGTTGGGAACCTTTCTTCGGCCCATGGGAGTTGGGCTAATACGCATTTGTGGCCAAAATTCTGACTTGGGCTATTCTCCTTATTTTGGGTTTTGATCCATTTGGTGCTAGAGGTTGCTTTGCGGTTAAGGTTCATAATTTTTAATCTTTATATATATTATAAGAGAAACTTGATGATATAATCTTCAACAATCAGGATCATTCATTGTATTTTCTTGATTAATTTCAACCATTGGATCATTTTGATGATGTCATATAAAATAAAATAAAATTAATATTAACTAAATTAAGTTGACTAAGTTTGGAAAGTTGAAAACTTATTAATGGTGACTGAAATTTTTAATTGGAATCTATACAAGTGAAATAAATGTCGGTATAATTATCAAAACATAAATATGGTTCCTTCCTTTTTAAAATCAAGTAATTTGTATATACCTTTCATAATTATAGAATTTGAAATCAAAGAATTCAAAATAGTGTGATATGAATCACAATATTTATTTCTTCATATCCTTTCCAAAATCGTTGTTCAAAATTATGTTAAGTATATATTCTCATTCAGTTGTTATCACAATTTCGTGAAATTTGGACTTTATAGCATCACGTTCGAATACCAGCTTCATAAGGTTAGCAATTTTTTTGATTTACTTATTAATTTCTTACTTTTGATTATAGTTTATGTGTTCAGTATATATATATATATATATATATATATATATATATATATATATATATATATATATATCAGTGACATATTAATGGGTTTTTGATAAACGGATTTTCTATTCTCTCTCTCTCTCTTTATCTCTCTCTCTCTCCCTCTCTATGTGTGTGTTTGGATTGGATTAAGTAAAATTTAGTTTAATTGATTATATGTTAATTGGATTGGATTATGTGTTTGGATTGGATGAAAAAATAAATAAAGAAAAGTAAAAATATAGTAGCTTCCAGAAGGGTTTAGTGTCTATATATTAAAAGAAAAACTTGATGACATCACCTTCAACAATCAGGACCATTAATTATGTTTACTTGATTAATTTCAACCATTGGATCATTTTGATGATGTCATCATAAAATAAAATAAAATTAATATTAATTAAATTAAGCTGACTACGTTTGGAAAGTTGAAAACTTATTAATGGCGATTGGAAAATTTAATTGGAATGTATTGAAGTGAAATAAACGTCAACATAATTGTCAAAACATAAATATGGTTCCTTCCTTTTTAAAATCAACTAATTTGTATATACTTTTCATAATTATAGAATTTGAAATCAAAGAATTCAAAATAGTATAATATGAATCACAATATTAATTTCTTCATATCCTTTCGAAAATCATTGTTCAAAATTATGTATAAGTATAATCTCATTCAGTTGTTAATTGTTATCATAATTTCGTGAAATCTGGACTTTGCAGCATCACATTCGAATAACAGCTTCATAAGGTTAGCATTTTTTTTATTTACTGATTAATTTCTTACATTTGATTATAGTTTATGTGTTTAGTATATGTATCAATGACTTATTAGTGAGTTTTTGACAAACAATCCAAAGGTAAAAAAAAGTATATGTTCAGTATATTCTTGCTGTAAAAACTACTTTTAATTGGAATGATTTGTATATTCTTTAATATATATGTGTATGTGTTTCTCAATCAGCATATGCATTTTTGTCCAAAGGTAAAAAAAAAGGCAAATGTAATTTTGATATTGCAATATTATACATACTTGTTGTAAAATGACCTATTTACCTTTGTTGTGTGTGTTTGTGTATGTGTGTGTGTGTTTGGATTAGATTATGTGATTGTATTAGATGATGTAAATTTCAATTTAATTAGTTATGTGTTTGGATTTGATTATGTGTTTGGATCAGATGAAAATAGAAATAAAGAAAAGTAAAAGTGGAGTACCTTCTCAAAAAGTTTAATGTCTACATATATTATTTCTTCAAAATGACTTATTTACCCATGCAATAAAAACTACTTTTTTTGGGAATGATTCATATATTTCTTTAATATATGTTTGTGTTTGTGTTTCTCAATCAGCATATGGTTTTTTGTCCAAATGTAAAAAAAAGGCAATGTACTTTTGATATTGTCTTATTATACATACTTGTTGTAAAATGATTTGTTTACATTAAAATGATAATGCAGGTGTTATCATCCTCCTGCGTATGGCAAATATCAAAACTTGGGTGGTAAGAATATTTTTTTTCATTATACATGTTCATGTCATTACATTAATATTTTATTTATAAGATAAATTAATTTATAACTTTAATTGTTATTTACAGGTCAGCCTCAAGTAGGTAACTGTTTGTTTCGGTCAAGATTGCATATTAATGATGACATGTCTCACATTTCAAAATTCAAAAAAACATACGTCATTTATCATTAATTAATATTTTAATGTTTGTTTTTCCTTATTCTTAATCATTAATTATTTATATTGTTTAAATTCTTCATTTTTTTTTCTTCTTATATGTAGTATTGTTGATATGGATTTGAATATTAAGGGGATGTTTGGATTAGTTTTTTAGCTTATTGCTTATAGCTTATTTGTGGTGGGAATAAGCAATAAGCAATAAGCATGGGGAGGAATGCTTAATAAAATTAGTTTATTTAGCCTAATAAGCTGGATTTTATCCAAACACTAAAATTAGCTTATTGTGGGAATAAGCAATAATCACTTCTTTTTTTCCTATCCAAACACCCCCTAAGTCTTCCATTAGTACTACACAACTTAACACTAATACTGTTGTGGCTAAGGTAGAAGATTACTACCTCCATTTTCCAATCAAGAACATTGATGATATTCCAGATTACAATAAGGTATACTTAACAGTATTAATATTTTTCCATTAATTTTATAAATTTACAGCGCATAACACAATGAATATATATGATTTTTTTTTTATATATTTTTTTATAAAATAGGAAATTAGTTTGTCCATCATTGCTACTATCATCGGTTTTGATTTAAATGAAGACTGGTATTCTTTTTATTGTTGTGACTGTTCAAAAAAATTAAGTAAGAATGATGATGAAACCAATGCTGAACCATTTAATTGTGATGGTTGTGGTGGAGTTTCTGATGTTTACAGCAAGTAAGTTCATAATTTTACATTTGTAAAATTCTTGTGTCATTAATCTATATTCGAATGTTTCCAATTTTATTTCATTGTCCATTAAAGTGTCAATTTATAATTTTTAGGGTAGGAGTCGTAATTCGTGTTCAATATGAAACTGAGTCTGCTTTTTTTGTATTGTTTGATCGTCATGTTAAAAATATTATTCACCAGGGTAATAAGTGGCTGATGGAAAAAGTATCAAAGGTAGCGTTAATTTTTTTAATCGTCAACTCATCTCTTATTTTGTTTTATGATATTAATTTTTTTAATATATGTATTAAAGAATTGAATAAATTCATTTTAACCCATTAATGCATCCAATTCTTTTTAACATAAAAATTTGTCTACAAATATGTTCTTCAACGAGTTATACTTTTTTCATGTGTTCCCTCGTGTTTAACGCATGTTATAATCTAATATATATTAAAAGAGAAACCTGGTGACATCACCTTCAACAATCAGGACCATTCATTGTGTTTCATTGATTAATTTCAATAATTGGATCATTTTGATGATGTCATCATAAAATTAAAATAAAATTAATATTAACTAAAATAATCTGACTACTTTAGGAAAAGTTGAAAACTTATTAATGGTGACTGAAATTTTTAATTGGAATGTATTGAAGTGAAATAAATGTCAACATATTTATCAAAACATAAATATGGTTCCTTCCTTTTTAAAATCAAGTAATTTGTATATATCTTTCATAATTATAGAATTTGAAATCAAAGAATTCAAAATAGTATGATATGAATCATAATATTAATTTGTTCATATCCTTTCCAAAATCGTTGTTCAAAATTATGTATAAGTATAATCTCATTTAGTTGTTATCACAATTTCATGAAATCAGGACTTTGCAGCATCACGTTCGAATACCAGCTTCATAAGGTTAACATTTTTTTTTTGATTTATTGATTAATTTCTTACATTTTATTATAATTTATGTGTTCAATATATGTATCAGTGGCTTATTAGTGAGTTTTTGATAAACGGATTTTCTATTCTCACACACTCTCTCTCCTTCTCTCTCTCTGTATGTGTGTGTGTTTGTGATTGTGTGCTTGTGTGTGTTTGGATTGGATTCTATGTTTGGATTAGATGAAGTAAAATTTAGTTTAATTAGTTCTGTGTTAATTGAATTGGATTATATGTTTGGATTGAATGAAAAAAAAAAAAGTAAAAATAGAGTACCTTCTCGAAGGGTTTAGTGTCTATATATATTAAAAGAGAAACTTGATGACATCACATTCAACAATCAGGACCATTAATTTTGTTTGCTTAATTAATTTTAATCATTGAATCATTTTGATGATGCCATAATAAAATAAAATAAAATTAATATTAACTAAATTAAGTTGACTACGTTTGGGAAGTTGAAAACTTATTAATAGTGATTGAAATTTTTAATTGGGATGTATTGAAGTGAAATAAATGTTAAAATAATTGTCAAAACATAAATATGGTTCATTCCTTTTTTAAATCAAGTAATTTGTATTTACCTTTCATAATTATAGAATTTGAAATCAAAGAATTCAAAATAGTATGATAATGAATATATGTATGAATTTTTTTATATATTATTTATTTATTTATTTATTTATTTATGAAATATGAAATTGGTTTGTCCATCATTGTTACTGTCATCAGTTTTAATTTTGACGAATGTTGGTATTCTTTTTATTGTTGTGACTATTCAAAAAAAGTAAGTAAGAATGATGGTGATATTAATGTTGAACCATTTACTTGTGACTGTTGTGGTAGAGTTTCTGAAATTTATAGCAAATAAGTTCATAATTTTATGTTTGTAAAGTTCTTGTGCCATTAATTTATATTTGAATGTTTCCAATTTTATTTCATTGTCCATTAAAGTGTCATTTTATAATTTTACGGCGATGGTCGTAATTCGTGTTCAATATGAATATGAGTCTGCTTCTTTTGTATTGATTGACCATCATGTTAAAGATGTTATTCACCATGCTAATTAGTGGTTGATGGAAAAGATATCAAATGTAGGGTAAATTTTTTAATCGTCAACTCATCTCTTATTTTGTTTTATGATATTAAGTTTGTTTAATATATGTATTGAAGAATTGAAAAAATTCATTTTAACCCATTATTGCATCCAATTCTTTTTAATATAAAAAGTTGTCCACATATATGACATTCAACGATTTATACTTTTTTGTATGTTCCCCGCGTTTAACGCGGGTTATAATCTAGTAATACAAGCAAAATACATTCCAAAAGCTACAAAACCTAATCTAAATTATGAATTCTTTGATTCAAATATTACAAATCGAAACATATTGACAAATTTACAAATAAATAAGCATTATAGATAACACAATACTTGTTTTAAATCCAGTAATGATTTTTAATACATCAAAAAACAATATTTGTTTCGTGGCTAGGATTTTGGCTTCAAAGAGAGCTATTAGGGTTTTGACTCAAATAAGTTGTTAAAACTTTTATTTAATTGGCAGTTATGGATTTTTCTCAAAAGCCTTTGATGTCTATTAAATAAATCCCACTCCTCTAAAATAAGCAAGTTACATTTAAATTGATGAAAATCTCATAAATACAAACCTAAATAATAAGGAAACAGGGAATTTGTTTGACTGAGAGAGTCAACGATTGAGTTGCACAAACCCTTTTGACTGCCTTCCCTAACGCATAACCCAACACATTTGATACAAAAAATGCAACTACATTTTCAATCTGTAAATACATTCAACCTATTATTTTTGTTTTTTATTAAGGAAAAAATAATGAAACATAAATAGAATATGGTAAGTTATGTTAGAATGTTTTCTATACTTAATTATAAAAGAATAGCAATGTATTTTTGTTCTATAAAATCCTATTTTCCTTTTCTGTCTATTATGACATTGAACATTTAATTTTTTTTACGAAAGCGTATTGGTTTGGAAAATCTAGTCAATTATATTTATACCCAATGTACGGGATGTAGCAATAAAAACGACTTTAAAATTGGGTATGAAAATTATACATCTTTAAATGGTATTATTACCTCTCGTTAACAGAACCAGAAAGTTTATAATGATTAGGAAAACCTTGCAACCGTTCATTTTCAAGGATTGTAAGTAGTGTAGTTGTGCCTATCAAGGGAAAAAATAATAAAAAAAAAAACATAAATCTTAATCTTTGTAATTTAATATTTCAATAATTGTGAAAGGGTTAAATTTTACAAACCTGATTATGTGGCTCCACTCTACCCGCTTAAGCTTTGACAACATCATCTAGTGACGACCAAATTGCTTTGTTTTTTATTGTATTATTAACTTTTACCAACCAAAATCATTAAATGACAAAATTGCAAAAATGGTCCCTATACTTGTCAAAATTATGTGGTTTTGGTCCAAAATGGTTTCATGGTGCATAAGTGGTCCAATATTGGATTTTTTTAGTGATTTTAATCCCTAAACACTTGAAATTACTTTTATACCCTTATAGTTTATATTTTCTGTTTTTTAATTGCTGAAATGTTTTAATTAAATTAATTTAACTTAAAACAAAAAAATAAAAACCCAACTCACCCTTTCATCCCTGTCATAATACCAAGGAGGAGAGAATCCCAATCATCACCACTACCCTCCATCACCAGTGTCTGTAACCAGCGTTGGTGGCCTCCATTTTCACCGGAGTTACCTGGTTCGCCACCATCACCCTTTTATATATTTCTGCCAGACATCACTTAACTTCACTTCTTTCTATCTTTTTCAAATACACACACAAACACATAGTCTCAAGAACACCCACACCGGAAACCAACGACAATAGGCTGGAAACCCACACCACTAGTGGCCGGAAACCTACACCACCAGCTTCACTTCTTGCACATATGTCACCACTGCATCCTCTGTCCTACAAGCTCCTTCCTGTAAAATCTATTAACCCCCACAATCTCTTTACTCTAATACTCTACTTCACTCCCGACTTTTGATTTTGGCTCCTGAAACCAAATTGGTAACGATTTTGAGATCCGATTTTAATGAAAATTTCAATACATGGACTTTAATATTCGGATTTAAGTTTATCAGGAAGCATTATTGCAGTGAAACAAATCGACCATAAACAACTCCATCAATCTGGGTGGAGGTTAGTGCAGGCGGAAAAGGAAATGGGCGAGATGGAGGTTTGGGACGACAAACTTCTTGAAGGCGTAGTGTTTGGGATCGATTTGCAGGTCCATTACTTGGCATCGTTTTGCAGGTCCTCTACGAGACATCGATTTGCAACCCCTGTCTCACCTTCAAAATCAGTAGGTGTATGGTATAAATCGATCTCATTCTTCGGTACTAGAGGAAGAAGGAGGGCGACGAAGGCTGGTGACGGCAAAGTGAGTAACGGAGGCCGGTGACGGCACAGGGAGCTAAGGTCGCCGGTGTATGAGTGTTTTTTTGGTTGGATTTTAAAGGATAGAAAGGTAGAGTCGTAGAGGGAAAGGGATTAGAAGGGTACGGTGGGTTTTGTTTTGGTTTTTTAATTAAAATAATAAGGAATTAATTAAAAAAAATAAAAATAATAATTATTGAAGGGCATATTGGTCTTTTCATGTAGGGTATGGATCAAAACCACACAACAATGTGAACCATAGGGACTAAAACTACACAAGGTATCCAAAATTGGACCACTAATGCACCACCAAACGTTTTTGGACTAAAACCACATAATTTTGATAAACACAGGGACCATTTTTGCAATTTTGTCTCATTAAATTAAAAAATAAATCAAAAAAAGTAAAAATAATAATAATAATAATAATAATAATAATAATAATAATAATAATAATAATAAATTAGGGCTTTAAATTCATAGAAATGATCAATATTACTTTTTTGAAGTACCACCAACAAAGGTCGTAGAATAACTTGGAACTTGTATCATTAGCTAAAATATAATGACAAACATATATCTTGTAGCATCCGGGATTTTCCAGGTATTATTATTAATCATCTTAATTAAAGTATGGAATGGTTTGGTTGTGGGCTTTGACCTTTGGGCTTTATTAGAGGGCTGAGGAAGCTTCGTACGTAGGGCATACATTGCCCAGTGTGCTCGTGAGAGTGAACCGCGGAGGCCATGCACGTACGTCCAGCGTACATGTGCGACTCCTTAAACCCAAAAATTTAGAGTTTACTCCATATATAAAGAACATTACTCCTGTTTCTTCAGCCTCCCTTCACCCTTATACAGCCTCCACGAAAACCCTACCTTACTTTTGTGTGTCCTTGTGACTTGGGAGTTATTTGAGAGTATTTTGGTGTAGTTTTGGTGCTTTGGAAGAGAAAGGAACTTGAAGAAGGAGCAAGGATCCACCAAGAGCTTGTAGATCTAGAAGATTAGCACCATTTCTGACTTATTTGAGGTATCAAGTTCCAACACTGGCCATTATATTCTTAGATTTGTTTATGGGGTGTTTAAAGTTACTTTTGGACTCCATTGTTGAGGCTTATTACATCTTAATGATTTCAGACCATAATAGTTGTCCTTTTGGGCTCTTAGAGACACTAAGAGTCATAAAAACCGGACCTTGATGGTTAAGCCACAACCATGCAAGTGTTAGTGGGTCTTAAAGTTTGTTAAAAGGAACAAAATCATGTTTTGACCCCAACCATGCATGCAAGCACATAAAGTTCATGACTTTATGACTTAGGAGGTACTAAAGGGCCTGGATATGCATTTTGGATGTAAAGACTTAACGAATTAAGTCATGAATGAAGTCTCAAAGAAGTTGGCCAATACGTTGGGCGTACTCCTTGGTACACCGTGCGTACTGGGTCAACTCCCCTTTCTAATCAAGGCCAGCGTATACTGGGCGTACATGCCAAGTACGCCATGCGTATGCATGCAAAATGAATGTTTTGGGCCTTAATAAAATGGGCCTGGACTTTTGGGCCCTATGGCCCACTATGAAGTATAACTCTGGACTTGGGAATCTAAAATTAGAGTATTGGGCATATTGGGCTATAATTGGACCCTTTGGAATTAGTATATTAGGACTTGAAACTTTTTTGGTCCTTCTGGGGGTTAAGGCCCAATTAATAAATTGGGCAATTAGTGGGCCCTTAGAGAGTCCTTGATGGGCCATAGGAGGGTTAGGCTAATAAGCTAGAATTGGGACTTATGAATGTTCCAATCGGACCAAGGGGTAAAATGGTCATTTTACCCTAAGTAGCATTATAGATGCTAACTAAGTATTATTATGATTATGATAGCCGTGAGTCATCAGAGCAGCTGTTAGAAGTTACTTCTCGTGAGATTCGACACTCAGCTTGGCGAGGTGAGTTACCTTCCATTAGAAGTGGGTCCAAGGCCACAATGTCGGCCCACTAGTAGGAGTTCGTAATTTGATAATTGTATGTGTGATAATTATTTGGAATGCCGCTATATATTATGTTATATATGTCAGTATGTTATGATTTTATGTGGTAGTGGTAGGGGTGAAATAGTCTCCGGTATCCGGTTGAAATAGACCAAAGGAGAGGCGAACACCCAAATATGCTAGGCAACTATTCGGTTGAAATAGACCGAAGGGGAGGCCAACATCCAGATATACTGGACAACTATCCGATTGAAATAGACCGAAGGGGAGGCCGGCACCCAGATATGCTTGGCTAGATATGTTATTCTATGGTATGTGGTATGATTGGGGAACTCACTAAGCTTTGTGCTTACAATTTTCAATTTTGTTTCAGGTACCTCTTCAGTAAAGGGGAAGGAGACGGTACGATAGCAGCGCATCGCACACACATGATTTCCGCATTTTGAGATTCATGGGATTTGTACTATGACATTATGACTACTTTCTATTACAATTTTGAGATATGTGATTATGGTATGATAACTTGAAACGATGATGATGTTGTTTTCAAGTAAATGATTTTATAAGTATTATATTTAAAACGAAAATGTCTGGTTGTGAAAATTATGATGTTACATATCTGATGGTATAATTGCTCCTCCATAAAGTGAAATAAAAAAAACATTATATTTCAGATAATTTATGGCTAGTTTGAAAAAATGTTGAAACTTTAAGTGGATCATGGTCATGTCAATTGTAAGAGCAAGTGTTGGAATATGTTCATGTAAATTCAAAGCTTCCATTGTTCAGATTGTAAACTTATTTGCCATGCTAATCTTCAAATCATAGAACCAATTCACGTTTATTCAAGTAAACAACTAATCTTTGGCTTCAATAATTTATTAGAACTTGTGTTACCTTACCAGAACCATATCAGCAAAACATCCCCTATTTATTTCATATTTTCTGCAATCATGAAAAAACTCGATACATGTTTCTTCAATCTTGACCTTCTAGCAGATTTTTGGTTAGACTGCTTTCTCTTCTCTCTTCTTAGATCTTGATCATTCTTGTCAGTTTATTTGAGTAAGTGGATAGTATCACCATTGATGAAATGGTCACTTTAAAAGCATTTGCCCAAACAAATTAAAAATTATAAACTCAAATTTCCTTCCATCTAGTTACATATTGAATAATAATAATAATAATAATAATAATAATAATAATAATAATAATAATAATAATAATTAAAAAAAAACAAATTATACCTGAACATAATTTATATGCTAAAGTAAGGCGCCCCCTGTCCGGTAACATTTCAGTTTCTACTAAAACTAACCTCTTTCAAATTCATCTGCTTCAAAGTCGTAATGAAATGAAGGAAACAAATAACAACTGAGATTAGTATTTCATAAAAAAAAGTCACAGTAAAGGCGTATAATCTACCCAAAAATAGAACATTAAAAGTCACAGTAAAGGCGTATAATCTTATAGTGAGAAGACTCACCTCGCAAGTAGTAGCTAAATACCGCAACTCACACCCAACAAAGACTATTCCTACATGACACCTAACAACAATACATAGTACCCTCTCAGTATACAATCCAAAACCCTTAATTGATGTGACAACCGTTAATTTTAGTCAAAGGAAGTCAACAAAAGTCAACCAGGTCAACTCAACTCGTGATAGAATTTTAGGAGAAATGTGATATTCCCTAATGTTTCTAATATACTATTGACAATTTATAACACAAAGTACCTCTCTATTGTCAATTATCGAATATAAACCCTAATTAGAGTTAGTAACGTAACAATTCGATAATTCAATTTTATATTATTTAGGTATAAATAATATTCATAACACAATGTAGTGGAGTTCGTAAACCTTATACTACATGACAAATTCATAATAAAGGTTACATATACAGTTTTTTGGTGAATTCATCACAAAATGCGATAGATTCGATACCCGACTTAGTTACTCAAACGATAACGAAAAGAATTAAGAATTATCCTAACTTTCGTGTAATGAGTTATTATTTTTTATGATAGTGATTTTTATAATAATTTGAATTTAAATGATCCAAATTAAGTAAATATACATCATTTTTAGCGAACTTTTTATAAAAATCACAAACTTTGATCAAAATTACTCATTCTTTTATAAAAAATAAAAGAAACAACTTTTGTCTTATATGGTGATGACATATTTATTAAAGAAATAATATAATAATCAAAGTCTAACCCTACACCTTACCTCCCCCCAATACCTTACCTCCCCCATACCCTACCCACCCCACCACTACCCTCCTCCCTCCTTTAAACTTCGGTCGACCCCCCCCCCCCTTTCTCAATTCATCTTCATCATCTTCTACATTTCCTCTCAAGAACAATGTCATTTATCTCAAGGTTAATTCTCATAAGTGGGTTCTTGATCTTTTGATAAGTTTTTCTTTACTAATCTAGTGATTCTACGCACATATATACTAGTTTTGTTACAATTACATGCATTAACATTAGGGGTGCAAACGAGCCGAGCCGAGCCCGAGCCTGGTCAGGCTCGGCTCAGGCTCGTTTAAGTTATACAAGGCTTGAGGTCGAGCTCAGCTTGATTCGAGCTTTCTTTTACTAAGCTCGGCTCAGACTCGTAAAGAATTATACAAGCTCGACTTTTTTTTCGTTTGATGTGCCTAAATAAGCTTAAGCTCGACTTAAGCTCATTTACTAATACCCGAAATCCATAATTTCCCAAATTTGTTTTTTTATTTTAATATATGAAAATAATAATAAATTATATTATATAAAGGCTCGGTTAGGCTCGCGAGCCTAATCGAGCTTAGTGACATAGGCTCGAGCTTGAGCTCGTTTAATAAACGAGCTTAATATTAAGCTCGAGCTCGGCTCGGGCTCGTTTAAAACAGGTTTCGAGTCGAGCTTTTAACGAGCCGATCCCGAGTAGCTCGCGAGTAGCTTGGCTCGTTTGCACCCCTAATTAACATGTGTTAATATCCAGAGGGTAATTCAACCTTCAAGTGTTCTTCAAGTATCTTCAAGTGTTCTTAGCTTGAAACATTTTATCTTCACCTTTTTATCCACCAAGAAACACACTCAAGGTGAGTTCACATACAGAATTAACAATACATTTATTTTACGGGATAACATGCGTTCAAGTGGTTTTATAAAATAATAAAACTATGTAATACTATTTTAAGTATTGAAATACTTATACATTTTTGGTCTTAGGGTTTTTAAGACTACGACTCATTTTTAAGAAAATATTGGATTTACTGCGAACAAACACTATCATTTTACAAGGAAAGAGTTACAGATTTTTCACATACAAAATTCTTATGAACTCACCAACTTAATTGTTGACATTTTTCAAAACTACTTGTATTCTAAGGAAACTATTAAACAGGTAACCACAAGGCTTTTGAGGATGGGATGTTACAACGTCATATTATTCATTTTTTTTCATCATAATATAATTGGTTTGAAACATACAATACATGGTAACAATGTAACATTTTCATTATATTTATGATGGTTGTGTTTGCTTTTATCACTATTGTACATTATGTTGTGATATTGTTCATGAAAGTCATCCACCCCAGACCTTTCCACCATCCTCGTTTGGGGATGTGACAATTGACCAAAAGTTAACTCATGCTGAAATCAATGGTTAATGTCAAAGTCACCAGCCAACAGTACTAATAGTTGGTCCTCACATCGTGACCAGCCCTTGGTCATGTCGTGAGAATGCACTCAACCCGATTCCAACTCAACCTCGCTCCATCTCAACTAACTCAGTCACAGACAACCCCAACAACTGGCATCATAATGTGAGCCTTCCATGGTCACTTCGTGATCACATCTAGACAAATTAGTCAAGGGACCTCCCATCGTTACGTTGTGACACTCTCCTGGTCACGACGTGACCGCTATCGGAAACAAGATCCTAATGGTTTGAGTCTTTAATCCTTTAAGCCAAACCTTCCAACCTTCCAGAAGGCTTTCCCCAACCTAAGGGACCATAAAAATTACATCTTTTTAGTCATTCATGTACAATGCATGACTTGAACACTAATTAGGTTAAAACAAAGGAAAATGTGATCAAGACTCATGCTTGGAGTCCAAACCACCATAAATCATCATCTCTGAGATATATATTAAATAAAATACCTCAATGATCCATAAATTTGCTAACTTTATGGATCCCATGCATGCTACCCAACCCAAACATGAAGAAACGTGCTTAAAACTTAGATCTAACATGCTTACGAGAGAAAAGAAACAGCTTTAGGACTTACAAAAGTACAAAAACAATATAAGGTGGTGATGAAGAAACTTGATTGCTGAAACAATGCAGTAAAGGGACCATCTTCTTCAACAAGGAGCACCAAAAGTCCGAAACCACTAAAATGAGCTAAAACCACCAAGATGAACTAGGTTTAGGGTTTTTGGGTTTAAGGGAGATGGAGGTTAAGAAATGAACCCTAAATTCGATTTTAGGGAGCTTAAATATGAATCAAACCCTAAAAGATCACGGGCTTAAGCTGCAACTCTTTGCATGTCGTGGCCAACTATGTATTACGACGTGACCACTCTTCTAATGCGTATATTCTTCAACTCAACTTGTCACGTCGTGACCACTCTATGGTCACGTTATGACTCGGTTTTCCCCAAAAACCAAGTTTTTGACTCCGCAATACCCTAAACCGATCCAATCCTGGAAATGGGTGTTATATTTATAATAAAAAGTTAATACTTTTTTTTTTCAATTTTATTCTTATCAAAACATTGTATTTTAACAAAAATGAACCCATTACAATGAGATAAGTAACCTCTTAATTTAAAATCTCCATGTCGAATATATTGATATCATCCTACAAAATAATTAACATTTTATTATTCTAAATTTTTTTCCTTTCATAACATTTTTCTTGAATCGGTTATGTCAACAAGTGAAATGACAACCGATGTATTTTTTATAAAGTAGCATGCCTTAATAAGAAAAAAACTTAAAATAAGAACATACCAACGTCATTTCAAGGACAACCAGTTTAATTTAGCAAAACATTTACAAAATGTTGCATTTATTTATAGTTTTATACCTTCAAATCCAAGAATAATATCAAGCTACAATTTAGGAAAACCTAACTGAGCAGTAGAAATAGCAATTCTAGCATGGCAAGCTTGAAAATTAAATCAAGGAAACTTCACAAAGAAATCACTAATAAAAAATTAAAAACAGCCAAGACAAGTAAAACATACCATAGCAACTTCCAATCCTTCACCTAAAGCAAGCCCATCAATAGCAACAACAGATAATTTTCTTACAGCTGAAACCAACACCAACATTTACAATAAAAATAAAAATATATAATTATCTTTATGAGGGGTACCGTGGTAAATAAACATTCCTTCAAGGGTATCATATAGAATAACAACTGATACATAAGTTGCTCCCGTGTCATAGCTGTAAACAACAAATCACAAATGGAAAATTAAGAAATTTTAGCAAAATTATGGATAGAGTGTACTTCATACACTATGCATACATTTTCCTTTATGAACTCCACCAAGAGTATTAATGTCAAAACCACAAGAAATTTTGCTTTTGCATCTGTTTCAGAACACGTAAAGTGTTAACTATTATATAATGCTAAAAAATACTCAATTTATATGTAAGACTTTGTAAAAGAATAAAAAAAACTTGCATATAAAAACGATTTCCCTCAACTCATGTATTTGTAAGGCTTGGTTAAAAGAGTACTGGAAATAAAAAAGATAGGAGAATTTCAATATATTTAACAGATAATAAAATATTAGTAAAAGTACATAAATAACACTATATTCAAAGGCCATGACAATATTCTCATGTCTAAACAAATCACATATCATGTGGATAAGTTTATTAATGGAAAATGCTTTCTGGAAACTTGATTATACATACTCAAATACTTTTCACAAATTATCTTATGCTGGTATGTATATGTCTCTCTATTTAATCTACTAAGGGAATTGCAATAAAAAAGCATGATCATAACTTCCCACGTGTTTGATACTTATTAAAGGAATTCACAAACTTTTCCCTAATTGAAGTATGATGATAATAACCCAAATAATTTTGTAACATCCAAAAATATTAAGTAAAAATTACATTTTTAATTCAATCAAACATTCATCAAATCATCAAATCAAACCATCGAAGTATGCCAATGTGAAAATAGTTATCAGAGTACAAATCCCAAAATCATAAAAATTACGGAAACACGGGTGGATGCGCTGAGATCAAGCCAGGACCTTCCCCCTCGAACTGGAAGCACCTGAAACATAAACTTAAACCGTAAGCACAAAGCTTAGTGATTTTACTCAAAATACCACATACCATACATATAATGGGTCTCTCCTGACATTCATCGGACCCCGCCCGGTACAGATTTATCAGTACCTTGCGATGGTCCCCGCCCAACACATTCACTAAGCCCCACAAGGTATATATACAAGCACATACAATACATGCAAGTGTCACACAAACAACTAGCATCTTATAAACGATAATCAATGGGCCGACATTGGTTCCTTCGACCCACCAAACACTATGAGAAGACTCACCTTAATCTAATGATAAGCAATCATACGCAAGCTACTACTACAACGAATCCTCACACTGAACATATTCAAACCAACCCTAATCACTATTTAGGGTAATAAACCATAACTAAAAGCCTAAATCATAATCCCTCTCACAAAGGGTAAAAGACCCATTTACCCTTCCTACCCTAGGCCCAACAAACCATGATCCATAATGGCCCAAACCAACCCTAAGGCCTAAAATGGCCCAAAATAACCCCAAGGCCCAAAAATACTGATCCAAGGTCCTTTGGTGAGTACGCTAGGCATACCACCCTCTAAAGCCCAACGCACAAGTTCTAACAACAACGAAAAACGGGGACTGAACCCAACTCTTTTTTAAATATATAAATAAAAGCCAATTGATAAATAAATTAAAAAGAGAATATAGACAAAATAATAATTTAGAGTTCAAAGTAAATTCTTAATTCAAAATTACTTTGACTTTTAATAATCATTAAATGTTAAAATATAATAGGAAGAAACAAAACAAAAGAAATAATTCCATCTAAATGAATATATATAAAGATCAAGCATGTAAAGTGTCTCAAACTTTAAGGACTATTGAAAAATTTTACTTTAAAATTAAATTAATTTAACTTAATTAAATACTTAATGCTTTTCTATTCCAATTTCAGACACTAAATAATAATTGTATTTTTATACGCGGTGAATTTTCATAAATATAATATAATGACAGATATTTTTGTTTATCATAAATCGTTGATATTTTACAAACTATGACATATTTTTATAACAAACATGTTTTTGTCTGTCATCACATGGTTGTACGTTGTAATTCGGTTGTTATTAAATGTGTTTTTCTATTAGTGTTACTTAGGCTTGAAGAAGTAGGTAGCAAAAAGTCTATTTGGTTTGCCATACAAACATCACACCTCAAATATAGCATGGCAAAATAGCATGTTAGTGCCATACAAACACCACTCATCCTCTAAAAATCGCATGCTTATGTAAAAATAACATGAAAAATATTTGTATGGTTTTCAAAGATACGATAGCATGTTTACACTCCTTCATTTTAACCACCAGCACCACCAAAAAAAGAAAGAAAAATTAGTGGCCATTATATTTTGGACACTTTTTCCGAGATGTAAAGCAAACATTTTTATCGGATGTAAAAGGCAATAATGGCCGCATTAGAAAAAAAGAAGTAAAAATTGTATGTTTTAGTTGGACAATTCCATTTTTTAGTTATTAACCCCAGAATTGCCGACAATATATATAATTTTATGAAATTTGGCATACCTTTTAATAAGATGATTATTTAAAAATAGTTCATTTAAACCGGCCCCTATATCCCGATTCAAAAAAAAAAAAAAAAAAAAAAAAAATAGTCTTTTATATTTTGTTTCTAGTATCATCCTACCCATCTTAGATGATAACATGTCTTTTAACGATGTAAAAGATAATAATGCATGTATTAGAATAAATAAAAAAAAGTCAAAACTGTATGTTTAGTTATTAACCCCAGAAAGTGCCGACAATATAATTAATTTTATGAAATTTGACATACCTTTTAATAAGACGTTATTAATTAGAATTGCTAAAACCTTAGCTAAAAAGTATACTTTAAAAATAGTAAACATCATTTGAAACTAATTAAAAATTGTTACCAGTAAAGATCATCATGCTTACATCACTCCTGTTTCAAAGTCCGTACAGGCTTTAGTAGGCACAGCTTTAAAAAGATTCAAGAATTTGTTCTTTATGCATATTTATACAACTAATGTTTGATCAAAGTTATCTTCCATAAATCTTAACTTTTTGTATATTTCACTGTTTGCATACTTTTCATGTTTGATCTCTTCGGGTGGGTACTTTCAGAAGCCGCATGCAAAAAGACACCTTTGGTGCGTCTTTCACTAAACAGTGATTGTGTAAGCCAAACAAATGTAGCATTCAGCATTCATCAATCATAAGGTACACAACATTACTTATTAAACAACAAAACATGAATATTCCAAATAAAATTACATAAAGTTGCCCAAATGACTAATTAACATTTGTAGAATTAATCTTCTTCACCACGATACATCTAGGCTCTTCCTCTACTCTTTTTACAACATTCAACACCTTATTCTTTGCTCATAGAGATCTTCCATGCCTTCATATACAACTTGTAGAGTAACTATTATAACTTGCATTACTTAAGCAAGATCAATGTCGTAAGAGATGAACAGTTTAAAAAGTATAAACAAGAAAACCGAACTTCCATTTCACAAGGTTATGAACATGGTTTACAACAAGCATCTTGGAAAAAGTCAAAGATAGCTACGGGCTTGCAAGGTCAAGAAAAAGCAGAGATCATCTACAAAGTTGGATAAAAGAAAGAAAAGATATAAGAAGAATAAGCTCAGGAGGGATAACACCAAAACTCTTTTCATAGTTTTGTTTGTTGTTCTATCAAATTAGCAAGGTCACTTATAACCAAATCACACATGACCAAGAGACACAAAAGTGGGTGGTTAGCCAGGCTAGCCATGGCTTAGGGTCCAAAGAGAAAAGTGGCTCAGAGAAGAGGGTTTTAGGGTTGAACCACTATATGTTATGAGAACATGATTGGATGCTTCACGTATTTATAGAGTTTTGAGAGACTGATTGATGATAATAGGGTTGAAGAGAAAGAATGGTATGGTTTGGGTGATCTTTTTCAAAACCCCACAAATAGTACAAGTCCTGATGCATAAAGTACGGTTTTATTGTACTGAAATTGATAATTTATGTGTCAATAAACAAATATTAATGTGGGTTTGACTTTGACTCATGAAAGAAGAGGTTGGGTATGTAATAAAAGATGGGTTTGATATGTCATTTTCTACATCAAAGTACAGGGACAGAAAGCATGATGAGAGTTTGTTTGTTTTTTGCTTTTGTAAATCCGGCCACTAATCTTTTTAGCTTTGACATTTGTACGCTCTATAGTAATCTTTTTAGTGAACATGACTGAATGAATGTTTGTGCTTTACGTAAATGTTGCATGAAGTATATGATATGCAGCTGATCATTAAGCAACGTAAGGATCAATACATTAATGATATAAAACATACGAAACTTAACAAACATAATTTTTCATATGTGAAATGATTGGAACTTTATGAAATTGCTCAATCTTCTTTAAGCTAAACTTTATATAGTTCATGCTTGAGCTTAAACATATCATAATTCGAGCACGAGTGTATAAAGACTGGATTTGAGTTCTTATTGAGCTTTTCCAGCAAATTATGTGTAACTATTCCGAGTTGAATTTTAACTAAACTTGTTTTATTAGATAAAGTTTCTATAAATTTTAGAGTCGAGCTTGATCTCTTGAGCAAGTTTTGACGTTAGTCAAATTCAGTCAAATAATCGACTTGAACTTAGTTGTGGAGTTTGGTTCATTCAGGCTCATTTCTAGTTTTGGATGTAAGGTATTGACCTAATTATCCCTTGATGCCCAAGAAAAATATGCAACAGGAGAAATAGGAGAAGAAACAGGGAGAAAAAGAAACGTTAATATTACTAGTTAACCAAAGTTTTATTGTTGAAAACTCTAAATAAAAGCAACGAGTACAAGCCCCATTTACACTAAACTAAAAGACTTTGACTTTAATAGCCCAAGATATGAAAACTGTTTTTGAATTTATTTGACTAAACCGATTAACCCAAAATCACCCTCTTAATTAGTTTGATCGTACTTCTCATTCACAGTCACAACAACATTTAATCACATTCTTTTTGAACTATCTCAATTCTTGATCTTCTACGGACACTGGAGGTCACATTGAAAGTCTTCTATCAATCCATTTATAATCATATTAATAGTATGTTCCTTAAGGAACAATACTATTAATTTATTGGACCAACATTTTTTTTTTTAAATTTTTTCGGTCGGTGGTTTTCTTCCCAACGCTTATCATAGGCTTTCTCCGCACCACCGCTTCAATTGATCATTCCAGTTTCAAAAGAAGCCACCGTCTCCCTCTCCACCACCAGCATGCCAGTCTGCTTTGTATGTTATCTACCGTTAGCCTGAATATATGAATGATGTAAATGATCGGGAGAAGTGAGGTCATGAGGGGGATATAGAGATTGAACATTCAAGAAGCACAAAGTGGAAGAAAACCCGGTAGAAATTAGGGCTTTTCTTTTCCCCCAATTCACATACTCTATAAAAGCCCTCGTAGTGCTTAATCGTCTTCCTCAACTCAACGTCTTCGAAGTTTGATCTCCATTTTTAAGCTACACGAAATCATGGTGAAAGGTCCTGGTCTATACACCGACATTAACAAAAGAGCCAGAGGTTTGTTCCCTTTGAACTCCTTATTTTCTCTCCTTAAATATCACATACACAGATGTCTATATATATATATATATATATATATATGTGTGTGTGTGTGTGTGTGTGTGTGTGTGTGTAATTCAGCTTGAAAAGATTGTAAATATTGTTGTTATTGGATTTGCATTTACTATTTAATTTAATTTAATTTATTTATTATTATTTTTTTTTGTGATGAAGATCTTTTGTATAGGGATTATCAGGCCGATCATAAGTTCACCATCACCACCTATTCACCTATTGGAGTTGTGAGTTATCTTTTTGTTTTTCGTGTCTGAAGTGTCACATTTTTATCCGACCATCACCCTATAACTTATTGTTCACCACCATCATCATTCTATACACTTCACCTCACGATGACCCCCGAGTTGCTTTCAAGTTTTTCAGGTACCTTTTGTATATTTTTTCCTCCTTTATATGTATGCTTTTCGTTAATTGAAACATCCAAATTTTGTAGGTATTTTTTTCATAGTGAACAAATCATGATTGTAACGACCTCTTTTTTTTTTTTTTGTCCAAAAATTCCATTTTTAATTAAACACCTTGCAAAACATTTGAAAATAAACAACATTCGATCATATCGTTTCTTAAATCATGTTACGTATCTGAAAACCAATACATGGAATCAACCATAGTGTCAGAGTACAAATCCCAGAACAATCTCATAATGCGGAAAACAAGGGGTGTGTATGATGTGCCGCTACCGTGCCAGCTCCTTCTCATTCGCTGAAGAAGTACCTGAAACCAAAACTCTAAACTGTAAGCACGAAGCTTAGTGAGTTCCCCCATAATACCACATACCATACAATCATATAATGAACAACTAAGAGATACGGGCCTCGCCTACACTCATGGAGATACGGGCCTCGCCCACACTCCGCTATCTGGGAGATACGGGCCTCGCCTACACTCCGCTACTAAACCATAACATACAAGTATCACACAGACAACAAGTATAAATAATTCTACCACACTAGCATATATCATCATCAAACTCAACTATGAGATACGGGCTCTGCCCAAACTCTGATACTATCATATCATCTATACGGGTCGGCCTTAGTGCCTTAGACCCGTTCCTACTGGTAGGAAACTCACCTCGAAAAGTAGCTACCAAAAGTATGACTGTCGGACGTCTGACTGCTGCACTGGAAATCCTTAGGCTACAAATCCATAAACATAGATTAGCCATTCATAAATACCCTCAGATCAAATGACTGACATACCCTTGGTCCAAGGTCAACTCCTTGGTCAAAGTCAACTTCCAGTTGACTGGACTCGCCGAGTCATAGCACAGACTCGCCGAATCCTTCTCCTACTAACCTGGTCCTGCACGCCAAGTCCCTCTTCCCACTCACGGAGTCACCCTTAACTCACTACTTGGGACTATAAAACCGACTCGCGATCCGACTCACCGAGTCCAAGAACAACTTGCCGAGTTTGAAGAACAACTCATCGAGTTCCAGGTAATATTCATATGACTCGCCAAGTTGTTCATCCAACTCGCCGAGTCTAAGGCCACCTTCATAGAACTCGCCGAGTTCCACCCTGGGACTCGCCGAGTCCCTATGACCCATCTCCTATACAGACCAAATCTGAGACATGCAACTCTTCCAAACCATAGATCCATGTTCCTTGAGCATGCTTATCACGTAAAGTTGCAAACTTTACGTGCATGCATGGCCCTATAAGATCAAAAAGGAAAAACCAAGCTCTTAATGAGGTCACACACTCAATAGGGACCTCAATCACTTCAACCACAAAAACTTTATACTTCTAATATGCCCATAAGGTCCAAATCTGGAGTCCTTTCAGAACATAGAGCATTAACACATGGAGCTTGAGGTTTTAGGGCTTGAAAACCACTAATTTGGGACAAAAAGGGGATCTAATGAACTAGTGATCAAGGTAAGAACTTTTCTACCTGAATGGAAGCTTCTCACAGTGTAGATTCCTGATCTATCTCCCCTCCTTGCACATTTCAACCTCTTCCTTCTTCTTCTAAGCTCCAAACCTTCTTCACAAAGCCAAAAACACTCTCAAGAACAATATAGGGGCTATGGTTTCGCTCTACAGCTCTCTGGAAGTGTTAGAGACAAAGGAGGCCAAGTTAGAGCGTTTAAATTGGGTGCAAACACCTGGATTAGGGTTTTTGCCCAAGCAGGGTCTACTCGCCAAGTCCGGGGACCGACTCGCCGATTCCAAAGTTCAGTCCCCGTGCCTTATCCCACTCCTACTCGGCAAGTTGGCCCATCAACTCGTCGAGTCCAAGGCAAAATGCATTATTTTAAAAATGTAAATTGCAAGGAGTATGTACCGGGAACTAGGTGCTACAAATCTCTCCCACTTATCTTAGACTTCGTCCTTGAAGTCTGCTGCTCGATCCTGAAACAGCTCGGGGTAGTGCTCCATCATCTCTTCCACCGGCTCCCAAGTCCACTCCGATCCCTTCTGGTGCTGCCATTGCACCTTCACGAGTTCCACCCTTTTGTTCCTCAGATCCTTCGACTTCCTGTCGAGGATTACCACAGGCCGCTCGATGTAATTTAGGCTGTCATCGCCCTGAATATCCTCCAAAGGCACCACTGCCGAGTCGTCCACCAAACACTTCCGCAACTGAGAGACATGGAAAGTGCTGTGGATTTGGCTGAGTTCGGCTGGCAGGTCCAACCTATACGCCACCGCGCCCACCCGGGCTACAACCCTGAATGGCCTGATGTACCTTCGACCTAACTTTCCTCGCTTTCTGAATCGGATGACGCCTTTCCATGGCGACAACTTCAGAAGAACCATATCCCCGACTTGGAATTCCAAGTCTGAACGACGCTTGTCGGCATAACTTTTCTGCCGACTCTGAGCAGTCTGAAGCCTGCTCCGGACCTGTTGAATCTTCTTTGTCATCTGGAGCACCACTTCGGTGCTTCCCATGACCCTCTGGCCAACCTCTCCCCAACATATCGTGGTCCTGCATCTCCGTCCATACAACATCTCGAACGGAGGATGATCAATACTCGTGTGGTAGTTGTTGTTGTATGAGAACTCAGCTAATGGAAGATAGGTATCCCAACTACCACCGAAATGTAGCACGCATGCCCGTAACATATCCTCAAGAGTCTGGATGGTCCGCTCACTCTGACCATACGTCTGCGGGTGGAAGGCAGTGCTAAAATGCAGACGAGTGCCCAACTCATCATTAAACTTCTTCCAAAACCTGGAAGTAAAATGCACATCTCTGTCTGAAATCACTGATACTGGCACCCCGTGCCGTGCCACTATCTCCCAGATATAGATGTCGGCCAACTTCTCGGCCGAGATGCTCTCCTGAATCGGGATAAAATGGGCGCTCTTGGTTAATCGATCCACGATGACCCATATAGAATCCACTCCTCGCGCGGTCCTTGGAAGCTTCATGATAAAATCCATCGTAATATCCTCCCACTTATACAACGGGATTTCCAATGGTTGCATCTTGCCGTGCGGTCTCTGATGCTCGGCCTTGACCTTCCTGCAGGTCAAGCACTGCTCGATGAACCAAGCCACATCCCGCTTCATGCAGGGACACCAATAGTCCAGACGATGATCCCTATACATCTTCGTTGCCCCGGCATGAATGGAGAACCGGGATTTGTGCACCTCCTCCATTAGAACCTGATGCACGCCACCAAGATAAGGGACCCACATCCTACGGTGAAGAGTCAATAACCCTCGAATATCATAGTCAAAGGAGGAAACCTGCCCCACAATCCACTCACTCTTCCGATGCTCTTCTTTCATAGCCTCCTGCTGAGCCTCCTGAATCCGCTCCAATAGCGGAGTCACTACTGTCATTCGTAGATAGATATCTCGGATCGGTGCTGCGTTACGGCTAAGCGCGTCGGCCACCACATTGGCCTTCTTTGGGTGATAAAGGATCTCACAATCGTAATCCTTTACCATATCCAACCACCGCCGCTGCCTCATGTTTAGATTCGGCTGATCCATGAGGTACCTCAAACTATTATGGTCCGTGTAAATGGTACACCGAACCCCATAGAGGTAATGACGCCAAATCTTGAGGGCGAACACAACCGCCCCCAGCTCCAAGTCATGTGTTAGGTAATTCGCCTCATGAGGCTTTAGCTGCCTCGACGCGTAGGCGATGACATGCCCTCTCTGCATCAATACCGCGCCCAAACCTGAGATGGACGCATCGCAGTACACAACAAAATCCTCTATGCCCTCTGGCAGGGCTAAGATTGGCGCCTCGCACAATCTATGTCTCAGTGTCTCGAACGCTGCTTGCTGATCAGGCCCCCAACGAAAGACCACAGACTTCCTTGTTAGCCTGGTCAATGGTATGACTATCTTGGAGAAATCCTGGATGAATCTCCGATAATAGCCTGATAATCCCAGGAAACTCCGAATCTCGGATGGAGACTTCGGAACCTCCCATCTCATCACGGTCTCTACCTTGGCCGGATTTACTGAAATCCCTTCCTGGTTGACTAGGTGCCCCAGAAATTGCACCTCACGTAACCAGAACTCACACTTGGAGAACTTGGCATATAAGCTCTCCCTCCTCAAAGTCTCCAGCACCTCTCGCAAGTGCTCCTCGTGCTCCTCCTGCATCTTGGAGTAAACCAAGATATCATCGATGAAAACTATCACAGACCGATCCAGCATCGGTTTGCACACGCGGTTCATGAGGTCCATGATCGTGGCAGGAGCAGTGGTGAGCCCAAATGGCATCACCACAAACTCATAATGGCCATAGCACGTCCGAAACGCGGTCTTCTGCACATCCCCATCTCCGATCCTCATCTGATGGTAACCTGAACGCAAATCGATCTTGGAGAACCAAGATGCTCCCTGTAACTGGTCAAAGAGATCATCAATCCTCGGGAGTGGGTAATGGTTTTTCATCGTTACCTTGTTCAGCTCCCGATAGTCTATACACATCCGATGCGACCCGTCCTTTTTCTTCACAAACAAAATCGGGGCTCCCCAGGGTGAACTGCTCGGCCTGATAAATCCCTCGTCTAGCAGCTCCTGCAACTGCGTAGACAACTCCTGCATCTCGGGAGGAGCCAACCGATAGGGTGCCTTGGCTATGGGAGCTGCACCAGGGACTAGGTCGATCCTGAACTCCACCTGATGCTCCGGAGGTATCCCAGGCAGCTCCTCAGGGAATACATCCACGAACTCTCGTACTACAAGCACCTCATCCACCGTCGCTCTACCCGCCTCCCGGGGCATCCGTAACGTACGCGACGTAACCTGCGCAACCCTGGTGGAGGTAGCGCCTTGCCCTCGCTGTCGAACATAAGGCTAGCCCTCGTTGTGGTCATTCACCCTGAATCACCAACTCTCCCCCACTTGGGGCTCTGAATCGCACTAGTTGTTGCGCGCAGTCTATCACTGCTCCATTGGGGCTCAGCCAATCCATACCAGTAATGACCTTGTTTCCCTGCAATGGAATGGGAACCAGGTCAACCAGATACCGCTCCTCAAACAATCTCAATACACATTCCCGGAAAACCTCTGATGCTCGAACCGATCGATCGTCGGCAATCTCCACCTCTAAAGAGCAATCCAACCTGCCCGAAGACTCAGGAAACTTCTTGCTAAGCGTAAGGGAAACAAATGATTGGGTAGCCCCCGAATCAAACAACACCTGAACTGGGATACCATTCACATGGAACGATCCTAAGTAGAGCACATACATATAACATATCAACATTACAGCAGCATAACATAAAAGCATACATAAAGAATCATACCAGTCACCACATCGGGTGCGACGCGTGCCTCCTCGGTAGTCAACTGAAAGGCCCGTCTCCTCACCACTAGAGCCTCTGACTTGCCCTGTCGGCCATCTGTGATCTTCAGAGTCGCTAGAGTCGGTGCCTTCACAGACGCTGATGCTGCTGTCAACTGAGGGCAATTGGTCCTCTTGTGGCCCCTCTAGTTGCAATGGAAACACAGCAACTCAGATGTCTGAACAACCGAGGCAGGGGTAGTACAATCCCTGCTAAAGGGTCCCGTCTTGCCGCACTTGTAGCAGCCTGGCGATCCTAATCTGCATGCTCCTTCGTGTGACCTGCCGCATTTCCCGTAGCGGCCCGGTCCTCCTTGGCCTTTCGGCCTACCATTTGATCCCTTAAGATTCTTCCCCGAATCCCCAGCCACCTGCCCCGCCTCTGCCTTCCTCTTTTAGATATGCTCCAGATCAATCTCCCTCTCCCTTTCCCTAACAATCATGGACTCCACGGTAGGGCAAGCTGAAAAGCTAACATGCTCTCGAATGTCAGCGTGGATCATGTCATGGTAGCTAGTCCTCCTCATATCCTTATCTCCAGCATACTGGGGCACCAACAATGCCCTCTCCCGGAACTTGGCGGTGATCTCCGCCACAGTCTCCGTAGTCTGTCTCATGTCTAAGAACTCCCTGGCCAGCTGCTGAAGCTCGACAGCCGGTGCAAACTCTGCCCTGAACCTAGTCACAAAGTCTGACCAGGTCATAGCCTCAACAGTCGAGGCTCCCAACGAGTCACCGACGGACTCCCACCAATCTCTAGCTCTGTCTTTCAAACACCCTCCTTCGTATCTCACCTTCAACCCCTCGGGGTAGAAGCTAGTCAGCTGTGCGGACTCGATGTCCGCAATCCATCGCCTGGCAGCAATGGGGTCCTTCGCCCCATGGAAATCCGGCACACCACTACCCCTGAAGTCCTTAAAGGACAGTGTGCGAGATCCTGACTGGCCAGATGCCATGTCACTCCTGAACGCCCTGAGGCGGTCCTCCATCAACTCGACTATCCCTTCCTTGATCGACCCGAAAATGATGGGGGTCGACTCAAGGATTCCTATGTTGATCTCTGACGCGATGAACTCGCGTAGCCTCTCATCTACTGGCTCGGAACCTGATCCCGAACCCGATCCCTCTCCAGAACTGCCACCAGCTAGCCTCTGACGTAGTACCACCATTCTGCAATAGACATGGCAACCATTAGTGATACTGATACTTCTAAAGGAATCACATCTATTTCAAGTTCCCTGGTCTTGTCTTGGCCTTTCTTATTTCGGGTACGGATCCTCTGCTTTCAGTAGTACGGGCCCATACTACCTTCCACATCTATCTGTACCTTCTTCAAGGACTGCCTCGACTCCACCAGATCCCTTTCACTACTGCTGATAACTGCTATACTCATCCTAGGCTTGCCCTAGGGAAACCTCTGACTCCACCCTACCCGGTCCTTAGCTGCTGAAGGCCTCCTTGTGATGCTAATTATCCATTACCTGAATACCATCACATGTGATGAGGCTCAGATAATCCTTCGAGTAACCGACTCGTCCCTACAACGGTTAGACTCAAACGAGAGCTGCGCAATAGGGCCAAATTCAGCACTCTAAGTTTATTCAACCCTGGTCACATGTGACGTGATGTATTCACCTAATGGCTAATTCCCATCATTCAGAGCCCCACAAAGCACAAAGCAAGCAGCATTTAGACAAAAGGGAAAAACCTCAAGCAATTCCATCCTCATAGAGAGAAACGGGTCCAACATACAGTGCTAAACTCATACTGTCAGGTATAACCTAAACAAGCTATCCTACTGCTGTCTACTCAATACTAGCATGCAATTCTCACAAGATGAAGCACATAAAGCAGGCACGTAAGGCATCACTCCTAGATCCTTATTCCTATTCTAGCATGCTGTTCTACTGAAACTGTTAAACATAACATAAACATGTGTGGGTATTTTGGGGAATACTTACTTGAGCTCGGCCGGTCGTGCACATCACACACTTCGTTCTTTCGTAAAACTCTTTACTTAAACCTTTAGGAATTTTTTTGAAACCCATTAATCCCGTGATTTGAGTTCAGACATTCCCAAGGGTGTGTCCGAATCCCTCAAACCAGGGCTCTGATACCAACTTGTAACGACCCAATTTTTTTTTTGTCCAAAAATTCCATAACTAAAACTGTAAGCATGAAGCTTAGTGAGCTCCCCCAAACTACCACATACCATACAAAACACATATAATAAATAACAAAACTTTGGGACTCTTCCCAACTGCATTGGGATGAATCCCGACATTGGACTCCTGTCCGGCATCGGGCTCACCCTGGCATCCGACCGCATCGAGCATCGGGCTCACCCCGACATCGGTCTTGCCCTGGCATCGAGCTTACCCTGGAACATACTCAACATAACATATATATGATAAACACATAACATAATCACGTAAACTGCATCGGGCTTTCCCCGACATCCGACCGAAGTCCAGAACATATAACACATAAACTAGCATACACCGGGCTTGCCCCGAATACGTAATACATGGCATAATGACTAACATGCATCGAGATTGCCCCAAAATCGGGCTTACCTTGGAATACATAACATATACCATAAACACATAAAGTGCATCAGGCTCGCCCGATATCGAACCGGAGTTCAGAACATATAACACATAACACATAAACGTGCATGAATCACAAAGACATCTAGTATACATAACTACTTCTTGGGACCACCCCGACATTGGACCGAAGTTTGGAAACATATAAACTGCATCGGGCTAACCCTGACATCGGGCTTGCCTCAACATACTCTACTACTTAAACCGGTTGGACTTGATGTCTTAGATCCATTCCTACTGGAGGAAAAGTGACCTCGTAAAGCTGACTGTGAAATCTCGTGGTGAGGAATATCCGGTAACTGCCTTGGCGTCCCTACGGCTATCAAAACACAATAATACATAGTCAACATCTAAAACTCCTTCCTAGAGTAAAATGATCATTTTACCCCTAATCAAAGTCAACGCTCTGGTCAAAGTGAAGTAAAGGTCAACTCCAGTCAACTCAACTCGTCGAGTCATCTCCCTATTCGACGAGTCTCTGAAATGTGTTAACTCGTGGTCCATTGAGTCAACTCGTCTAGCCCTTATACTGACTCATCAAGTTCTGTCTGCAATATTCATTGGGACATTTCGACTCTACTCGTCCAGTCCCTCCTTGGACTCGTCGAGTCCTTTAGCTCCATGGTCCTACTCTTGATCAACTTACTGAGTCATTCCCCCCCCTTCTTAGTTAAATGGCCTCGCTCATAAATAGAAAAGATTTGGGGAACTCGACCCGACTCCCCGAGTCCGAAGAACAACTAGGAGAGTTCATTGCATGCTTAACCCATACGATCGATTCTAAATGATTCCAATGCTTCTAAATCATAGATTTGAACTCCTTAGACTAGTATTACATGTAAAGTTGCTAACTTTACGTTCATGCATGATGTTATGAAGCTAAAACACTCATTTCAAGTCAAAATAAAGGCCTACACCATATCATGGAGTCATGGCTGGATAAAGGTGGCAACTTTGAGCTTCTAGGGCTCAGAAATGTCTAGATCGGAAGTCCTTTCATCCCCTGAAGGTTCAAATCTCAGAATGACCTTGGAAAGGACCCATAAAGTGCAAATAAAAAGTCTATAAGAAGATCTAAGAGAATGGAAACCAAGGTACAAGCTTTATAAATTCAACACTAGCTTTGGATCTACAATCTCTTCTTGAATCACCAAGGGTTTCCTTCCTTCTTCTAGCTTCAAATCACACAAAAATTTCAAGTTTTGTATGGTTTATTTATGATTCTTGAAATTGTTGATATGAAAATTCATGAACTTATAAGTTTAGAAGATCATAGAAATTATTTTTAACTTGCATGTTAGTTTAATTCTTGATTTTGATGTGTTTTAATGGAATTCATAATTTGTACTCAAGTTATGGATTACCAAAAGTCACACTTTTAAAGTCTATTATGAAACACATAGGTTACATAAAATGAAAAGTCTCTTATTTTATTAAACCATTAACTCATAAGTTATGAAAGATAAAAAGTTTTGGAAGTTACAAAACTTGCCTCAAGTTCTGGAACATGTAAAGTCTCTTTAAAAACTTTAGTTCCAACCCTATAATTTTAAAAGTTAAAATTCAACCCTTATACTTGTATAATATTATAAGTTAGTAACATATATATATATATATATATATATATATATATATATATATATATATATATATATATATATATATATATATATATATATAAGAACAAAAGTCGTTTTACCGTTAGTAGATGTAACACCTGTCAAAATAGGTCAATAACAATCACATGTGATTATGCCAATCATGTAATGTTATTTTGTTAAACTAGTAATGTAATAAATTTACTATGTATTTCATGATAATTATAATACAAATATGAACTTTCCTTATGATACAACTCAAAGTATACGTCCATACGATTCAAAAAATATAGAGAACATCTAAATTTGACTTCGCGTGAAGAAGTTATGATAAACCGAACACTATAAAATCTATATAATAAGAGGAGTTTAAAATAGACTTATAACTAGCTATTGGAGTCTAAAAGAAAGTCGTAGTACTCGAAATTATCTATGTGTGCATATAAAGAACGTCAAAAACGGAGTTCGTATGCAAAAGTTATGACCTTCCGAAGTTACAACTATTTTAGAGCATGACATGTGTCAGAAACCCTAATCTGACTGGACTCACAACGTGAGCATAAAAACTCACGACGTGAGGAGTCAAACCGCCTTATTTTGAAGCTAGAAGTCTACCGAAAGATAACCCTAAGCTCACGACGTGAGCAAGGTTTTCTCACGACGTGAGAACGTTGTAGGACACTATTCAAGGCTAGAAAACATGCGTTAAGGCTACGAGATGACTCTTTCCATAACTCACAACATGAACCTATCATTTCTCACATTGCGAGGGCCAAAAAATCATCCTATAAATATCCATTTCGACCCCAAGGCTCATTATACCATTTCTACTTTCTTTCTCTCTCGTTTGCTGAAGCCGGTTCGCTTCCCGAGCTCGGTGATCGCGAACTGCTGACTGTTTTCAGTTAGATTCTATCGAAACACGATATTAAGGTGAGTTTCATGGCCCCACTTTTCAATATCTTTTGGGTGAAAACACTTGCTAAATATTATACATATGTTAATATTATGTCTATATGATAGTATATTCGTGTCGATATAGATAGTTATATTAATCGGGATATAGTTATTTTAAATATAATATTTTGAAAATATACAACTATTATCAACTTATTAGCATGTTATTATACAAATGTAAATCTTGAGTTATACTTAAGATTCTATATATATGTTGTGTGCGGTATAATTTCGAAGTTATATTCGGAAGTTCTATATGTTAATTTATAAAGTATGTTGTTGTTATTGGTTTTATGTCAAGATAAAACTTGGTTTTACTTCATGTTATAGCTGTTATACTGCCTAAATGTTATGAAGTTAGGAGTAATGTTTAGAAGCATAGTCTAGTAACTTAAGGTTTTAGACACGAAAATGCTTTGTTGTTAGAGCTATATGAAGCCGTTGAAGTCTACATGAGTTATTGTATTCATCAACTAAGATTGGAAATCATAGTGAAAGTCCTCTGACCTGTATTCGTTAATCTCGTGTGAGCTTGACAACTCCACCCATGGTTGTTAGCTACAACCAATATTTGGGGGGTGATGAACTTGCCTAATTTACTACCTTCCGATGTCGATGAAGCGTATGGAAACTACCGCAAGGTGTGATCCTTGTAGTACCGCAAGGTGTGATCCTTGTACTACCGCAAGGTGTAATCCTTGTACTACCACAATGTGTGATCCTTGTAATAATAATAAGAGGTATTAAACTAAGTCATACGGTCGCAACTACAGATTCATGATAGCACAACTTTAGAAGCATTATACTTTGTCGATATACAAGAATGAATGTTAAGTATAAGTTTCCCAAAGACTTATACTCTAAGTATAAGAATATAGTAGGTATATTATTTGTATATTAAGTAGACCACTACACCTATCTTACTTACTCGTATAGAATTGAAATAGATTTATGCGTATCGGTTTTAGTCGTATAGAATTGATATAAGATTTATACGTAGCAACTTAGTTTGTGTGGAATTACAAACATTTATATTTATAATATATGAGACTTATAGGTATATACTTATTTGGTAAATAAACCATTATACCTAGGATATATATACTAAACGTTGAAAAGTCAAAATAATACGTTCAAAACTATACTTTTGAACTTGGAAAATGTATTATTTTTATATGGAGTCAAAACCTGTGGACTCACCAAATTTATGTTGACGTATTTTAAATTGCATGTGTTTTCAGGATGTTGATAACTATGATACAAGAAATGACGTTACACTGCCCGGTGTTTCCGAGATGGCCTGGGTGTGACAGAATGGTATCAGAGCTATTAACTATAGTGAATTAGTACTTTCTTAGGAAAGCATGACTATAGTTTAAGGCTTACTCTATTAGGTTTAGATATATCCCTTAATCTACAATAAAAAGTATTATTAAACTATACTACTGAAGGACTACTTACGGGAGCGGTGACATGATAGACATGTCGTGTTGGGTTGCTGGATTTCAGAACGGCTATATGCTAAAATGATCCTGTCCACCGACTGTCCTGACTGGCCGGTGCCTTATCAGCTACACTTGAAGTAACAAACAATAATTAATAATACTCGTGAATACAACAAACATAAAGATATAGAGTTATGTATGAACTCAGTCCCGCAATGAGAACTCCTGTATATAAGCCAAAAATATAGAAAACCCAAACCCTCGTTAAAAATTCAACGTAAGGTTTTAGGTCAAACTACTTAGTCGAGTTTTATTGTATATGGTACGAACCACAACTAAACATAGACTGATCACCTATGTTTAATTTTGGTCAGACCGATGCACAACTAAACTTAGATACAATGGTTGATAGACTAAAACACCTGAATATTCTAGAAGATTAAAGATAGATCTCAGATGAGGATACCATCAACTCGAAGTACAAGTAGACGATGTTCTTAAGACAACATTTAGGACTTGGTATGGTCAATCTAAGTTCTTAGTTATGCCTTTTGGGATTGACCAACACTCAAACAATGTTCCAGGACCTCATGAACAGGGTTTGCAAACCGTACTTGGATAAAATTTTGATAGTAGTTATCGATGATATATTGATATATTCACAAACCAAGGAAGAACACGATCAACACTTGAAAATAATCTTGGAACTACTAAGAAAGAAAAGTAGTATTCCAAACTCTCCGAATGTGAATTTTGGATTAGAGAAGTACAAATTTTTAAGTCATGTAGTTAGCAACGAAGGGATTCTTGTCGAACCCTCCAAGATTGGAGCAATTAAGAATTTGGAAGCACAAAAGATTCCAACAGAAGTGTATCAATTGTTAGGACTTGATAACTATTACCGTAGATTCATAGAGAATCTCTCCAAAATAGCCAAGACGTTTACAACACTAACCCATAAGGATATGAAGTTCAACTGGGAAGTCAAACAAGAAGCTACTTTTCAGAAACTAAAGTAAATGTTGTGTAGTACACCAATCCTATCCCTTCCAGATGGGACAAAAGATTTTGTTGTATACTGCGACACATCAAATCAAGGATTGGGATGTGTGTTGATGCAAAGAGTAAAAGTTATCACCTACGCATCACGACAACTTATGGTGCATGAGAATAATTACACTGCCCATGACCTTGAATTGGGAGCTGTAGTTTTTTCACTGAGAAGTTGGAGACGCACAATTGGCAAGAGAACATATATACCTTATGTCCCGAGCTAGAAATAACCCACGAGACAACTTGAAAGATCGTGCAAATTAAGGATCGATTAAAGGCAGCACATGATCGTCAGAAGAGCTATGCTGACATGAGACGTAAGCCTTTAGAATTCCAAGTTCAAGATAGAGTAATGTTAAAGGTATCTCCTTGGAATGCTATAATTCATTACGGGAAACGATGAAAACTAAACCCACGGTATAGGACCATTTTCTAGTAAGAATTGGTTCTGTCGCATACCAACTCCAGTTACCTCAAGAGCTAAGCAATGTACACAATATTTTCACGTGTCAAATCTCAAAAGATGTCTATCTGATGACACTCTTGTTGTACCTCTCAACGAGATACAAGTCAATAGCAATCTCAACATTGTAGAAGAACCCGCCGAAATCATGGATCGAGAAGCCAAACGATTAAAATAAAGTTGTATTCCCATAGTGAAAGTTCAACAAAACTCTTTACAAGGACCTGAATTTACTTGGGAATGTGAAGATCAGATGAAACAAAAATACCCCCAACTATTTAACAAAACCCCATCCATAAGATAAATTTTGGGATGAAATTGTTCTAACGCGGGGGGGGGGGGGGGGGGGGAATGTAACACCAGTCAAAATAGGTCAATAACAATCACATGTGATTATGCCAATCACGTAATGTGATTTTGTTAAACTAGTAATGTAATAAACTTACTATTTATTTCATGATAATTATAATACAAATATGAACTTTCTTTATGATACAACTCAAAGTATACGTCAATACGATTCAAAAAATATAGAGAGCATCTAAATCTGACTTCGCGTGAAGAAGTTATGATAAACCGAACACTATAAAATCTCTATAATAAGAGGGGTTTAAAATAGAATTAGATTTAGCTATTAGAGTCTATAAGAAATTCTTAGTACTCGGAATTATCTACGCGAGCATATAAAGAATGTCAAAAACGGAGTTCGTATGCAAAAGTTATGACCTTCTGAAGTTACAGCTGTCTGAGAGCATGACACGTGTCAGAAACCCTAATCTAAATGGAATCACGATGTGAGAATAAAAACTCACGACGTGAGGAGTCAAACCGCCTCATTTCAAAGCTAGAAGTATACCGAACGATAACCCAAAATCTCACGACGTGAGCAAGGTTTTCTCACGATGTGAGGACGCTGCAGGACACTATTCAAGGCTAGAAAACACGCATTAAAGCTACAGGATGACTCTTGCCATAACTCACGACGTGAACCTATCATTTATCACGTAGAGAGGGCCAAAAATCAGCTTATAAATAGCCATTTCGACCCCAAGTCTCATTACACCATTTCTACTTTCTTTCTCTCTCGTTTGCTAAAGTCGTTTCGCTTCCCGAGCCCGGTGATCGCGAACTGCTGACTGTTTTCAGTTAGATTCTATCGAAACACGATATTAAGGTGAGTTTCATGGCCCGACTTTTCAATATTTTTTGGGGGTTGCAAGGCTTTCATGAGGCGCGAGACTCATGATAAGCTTAAACCTCAAAGTGAGAGGTGTATTTTCATCGGCTACCCACAAAAATCCTTTGGTTACTTCTTCTACAAACCCAATGTTAATGTGGTCTTTGCAAGGAGAGGAGTCTTGAGAGAGAGAGAGAGAGAGAGAGAGTTCATAAGCCAAGGAAATAGTGGGAGGAAAATTGGCCGTGAAGAAATTTAAGAGTCAAGTGGTGAAGGAACCTCAAACCCTAGCAATCAATCTAAGGAGGAAACTCCTGTTGATCCGACTAATGAGTCTGTACCTCTGAGGCATTCCATGAGAGTTAGGAATGCACCTGAGCTTTATTATGGTTTCCATATTATTGTGGAAGGTGATACACTTATCAGTGATAACACACTGATTGGTCTGGATGAACCTAACAGTTACACGGATGCCATGGCAGACCCTGAGGCTGCTAAATGGAAAGAGGATATGGACAACGAGATACATTCCATGTATCGAAATCACGTATGGAACTTGGTTGACAATGTACCAGGTCGTAAGAGAGTAGGGTGCAAATGGATCTTCAAGAAGAAGACCGAAATGGATGGTAATGTACACACTTATAAGGCGCGACTGGTTGCAAAGGGCTTTTTTCAAATTACGAGAGTTGATTATGATGAGACCTTTTCACTAGTAGCAAAGATTATGTCTATTAGGGTTATGTTAGCTGTATTTCATGATTATTAAATATGGAAAATGGATGTCAAAACCGCTTTACTTAATGGAAAGTTGGATGAGGATATTTACATGAGTTAGCCAAAGGGTTTTGTCAGCACAGAGTACCCTAATAGAGTGTGTAAGCTTGAGAAATCAATTTATGGATTGAAATAAGCACTGCACATATGGAATCTTTGTTTTGATGAGAAAGTCAAAGAGTTTGGCTTTTCGAGGAGCGAAGATGAATCTTGTGTATATGTCAAGGCTAGTGGGAGTATAGTTAGCTTTTTTGGAATTGTATGTGGATGACATACTACTCATGGGAAATGACATCCCAACTTTGCAAGAAGTAAAGTCCTGGCTTGGGAAGTGTTTCACTATGAAGGACCTTGGAGAAGCTGCCTATATCCTATGGATAAGGATTTTGAGAGACAGGAGTAAAAGACTAATTAGACTTAGTAAGAGTACCTACTTGGATAAGGTTCTTAATAGGTTCAGCATGTAGAATTCCAAGAAAGGAGAGTTACTGATTCAGAGTAACGCCAGAATGAGTAAGACTTAGAGCCCGAGTACAGGGGCTGAGATCAATGAGATGAGTCGAGTACCGTATGCTTCTGCTGTAGGCTCGATCATGTATGCTATGACCTGTACTCATCCTAATGTGGCCTTCACATTGAGCATGGTCAACAGATATCAGGGGAACCCTGACAAGGCTCACTTGACTGCGGTAAAGAACATTCTCTAGTACTTGCGGAGGACTAAGGAATGGGTCCTTACCCTCGGTGGGAGTGATGACCTGAGAGTAGTAGGGTATAGTGATGTTAGCTTCCAGACTGATAGGGATAATTTCCACTCTCAGTCAGACTTGGTCTTTACCTTAAACGGTGGAACAATTACTTGGAAAAGTTCCAAGCAGGAGACAATGGCTTATTCAACTTGCGAATCAGAGTATATATCAGCAAGCGAGGCAACGAAGGAGGCTATATGGCTAAAGAACTTCATTGTAGACCTTGGAGTTGTACCGGATATAAAGGAGCCTATCGAAATTTTCTGTGATAGTGAAAGTTGTTGTCGTAGCCAAGGAACCAAGGGATCACGGGAGATCCAGACACATAAAAAGAAAATATCATTTTATCAGCCATCATTCGAGCATCGATATTCCACCCTTTGAGCTGTTGTATGGGAGAAGGTGTTGGACCCCCATTTGTTGGGGAGAAGTCGGGCAGCGTGTTATGGGTAGTACCGAGATCGTGCTTCAGATGACTGAGCAGATTCAACAGGTCAGGTAGAGGTTGTTGACTACTCAGAGTCGTCAAAAGAGTTATGCGGACAGGCACTGGTCCGAGCTCGAGTTCCAGGTCGGCGACCTTGTGCTCCTGAAGTTCTCTCCTTGGAAAGGAGTGATCCGATTCAGGAAGAGGGGCAAGTTAGGGCCCCGATATATCGGTCATTTTCAAGTGATCGCGAGGGTAGGCAAGGTATCCTACTGGTTAGAGCTACCTGTAGAGTTAGGACAGATCCATGACACTTTCCACGTGTCGCAGTTGCGGAAATGTATAGCCGATGAGCCGGCAGTGGTACCATTAGAGGATATTTTGGTGGATGTAAACCTGAATTATGCTGAGAGACTGGTGGCAATTAGGGATCAGAAGATCAAGGTTTTGAGGAACAAGGAGGTACCTTTAGTTTTGGTTTAGTGGCAACATTTGAAGGGGTCCGAGATGACTTGAGAGACATAGTCGGAGATGCGAGGGCAGCATCCAGAGTTGTTCGAGGAATGAAACTTCGAGGGCGAAGTCTGGTTCGAGTGGGGGAGAATTGTAACACCCCGAGATTCACGTATACTTCTTTCATCCTTGTTCTTTGTGGATTGGTGATGTTTAGTCCTTGAGTGAAGTTTTCTTTAGCAAGTGAGTATGCTGGGCGTACCAGAGGGGTACGCTGCGTGTACTCATGCGCTTAAGTTGGATGCGGTGTCGCCAAGGTACGTTGGGCGTACCAAGAGTTACGCCGGGCGTACCCAGCCCAGGTGCAAAACCCTAATTTCCGTCTTGTGCACTATTTAAAGGGTGCCAAGGCTCATTTCTCAGCCTCCATATCAGTGAGTGAAACCCTAAAAGAGAGCCCCCATCATCCTTAGTGTGTGAGAGTGTTGATTTGAGATTTTTGTGCTTTGGTGACTTAGTGAAGAAGAAGGAAAGGAGTTATTGGAAGGTAAAGCTTGAGGTGCCATTTTGGATCTGAGATCTACAGAGCAAGGGACTACACTTAGAGGTATAAAGTTCAAAACTTTCCTCTTCTTTTGATTTGTTGTTGCATAAAAACCCCAAAGGTGGAGACTTTATGAGTGTAAAGTGCTCCATGGTCCGAGATCTGTCCCCATTCAGTGCTATTAGTGATTTAGAGCCATAAAGCTTCCATCTTTAGTGATTAGTTTGAGTTCATGCTTGAGTATAAGCCTTCTAGAGTTAAAGAATGGAGCATTATGAGAGTTGGTGACTTATCCAGCCATGCAAAGGCATAAAGTCATCAACTTTATGGATTAAGAGGCTTAGATGTGGTCGGATCTAGAATTTGGACGTGAGTCTTAACTGTTTAAGACCTAAAGAGTTAAAAGGCTGAAGCTGGGGAGTACGTCGGGCGTAATCCCAATACGCGCCGCGTACTGGGTGGCGTTCCCCGATCCTGAGAGGCAGCCGGGTACGCCCAGCGTACACATCTGGTACGCGCAGCGTAACCCAGAAAGTTGACTTTTGAGTTGACTTTTAGGGTATGGTCTATTGTGGGGCTTCTGGGTTGTGAGAGGGGTAAAATGGTCTTTTACCCTTCTGAGAGTGTCATATGATGTCATAGTCTAGCCTTTGAGAGTTAAAATAATTAGAGTATTTATTTTATATGATTAGGTGGAGGTTAGAGCAGCGTTACCGAGTCAGAGATTACCGAGATACCCGAGGTGAGTCTTCTCACTATACTTTACCTAGTGTGGTAACAGAGTTATGTGATAGAGTATTTTAGAGTTATGTGCCAGTGTAATTGCATGTTATTTATGTGCTATGATTTATTGTGATATGTGCTATGCATGATTCAGAGTTACAGAGTTAGGACCTTCGGTTCCACAGAGTTAGGGTCAGAGGGCCCATAGAGAGTTGGGGCTGGAGGGCCCCACTGAGACACATAGACCTGGGGTCAACAGAGTTACAGCCTCGAGTGGCTATTATGTGTTAGAGTGGTATTTTGAGGAACTCACTAAGCATTTATGCTTACAGTGTTATGTGTTATGTGTTTCAGGTACCAGTGATGATCGCGGGAAGGCGCCGACATGATTCGTACACATGCACACCGGAGTTTATGTATTTTGGTATTGGGTTTTGTACTGATACAATGTTGACACAATGTTTTTATTTATGATTACAAATGATATTTTATGATTTTCGAAAGTGAAAAAAAAAATTGTTCAATTTTTACAGTGTTACAAATATACCCACAGTTCAAGATTGGAGACACTACCAGAAACATGCAAGAAATGATCCTTAAACACACTGATCGGGAACCTCACTCAAAACCAAACCATATGAAGCACCAAACCCTAATACACTCGACCCATGACATGCCATTACCAACCACTGCCTTGATGACCAAAGATGTTCAGACCTAAAAATTCCCGTGATACTTCAAACTCCCATCGGCTCAGGTGTAGCCCCACCTAGGCAACCACTCGAGACTATTATAAAGAACTTTATGACTTGCAACCTCCCAACCAATCCCCAACTTGAATTCCAAAATCTTGCCAACAACTTACGAACCAATGGAAACGATTTGCATACTCCCCATAAATACTTCTTGATAGTTTTAAAGGACCTAATCGACTCTCTTACAATGCCAACTGAGCACCACATAATGGCTACCAAGAAAAACCTTAGAAAAACAAAGTTACACACACTGCGAATAGGATAACAGTTGCACTCTTGATCCCACATCAGAAATCGAAACCCAAGAGAACCATGCACATAATTCAAACCAAGAGTCCCAATACCTTCTTGCTCATCTCACGAGGAGCACCCCCATTCATATATTTCAGAAACCCATAATCTCATCCGAAAAGAAAAGAAATAGTATAGTTGATCGAAAAGGCCACCTTACTCAAAACAAGAAATATCCTCAGGATCTGTCGAACAAGACCCTATACTTTTGAGACCGAACAGATTCCATCACTACACCACTAGCTCGAGAAGCCCTTCAAGATGAACCTGAAGGTAACCAAGACCTGCGTCTGCTATGAACCAAGATCCCACTCTACCATTGAGGATAAGTACGCTTGAAGACCGAGGGAACATAGAATATACTGAATAGGAGGGTAGCTAATGCATTCCTTGACCTTTAACTACCACCACTCAAATCCTTTGGAGAATTCCCACTGAATAACGAACTCAAAAACCAATGGTATAGGACTCCTTGACACATGAACTAGAGAAACGACAACTCACGTGGAGTCGAACCTGCCTGCTTTGGAAGGGTTCACTGATCATCATCTGCCCAACAAATCAAAAAGCATCAACCAAATAACAAACTGACAAATCCATCAAAGACTAACACTCAACCTGAGAACTCCCAATTCTCACCCACTTAGGGTTCTAACTAACACCCATTGGCTCGAAACCAAACCATAACTCAATCTGACTCAATCAGGTACGATTATTCCTGGACTTGGATTGATTAACATACTCATAATGATCTTTCTGATATGGATCAATCGAATCCCAAGAAAAACCTCACTTTCAGTTGAAGACCTCTAAAATCTCATTTATCACCACTTACAAAGCATAGGCAACTATCAATCCACAGTTCCAACAAACCTTCCCTGCTTTCAATCCCAATGATAATCCCACACCTGACCTTCCCGATTCCCAATAATATGGGCCCTTGCTTGCCTCACAGGATACTCATGCCATATTAATTCACCTGCGCACACTTGCGCTAACATGCTGTCGCCAACCACCATAACCAACATTCCTCAAGCTAAGATTCCAACGTAACTATGGAGGTCACCAGCCTGCCCACTCCTTCGAACTGCAAAAACATAAAGGGCACAACCCTTGCCAAAGATACGACATTCCAGTCCATCAACCAATCATTTTACTTCCAGCTGCAAAACTCAGCCGATAATAATCATCGCTCCCTTCCTGAGTCCCGCGAATCGCATTCCCGACCTCAAGCAAAACCCCCCGAAGCCTCAAACCAAAACTCATTAGGTATGTACCAACAACCAAAATCGACAATACTAGTGGGCTCCACACCAAATACCAGGACCATCCTCATGTCGGAGCGGCCACAACCAAAGGATCGATAGGAATAGAACCACTATCGTGAACTGTGGTATTCAACCATGCTACCTTCCCTGACCAACCCTTGGAATCCCTAATATCTTCCTTGATTCAAGTATGGATACTAGGCTTTCAGTAGTACGGGTCCAATACTACCTTCCACATCTATTCATAGTTTCCTCAACAATTATCTTAGGTCTTCTAAGTCCTAGTCACAAAATACTTCTGAAAGCTGCTCCTAGGTGAAACAACCGCAATAAATACTCCCTAGGCTATCCTAGGACTCACCCACACCCCTCTTCCACCAGTTGCTGAAGATCTCCTCATGATATAAGTTTTCCATTTCATGAATACAATCACGTGAGACAAAGCTCATATAATCCTTCGAGTAACAAACTCATCCCTATAATGATTGGACTCAGACAAGAGCTGCAAAGCAGGGTCAAATCTATCACTTTGAGATTATCCAACCTTTTTCACATGTGACTTGACATATTCACTTAATGGCTAACTCACATCACTCATGAGTTCCACAAAGCACAAATCAAGCAACATTCGTGCGGAGGAGTCGATTGACACTAAAATGCAATAAGATCTAACAGATCCTCCCATGAAACCCTTGATCTCAGACTCCCAGCATTGCACGTGCATCTTTTCCTTTCCCTCACTCTCTCAAGAGTGGCTAATCCTTCCTCATGCCGACCTGCTGTGAACCGTGCCCAAACCAGGGAACAACTGCTACCTCATCCAATAACACGATTGGCCGGCTAACCCCGTCCGATTCATCTATACCAAGCATGCCACACGACCATCCATTAGTGCTAGATGACTATCGCATGAATACAATCACATACCCCACAGTTTAAACAAACTTAGGCTAAAAGATTCAATCCCACAACTGTTAGACTCAGACGAGAGCTGCGCAGTAGGACCAAGCCTATCAACCTAGAATCCTTTAAACCATGTGACATGTGACTTAGCGTATCCACTCAATAGCCAGTTCACATGCGAAAGAGTCACATATCATCCCAACAAGAAAACTCTATAGGAACTAAGGCATCACATAATCAGGCAATTCTTGAACATCCCTACCCTATTGCAAGCATGATGTTCTAACATATCATAACATGTCATAAGCTAAAATAACTGTGTGATAATTTGGGGTCTACTTAATGGCTCCGGATGATCGTACACATCACATCCTCCTTTGTATTTTGAAAACCATTTGAAAATCATTTTGAAAAATCTTTTCCTTAGTTTAAGATTGGATTCACACGAGTGTTCCTCCAATTCACTCAAACCAAGGCTCTGATACCAACTTGTAAGATCCATAAATTTTCAGTAAAATTTAAAACTTTTTCAAACATCCAAAAGCCATTAGTTATTACAAAATGTTTTCAAAATAGTTTCATATCAGAGTATCCTAGAAACCATAAATCCAAAATGTGAGGATGTGTATAGTTACGCCTTCGCCTTGCCAAAACATCTGAAGCACCTTAAACAATAAACTGAAACCATAAGCACAAAGCTTAGTGATTTTTCCCCAAAGTACCAACACACAAACAATAGCACTGATGTGTGTAAAACCAACTAGTTTTATCCCTACTTTTTATTAATAAATTGAGCACACAAAGGCAGTGAACCTGTCTTTAAGTGGTATAGATTGATAAGTAAGGTATCGAACTCAGGGAACGGAAAATTAAACTAATAACTAATTTTAACTAAAACAAATAATAAAAGTAAAGGGTTTTTCTCTAGTTTTGCAAGACTAGAAACTTAGACAAACTAAATTAACTAATTAACTAAAGCAACAACTATTCACCAAATTTGATAAAGATGTTTCCATTTAGGTTCAACCAATTCACTCCTATGGTTATTTAAGTTTATGGTAGATTAATTGCTATTGGTTACCAATTATAATAGTTAGGTTCATATTCATTACTCCTAACCCTTCGACAATTAACTAATTTAAGCGTTGATCAAGTGTTTAAACTAATTAATTCCCTAGATTAATTATTTGGATTAAATAAGATTTGTAATGGTCAATTAAGTTATTAATTCAATTAACCTCTTGTTGATGGTTTCTCAAACAAGCTCACACATTAATCTTCCTATTTTCTTATTAATCTTAGTTTCATAATCATTACTTCTAAGCATATGGTTTAGCATTCACATAGACATATGAGGTTAACAATTAAGTGATGTTCATGCAACCTAATTGCCTTCCAATTAACAGAAAATAGTAGTGATTAATACATAAGGTTCTTTAACAAACTTAATTTAATAAATCACCAATAGACAATTAAGCAAGAATCAATAGTCAAATCATAGGAGTTCCTTGGTATTCCCCAAACAGAAACAAAAAATGAATTTAGCTCATAACTGCAGTAGAAACAGACATAAAAACAAAGTTTACTAAAGCAAACATATTCAATTCCTAAGTCTAAGTGGTAGAATTAACCTAATTGCTTGAATTCTTCCAAATATTGAAGCTTAGGGTTCCTTAGCGTCTTCTGAGTCTCTTAGTCACGACTAAACCTTCAAAAATCGCCAGGAGTATCATCCCATGAGATAAGGATTCGTATTTTATAGATATCCCAAAACAGGGTGTACTTGGCGAGTAGCAGAATCAACTCGCCGAGTAGATCCATACTTATCCGTCTTGAATCAGCAGTTGTATTTATCTTCTGGAACTTCCTCGTGTACTCGCCGAGTATATCATCTTCTTTCACTCTTTGATCTTCAATTGCTTCCCTTTTCTCTTTTTTGCTTCCAAGCATATCTTTTGGACTGAAAACAAAATTCACAACATTTTAAGTACCTTTTGTCCCCATTATTCACATAATTAATAAAAAATAACTAAGAATATATGCTGAATAATTAACTAATTATGCACATATCAAAATACCCCACACTTGACTTTTGCTTGCCCCCAAGCAAAACTAAAATTTAAACATATTAGAATCACATATAATAACTCCAATCCAACCCAGCCATTATGCCAAGACCGCAACGCATGCATTTGTGTCTAAAATTTCCTAAAAACCCCCATACTTCAAATACTCACAATCCTCATAAACATTCGCCCACTCACCCCGAACTATGCTCATTTTATGCAACCCTCCGAATCCATCCTCAGAAAATGTCTTTACCCTCAAGGTATTTTTAATTGAGCAACCCAAGCATACATATTCTAGAATTACAACTTTTTGATACCACTATGGAGATCTTTGAATTCTTCACTTTCTTGATATTTGATCTTTGATATCTTTGAATTCACCAACTTGTATTGACTTTTGGTATCTTCAACTTTTTGGATTTCTTGGAACTTTGATCTTTAGATCTTCACTTCATTTGCTCCAAAATTCCTATACCTTTTTCTAGTAATTTTTTTTCATGTATTTCTCAATTTTTTCACTCAAATCCCTACATGCTTAAGCAGGGGCGCTCAATCTCAACCTTTATTGGCTAATGATAAAAACTTTCCTGGATACATTTCAGGTTTAGGGTGCTAAACATATTGCATCCCTCAGGCTGAGCAAGGTCGTGTTTTTGTCTCATGATTTCACTGAAATAAGGAAGCCACAAATTCACTAGAACGTATATAGGCTCAACTAAACATTTGGGTTTTCATGCAATTATTAACACAATTCTAATATGGAATCCTAATTTTTTACCAAAGTTTTCTAATTTAAGACCTAAGCATTTTTGGTATGCAACAATTTTTAAAAATTAGCCTAAATTAAGATTCTAAGTGTTCTAAGATGTGACTAACCCCCTACCCCACACTTATTTTATGCAATGCCCTCATTGCATATTATACCACTAAAAATGCAAATAGAGAGAAAGTTGGAACAAACTCCCCTGGGGTAGCAGTCGCTAGGTTGACACTCTCCTCTTCAACTCCTTCTTCTATTGACTTTAACCATGGGAGCAGCTCATCCATGGCACGGGCGTCATACGTCTCGTGTGGTTGATAGCTCGAAAAACTCCAAGGAAAAGGGTTGTTGAAAAATCTTCAGTAGTAATTCATAAAGAGTATATGAATAGTGCAGAAAAATTAGCCAGAGCAATTCAGAAACTCCTCATGCAGCAGGCTACTCGGCGAGTAGGCGTGAAGACTCGGCGAGTAGAACTCGATGGCAAAGCAGTTCGTGTAAAAGCAGATGTACTCGCCGAGTAGTGTTAGTGCACGCGGCGAGTAGGGCGTATATTTCCAGATTTCTTTGAACTGCTGTCTCTCTTGACTTTGGTGTTGAAATGGAAATATAAATGTACTCTCACGCAAATTTCCTAAACAGCAACACTCCATAAGACTCTTGACTCGTACGGACTCAATCCTAGGAACAAGACTCCATAATCACTCAAAAAGTCTCTCTTTCCTCCCTTGACCCTTCCTAATTAGCATGCTTCCTAGCTTAAATACCTGAAAAGAAAACTAACAGTAACACTAATATTTCAACCACATAACCAAATCCAACATGTCCACAATTGTCTTAAAACAAAACATCATAAAAAAAACAAAACAAAACAAAGCAAAATCTTCAATCTTCCTCTTCCATTCCGGCTCCTCCTGCTCCACTACCTCCTTCTCCACCCCTTCTTTGCATCCTCTCGTCCCAATCCATAATATAAGGGTAGCCGGGTCCAGGCCTTGGGGCAATGTGCATTTGTTAGAAAAGATACTCGAAGGATTGATTGGTGTAATTAACCCCTCGCCCAATATCATCCAAGTAGTTTCGGTACTCTACTTGGTTCCAACCCTCGTTATCCTCCACCGGAATAACCAGTGGGTCTTCCCGTACCCGTTCGCTCCTTGGCCGAACCCGCCTTCCCGGCTCCTCGGGGACCGCCGACTCATCTTCATTCGGAATAGTAAAGGAATCACAAAAATTTTCAACTATCCGAGCCCTCCTATAAAGTGCAGTGTTGAACGGAGGAGGGTGGATAATCGTTAGCACTTGAGCTTGCGGCAAATCCAAGATCCCAAATGATTTCGCAAGCCGAGTAATGAACATGCCCCCATTTATCTTCGAATTTATCTTCTCCTTGACCGCCCCCTCCGCAAGAAATTTAGCAATGCAGTACGGAAGGTTGCAAAAGACGTCGGGAGTGATGATACTCCACAAGTAGAAGATGTCAAGGGTGGGAACTTTGTCCCCATCCTTCCGCATGTTGATCGTGCTTGCAACGAACCGATGAATGAGTCGGTGGATCAGAGAATGGATATGACCTTCTTGAGCAGTGGAAGGTATGTAGACTCAGTTAGCAATTGTACTCCACCATGTCGATGCCACCACCTCCTTAGGAAGTTCTTTGTAGGTATTCTCCAAGAAGGCTTCAAAATAATCCGTCATCGCCATGTCTTGGTCGTAGATGCCCAACCGCCAAGAGAACTCAACCATGCTGCATTGTCGCAGCTCCCCACCCAAAGAAAACGAGATCGTGTTAGGATTGTAAAACTCACTACCACCTCGGAATGAGATGGTAGCAAAGAATTCCTAGCACAACTCCGCGTATACCGACTCTTGGATTTTGAACAATTGCAACCAACCATCACAAGTGATGTTGGCATAGCCCAAGTTACAATCTTTCACCAAGTATGGGGTGAGTTCTTCTTTCAAGCCAACATTGCCCATCCATCCCCAATCCACTGCATTTGGTAGGTGGATTTATTTCTGTCGAAGTGCTTCCAACCTGTTTAGGGCTCGAGTTTTGGATGATTTGGAGGTGATTTGTTGAAAGGCTAACCATGGCATATCACCATGGCTTCCCCCACCTGAAGATTGACCTCTTCTTGCCATGCTACCTGCATACACATATCAAGAACACAGCAACAAACAACACCCAGTAATTAAAACAAGAAAATATTTGATCTGATTGTGACCTACTCGCCGAGTACACGAACCTACTCGGCGAGTAGTATGAACTTCTTGACAGATCGAGATCGGATCTGTGTAATCTGTGTAATGGTCCAAATTCTTCATAGGGTTTTGTTGTAATTACTTATCTAACCATAGATCTTGAAGAAATTACTCCTAACAACATCTAATTCATGACTAAATCAAAACCCTAGAAATTGGGAAAAACTCCCCAAATCCGAAATCACATCAAATATGGGCAGATCTGTGATAAAGATTGAACCTTTCATGAAATTAAAGGGTAAAAATGTTACCTTGTTGCTTGAATGAAGAGAAAGGAGTAGAAATTTGGAGAGATCTTGAAAAATGCTTAGAGAGGCGGCTGAGAGGAAGTGCTCGGCGAGTGTTGGGATGAATTGGTGAATAATAACATTTTTTACAGACTTTATTTTACTGGGTTTGAACCGGCTACTCGCCGAGTAGAATGGGTCTACTCGCCGAGTAGACACGCGTGTTATCAACTTTTGGCTGCAATCGGGCATTTACTCGCCGAGTATAGTCGATATACTCGCCGAGTAGATGTCACAGGTTGAAAATTTTTGTAATTTGGCCAATTTTAATGTATCAATTCATTTGTTTAGCCCCTCCACCCCACACTCAAAGCATAGCTTGTCCTCAAGCACTTAGAAACATAGAATAAACGAAGAAGAATGAAAAAAACAAAATGAAAAATAGAGAAAAGGGAAGAAAATGCAAACTTGAAACTCGGGTTGCCTCCTGAGAAGCGTTTCTTTTGATGGAGTCATTAGCTGGACTCCGCCCCGTCTACGTGTTTGCAATTCCGCACAGTAGAAGCTCCTCCAATCCTTCATTTCGGGGGACACCTTCTTCATATTTCTTCACTCTATGACCATTGACTTTGAATGGTGTGCCGTCTCTTGATATCAATTCTATAGCCCCGTGTGGAAACACCGTCTTGACCAAAAAGGGACCATCCCACCTTGATTTGAGTTTTCCTGAGAAAAGTTTTAATCGGGAATTGAAAAGCAATACTTTTTGGCCTTCATGAATGTCTTTGCTCTTGATTCTTTTATCATGCCATCTCTTGGTCTTTTCTTTATAGAGCCACGAGCTAGAATAAGCATCATTTTGGAGTTCTTCAAGGGCATTCATTTGCATCAAACGGTTGGTCTTCAATTCTTCTATATCGAAGTTGCACCTCTTTAAAGCCCAATATGCCTTGTGCTCGATCTCGACCGGTAAATGGCATTGCTTTCCATAAACTAACCTATATGGTGTAGTACCAATAGGTGTTTTGAAAGAAGTACGAAATGCCCATAGCGCGTCATCCAATTTATCCGACCATTCCTTGCGGTTGCTTCCCACCGACTTCTCTAAAATACGCTTCAAGGCTTGATTGGTCACTTCAGTTTGTCCACTAGTTTGTGGATGGTATGATGTGGAGAACTTATGGGTCACCCCATATTTCTTGAGCACCTTTTCCAATTGATCATTGGCAAAGTGTGTGCCTCAGTCACTAATTAGGGCCTTCGGAACACCAAACCGGGAGAATAGTTTCTTTAAGAATCGTACCACTACCCGTCCATCATTTGTAGGTAAAGCCTGCGCCTCCGCCCATTTTGAGACATAATCGACCGCCACTAGTATGTACTTATTTCCTTTGGATATGGGAAAAGGTCCCATGAAGTCAATGCCCCATACGTCGAACACCTCGCACACTTGAATGCTATGTTGTGGCATTTCATTTCGAGATGAAATGTTTCCCACCCTTTGGCAAGCATCACATTCTTTGACATATTGGGCTGCATCTTTGAAGATTGTAGGCCAATAGAATCCAATGTCAAAGATCTTCTTTGCGGTATACTGTGCTCCATGATGTCCTCCCGTGGGCCCGCTATGGCAATGTTCTAGTATTCTTCGGCTTTCCTTCCCGAACACACATCTTCTTATAATTCCATCCGCACAGCTTCGGAAGAGGTATGGATCGTCCCAAAAGTAATATTTGATCTCCGCAAAGAATTTCTTCTTTTGTTGACTACTATAATCCTTTGGGACATAATTTGTAGCTAAATAGTTAGCTATGTCTGCGAAACATGGCTCCTCTCCCACGGAGACCATAATGTATTCATCCGGAAAGTCGTCTCCATCCTTATCTTCTTGCAATTGCGGGTTCTCGAGCCTAGCTAAATGATCGGCCACTACATTCTCCATTCCTTTCTTGTCTCGTATCTCTATATCGAATTCTTGAAGAAGCAGCACCCATCGTATTAGTCTTGGCTTGGCATCCTGTTTGGAAAACAAATACTTGATAGCCGAGTGGTCAGTAAAAACAGTGGTTTTAGATAAAACCAAGTAAGGGCGAAACTTTTCAAAAGCATAAACCATAGCTAACAATTCTTTTTCAGTAGTAGTATAATTCTCTTGGGTGGGGTTTAAGGTCTTACTAGCATAATAGATGGGTTGAAAGTGCTTATCAACCCTTTGACCAAGGACCGCTCCTAATGCATAGTCACTAGCATCACACATGATCTCAAAGGGTAAGTTCCAATTTGGTGCTATAATGATCGGGGCATTAGTTAATTTTTCCTTTAGAAATTCAAATGCCTCTAAACACTCTTTAGTAAAATTAAAGGGTGCATGTTTTAGTAATAATTGTGTTAGAGGTTTCGTGATTTTGGAAAAATCCTTTATAAAACGCCGGTAAAAACCTGCGTGTCCCAAAAAACTCCTAATGCCCTTCACATTAGTTGGTGGGGGTAATTTGGCAATGGTGTCTATCTTTGCCTGATCCACCTCAATTCCCTTTTTAGAGACTTTGTGTCCCAAAACTATACCCTCCTTGACCATGAAGTGACATTTTTCCCAATTTAGGACCAAGTCGGTTTTCTCACACCTAGCAAGCATTGAGTCAAGATTTGTGAGACAGTCATGAAAAGAAGATCCGAATACAGAAAAGTCATCCATAAAGACCTCCATGAATTTTTCCACCATATCATGGAATATGGCGGTCATACACCTTTGAAATGTCGCAGGTGCATTGCATAGTCCAAAAGGCATGCGTCTATAGGCGAAAGTCCCACTTGGGCATGTAAAGGTGGTCTTTTCTTGGTCCATTGGGTCTATGGGTATTTGAAAATACCCTGAAAACCCATCTAGAAAGCAGTAATAGCTATGGCCCGATAGTCTCTCTAACATTTGATCTATGAAAGGAAGGGGGAAATGGTCTTTGCGAGTGGCATCGTTTAGCTTTCGATAATCGATGCACACTCGCCAACCGGTTACCGTTCGCGTCGGAATTAACTCGTTCTTTTCGTTGGTGATGACCGTCATTCCTCCTTTCTTGGGCACCACTTGGACCAGACTCACCCATGGACTATCGGAAATGAAGTAGATGATTCCTGCATCTAAGAGCTTGACCACCTCCTTCTTGACGACTTCTTGCATGTTCGGGTTCAATCGTCTTTGGTGTTGCACCACCGGCCTTGCTCCTTCTTCTAAATTGATTTTGTGAGAGCAATAGGATGGGCTTATTCCTTTGATGTCGGAGATGCTCCATGCGATGGCTCTTTTCCTTTTCTTCAACACGTGTACAAGTTCTTCCTTTTCCGTCTTGGATAGATCCGAGGCTATGATCACAGGCTTCTGATTTCCTTCTTCCAGAAAGGCATACTCCAGATGGTCATGTAATGTTTTAAGCTCCATTTGGTTGTTCTTAGTGACGGATTCGCCGAGTGCATGTATGGTACTCGGCGAGTTTGCAGCTGCATTCACGACTTCTGGCTTTTCTTCAAATGTACTTGGCGAGTAGATCGGGTCTACTCGGCGAGTAGGGCTCTCAGATTGCTTCATTATTTCTTCATACTCTGCTTCTTCCAACAATCTTTCAATCTCTAATAGGTCCTTTTCTAGGTCAAATGCTTCATCCAAAGCTGCAAACTTGCTGGAATCTTCAGGTATGTCTTCCTCCAATAGTTCGTTGAGCATGTCGATTGAGAATGTCGTGTTGTCACTACTCCTAGAGTACTTCATGGCTTGGTCTACCCCGAATGTTACTGAATCATCCCCAACTCACAAGGTGAGCTTAGAATCTCTCATGTCTACGATAGCGCTAGCTGTGTTGAGGAAAGGCCTTCCAAGGATAATTGGCACTTGCGGATCTGCCTCCATGTCTAGAATGATGAAATCAGCTGGAAAGAAAAATTTGTCCACTTTCACTAGCAAATCTTCACAAATGCCTCTTGGGAAGGTGATAGTCTTGTTTGCCAAATGAATTGCCATGCGAATTTGCCTTGGCTCCGGGAGGTCTAGCTTCTTAAAGAACGAGTAGGGCATAAGGTTCACACTTGCTCCAGAATCAACTAAGGCATGAATTGCAGCCAAGTTGCCAAATTGGCAAGGTAAAGTTAAGCTCCCTGGATCACCTTTCTTCTTTGGTAACTTGTTTAGCATTGCGGCGGAGCAGTTCTCATTAAGCACTACCTTCTGCACTCCCTCCATCTTTCTTATTGGTGAGGAGTTCCTTAAGGAACTTAGCATCCTTGGGCATTTGCATGACGGCTTCAATGAAAGGAATGTTGATTTGAAGAGTTTTAATGTGGTCTAGAAACTTCTGATATTCCTCTTCCTGCTTCTCTTTCTTGGCTCGGGCTGGGTATGGCATTGGAGGCTCGTATGGCTTCAAGGGAGGCTGTTCATTCGATTTTGATGGGGTACTCGCCGAGTCCATCGGCCCTACTCGGCGAGTAGAACTCTCAGATTGTGAATCTTGGTTTTCTGCTTGTTCTTCCGTTCCTTCCTTCTGCGAGTCCCTGGTTGCTTCAGTTCGAATGGGGGCCAGGGGAGTGATGATCTTCCCATTTCTCGTTGTGACAATGTTTATTTGTGCGCCTCGTGGGTTGATCTCAGTTTTGCTAGGAAGCTCACCCGGTGACCTTTGGTTAAGTTGTTGAGCAAGTTACCCAAGCTGCGTTTCTATGTTGTGGATGGATGCTTGCTGGTTCCTGAGCATGGTTCTTGTTTCTTGGATAGCAGCATCATGGTCACTATGTCTTTTCTCGGAAGCAGCCACAAATTTAGTAAGCATATCTTCCAAGCTTGGCTTCTTCTCTTGCACCGGCTCCTCCTTTTGATAAAAGTCTCTCCCTTTTTGTCTATACTTCTCCTCCTTGGCCTTCTTGTACTCTTCGTAAGGCAGCCACTCTTTCTTTTGTTTGCGCCAGTCCTCATCATACCGATCACCGCTCGAATAACATGCTTGTGCCTTCTTGTTGCCATTCTCATCTAAATCGTAATCTCTAGTGAGGTGAGGTCCATTGCAGTTTTCACAACCCACCTGAATAGCATGGATAATTTGATCCATTTTGTCCATTCTCCTATCCATGGTTTTTAACATAGCCATGACCGCGGATAAGTCTTCAGTAGCAGCATACGCGGCTCCCCTCATGACATCATGCCTAGGGTTGTGGTATTCTCTAGAGTGTTTAGAGAATTCTTCAATCAATTCTTTAATCACCGGGGGTGGCTTCTTTGTAAGTGGGCCTTGCGAGTCTAGCAACTGCCGGGTTGTGACATTGACTCCATCATAGAAGATGGAAACTTCTTGCTGGCTGTTTAGATCATGGTGTGGGCAGTTTCTTAGCAGACTTTTGTACCTTTCCCATGCTTCATATAAAGACTCTCCAGCTTGTTGTTCAAAGTTTGCAATAGCCTTCTTCAGTTTGGCTATCTTGGATGGTGGGCAAAAGTGATCAATAAATTCTTCCTTCATCTTGGCCCAAGTAGTGATTGATCCAGGGGGAAGTGACTTGAGCCAGTCTTTAGCAGCACCCTTGAAGGTTACCGGAAGCATACGAAGTAGTTGAGTTTCGCGGGTTACATTTGGAATATTGAAGTAATCAGCAACATCATTGACTTCATCCAAATGTTTGTAGGCATCTTCATGATCTTTCCCATAGAAAGGTATTTCCTTGAGTGAAGCTAGGATATGACCTTTTAGCTCAAAGGTAGCGGTCGCGGGAATTGTGGGTTGCACAAGTCCCGGGCCATGGTCGTCACGCATCCTCTTCTTCCATTCTCCCATGGGGATTTCATCAATGTTAGCCATAGTGAACGCTAACTCTTCCTCCAACTCGGTTTCTTGCTCGTACGTTGCCTCCTCTTCTTCCTCGGTCTCGTACCCAATATCTTCTTGAATTGGCTCCTCAATTATCAAGGAAGCGCTAGAAGCTCCTGATTTACTGCTATTCTTTTTCCCGAAAACAGTCTTCAAGTTGGACAATGGTGATTTCTTTGGTGTGCTTGAACTCTCCACGTCCTTCCCTTTGTTTCTTTTCAATGCGGATTCGGGGTCTTCAAATGGGGGTACCAATGGTGTGTTTGCTCCTCTGGTCATGAAAGTCCTGAAATCAATCAAATAAAAAGCGTAAAAAGAACAAAAAGATTGTAAAAATAAAGAAAATCTATTGCTGACTAAACTGCTACTCGCCGAGTAGGTGCGATTGCACTCGGCGAGTATCAGTGGTATTTCAAAAAAATTTCTAAGTTTTAAACTAACTAAAACAGATACTAAAACCTAATTACTAATTACTAAATTACAATAAATGAACTTTATGCAAGTAATCTCACACAAAGGATCGAAAAAAATTAGGAATTAGCTTAATTATTTAGAACCGTTCCCCGGCAACGGCACCAAAAACTTGATGTGTGTAAAACCAACTAGTTTTATCCCTACTTTTTATTAATAAATTGAGCACACAAAGGCAGTGAACCTGCCTTTAAGTGGTATAGATTGATAAGTAAGGTATCGAACTCAGGGAACGGAAAATTAAACTAATAACTAATTTTAACTAAAACAAATAATAAAAGTAAAGGGTTTTTCTCTAGTTTTGCAAGACTAGAAACTTAGACAAACTAAATTAACTAATTAACTAAAGCAACAACTATTCACCAAATTTGATAAAGATGTTTCCATTTAGGTTCAACCAATTCACTCCTATGGTTATTTAAGTTTATGGTAGATTAATTGCTATTGGTTACCAATTATAATAGTTAGGTTCATATTCATTACTCCTAACCCTTAGACAATTAACTAATTTAAGCGTTGATCAAGTGTTTAAACTAATTAATTCCCTAGATTAATTATTTGGATTAAATAAGATTTGTAATGGTCAATTAAGTTATTAATTCAACTAACCTCTTGTTGATGGTTTCTCAAACAAGCTCACACATTAATCTTCCTATTTTCTTATTAATCTTAGTTTCATAATCATTACTTCTAAGCATATGGTTTAGCATTCACATAGACATATGAGGTTAACAATTAAGTGATGTTCATGCAACCTAATTGCCTTCCAATTAACAGAAAATAGTAGTGATTAATACATAAGGTTCTTTAACAAACTTAATTTAATAAATCACAAATAGACAATTAAGCAAGAATCAATAGTCAAATCATAGGAGTTCCTTGGTATTCCCCAAACAGAAACAAAAAACGAATTTAGCTCATAATTGCAGTAGAAATAGACATAAAAACAAAGTTTACTAAAGCAAACATATTCAATTCCTAAGTCTAAGTGGTAGAATTAACCTAATTGCTTGAATTCTTCCAAATATTGAAGCTTAGGGTTCCTTAGCGTCTTCTGAGTCTCTTAGTCGCAGCTAAACCTTCAAAAATCGCCAGGAGTATCATCCCATGAGATAAGGATTCGTATTTTATAGATATCCCAAAACAGGGTGTACTCGGCGAGTAGCAGAATCAACTCGCCGAGTAGATCCATACTTATCCGTCTTGAATCAGCAGTCGTATTTATCTTCTGGAACTTCCTCGTGTACTCGCCGAGTATGGTCGATCTACTCGCTGAGTATATCATCTTCTTTCACTCTTTGATCTTCAATTGCTTCCCTTTTCTCTTTTTTGCTTCCAAGCATATCTTTTGGACTGAAAACAAAATTCACAACATTTTAAGTACCTTTTGTCCACATTATTCACATAATTAATCAAAAATAACTAAGAATATATGCTAAATAATTAACTAATTATGCACATATCAAGCACATATACAAATAATTGGATGCTATGGGTCTAATCAACCATCGGTTTGGAATACCTCAGACCCCTCAACGATCGGGTTGGAATGCCAACATACTATGGGTGCAATCAACCATTGGGTTGGAATACCCCATGCCCTCAACCATCGTGTTGGGATGCCAACATACTATAGTTCCAATCAACCATTGGGTTGGAATACCCGAGGCCCTAAACCATCAGGTTGGAATGCCAACATACTATGAGTCCAATCATCCTCAGGATGGAATACTCTCGGCCCACAACCATCGGGTTGGAATGCCCCGGTCTGTTGGCTCATGCACATAGCAAAAAAGCCTCAACCACCAATCAAACATATGCACATATGTCAGATAATCACATAACATTCTACAGACAGTCAAACTGATCTACATATCACTAAGCATAACAACATCCTATCTACCAGGACACCGATCTAACAAATCATAACCACATAGAAACATCCTATCTACCAGGAGAACGATCTAATAGATCATAACAATAATAAAGTAGGATAGCAATTCAAAGGGCCGGCCTTGGTGCCTTTGATCCTATTAGTATAGTGAGTAAAACTCACCTTGAACGACAAATAAATCCCATAATTGCTACAGTTGCTACGAATCGACTTCCACAAACTGAACCAAACAACCAAATCATTATTTAATAATTACCCATCGCAAAACCACCGAGCATTAATCCCATAAATGGTCCAACTAACCAAGCCCACAATTAGCCCAAGCCCATTGGGCCTAAATAAGGCCTAACTACATTAGGCCCACTAAGGCCCAACTCATTGTCCACATCCAATTATGGAAGCCCAGCAAGGCAAGCCCAACCAGAAGTCCATTATTCTAAAATCCTTAGTCCATTATGAGCCCAAACCAAAGGATGAGTCCAATACAAAGCTAGCCCTCAATCAAGGAGTCCAAAACTTGCACAGGTGATACTCATGTCATGAGAACCTTAGGCTCATGTCGCGAGGTCGTGAATTTGGCCCGAAAACTTCCTCAAATATGTGCTCACGTTGTAAGGCTTCATTCCTCACGTCGTGAGTTCGGATCTGACCAAAAATGAGCATTAAGCTCCTAATCCATTAAACCTTAACATGAGACATTCTAGAGGGTTTTCCTTGACCCCAAGGACCATAAAAATAGAAGCTTTTTAGTCACATATGTCAAATACATGACTTTAACACTAGTTAGGTCAAAAGATGGGTATAACATTGTGACAACCCCAAATATATTGCCGTTACAAACCCTACTTTCACTAACGGAATGTGTCACTATATGTTATTTTCGGTAATGTTTGGAGTCGTCAATAAACAAATATCTAGTTATTTATATGTTCCGATATTATCATAAGTAATTATAACTTGTAAATGTTAACCCCGTTTAACTAAATAGAGTTATATTACTTTTCAACCACTTCACCCGGGTAAAAAGTTTTAACTCCGTTAAACTTTAGCATTGGGTAGCCGTGTATCGGGTGCAATACCTGAGACATATATAAACAAATGGAACTACAATTGAACTCTTTTACCACACCTTCACCTCTCTCTCACTACTTTCTCTCTCTAGACCCGAAATCGACCCCAAATCCGCGAATTTCTGGCATCCAAACGTAAGGACTCATTCCCTATCTTAGTCTAAACATACTTCATTGTATTTAGAGGCCAAAATCATAGAAAACAAAGACCAAAAAGGAGTTTACGGCCTAAGAAGCCCCTTAGGCCGTAAACCCCTAAAAACTTGCCAAAAACCTCATTTTTCCTTCCTTTAAGCTTATGGACTAATTAAGACATATACTTAGGAGAGTTTGGACATTAAAACACAAGGATTTGAAGCTTAAAAAGGAGTTTATGGCCCAAGCTTATGCTTAGGCCGTAAACACCCCAAAAACCCCAAAAACCCTTGTTAAAAGCCCCAAAAACTCATCTAGGGTGTTTGGTAATTTATCTTGACACTAGGGAATGTTTAAATGCATTAAACAACATCATTTGAGGAAAAAAAGAAGAGTTTACAGCCAAGGATATTCTTGGGCCGTAAACTCCCCAATTTTCATGTCAAAATGTCCCAAAACTCCATCTAAGGCCTTCTAGAATTTACCTAAGGTGAATGAGAGTGTGTTGTACCATTTAAACATCCATTTTGAAGGATTAAATGGAGTTTACGGCCCAAGCACAAGTCTTGGCCGTAAACTCCCTAAAATGTCACAAAATGAGGGTTTAATCCCTCCATTTTAGTTCAAGACACATACCATTAAATCAAGGAAGTGAAATAAGGCCTTAAACTTGCATTTTGGAAGACCACATGAGTTTACGGCCAAGCCTAGTGGGATTATGGCCGTAAACTCCCAAGGAGTGGCCTTTGGGCCGTAAACTCCAAGGGAGTGAGCTCATGGACCCTCCCATAAATGTTTCTTAGCCTTAAACCACTCCCGGGAACCCCTTCTAGGCCCTAAAACCCCGAATTGATGCTAGAATGCCTCAATACTTAAACGGAAAGCATAAAATGATTAATTTCTTGTAAAACAAATATTTTCATATGACATTAGGGTCCTAAAAGGTGTACAAGTCATTATTTGGAACAAAACGCTCAACCGACACTTTTACCCAATTTACCCGATTCACCCGATTTACGCGAATTCAGGTGAGTTCATACCCCTTTAATGAACCTTTCAAATGTTTTATATGTTTTAGGGGGGAGATACAAGTTGAATATACATGTTTATGAAAAGTTATACAAGAAAATTTTTCATATTACAGAATTAATCACATGTGATTCACTACCTGTAGTTCAAATCACATGTGATTTATCACTATGCCTTATAAATCAATCATTTGTTTTCAAAACTATTTTGAATAGACAAACAAGTTTTGAATGTCTCTTTTGTACAATACTTTTATTTAATAAATCTCTTTATAAAAATGTAATCACACTAATATATTTATATAAGTAAGACTTGAAGGACTTAGGACCGATAGCTCGCCTTATTTCCTGTTCTTGTCTGATTGTGGGCTTAGGGTAGTGGTTATCCGTCTGACTGTCGTTGATTTCTTAGTTATATATCTCTTATATTAGTATGGATTACGAGTACTTCTTATTTCATTAGATTCCTAAATCACTAAGCTGACTAGAACCACACACACTAAGTTAACTATAATAGGTATAGTTAAGGTCTCTATTCCTTGTTTTAACTACTACTCTACATTACTATAATTCTCCCTATTATGAAACTATACACTAATAAGAGAATACAATACAAGTTATACAAAATACTACTCCACTATAATACAAGAGAAAGTACAAATCATAAGATAACTCATTTACCCACTACGAGATACTCTATTCGCTACACACTACGCCCGAAGTTTTCCGATAGGAAGACGACACTATATGTATAGATCTATACGGGGCAGACGCTATTACATCCCGACTGATAACTTCAGTCCGAGCCGCACAGGTCCAGGGATGCCTTTACTCCACTACACTATACATGACCGGGAAGGTCATGGGGGTCCGCTATTACTCACACTATTGGCAACATACAAGAAATACACTATAACCGTTCTAAAACGCTAATCAAAAGATAAAGTTAATATCCCGAAGTAAACAAGTATCTAATACTAAAGGAAGCTGCACCACTATTATTTACTTCAAGTATAACTTACCATATTGCTTTACTTATTAGTGAGTCACTATTATACTTCTACGATAAATGGTTTTCAAAGATGGAAATATCATATTTCTTAAAGGTTTTCACTTACTATACATTTTTGGAAAATATTGGATTTTCTAGGTTTTACCACTACTTATGACTATAAACTTCAGCTTTCATACTAATGATTCTAATGCTTTTTATATAAGAACTCACACTAAACTCTTATGAACTCACCAGCTTTATGCTGATATTCTTTTCAAAATAACTTGTATCTTCAGGTCAAAGATAGACAAGTACAACTGCAACATTTTTGGAGAAGATGGAGCATGCAAGACCCATCTCTTATTTTTGTTTACTTTTGGTGTTTGTCAAACATTACAAAACACACTTGTAAATACACTCACTATGTAAATGAAATGGTTGTATGTTTCTTGCTTTTACTATTATGCAATTGTGATGATACCGTACACTACGTCATCCACCCCAAAACGTATTCCGCCATTATCGGTTTTGGGGTGTGACAAACATCAAGATTCAAACTTGGAGCCCATAGCTTGCACCAAAATCCAGATCTAAGGGTTCTAGCAAAGCAAATGACTCAATGGTCCATAAAGTTGACAACTTTTATGGACCTCATCCATGATAATCCAAGATCCATGTAAAGAAGGTAACCATAATCTAGATCTAGCAAGATTAGAAGAGAATGGTGGGATCTTTGAGACTTACAAGGGCTTATAAGCTCAGAAGTGCCACAAGGAGGAGCTTATCTTGCAAAAAAGGAATCACCACAAAAGCTTCTTATTCTTCTTCTTCTTCTTCTTCAATGGAATCAAAACACCATTGACACTCCAATACCACCAATAATGGCTCAAGGACTTCAATGGAGGCTAAGATTAGGGTTTCCAGAGGTCTTGGAGGCGAGGGAGGCTGAGTAGAAGTAACCCTAATCATCTCATACCTTTAAATACCTGAAAATAAGGGTTTTTGGAGCATTAGGTGCGTCTCACATCGTGAGAACTTTATGCTCACGTCGTGAGCTTTAAATAAGCCTGGTCAACAAGTCAACGATCACTCACCCGAACCACTCCAACTTCAAACAGCCATAACTTCTTCGTTTCAACTCCGTTTTGATGTTCTTTATATCCACATAAAGGTGGAGAGAAGCCCTACACTTCTAGAAACTCACCATGGCCTTAAAACTTCCCGAAAAAAACCCAAAATAAAAGGCTGAGTTATCAAATTATGGTTATACCCTTGGTCTCCGAAACGCCATCGAACACTTGGAATACTTAGATATCAACACCCTCATCCAAAAAGGGCTAACTCGTTTCTTCCCTAAGGAATAAAATGATCTAATTACAACCCAGGGGATGAATTTGGAAATACATGAAAATCGGGGTGTTACAAGAGTTCAACAAACTCATAAAGCTTCAAGCTTTGGGAAATAAACCCTAAAATGAACCATAATATGCACAAATCAAAAAAATGAGAAAGCTTTGAGCTTGATAACTCCAAATGATGAACTAACCATAGGGTAACTCAGATCCAAAAGCTCCTTCTTCACCCAAAGAATCCCCGAAAGATCACTCAAAAGCTCTAAATGTCCACTCAAGCTAAGAAAATCGAAATTAGGGTTGTGAAGGGAGTTGAAGAGTGGAAATGGTGGCCATCATGTTCCTTAAATAGAGACACACCACACTGTTAGGGTTTTCACTCTGAGCCTAGTACACCCAGCATATCCTCTGGTACGCCCAACGTACTAGGTGGCTTCCACGTCCATAACATGTACATGAATACGCTAAGCGTACACATGCATACCCAACTAGCAGATTTTCTCCATTAAGGGCCAAACTTGACAAATTCAATAAAGTAAGGTCTAATTGAGATATACCTGGTTTCATGATGTTACAATGAGCTTCATGTTCCATACAAGAGTCTGGAATTTCCAAAATAGTTCTAGTTGTTCAAGTATGAATCTAAGTGGAAAGTGGCCTAAATAGCAACAACTACTACAAGAATTATATTTTTCAACAAAAATGTGCTACACTCCAAGACCTGTTCTACATGTTTTAGAAAAGATTTTCATATTCCATAGTAGATTTTAATTGACAATATGCTCACAATAACTTACTATAAAGAAAATGGTAAATATTATTATAGCCCAATAAACTATTGTAATTTTAGACGATTTGGTCACTTTATATATATATATATATATATATATATATATATATATATATATATATATATATATATATATATATATATATATATATAGCGAAATAGGACATTAAACTTACAACTTACATGTCTATTAAGCCACTTTCATTGGTTTTCAATAGATTGTCCGTTAACCAACTATTCAAATTTACAAGAATACTCCATATGGTTTCAATTTCTTTTATAGAAGTTTGCAATCTGCATTTAATATTACTTGGCGAAATAGTTGCATTAAAAATGATCAAATTTTAATATGAGATTCTTGTCAATGTATACATTGGTAGTTAGTGAACTGCATTTAGTGTTGCATGGTGTAACAATTTCATTCAAATAATCAAATTCAAATAAATTTGTACTGTATATATGCTTTGTGAAAGTAAAGAGTAACATAAGTAATGAGTGTATTTTATTTTAAAAAAAGTTAACTCACAAATATCTTATTGGTAATTAGTATCTTCTTTAACAAATAGACATTACATTTTTTTAGAATACAAACTTGCTGAAATTATTTTTTTTATAAAAATTAAAAATCGATTGAGTTTATTATTATTATTATTATTATTATTATTGTTGTTGTTGTTATTATTATTATTATTATTATTATTATTATTTTATAATGATTTTATTATTTTTTTGTAAGTGATCGTATGTTAGAGTAATTGTTAACGGGGTTGCTCGAGGTGGAGGGTGGTGGTTGCCGGAATTGAATGATAGTGATGTTGGTGATGAGTTGTGGTAGTGTGAGACAAACCATGAAAGAAATTAAAATCATAGGGACCATTCGTGCAATTTATAATAACCGATTAAGGAATGATATGTTTAAAACTAATGAAAATTACTTAATAGATATGTAAGTTGATAGTTTAATGATATATTGCACCAAAAAGAAAAAAAAATTAATAACCAAGTTGGATAAATGATAATAATTCATTATACTCCAGTAACATTTTCCCTAAAGAAAACTTACCTACAACATAGCCAATTACACTGATTTTCCATTAAAAAGAGTGTGAAATCATTGAAGTACAACTATTCTTAAGTCCAAAATAGGAATAATAACTTAAAAGGGTAATTTATTTTTCGATTTGTAAAAATTTGGCCACTGAGTTTTTTTTCGTCCACATATACCCCTTCAATTTGTTAAACTGTACACACTTAATCCTTATGACCAGCTACTCCAGGTTAGCCGGTAAAAATAACTTAATAAGGTAATATATTTATCATTTTGTACACATTTAGTCCTTAATATTTTTGTATACATGTAGTCCTTAATATTTTTTTGTTGTAAAATAAATCATTTTTATTTTTGTACTCATTCAATACTAATGCATGATTTATTTAGGTTTTTCTCACGACATTCTTATATGAGATAATCATTAATGAGATGTTTTAGAATTTGGATGCTTATGTCGATTGTAATCTCAACTTTTTGGTTGCTTAGGTCATGTGTTCTGAACGTCATAACTTCTTCATATGATCTCGGGTTTTAACGAAATTTATACCCATGCATTTGTATTTTAGTCTACTACAACTTTTGTTTAGATTACCCCTGTTAAAAACTAATATATTTTTACTTACTATCTCACATATGATTACTTATGGTTGCACATTCCTTGGATTGTTGGTTATATATCCTTGTGTATAGGATGTTACTGAGTTGTAGTAATATGCTAGATTTATGTATATATCCTTGTATGATATGATGCAACAATAGTAGTATGTTGGTTAGAGTACCAGTAGGTTGGTTATCGTCTAGTGGAGTGCCATAGGGGCTATATGTAATCATGTAAGATAACCTAAAAACTTTTTGTCTAGGCTTTCTTGCATGTTCCTTGTTTGGTTGTGGCTCTAGACTAGGATCATCTATTCGGGTGGCTATCTCACCTCTGGTTACACATTTTATAGAGGTTAGATGGTAGCGAAGTAGTGTGCTCCGAGAGGACTATTAGGCGATAGTGAGATGTATGATTGATAGATGTTTGTATTACGTGCCTACTTGATCCTTGATTTTTTATATGTCGACATATGGTTGTGGGATAGGTTGAAGCGGTCCTACTATGTGTTGTAGGCCAAGATACCTGGTGCGAGTCAACTGTAAGCCGTAGGCATGGAGGATCGAGAAAAGCGGTTAGGTTTAGGCGGCATGCCAACGAACCATGGGTATTCCACTCCGATGAGTGATTTGACCCGTTGCATGTTGGCATTTCAGTACAATGACTGATTGTGCCCGAGTATTCCAATATGATGATTGTGTACCCATTATGCATGATAGTACGTTTGTTGTATGTAGTATTTTGGGTTAAACTCACTAAGTTTTGTGCTTACCCACTTGTTTACGTTATCAGGTTCTATCGTTGATCGTGGGAAGGCGAATGCAGGACTGTACATACTCATCAACAGTGTTGAGGATTATGCATTTCTTATATTACTCTGACTTTTGATAAATATATCTTGGAATAAACAATTTTTTTTTTGAATAATGGATTTATAATTAGGGAGTTTTGCATTATTTAAATAGGACTTTACATATAAGCATCAACAACCCCACACCTCTCACCAATGAAGACTGAATGAATAAAAAAATAAAAAGAACTTATTTTGAAACAAAAAAATATTAAGGACTAAATGTGTACAAAAATATTAAGGACTAAATGTGTACAAAATGAGAAATATATTACCCTATTAAGTCATTTTTCCCGGCTAACCTTGAGTAACCGGTCACAAGGACCGAATGTGTACAGTTTAACAAGTTGAAGGGGTAAATGTGAATGACAAAAAGTTCAATAACCAAATGTGTACAAAATCAAAAAAATATATTACCCTTTTAAGTCATTATCCCTCCAAAATACCAATCATCAAAAAAAAATGTCCGAAATACTATACACACGGGCAGCCAAAATATAAAATCGGGTTAACTTGTAACACCTGATTCCCGGTACGCATTTAATTTAAGCATTTCTGAATTTTCTCTGGGACTCGACGCATTGGTGGCCCAACTCGTCGAGTAAGGTCGTGATCCACAGGCAATTTAAGTGACCTACTTGATGAGTCGGGAGGCTGACTCGGCGAGTAGGTGTTGTTTGAGGGAAACCCTAAATATGAGGGTTTGCACCCTATTTAAATGACTTAACTCAGCCTTCCTTATCCTTATCTCTCCCAAGAAGCTGTATATCGAAACCCTAGCTGTTTTTGTGTGATCTAAGGCCATTTTGGTGCTTGTGGGTGGTTTGTGAAGCTTGAAAGGAAGGAGGAAGCTTGGGAATTCGAGTTGGGGCTTGTAGATCCATAGATCTTATTCCATCTTCAGCTCAATCAAGGTAAATTCCCCCTGTTTTGGTCTTCCTTTTTGGTTGTCCATCTTTAGGGCTTAGGTTTTGGGTGCATTTAGGGTTTCCCAAGCCATTTTCGGATTTGTAAAGTGATTCATGGGGTTCTACTTTCAGATCTGGGTCATTGGAGGGGTCTCATGGCATAAAGGTGCTAACTTTATGGCCATGAGAGCCCCATGCACATTGTACAACACCTTTTACGGGTTTTTGAGCCAAAAACCCCATGCATGTGCACCAAGTTTGGAACTTTATGTATAAAATGGACATTAGGAGACCAGATCTATGGTTTTAATATGTTAAGACCCATTTAAATCGATTGTATAGTAATGGTCAAGGATGGAATCGCCGAGTTATTCTTGGGACTCGGCGATTCGAGGTGTAATGACCACCAGATCCATTCTGGGAAGGGACCAGTTGTTAGGGAAGGAAGTTCGTAGATGTTTAGATGCGGAAGAAGACCTGAGAATCATGGGACTCGACGAGTGTATGAACAGACTTGGCGAGTCCAAGCCAATTTCCCAACCTTTGAAGATGGACTCGACGAGTTGTTCATACAACTTGGCGAGTCGTAGACTGGACATGTTCTTATGAGGGAGATAAACTCGTCGAGTTCAAGGAAGAACTCGACGAGTCGGATGAAGATGGTCTCGACGGTTAGAATGAAGAAGAACCAGTCGAGTCCTTACTAGACTCTACGAGTGGAGCCGTAATTGGATCAGGTTAGTGGAGTATGGACTCGACGAGTTGGTAGACCAACTCGGCGAGTCAAGTCAACTGGGTGTTAACTTTGACTAGGTATGGTATTGACTCTGGTTAGGGTTGTATGTTCTATTGATGACTGGAGGATTGTCGTGTAGGGATTGAGGAGTCGAGGAGAGCCGACCTTCACGCCGAGGACAGATCAAACACTACACGATATCGAGGTGAGTTACCTTCCAGTAGAAGTGGGTCTAAGGCACCAAGGTCAGCCCACTAATAGCTGTTAGTGGGATGGTTATCTTTGTGATAATTGTCTGGTCTGATTGTTGTATATGTGAGTATGCTAAATTGCTAGATATGTGATTATGCTAGTTTGCTAATTGCCATGTTATATGAGATAGAATTAGTAGAAGCGGACTCGTCCCCGATTCGGTCGTTAGGACCAATGGGTAGGTCGGACACCCCAGATATGTCTGACAATATGATTATGATATGATGTTATGTGTTAGTAGTAAGGGGTGAAATAGTCCCCGTTATCGGTTGAGATAGACTGAAGGGTAAGTCAGCACCCCAAAATAGGTTGACATGGGTAGGTCAACACCCTAGAATAGCTTGACATGGGTAGGTCAGCACCCCAGAATAACTTGACATGGGTAGGTCAGCACCCCATAATGGCTTGACATGGGTAGGACAGACGCCCCATAATTGCCCGATAGTATGTATGATATGTGGTTGTATGGTATGTGGTATGATAGGAGAACTCACTAAGCTTTGTGCTTACAGTTTTAGTATTGGTTTCAGGTACCTATTCATCCAAAGGGAAGGAGCCGGCGGTGTAGCAGCGCATCACACACGCACACTTATGATTTCCTCTGATAGTTTTATGGGATCGTACTATGATGTTTTGTTATTTCAGAGATTTGTATTTGAGACATGATATTATGATTTTATGTATTGAGATGATTTTGGGCAATGTTTGATGAACCATTTTATGTAATAATTTAATCAAATGAAATTTTTGGTCTCGAATTTTGGGATGTTACATAACTGGACAAGACCTAGCCAACCCGGGTCAAAAAATAGGCTATTAAAAAAATAATTGGTAATATTTTAAAAGGAAAAAAATGTATTTTTTTTAAATATTTAACATTACATAATAATTAGTTTAATCAATACCCACAATACCCCTAAATATAACATAAGTGATAAAATAATCATATTTTATACTATACATACACCAAGCAATACCAAAATCACAACTAAATCCTAGATTAACAAACATTCTAATAATAAAGTTAAAAATGGGGAAAGGCAGACTGGCACATGGTAACTGTTTTTGACTCTTCCAATTGTCCCTCTCTTTTGCAGTTTCTGAGCGTGTGTGAGGTCAATCTCATATGGTCCTCTCTGCGACATTTAATGCCTTTTTGGAACTTCCTTCTAGTTTCCACTAGTATGCAAATATAAGTCTGTACCAATATATTTCTATATCTGTTATTAATTTGGAAAATGATATCTAATTGAAGCCATTGAACTTTATAAAAGTTTTAATCTAACTTCAAACTAAAAATAATATTTAAAAGGGGTTATCTAACTTTCCAGTTGGTATCATTGACAATTTGATAGTACATGAAAAATGTTGTAAACTTACAAATTTTATCAATTCACATTTATTTTGCAAACAAAATAAATGTGATTTTGGTGGTCTAGGTAAGGGGTTTCGAGGATGAGATTTTGGAGTTGTATTGCATGATGTTTTATGTTTTAAATCTTAATTCGGTGTTCAAAACCAATTTGTGAATGAGTTTTTATGTTGGAAAAATTTGGATTAATGTGGTTTTATGAGTAGATGAATTTTATGAAATGTTCATTAAAAAAAGTATTTAAAAGCATATATAGTTAAAATGTAGCTTTATTATCACATCAATAAACTAGTACATGTATACTCACATCCTTTTGTATCAACAAATGGTTTTTTCAAGAAAAAAAAGTTTTGAAAAGTTTTATCAGTAACAGTAGAAGCTTTTTGAAGTTATTATTATTATTTTTTAAAGAAAGATTTGTTATTTAAAAAGCTTATAGTTTTTTTCAGTGATTGTTTTAATCTTTAATGTAACACAAAATTTAAAAGAAACTTAGTGTTTGATTCAACCAATATTCTAATAAACGATTGAACCTATAAAATGCATTTGATCTTTGGGTTTGAAATTCAATTTAGAAGTTGGGAAGAGGAGTGTTACATTGATTTAGTGGAAAAGTAGGTATATGAAGCAAGTGAAATAAATGGTGCTTTTTCTTGTTGAATTGAATTAAATCCGAAATCATGCGAAGTTTTTTCTCTCTCTTTTGGTACTCATTTCATGGGTGTCTGTCACCAGTAATCATCACTCTTCCTGCACCTTTCCATCAAAAATAGTTTTCATTTATAAATTTTAGAGTAATAACAGTTTTAGTCCTTGTGCTTACTAATCTTTAGCTTTAGTCCAATATTTAAACATCGATACGTATGATTCTTATGGTTTAAAAAATCTATCACGTTGGTCATTATTCTAACATTGTTAAAATATCAAGGTTAAATGATCATATGATAAAATATCATTTTACCATCATTTTATCTTATTTTTTTATTTTTTATTTTTCCTTTTTTATCTGTTTATTTTCAATATATTTTTATTTCTCACCTTCTTAAAACCTTCAACATCACCACCGTCTCTCACCTCCTCCGGTAACTCAAAAACCTACAAAAGACCAATGAGAAAACTTAAACTTGTTATGAAAGAATGTGGAAGACGAAATGAGAGGAAATTGTTTCATTGATTTGATTATCATAATTTCAAATGAATCAGAAGCAAACAACTTATATACAATTATCTAACTTCTCTCAATAACTAATAGCTCAACTTAACTATTGCACCTAACTTCTAATAGAACGTTTAACTAACTTGACACGTGGAAAATATAACCACAAGCCATTAAATCTCAATACATTTATTTTCAAATTCATAACAATAACAATATTATTTCGAATAATCAGAGTGTCCCATAAAAACACCTGTGAGAGAGAGAGAGAGAGAAAGAGCCATGCTATAAATCATTTCCCTTACCCTTGGAATCAGATGTACCTGAAATAAATCCACAAATTGTAAGCTAATGCTTAGTGAGTTCCTCAGAGCATACCCACACATAATCCACATAAACATATATCATATTAGCTATAAAAGCTACATATACCCCATAAGCCATGCATACAAACATATAAGGATGTCGTGTGCTCCTCCTAAGGTCTTACTCCAGGATGCTATGAGCTCCCCCACATGGCCTTACACCTAAGTGCCATTGACTCCTCCCATGGTCTTTAGCTGGAAATCCATGGCCTTCCCCACCTGGTCTTACATCCAAGTGCCATGAACTCCCCTATGGTCTTCCCTGCAATTATCACATATATAAATGGCATAACATTAAGCATAACTAACTATCATACCACATATCTCTACTACGACATATCACAAAAAGGGTCGGCCTTGGTGCCTTCGACCCATTGGCATGGTGAGGAGACCCACCTCTCGTGAATGCTGACCTGACAAGCTAAAATTAGATAAATCCCATGCACTGCTCCAACCCAACTGCCTTCAAATGAGTGCACAAACGTTGTAGATCCTGGATCTACAATCTCCTTCCCGTTCCAAGGTTCTCAACTTTCAAACTCCTTCAACAAAAAGAACCAAAAACCCTCTCTTAGCCTCTCAAGCTCACGGAACAACAAAGAATAGCTCATGGTATCTTCTCTAGGTAGTGAAGTGGTAAAGGAGGATACAAGAGGCGAAATAAGTCCTTTATATAAAGTGAAAACCCTAAAAATTAGGGTTTTCCTTTACAATGCCTACTCGTCGAGTCGGGGCCTTTCGACTCATCGAGTCGGATCTAAATCCCGTGTCCTTAAAAACGATCTCTACTCGACGAGTTAGAGCTCCCAAACTCGTCGAGTCCTAGCATAAAATGCTAAACTTAATAAAATTTAAATGATTCCTGGAAGATGTGTTACAATTCTCCCCCACTTGAACTAGACTTCGTCCTGGAAGTCTACTGACGCGAACAAGTCCGGATAATGATATCACATCTCCTTTTCTGGCTACCATGTCCATTCGGAGCCCCTTCGGTGCTGCCATTGCACCTTTACTAGCTTCATATCCTTTTTCTGAAGAACCTTGGTCTTCATATCCAAAATCAGGACGGGCCTCTCAATGTAGTTTAGGCTCTCATCGACCTGAATGTCGTCTTGAGAAATGATCGCGACGTCATCTGTGATACACTTTCGGAGCTGAGACACATGGAAGGTGTTGTGTATCTAGCTAAGATCATCTGAAAGGACCAAGCATTAAGCCACCTTGCCTACTCGGGCCAAAATCCTAAACGGTCTAATATATAGCGGCCCTAGCTTTCCCCTCTTCCGGAACCTGATGACTCCCTTCCATGGGGACACCTTCAGTAACACAAAGTCCCCCACTTGGAACTCAAGGTCCGATCGCCGCTTGTCAGCATAGCTTTTCTAACGGCTCTGTGCGGCCCGTAGTCAGTTGCGCACCTGCTGAATCAATCCATTAGTATCGAGCACTACTTCGGTGCTCCCCATGACTCGGTGTCCCACCTCGTCCTAACCAGCGGGAGTCCTACATCTCCGACCATACAATATCTCAAACAGAGGTCAGTCGATATTGGCATTGTAACTATTATTGTATGAAAATTCTGCTAATGGGAGGTACGAATCCCAACTACCTCTAAAATCCAACATGTATGCCCAAAGCATATCCTCGAGTGTCTAGATCGTCCTCTCGTTTTGGCCATCTATCTGGGGGTGGTATGCCATGATGAAATGCAGCTGAGTTCCAGGTTCCTCATGAAACTTCCTCCAAAATCTAGAGGTGAATCGAACGTCCCGGTCAGAGACTACTGACATTGGCACACCGTATCTAACCACCACCTCTCGCACTTAAATATCCACTAAAATCTCTAGGGTGATGCTCTCGGAGATCGGAATAAAGTGGTCACTCTTCGTCAACCTATTCACAATCACCCATATGTCATCCACACCCCTTATTGTCCTAGGTAACTTCATGACGAAGTCCACTGTGATCTCTTCTCACTTCTACATGGGAATGGGTAGCAACTGAACCTTGCCATGTGGTTGTTGATGCTCAGCCTTGACCTTCCGGCAGGACAACTACCGGTCAACGAACCAGGCGATCTCCCGCTTCATGCAGGGCTACCAATAACTCAGTCTCAAGTCTTTATACATTTTTGGAGCCACCGGATGTATAGAGAACTTGGACTTGTGCGCCTCCTCCAATAAATTCTGTGTCACAACTCCAAATTTTAGACCTAACATGGTCTAAACCCTAACCGAGTGCTAGTGTGCATCACATTGCAATCTTGATTGCATGGTGTCTGCTATAACCCCAAGGCTTATTGTTAGAGCTAGCAAAGAAGTATACAAGGAAACCTTAACTAAATTAGGAAGGTGTAATTTAACATTTGGCAAAAATGTTAAGGTTTAAATCATAAATAACACACGCATATGTGGTTTCGCCCACAATTAATCAAGAACAAAGGAGTTTACGCCCCATACAATGTGTTTACAACCAAACAAAGAAAAAGGAAGATGTTCACAGTCCAAAGTAAAAGAAACATTGAGTTCAAGGTCCTAAAACAATTCAAAGAGGTAGTTTACGGCCATGGAAGTTTCCAAACATGTGTTCACGGTCAAGTCCAACCGTGAACACCTTCTTATTGGGCTAAAAATCTAGGGCTAGTCCACTAATGAAGCGTAAACTCAAGCCATGACCCAACTCTAATCCGTAAACACCCCCTATATATGTTTTTACACCTTAAATCAATTCATTTCTCACATTTTAGCCATGAACACTCCCATTTTTACTCTCAATCTTCATCCGTGAACAACTTCAATTCCTTTCAATCTTCAAGTGTTTACGCCCAGATCTTCAAATCCTCATATTTCCCCACCAAGAACATTCAAACCATCTTCAGATATTCATACCAATATTCAAATCTTCATAAGCTCATATGATCCAACCGTGAACTCATTTCCCTCCTAACCGTAAACCCATAATAAACCATAAACCCCATTTTCCATAATTCCAACAACTCCCATTTAATTTCCAAGTTAATTGTAAGTCTTCCCTATAATTAAAATTATTATTTAACACATTATTGAAATTAATATTCTTATTAATTTAAATACGATGATGATTTGAATTATTTTTATGGTAACATTTTTAGCGCGTACGTTAGCACGAGGATCGTCACTACTATTTCACTACCGCTACGCTATCGAAACACGAGTACCCACTTTATGAGAAGTATACATGCATACATACATACATACTAGAAAAAGTAACACAAGAAGTATAATACACAAGTATTTAGGAAGTTAAACAACACGGGTAGGTCTAGAGATATATAATCAAGTCTTGGGTGGATATAGCTTGATCAACTATATTTAATCAGGAGGTGATTAGCATATGCATAGGAGTGGTCGTGATGTTGCAACAAGCCTAAAACTTACCAACCCTATATATACAGAGGATATCCAGAACAAAACATAAAGTAAAATACTTAGGAGTATTTTAGGATACAATAAGATAACAACAAGTCTAAAAGCATACCAAGTTCATATACCATGAAGCTCTAAAATAAAACATTCAATTAAAATACTATAAGAGTATTTTAGGCACTACAACTAACCTATGTAAAAATTTAAAAGGCACTTATTGGTGAGTCTATAATTGTGGAATGTATACTTCCAGGGTTGAATATAATTGAGATTATATAGACTTAGAATTTGTGACCTATGCTCTACTTCCTGTTCCTTGTTTGGTTGTGGTTTTAGAGTAGGGTCACTTATTCAAAGGTCTATTTAATCTTAAGTTATATACAACTTGTATACACTGTGTAGTTATAGGAAGGCTCAATAAGGATCACACCATAAAATAAAATTCATTTTATTTAAATCTCATAGATTCTTTAGGCATTCCCATTCTCGCACGAACAATATAGATAAGTAGGTGTAGCCACTCCAATACGACAATCAACATAGGAGTTAAGGAGGAGCAAGAGGAGGTTCATGAGGAAAATCCTGAGAAGGGCTGAGTCGGAGAGAAAGGCACCGAAATAATCACTGCCGCACCATACCTTAGCGAGAACATACATAGGGAACTCACTCGGACATCCAAGGTCTGACTTTCCATTGTGAAGTAATGGGGATCAATGTCAAGACCCAAAGCAGGATGGAGCATAGATTCAACACACCTACGCAGGACAAGAACACCATAGGAATGCTCAAAGACAACAAATCCCTACAACTGAATCTAGGATAAACATGTCAAGAACATAGAACAGAGGAAAACACTCACTAGCATCGCACTAATAATTAATAAACTAATACAACCTAGTGAGTTAGTTATTGCACTTCTCACACTACGTGTTAGAATTATCTTGTATTTCGTGACAACTAGTAACAAATATTCAATCCAAAGAAATTCATTCGAGGATAACCACTACTAATTCATATGTCTATTTTACATAGACCTCTGTTATGAATTGTTTTCAGAACACTATAAAAATCGAAACGTGATACACTAAGAACTAAGATAAACTTAGTTAGATAACTCCCGACTTATATCCACTACTAAATAGTCATTACCGTCTCATCTTGTGAACCTTATGGTTGAAAGATGCCTTTTTGTAAATCTATAGGGCGCGATCATACTAGCACTAAGGCACCGATTCCCCACAGAACTCCCCAACTAAGTGTTCTTGTGCAAGAGTAATACTAGAATGGGAAAAGTTAACACTCGTACGAAACCTACTTCTACCCACTACCATAACTCCATCTAAGGAATGTTTATCATAAACATTGAGAATAGTTCAGCAAAGTGCAAAATTTATATATTTATATATATATATATATATATATATATATATATATATATATATATATATATATATATAAATTGTGAGATGCAACTAGCAATGATCATCACTAATCACGAGATCTTTTCTCATCATGAAACAGAATCATGTCTTCACAAGGAGGAAATCAGCCAACCGGCGAGACACCAAATTTGTAGATAGACTCTACTCCTTTTCAAGTAGCGGTCACAGCAGCTATAACAACCATCATGGCACAACTCAATGCTAACAATGCCAACGGAAGCGGAAGCGGTGCCGACAATACTAATTGTGATAAAAATCAAGGACGCCATCAAGTGTCTACCGACATGGATGTCTTAGACTACAAACCTAAGAGTAAGAAACGAATGTTCTAGAACAAAAAGAAGCGCAATGTATCTCGAAAACTCGCTAAAAGGAAACAGCCCGTGGCCGCCCCTGCAGTCACACGAGCAGTCACGACATCTGCCTCAACATCTGCCACAACATCTGCCGCTCCGACACCAACCAGTCGATATGTTAGAACACTCCCAAAGTGTGATAAGTGCAATTTCCATCACAAGGAAGTATGTCGGGTGATACATTGCAAGAATTGCAACAAGAAGGGGCACACTGCCCATCTCTGTAAGACTTTGGCCCGACACATCACCTTGTACACCAATGATAGTGTGAGCCTAGTATGCCACCTATGCGGTGAAATGGGGCACTTTAAGAGAGACTGTTTGACAGAGAAAAATGTCGGAGGGGCAGGAGGAGTTTGACAACCGAACCATTAGAAATAACAAGGAACCTTACTAGGACTTTTGGGACAGTTACAAAAAAAACAAGAATATTTAAGTATCATATGTTTGTACGATACAGGGTTTGTTTGCTAAAACTTCTGTCAAGAAAAAGTAGTTAAAATATCCTCTCGTTCGATCAAATTACGACACTCATATAAAAATTTATACTTAGGATCCTTGCAGGTGAGCTGTTATGACTTAGTGTATACATCATGGTTAGGTATAATTAAGATCTTGCAGCCTTAGAGTGAGTGATTCCACCTTATTTCCTGTTCCTTGTCTCGTTGTGGATTTAGGGCAGAGTCACTCAGTCGACGGTCTTATCAATCGTAATTACACATGACTTGTATACACCAAGTGATCATAGAGGGACCTGATAAGGATCATAATACGAAGTATCATCACTAGCTATCAGAACACTCTTACTGCTGGTACTCGCTTGCTGCAGTACAAGTCATTTGTAGGCATAATAATCCTAATCAAACAGAATGCACTATCGAGTACACACATGATGCACTATCACATACATGCAAGACACACTATCGCCCTAAAAAATGTCTCTCCCGAACACGCTTAACACATATTTCACTAAAAAGATCCGATGTCATCATCCGATAAGGAATGGCTTGGTCCTCACCATACCACTCACATGTACTATCGAAAGGACCCTTCACTCTAACTGACCGACTCACGAGACTCTCATCTCCCTTAATGAAAAACTAGATACGAATCTCAGAAGCGTCTCTCACTTCAATCATCCAAAGTACTCATGCGAGGAGTATTATATCCTCCTAAAACCTTACCCAAGTATTTCTAGCAGACCTTTGGAAATACCACTCGCACAGCAAGTCAAGTTCAAGCACAGAGGCTAGGGACAATTACGATTAGTCTATCACTGTTAAGTGTTTATGTGAGGGTGGTATATAATTAAGACTCTACGAACTTAGGATGCGTGTTTTTGCCCTATCTCCTGTTCCTTGTCTGGTTGTGGACCTGGGGTAGAGTTATCCATCCGACCGTCTTATCAATCCTAATTATATACAACTTGTATACATGAAACGATGACAGATGAACTAGGTATGAGTTCTACCACGAACTTCAGGACAAAAGCTGCCCAGAACTACGAGTGGACATTCTATCAGTTAGACGAACATAGACAAGTAAGTCAAACCCACACACTCTCTATTCATCAGAACAACCGACCCAACAGTGAAGAACCCAAGTGCTACATAGAACTGAACTACCCACCTCTCTCCCTAGTTCATCAGAAAGCACTTAGGAGTTGAATTTCAGGATGAAATACCCTCTAACGGGGGGATGATGTCACAACTCCAAATTTTCGACCTAGCATGGTCTAAACCCTAGCTGAGTGCTAGTGTGAATCACATTGCAATCTTTATTTCATGGTGTCTTCTATAACCCTAGGGCTTGTTATTAGAGCTAACAAAGAAGTATACAAGGAAACCTTAACTAAATTAGGAGGGTGTAATTCAACATTTGGCAAAAAGGTTAAGTTTTAAATCATAAATAACACACATATATGTGTTTTCACCCATAATTAATCAAGAACAAAGGAGTTTACGCCGCATACAATGTGTTTACTGCCAAACCAAGAAAAGGAAAGATGTTCAGGTCTAAAGTCAAAGAAACATTGAGTTCATGGTCCTAAAACAATTCAAAGAAGTAGTTTATGGCCATTGAAGTTTCCAAAAATGTGTTCACGGTCAAGTCCAACTGTGAACACCTTCTTATTGGGCTAAAATTATCGGCCTAGTCCATTAATGAAGTGTAAACCCAAGCCATGGCCCAACTCCAATCCGTGAACACACACACACACACACACAGACACATATATATATATATATATATATATATATATATATATATATATATATATATATATATATATATATATATATGGGTGTGTGTCTTTACACCCTAAATCAATTCATTTCTCACATTTCAGTCGTGAACACTCCCATATTTTCTCTCAATCTTCATCCGTGAACAACTTCAATTCCTTTCAATCCTCAAGTGTTTACGCTCAGATCTTCAAATCTTCATATTTCCCCACCAAGAACATTCAAACCATCTTCAAATCTTCATACAAATATTGAAACCTTCATAAGTTCAGATGATCCAACCGTGAACTCATTTCCCTCCCAACCGTAAACCCATTTTCAACCATCAACCCCATTTCCCTCCCAACCGTAAGTCTTCCCTATAATTAAAATTATTATTTAACACATTATTTAAATTAATATTCTTATTAATTTAAATACGACAACAAATTCAATTATTTTTAGGGTAACATTTTTAGCACGAGGATCGTCACTACTGTTTCACTACTGCTACGCTATCCAAACACTAGTACCCACTAGAGGTGAGTTCACACCCCTACATCTTCACTATTTTTAAACATTTTCAGTGGGGAATACAAGTAAAACTCAAAGAAAACTTGTGTTAATATTCAAAGTATTTCAAACTGGTTTAAAGTACATCAAGTTGTTTCAACTGATTTAAAATATTTAAAAAGTGTTTTCAAACCACTTCAAATATTTTAGACATTATTTCAAAGTACAGGGTTATATGTATATGTCTTATACATATGTGAATACAAATTTTATCTTTAACCCTTTTGTAACATGTCGAGCAAAAAGGGTACCTTCCTTATCGTTTTGTAGACTTATGCAAACTGTTTAGCTACAAGATCTTTCAATGCATACAGAGCATGCATTTCAAGTATAATAGGTATAGTTTATGGAAGACTACTCTAGTTCACTACTACAATGATACACTATTAAAATAATTATTTAAGTATGATTATTTTGTATTACAAAGTACACAACTACAGGATAATACAAACGATTTATAATACAAGAGAACACTGTAACACTATATGCATAACCAGTTAATGCAGGATTGTGAGGCACTACTTCGGGTACTCGCCAGGCTACAGGTTAAAGTCCTATAAATTATAACCAGAGTCTCCCGGATGGAGAGCGTGAGATTTGTGTATAGATCTATACGGTACTGACAATCCCATATCCAAACTGCTAGCTACAGTTAGGTAGGCATGCCTGGGGGTGTGACAAATGTCATAAATACCTACGCTAGAGGAACGTCATAGAGGCCACTAGGTCATATTCGTGTTGTTATATGAAACTCAGGATAGTATAAACAAGGTTTATGGGATTAAAACTACTTCAAAGATTTCATGTTAATATTAAATCACTTTACACTACTAGGTACAATACAATTTTGTATTGGGAAAAAGGATTTCCTACATATGTTTTGATAATTAATAAAACTACAATACACTATTTTACTTTATATATGGTGGATTCCAAGCACTATTACAAACACTACAGACAATACAGACACTACAGACACTACAGACATTACTACAGTATAATGAGTACACTACATTTTCAATAACAAGAGCATAAACTCAAAATGTGCCCATAATTCAAATTATATGATCCCTTAGTTTGTACACCTGGGTGATATATATATATAGGATCTGATAAGCAGTAGAATGAGTGATTTTCACTTCATTTCCTGTTCCTTGTTTGGTTGTGGACTTAGAGCAGGTTCACACAATCTACTACTTATTCGATCATGGTTAGGTATAACCTGTATACACTAAGTAACCATAGCGGGGAAACTGATATGGGTCAGGTCACTCAATACAAGTATTAAAAAGGTCACTAAATACAAGAAACAACATACTATTTTCTAGTACAGAACATACATTTTCGTAAGTACGTTTAACTAGGGCATACATACAAAGAGGTTTGCTTACAAACATAACTGTAATTCAATGCTTTTACATGTGTGAGTCAACAAAACTTTCATTTCTTTACATCAGGAAATATAGGATTTTGTGGCGGAACAAACCAAGCTTTTTAAAGAACATACTTTCTAAATACAAATGCTTATGAACTTACCAACTTTAATGTTGACACTTTTTTTCAAAACCACTTGTATTCTCAGGATACTAGTAAACAGGTACTCGTGCAGTTCTAGAAGACGGAGCCTGGTAGCTTCAAGTCTTTAGTTTTCTATTTACTTATGGAGTCAATCATATGCGATTCAAATACAATCTAAACACTATATTGCCAATACAATGGTTGTGGTTGCTTTAATTACTATTATTCAATTGTTGTGATACTATACATGATGTCCTCTGCCCCTGAACATTTCCACCGTTCTGGTTTTGGGGTGTGACATTCTGCCTCACTCCCTCAGATGCTGGGACCCACACTCGGCCATACTGGGTCAATAGACCCTGTCCGTTACGAACAAACAAAGGAATTTCCCCCGTATTCGCTCTAACTTCAAATTTTATTTCTTTAAACCCTTCGAATGATCCCCCTTGATCATCTCTAACAAGGGAGAGATCACTGTCATCCTCAAACATACGTTCCCAATCAGGAACTTTCCGTATTGTGGCTCAATGCATCGGACACCATGTTGGCCTTTACTGGATGGTACAAGATCTCACAATCGTAATCTTTCAGCAAGTCCAACCACCTTTTTCTGCCGCATGTTGAGGTTCTGTTGGTCGATCAGGTACTTCAAACTCTTATGATCGATATAAATAGTGCACCCTAGTCCATACAAGTAGTTCCTCCAAATCTTGAGGGCACGCGCCACTGCCCCCAATTCCAAGTCGTGAGTGGGGTAATTCGCCCCATGAGGCTTTAACTGCCTCGAGGCGTAGGCGATGACATTCCCCCTCTTCATCAGTACCACGCCTATCCCTGAAATCGATGCTTCACAATACACTACCAAATCATCCAACCCCTCAGGTAGTACTAGAATCGGAGCCTCGCATAACCTCTATCTCAGGGTCTCAAAAGCCAATTGTTGATCCGTAGCCCATCAAAATGTCACATTCTTCTTGGTCAAGCGGGTCAAAGGCATGACGATCTTGGAGAAATTTGGATGAATCTCCGATAGTAACCCACTAGAACCAAGAAGCTACGAATCACAGATGCGTTCTTCTATACTTCCCACTGATTCACAACCTTAACCTTGGCCGGATCAACCGAAATTCCCTTCTGGTTGATGATATGCCCAAAAAACTGCACCTCCTGCAGCTAGGAATCACACTTTGAGAACATGGCATACAACCTTTCCGTCCTCAATGTCTCCAATACCTCCCTCAGATGCTGCTCCTTGATCTTCGAATAGACCAGAATATCATAAAAAAACAATTATTGACCGATCTGGCATCAGCTACACACCTTGTTTATGAGATCTATGAATGTTGCTGGGGCATCGGTGAGCGCAAATGGCATCACCACAAACTCATAGTGCCCATAACAGGTCCTGGAAGCTATCCTCGATAAATTCTCATCCCAAAGCCTCATCTGATGGTATCTCGACCGAAGATCAATCTTGGAAAACCAAGACTCACCCTGCAGCTGATCGAACAAACAATTAATCCTTGGTAATGGATAACGGTTTTTCACCATTAGTTTGTTCACCTCTTGATAGTTAATGTACATCCTGTGGGACCCATCCTTCTTTTTCACGAACAAGATCGGAGCTCCCCACAGGGAACTGCTCGGACAGATAAACCCTCGGTCTAGTAGCTCCTGAATATGCATAGATAGCTTCTACATCTCGGGCGAAGCTTGCCGGTACGGTGCCTTGGCTATCGGAGCGACACCCGACACCAAATCAATGCGAAACTCCACTTGCCTCTCTGGAGGAACTCCAGGAAACTCCTCGGGAAAGACATCTCGAAACTCCTGTACAATCGGTACACTGTCCAAACCCTAGGGGTCTCAACCCTCATATCCGAGATATATGCCAGAAATCCTGTACAACCCTACTGCAGAAATCTCCTAGCCTACATAGCTGAATAGAGGGTTGGACCCTGCGAGGCCCTCTCTCCATGAATAACCAGTTCTCTCCTACTTGGGGTTCGAACCCTTACCAACTAGTGCTACTAATCTATCATGGCCCCATTGGCCCCCAACCAGTCCACCCCAACAATCACCTTCAGCCCTTGCAACGATATCGAGACTAGATTAACACAAAACCTATCCTCAAGCACATTCAAGACACAGTCCCGATACACCCTCACAACACTCATGGTTCGGTCGTCTGCAATCTCAACCTCAGCGGGGAATCCAAAATCCCCAAAGTATCATGAAACTTCTTGCTAAGGGCAAGAGATACAAACTATTGGGTAGCTTATGAATCGAACAAAACATGGCCAGACATACCATTTGTGACAATAGTCAATTTCGGTTCAAGTTAAAGTCAAACAAAGTCAACAAGTCAAACCGGACGACTAAATTAGCCCTTGTATATTAGGGTTTACATTGTGTATTTATTAAACAACCCGCTATTTTAATGAGAAGACATCAATTGGAAAATTCGTATGTTTGAGTTTCCATAGCCGTGATAATGCTAAACATTGAACCAAAGCGATAAAACACTATTGCACACTCATAGGGAGTGAGTAGGACACTAAAATGTGGCTTAACAGGGTTTACAGACCTTGCATTATGAAGTTGGACACTCAAAAAGGTCACAAATGAAACCTCTCTCAATCGTTTTCACTCTATCTCTTTCTATTTGAAATCTCTCCCAAATCTCTCCTAGATCTCTCCCAAATCTCTCTCAAAAGTTCCCGTAACTTTTTGAAGTCATTCGGGTCATCCCAACCCTTAACCGGGTCAAATATCGCTTAAAAGGAGGTTAGAACGGGTAAAATACCCTCTTGGACCGGGTCAAATATCGCTTAAAAGGAGGTTAGAACGGGTAAAATACCCCAAAGGATCCGAAACCTCTCCCTAGGGCCGAAACCTCTTAGAGGTCGAACCCTCTTGGACCGGAAAAGCCTGAACCAAGGCTCTTAGGTATCCGTAGCCACCAAGCCGAAGTCCAGAGCCGCAACCATCCAGCCGTAGCCACCGAGCCGAAGCCCGGAACCACAACCGTCAAGCCACAGCCACCTCGCCTTCGGTCTTCCTGCGGACGAAGTTGCCAGCGGTAGCAGCTCGGACTGTAGCCTCCCTTCTCCCTTGGATCCGCACCAACAACCCCAGCCACTCCGGTTCTAGGCTGCTGATGCCGAGACCTCGCCCTGAACTTCGGAATTTCTCATTTTCACCTGGTTTTCGACCACAACTTCGTTTTAAGCCTGTTTTTAATTATTTTAACGTGGAAAAATCATATTTTAACATATAAGACCCTAAATATTCATAATTTGAACATATTTTTAAGGAAATCCTTATTTTAGAATAAAATCTATTAAGTAAGATTTTATGGTGTAGTGTTAACTTTACCTTAGTGTGTAACATAAGCAACCCCTCCCATGCCCACTCCATGACCAACTATTGTCCTTCCACCATACCTGGTAAGTCAAGAGTACTTTACCCACCATTTTACCAGCCATACTCTTGGTCAAGGTTGAAAATTTATCCTCTCTCCTATCACACTCTCTCATTTTCTCATTCTTCCACCAAAGATTAAACACTTTTTCTCTCTCAATCCTCTCACTAAAATTCGAGATTCAAGAGCCTTCTTCCAAGATTTCTCCCACTTTTGGTAAGCATATTCATCCTCCATATAATTATTTCACTTCCTTTTACTCAAAATCATAGATTGCTTACACAAATTCCATCACATTAGTGTTAGATCTTCGAACCTTCAAGACATCTTCTTAGTGTTCTTGAGTGGAACACTACCTTTCTCCATCATCTATCTACTGAAATCACTCAAGGTGGGTTCATACCCCTACATTTTCATATCTTTTTTAAGTTTTAAGGGGGGGGGGGGGGAATACAAGTTAAATCACCAAGGACACAACTAAATGCTTCTAACAACTTTCATCATAAAAGTTGGACTCCATTCACGGACTGTTTTGGTCAACTAAAACATTTTAGTTTTCAAAATTGTACGAGGTGGCAATAGTTCAAGTTCTTAGATTTAAAATGGCTACTTGCAAATTTTCATACGATTGTCTTACAATTTATAGTGATTTTTACAAAATTGCCTATCATTTCAAGAACCAATCTGGACCAGGTTGTGTTTATGGACGTTTTCCCCTAAGTTGGAGGTCACTAAAAATCATGGAAACATTTATGTACAAACTAGACTTATTTTCCAAACTCTCAGAATTTACGGATTTCGATTTGGATCTGTCATGAATTTTCAATAAATTTTCTAAGAGCAGTAATAAAAACTATTAATAACAGAAAAATGCTAACAATTTCATATCACCTTGTAACATGTTGAGCAAGGTGTATATCTTTATGTGAATGTCTGTTATTGCAAATAAATGACATTTTGTCTTGGTATATAGACATGCATCAGTTAATAAATGAATTTTGATATATATATATATATATATATATATATATATATATGGAATATAAAGGATAACAAAATTGTTATAATCAAAGTACATCCATTTCACACAAACATTTGAATAAACTATGTTGAATATAGTTTACGTATATTACCACTACTACCCTTGTTTTGATAAACTAAATAAGTATAGTTTATGATACATTGCATAACACACTCATACAAAAAGGGTACATTTATACGAAAAGGGATTTTCATTACATTACACGTAAATTCGTTAATGACTTTGTGAGACATTCGCTTCACATTTACCAATAAGTCCTGTATTGTAACCAGAGTCTCCTGTAGGGAGAGCATGATAGTTGTATATAGATCTATATTGGGTTTGACAAACCCACACCTTAACTGCATGCAATAGTTAGACCGGCAAGTCTGGGGTGACAAATGTTATAAACATTTTCGACGCCTGAAGAACGTCGTTCAGGCCAACTAGGTCATAGCATGGTTATAATTAACTCACATAAAGTATTAACAAACATAAGAATTTATGGGAATTTCATTGAAGACAAATTCGTTTATGTCGAGTTAAACATATATTATTTTCTATAAGTAAGAAAGGTTACTTATACACTTCGGTCTTTGGATATAAGACTACATTACACATTTTAAGGAAAATATCGGATTTTTCTAGAACAAACATGACATTTACAAGAGAAAGACTTTTATCAAGTGTAAAACAAAAGCTTATGAACTCACCAACCTTTGTGTTGACACTTTTTCAAACAACTTGTATTCTCAGGAAATCACTAAACAGGTAACCAAGTGCATTTTGAGGATGGGACGTTAAGGCGTCAACATTTCATATTTTGTCAACATAATGTAATTGATTTGGAAACATGTAATTCATACAATGATGTAACTCTTTCAATTATATATATGTTGGTTGTGTTTGCTTAAATTACTATTGCAATTGTGGTTATGGTACTATACATGAAGTCCTCCACCCCCGGACGTTTCCTACATCCTTGGTTTGGGCGTGTGACACCACTGACCAAAAAGGTCCATATACATAAGCATAATGTACACATAAGCAATGAAATAAATATAGAGCAAGAAGATAAAATACATACTAGCCACAACATCTGGCGCTGCCCGAGCCTCTTCGGTGGTCAACTGAAATGCACGACTCTTCACCGTAGGAGCATCTGCCTTAGCAGGGCGGCCATTTGTGATCCTCAATGTGGCGGGCGCAGGAACCGCCACTGCTCCTTGCCCTCCCTTCAACTTCGGACAGTCGGCCCTGTTATGAGCGATCTGGTTGTAGTGAAAACAAATCAAGCCCTTCTTGGGTAATCCTGCTGAAGTGACCCGAATGGCCACATGCATAACATACCGAACCTACTATCCAACAAGCCCTACTATGGTTTACCACACTTGGCACACCGGTCACGGCCCAGCTAGCCCCTACTAGAAGAATCTGAGGTCTTAGGATTTTTAGCCCGACCTACTGTTGTCTGTGCCTGCTCCGACCTCCGCTTGATGCGGAAGTCCAACTCCATCTCCCGCTCATAGGCCTTCAACACCATCTGATTCAGGGTTTTGTAGCATGTAAAGATAACAAAGTCACAAATATCATCCCTCAGCATGGAATGATACCATGTCCTCCTCATGTCCTCATCGGTAGCATACTGGGGAATCAACCATGCCCGTTCCGAAAACTTGGCGATGATCTCCGCCACAATCTCGGTGGTCTGCTGAAGCTCATGAAATTCCCTCATAGGTCGTCGCACCTTGATGGGTGGTGCAAACTCCAAATCAAATCTCCTGACAAACTCGACCCATGTCATCTCAGCCACATCGGCTGCTCCCACCTGGCTAGTCACCTCTCCCTATTAATTTCGGGCTCTATCCCTCGACATACATGAAGCAAACCCCACCTTTGCCGCATCAATGAAAGAACTCATACGCTGGGCGTTCTTTATGTTTTCCACCCAATGTCGGCTAATAATAGGGTCCCTGACCTCGAAAAACTCCGGCGCCCCATATGCCTTGAACTCTCGGAACGAGGAAGTTCGGGCCTCGACCTTGCCCGCAACAATCTCGGCTCTGAATGCCCTAAGCCTCTCCTCTATAATCTGCATCATGCCCTAGTAACCTCTGCTGCAATAAGCTCACACAACCTCTCTTCAATGGACTCGATAGTATCACCTGACCCAGCCTCGGATCCAGATCCCAATCCTGATCCCCCCGCTCCAAATCGTGTCACCACCATACTGCTTTGCAATACCATAAAACATAATAATCAGGATGTCCATAGAGAGGATCCTCCCACACCGGTGCTCCTTAGAGTTTCGATATCTAACACTGGTTCATGTATAGGTCCTATGCTTTCAGTAGTACGGGACCAATTCTACCTTCCACACTTACCTGTACCTTCCCCAAGGCTCTACTTGGCATCTCTAGTTCATTCTAAATCAAATAATATCTTACAGACCAACACATAGCTCAAATCCTAGGCTAACCTAAGATTCCCCCCATTCATATCAAACCAGAACTTAATCACACTAGGTTGCCTTATGCATGAAAATTATACACATAACTAGATCGAATAGGCTTTCGAATAATAGACTTTGCCCTAAGACCACAACCAGACAAGGAACAAGAAATAAGGCCAAATCAATCATTCTAAAGGTATAAGACCCTAACCATATGTAATTTTGAAAGCATACACATAGTAAGATTCATATGATTATTATAACTCACATATCAGTATAACATGGCTAACATACTGGGGGAACTACTTACTTGGCTCGGCTGATCACGCACATTGCACTCTCCTTTTTCTAATTATAAAAAGTTTTTAACTTTTATTTTTTTTGAAAACAATTTTACCATTTCCTTAGTTTGAGTCCTGACACACCTGAGAGTGTGCCCGAATCCCTTAAACCAAGGCTCTGATACCAACTTGTAATGCTTTTCATTTTTAAATTGCCAAAAACATTTACCACAAGCTCTAAAAACTCAATACATTTGTTTTCAGATTCATAAAAATAACAATATTATTTCAAATCATCAGAGTGTCCCATAAAAACGCCTAAGAGAGAGTGCATGCCATGATATCAAGCCTTGCCCTTGCCTTTGGGCTTAGATGTATTTGAAACAATTCCACAAACTATAAGTTAATGTTTAATGAGTTCCCCAGAGCATACCCATATACAATCCACATAAACACATATCATATTAGATATAAAAGCTAAATGTACCATATAAGCCATGCATACAAACATATAAGGATGCCATGGGCTCCTCCTAAGGTCTTACTCCTGGATACCATGGGCTCCCCCACATGGTCTTACACCTATGTGCCATGGGATCCCCTACATGGTCTTACATGCAAGTGCCATGGGATCCCCCATGGTCTTTACTTGAAAAGCCATGGGCTCCCCTACATGGTCTTCCATCCAAGTGCCATGGGCTCCCCCCATGGTCTTCCCTGCAAGTATCACATATATAGCTAGCATAACATTAAGCATAACTAACTATCATACCACTTATCCCTACAACAACGAGTAAACCACATATCACAAAATGGGTCAGCCTTGGTGCCTTCGACCCATTAGTATGGTGAGGAGACTCACCTCTCGTGAATGATGACTAAAAAGCTAAAATCAGATAAATCCCACATGCTGCTCCACCTCAACTGCCTTCAAATGAGTGCCCAAAGTTTGTCGATGCTGGATCTAAAATCTCCTTCCTGTTCCAAGCTTCTGAACCTTCAAACTCTTTCAACAAAAAGCACCAAAACCCCTTTCTCAGCCTCTCAAGCTCAAGGAATAGCAAAGAACGGCTTATGGTCTCTTCTCTAGGTGGTGAAGTGGTAAAGGAGGCCACACGAGGCAAATTAAGTCCTTCATATAGTGTGCAAACCCTAAAGATTAGGGTTTTCCTTTATAGTGCCTACTCGTCAAATCGGGGCCTTCCGACTGGTCGAGTATGATCTAAATTTCGTGTCCTTATAAATTATCTCTACTCGACGAGTTGGAGCTCCCCAACTCGTCGAGTCCTGGCATAAAACCCTAAACTTAATAAAATTTAAATGATACACGGAACAGGTGTTACAACATGAAACCTAATCAGAATCATAGAAAGCTTCAAGCTTTAAACTTGGAGAATTTTTTAGTAGAATTCCTTGCATATGTGTCCCTTTTAGATACTTCAAAACATGTATGACAACATCATGATGAGATTGAGAGGGATTTTGATTGAATTGACTTAGATGTTGAGTAGAAAAAGCAAATTAGGTCTTGTATGCACCAAAAAAATCAATTTTCCAATTAACTATCTATAAATTGTTGGACCAAATAAGGGATGTTCCGTGATAGGTGAAAATTTCAAATGAAGAGGTAAATGAGTACTTGTAGGAGCTGTATCAAATACACAAATAATTATGTAATAAATCCATGGTGATTTTTGGCTGATGAATGATCATTCTTTATCTGTTTCATTAAATTCTAACGCAAGAAAGAAATTGACAAAAATTAAATCTTTAATCTTGAACTGCTCATCAAGAAAGAATTTTAAATCCATAATCTCTATTGAATTATTTCCTATCACTAAAATATCATCCACATAAACATCCATTATGACAAGGGTATTAGCTGTCTTTTTTTAGAAATAATGAGTGATCATTTAATGAATGTGAATATCCCTTTGTTTTCAAGGAAATTAAGAGCTTTGCGTACCATTTCCTAGATGCTTGCTTAAGGCTATAAAGTGATTTATTTAATTTGCAAACAAGAGACGGAGTAACAAAAACCAATCCAGATGGAACTTTTATATATACTTCCTCATTCCGTGCAAAAATGCATTAGTTACATTAAATTGATGTATTTCCATCATATTTTCACTACTAAGGAAACCAATGCTCTTATAGTATTAAACTTTACAACATGAGAAAAAGTCTCATGGTAGTCAACTCCATGCTTTTGTGTAAGCACCTTTGCCTCAATCCTGGCTTTATGCCTTTCAACAGTACCATTAGATCTATATTTGACTTTATAGACCCATCTATAAGAAATAGGATTCTTTCCTTTTGGTACTTGACTATATCCCAAGTATTGTTGGCTATTAAAGCATCCAATTTTTTTTCATTGCAACTTCCCATGCAGGATTCCCTTTGGCTTGATTATAGAAGGTTGGTTCAGTATGAGAGCATGAAAAATTATTTGTAAGTGTGTCTCTACAAATGTAATCTTGAAATCTCGATGGTGGTTGAACTATTATGGTGGATCTTCTCAAAGGTGGATTCTGAGGGGTAATGAATGTAGATATGGGTTCAGTAGGATCAAGATTATTGGTAGGATGGAATGAACGAGCATCATTAGAAAACTTATTTAGGAAAATATGAATAATTTTTTGCATTATAATGATTATGATCCAACGTTAATAATGGAAACTGATCTTCAAAAAATGTTACATCCCTTGAAATGAAAATATGTTTGGTTTGCATGTTCAATACTTTGTAGCCTTTTTGAGTATACATATATCCAACAAAAACACATGGATATGATCTTAAAATAAACTTGTCCCTTTGAATAGGAGAAGAAGAAGCATAGTATAAGCAACCAAATTCATTAAGATAAGAAAGAAACTCCCAATTCAAGTGAATGGAAGTTCTAGCACATTCTCCCTAATATTTAGAAAAAAACTCCCAATTCAAAATAGAGTCCTCTTTCAACCTCCAATATATTATAGTGCTTCCTTTCAACCAATCCATTATGTTGAGGATTATGGGGAAAAAAAATTTATTGAACAATTCCATGTTGTTTAATTTTTTTTAACCTTCTATGCTTGATCCTAACTTATATGCATTGAGACTGTCAATGCCTTTAATGATTGTCCCAAATTAAGTTTTAACAAGATTGTCAAACTCTTTTATTAAGACAAATACATAACTCTATTGGATTACGTGTCTAAGTTCATAACTATTCCTGGAACGTACTTGACCCGATTAGCATGGTCCATTTGGGTTGCATGACATTGCAACACTTGGATAGAGTAAATGAGAGAAATAAAACTTATGGTTTATTAATATATTATAAGTTCTAATATATTAATAATATTATTTAATTGATCAAAAAGAGACTAATTAAATATATGGGGTTGATTGTGTAAATAATCTATTCTTGTATAGTTGGGCTAATCATCCATGGTTTATATGGATTGGGTTAAAGCCCAGAAGGTGATCCATGGATAGTCCATGGAGGTTACAAACCCATGGATCATGGAATGTGAAAAGCCATGATAATTAGGGTGTACATGGTGTAACCCTACTTGTGCCACAACTATATAAAGGCCCATATGTAAGCAAAATTGGCACTACTTGTACAAGATAGAGTGCTAGCCAATTTTAGAGTGTAAGTGTACTTCTCTCATGGTTATTCCAAGTGTTGTAGTGTTGTGTGAGACATTTGAGGAATCAAACTTGAGGTGCTAGGCTCACAAGGTTCTCAAGGAATCCCAACTACAAAAGATATGTTCTTCTTCTAGCATTTATGTTTAAAAGTTCCCCATCCTATGATAAATAGGTTAAAAACCTTGGAAAATCATTTTTGCATGTATCTTAGTAAAACATAGATCCAAGGTTTCTAGGGTTGCATGTACACCTTAGGAGTGTTAGAATGCTCAAAACCCATCAAACTCTTTATCTTTAACAATTATATCCAAGTATATCGACTACAATCATCAACAATTGTTAAAAAATATTGACAACTCTCACAACTAGCAAATTAGGGTTAAGATTTCTATCTTGTGCACAATAATTCTTTGTGTAATCTTGTAACCCTACTTTTGGTATAGGACAAATTTCAATACTATACAAGTTTATGCATCCAAAATTGTGTTTCAAGTCAAAACATCCTCGTGTAAGCCCAAAACCTAACCCAATAAGCTATTCCACTCTACTTTGGGTCTAAACTCTGAGTTCTCGGTTCAAACCTCTTAATGGACCAAGACCTTCTTACTGGGCCCTCCTTGGGCTAAAATTCATAGTTGACCTTTATGTGGGCCGGAAACCCATATTTGGGCCGAAAATCCTTATTTAACACCGTTTGGGCCTCAAGACCCTTATTGGACCGTATTGGGCTATGAAATTCATTCTTAGACCTAATAGGCCTAAAATTTTATTTTTTAGAATCAATGAACCGCAATCCACTATTAAACTTTCCATTTGGGCTGAAAACTCTTCCCCTTAATTTTATTGGGCCAAAAACCCATATATGGGCCCTAATGGGTTAAAAACCTTTATTGGGCCTAATCCAATTCCTTTGGACCTATTATTGAACCGAAAAAACACACATGGCCCTTAGTGGGCCGAAAATTAATATTTTTGGGGCCTTTGAACCAAAACTATTTATTAAGCTTTAATGGGTTGAGAACCCTTATTGGGCTAAATCGAAAATCGGGCTACTCTTCTTTGGCAACCCCTTGGGCTGAGGATCTCTCTTGGGTCAGTTGGCCCATATATATATATATATATATATATATATATATATATATATATATATATATATATATATATATATATATATATATATATATATATAAAGGAAAAGATTGCATGGGATAAACAAGTGCCACGTCATAATTGCACAACAAATATTTATGCTAATTACCCTACATACTTCCATGCAAGTAACCCACCATGTAACAATGATCTAATCTCTCCTCTCTCATCCCTCTAAATTGGCTGATTCCGTCTCTCTCACCCTCCCATTTATTTCAAACTCCACTCACTTCTCCTTTCCTCTCTAATCTTCAAGTGCTCTCTCACTTTTTCGTCGAAGAAACCGTGGGTTGTGTGTGTGTTTTTGCTCAAGAAGGTTTTTTCAACCTTACAAACTTGGTTAATTTATATCACACTCAAGATGTTTTATTTCCAACTTACACTATGATCATTCCTTAAACTACTCTATTTCTGTGTTTATGCTCTCTAGAACCTCTTGACTTCGAAAATCTCCTTAAAGAAGCAAGCTAGGCCGAAAACCCTCACCATCTTCCTGATCAAAACCGAAAAAGCCCTAAGGTGAGCTTAATACCCCTTGTTTTTGAGTTTTTCCTTCTTGGAGGGGGGGGGGGGGGGGAATACAAGTCAAAGTCTTGTGTAAATCTTTGTATATTTGCTTGTATGTGTTTGTTTTACTTGTTATATGTGTGAAATGTTGTGATATCATTCTAAAGGTCCACAAACTCAAGATTCATCCAAGTCTTAAGTTGTTAGAAACAAGTTACCTTGTGTAACTACTTATGTTTGGTTGATATGTTAAAAATGTTTTAGAATTCACCATGATACTAAAGAAAATGTAAAAATGGACCCTATTTGACAATAAAATTAAAAACAGGGTATTTTTGTTCATTTTCGGTAAAGAGGGACAATTTTTGGCAATAAAAGTAAGAATTGGGTTGTTCTTGATTTTATAGTAAAAATGGGTAGAAAATCGACTTTTGAGTAAACGTCGACCATGTTTGAACATTTTAGTAAAAATGGGCCAGAAATGGACTTTTTAGTACACATGCTCTATTTTTGAACATTTTAGTAAAAATGGGCCGAAAATGGACTATTTAGTAAACATGGGCCATTTTTGAACATTTTAGTAAAAATGGGTCAAAAATGGACTTTTTAGTAAACATGGTCCATTTATAAACATTTTAGTAAAATTGGGCCTCTTATGGCAACTTGGGTAAAATTGGGCCTTATGCGACAATTTTATTTTATTTGGGACTTTATTGACATTTTTGGTGAAAATGGGTCTTATATGACAATTTTAGTAAAATTTGGCCTTTTATGACAATTTTGGTAAAAATGGGCTATTTTTTACAACAATGGTGAAAACTTGCTATTTTGACACTTATGGTAAAATGGCTATATTCTTATCACTTATAATTTGTAATCGAAAATACACACTAGTAACATTATTTATAACGTTAAATAATGAAATTCAATGTTTGCGTAAATTCCGTTAAGGCTCTTGTGAGACACTCCTTCACTCGAACCTACCTAGCATACACAGTAATTCCTTTAGTTATAACCAGAGTCTCCTGGAGAGAGAGTGAGATATTGTTTATAGATCTATACGGGGTTGACACGCCCACACATGAGTTGTTTGCTACAGCTAGATAGGCAAGTCTAGGGTGACAATTATCTTTAAAAAGCGACGCTTGAAGAACGTCAATACAGGCGCTCTCGTCACATTAGGATGATTGTAACGACTCACTTAGAGAATAACACTATCATTTTAAAATTTACGCAAGAGATACACTCTACACGTTTATAAAGTACGAAACTACGTAGCACCTATTTTGCACTAATCTTATCAGTCGGGTCTTAGGGTTTTAAGACCACACTATTTCATATAACAGAAAATATAGGATTTTTTGGAAACACTCTCTATGAAAATTTCAAACAAAGTAAACGAAGTATACACCTGCAAATACACATGATTTAAACAAGGCTCTAAAATTATTTTTATAGAAAATATTGGATTTTCTGGAGTGTTCAAACTAATACAAAGTTTTCTTACAAACATGCTTATGAACTCACCAAAATTTTATATGTTGATGCTTTTCAAATGACTTGTATTCTCAGGAATGCATTGAGCAGGATTTATCAGCCATGGACATTGGATTTTGATGTAATTTTGAATTATCATACATTACGTGTTTTTGGTGTAATTTTTGTAAACAAACACAAAGATGTAAACTATACATGTTGATATCGTTAATGTATGATGATGGTGGTTGCTATGTTTCATTCATATTCAATTGTTATGATATTACAAGATGAAGTCACCCACCCCCAGACGTTTCCACCGTCCCGGTTCGGGGGTGTGACAGATTGATATCAGAGCATTGTTTATAGTGAACTCGCATATCTAACCATACAAGATATGCAACGATAAATACAATGAGACTAAAATACTCTAACAAAAATAAAATACATACATGTGGATGCATATTCGGAGTGTGGTCATAATAAGAAATAATTAAAATTCTTTAGAGGAGTTGAACATCGCGGTTAAACTCAGGAAGTTATGTAATCGTATTGGGAGTGATTGTGGTGGGAACCGAATCTAAAACTTACCAATCGTGTATCCAAAAGTTTTAAGGAACCAAACCTAAAGAATTAAAATACTATATGAGTATTTTTAGTGTGCTATCTATTTTCTTATACTTATACATTCTTGTACAGACAGTATGGATGGCTTTCATCCAAGTCCATACATTCCTAATCAGGGAAATGCTGGATGGTTGGAGGCTGAACCAAAGGAAGACCCCGAAGAATTGGAAGTGGAACATGAGGTGCCTGAGATAGATTTTAAGGATGAAGAGATTGATGTTAGAGATGAGGAAAACGAGGAGGATGACTCGGACGCTGAGTCCGAAGTCAATTATCCACCTTACATGGCTAGGGTCACAACACATAGGATGGGCCCCAACGGCCCTACGCCTCCGTGGGCTCACGACATATGGCGATGGAGAAGACATCATGGGATGCGTCCACTGTTTGGCATGGTCCAAGGATTTTTTGATGTTAGCCATGGAGGGCCCATGGACCATGCACTCCCTGTTATAGTTAGGCGTACCCAGGACATTGACAATCAGGCTCAGGCAACCGCTAACCAGATAGATGAGCTGAAGGTTGTGGTGGAGCACACAAAGAGGCATACCCAGGCCGTAGTAAGGGAGTACCAGGAGTGACAGGCCACCCTAGAGGTGAGGATGTGGGTCACTGAGCGCCAGCTCACTAGATTCGAGGGCCCTTCTACATCATCGTCGGCACCACCAGATACCTCCCGACGTGAGTATGACCCATCCTACTCCCCGCTGCTATTGATGGGACTTCTTTTCTTATACTTTATGTATGTACGACTGGCCCTACGATTAAGTGATTACACTACTCGTGGGATTGTTATGTTGTTTGATTTCTCTATCCACTATGTACTGTAGACCTTTAAAAGGTCAATTTTCATGTATCTATGTACTAAGCGTTATCATTTAATGAAACACTTATGTGTTTTTATTGTGACATTGTTATCTGCTATGTTTTCTCTCCTTATTTATATTTGATATAATGCAATTCAATTATAAGTACACTCGAACCACCATAACTGCTAAAACATGGATTTTTGTAAACTCATCATCGTTCCTATCTCATAACAGGAAATGCATAGAAAATACAATCGCAAAAACATTACAACGGCGCCACCACCACTACCACCCTCACCAGAGATAAATTATGCTGCAGTCGCTGCAACATTAGCCCACATCAATCAGGGCACAATGGAGGAGGTAACGGGAATGGAGCAGGAAGGTCCAACCAAGGGGATAATTATAGGCACCAAAGAACATGCACCTACAAAGACTTCACCAATGCTAAACCAAGGTCATTCAATGGAAGTGGGGGTGTAATAGCCGTTAACCCCTTAGCCTTCGACAATGCCAAATGTCTGGCACAAAAGTTATATGACCACAGTGATAGAAAAGGCGCGAATAATTCTAGCACTGAAACAAAGAAGGAGGACAACAACAAGAACAATCGGGGAAACAAAAGGAAGGGGAGAAAGAATCAGGAATCATCAAAGAAGTAGAAAATTGTAGCAGTTCACGTTGTTACTACTCAGACCGCACCAACACCAGCTAGACCAACATCAACCACACCAGCATCGGAAAATTCATACACGAGCACCTTACCAAAGTGCGATAAATGCAATTTCCACCACAATGGCACCTGCCAAGACTTGTAGTGCACCAACTGCTATCGTAAAGATCACACTGCCTGATATTGCAGGTCTCAGCCACAACAAAACAACTCTCAACTCAATAATGTTGGGGCCAGTCGTACGTGTTATGGATGTGGGGAGACTAGCCATTTCAAGCGGAACTGTGCAAATATGAACAACCAAGGTGTTGGGGGATCAAGCAGGGTCCTAACATTGGGGCAGGGAGAGGCTATGCAAGATTCGAGCATGGTCACTGGTACATTTCCCGTTAACAACATCTATGCGTGCATTTTGTTCGATAGTGGGGCGGAATGAAGTTTCGTGAGCCATAAATTAAAGCACTTACTAAATCAAAGCCCTCAGAGGTTAAATGAAGCCTTCACAGTGGAAATGACTAATGGGAGGACTGAAACAACAAACGACATTTTCATAGGGTGCACGTTAACACTAAATAATCACTAGTTTCCAATCAACTTAATGCTGGTTAATATTAAAAGCTTTGATGTGATCATCAGTATGGATTGGTTACGCCCCCACGATGCTGATATTATGTGCCACGAGAAGGCCTTTCACCTTCACCTACCCACTAACGATACAATAATTATCTACGAAGATAAACCTAGTATAAATCTATGCCTTATCTCATGCATAAAGGCACCAAAGTGCATGGATAAAAAGAACCACGCCTTTCTAGCCCACGTAGTGGACAAACAGAAAGAGGAGAAGAACCTCAAGGACATCTCGGAGGTGTGTAATTTTCCAAACGTATTTCTTGAAGACCTCCTGGGAATACCCCCTGAATGACAGGTTGAGTTTTGAATCGACCTAGTCCTTCGAGCCACGCCTATCGCCAAATCACCATACAAATTAGCCGCTGCAAAAATGCAAGAGCTATCTAGTCAATTGAGCGAGCTGCTAGACAAAGGTTTCATAAGACCGAGTTTCTCTCCGTGGGGAGCTCCGATTTTATTTATCAAAAAGAAAGATGGTTCCTTCCGCATGTGTATCGACTACCGGGAACTCAACAAACTCACGGTCAAATATCGATACCCACTTCCCCGAATTCACGACCTGTTTGACCAGTTGCAAGGGGCAAATTATTTCTCCAAGATAGATCTAAGATCTGGATATCACCAGCTACGCGTCCATGAAGAATATGTCCCCAAGATTACCTTTTAAACTCGTTATGGTTACTACGAGTTCGTTGTAATGCCATTTGGACTGACGAATGCACCACCGACATTCATGGATTTGATGAAATGAGTTTGTCGACCCTTCCTCAACAACTTCGTAATAGGGTTTATCGATGACATACTGGTATATTCCCAAAGCAGAGAGGAACATGGCCAACATTTGTGACAGGTCTTGGAGACGCTTAGAGCAGAAAAATTGTACGCAAAACTTTCCAAGTGCGAGTTTTGGATTTGCTAATTAAATTTTCTAGGATACGTGGTCAGTAAAGAGGGGATTCATGTAGATCCTTATAATGTTAACGCAGTTGAGGGCTGGACAATTTCGAAAACACCCACTGAGATCAGGCAATTTTTAGGCCTCGTTGGATATTAGAGGTTTAGTAAAAAATTCTCAAAAATCGCCAAACCTCTCACCACTCTAACTCAAAAAGGGGTGCCTTTCACTTGGGAAAAGAAGCAAAAGACAACCTCTCAAACCTTAAAGCAAGCCCTCTGCAGTGCTCTGGTCTTGTCACTTCCACAGGGAAAGGAGGATTTTGTAATATATTCTGACGCTTCCAACCAAGGATTGGGTTGTGTACTAATGCAACGTAGAAAGGTGATTTCCTATGCGTCCAGGCAACTGAAAAACCACGAGGTGAATTATACTACCCACGATCTCGAGCTAGGAGTGGTGGTCTTTTCTTTGAAATTTTGGTGGCACTTTCTCTATGGGACAAAGTGCACAATTTACACAGACAACAAAAGCCTCGAACGCATTCCAAAATCAAAAGGAATTCAACATGAGGCGGCGAAGATGGGTCGATCTGCTCAATGACTACGAATGTGAGATCAGGTACCATCCATGCAAAGCTAACGTGGTAGCCGATGCATTAAGTCGGAAGGAGTACTCAGGTCGCCGAGTGTGAACACTATTGACGACCCTCCATTCCCACTTGTCTTCACAAATTAAGGAGGTTCAGCAAAAAGATGTGAAACCAGAAAATATCACAAATGAAGCATTACACGGGATGGAAAAGAACTTAACCATCAAAGAGGACGGAGCCTATTATCTTATGGAATGGATCTGGATGCCAAAGTTTGGTGGATTCTGAAGGGTTTTGAGCATCCTAACAACCTTAAGGTGCACATACAACCCTAAATGATTTGGATCTATGTTTTATCTAATTATATATGCAAAATGGTTCTCCAAAGCATTACCCTAAGTAGCATACAATCATGGCCAATAACTAGTTAGAAGACATATTTTTTCTTGTAGCTTGATTCCTTAGACCTTTAAGAGCCTAGCACCCCAAATGTGATGCCTCAAATGCATCACATAACACCACCAACAATGGAGGACTTGAGAGAGAAGACTTGCACTCAAAAATCGGCTATAGCTCTCTTCCAAGAACACTAGGGTGCCGATGTTAGGAGCCATGGGGTCTCTTATATAGTGTGACAAAACTAGGGTTACACCATGTAAACCCTAATGCGCATGACCTTCCATATTCCTTAGGCTCCATGGGTTGTCACATGGGTTTAGTGCAACCTAAGGAATCATGGATCATTGGCCCACACCATAAGAATGAATGATTTACCAAATCAGCCCCTTATATGTAATTAGTATCTTTTGATCACAAAATTATTTCCAAATTAATTCTTGATCAATAGTAATTAAATAATATGATTTCATATTTATATATTAGAACTTTTAATATATTAATAAATCATGAATATCCTCTTCTAAAAAGTCCATCCTTACAAATTTTTCTGGTGCCATACAACCTAAATAGACCATGCTACTCTCGGGTCAAGTACATACCAATTACAGTTATGGGCTTAGACACTAAATCCAACAGTCTCCCACTTGGATAAGTTTAATAACTATACTTGCATGTACGACATAAAACACTGACTAGCAATCGTAGCTCTTAAAATCCTCTATCGAACTGTGACGCTCCATTATAGATAAGTAATCATATAATCCTCTGTTCTCAAGATATCAGCTGGACAAATACATTGAAGAACGTCATACTTATTGTCCAACGATATTTTTGACATAGACCTTAATCGAAAACATCAATTTAGTTCTGACCGCGCCTGACACATAGGTAAAAAAAATCATCGAGGGGCTCAATAAATCACTTTTAATCCTCCAAGGACTAAAAGGAACAGATCAACGTCGACTCATATGCTTGTACTAACTACTCATTAAACCGTACACAACAACACAATTTATAGCATCAAGTTACTAAAGCGGTTTCGTACTATCAATGCACAACCAACTCATAGTCAACACCTCAAATCTCTTGGTTTGAAGACTTATATGATATTATCATCTCACGATCACTTGTGATAAATTCCATTAAGTGATACAAGTGAGCATGGGTTTACTCGAATACTCACACCTTATGAGCACTCATGAATGTTGCAATAAACATTGCTATGTCTAATACAATTCAAACAATCTACAAGCCAAATTCTTGACAGTCTTGCCTCAATACCTACTTCCAACGTATGATCGACTGTGGACAATTTGAATAATATAATTATCCTGGAAGTCAAAACTTGCAAAGTGAAACAATATTAAATAATTGACACAAGACAGCAACATTACCCGTAAATAAAAAACCCTTTTATTTAAATCATCAAATGTCAATTACATTTCAACTATTACAAGTGTCAAAACTAATATCTAATCATTAAAAGTATCTAAAAAACGCCTCGCATGTTGTAAGTGCTTAATCGTACTCAGTCCCTTCGTGAGGGGATCTTCTGGGTTCTCCTTAAATGATACCCTCTTGTCCACGAGGAGCCCTTCTTCTAATCGATGTCTTATGAAGTGGTATTTCTATCGATGTGCTTGGATCTTCGATGATCCCTTGGTTCCTTGGCTAAGACAACTACACTCTTGCTATCACAAAATATATCTCCATAGGCTCCTTAATAACTGGTACAACTCCAAGGTCGCCGATGAAGTTCTTTAGCCATATTTCCTCGGTCGCCGCCTCACTTGCTACTATGTACTCTGATTCGCACATTGAATCAGCTACTGTCTCCTGCTTGGAACTTTTCCAAGTTATTGCTCCTCTATTTAGGGTAAAGACCCAGCCCAACTGAGAGCGGAAATTATCTGTGTCAGTTTGAAAGCTGGCGTTACTATACCCCACCACTCTCAAGTCATCACTCATACCGAGGGTAAGGACCCAGTCCTTAGTCCTCTGTAGGTACTTAAGAATGTTCTTTACCACAGTCCAGTGAGCCTTGCCAATATTCCCTTGATCTCTGTTGACCATGCTCAAAGAAAAAGCCACATCAGGGCGAGTACAAGTCATAGCATACATGATCGATCCATCCGCAGAAGCATATGGTATTCGAATCATCTTAACTATCTCAGCCTCTATACTCGGACTCTGAGTTTTACTCAGTTTGGTATTGCTCTAGATCGGTAAGTCACCTTTCTTAGAATCCATCATTCTGAATCTTTTCAACACCTTTTCAAAGTAGGTACTTTGACTAAGTCCAATTAGTCTTTTACTCCTGTCTCTCGATATCCTTTTTCCCAGAATATAGGTAGCTTCTCTGAGGTCCTTCATAGAGAAACATTTCCCAAGCCAGGACTTAACTTCCTGCAAGGCCGGGATGTAATTTCCTATGAGAAGTATGTCATCCACATACAACACCAACAAGATAACTATACTCCCACTAGCCTTGACATATACACATGACTCATCCTCGCTTCTCGAAAAGCCAAACTCTTTGACTTTCTCAACAAAACAAAGATTCCATCTCCGAGATACTTGTTTTGAATCCAAAAATGGATTTCTCAAGCTTACACACTCTATTAGGGTAGTTTGCATCGACAAAACCCTTTGGCTGACTCATGTAAACATCCTCACCCAACTTTCCATTAAGGAAAGCGGTTTTGACATCCATTTTCCATATTTCATAATCATGAAATGTAGCTATGGCTAGCATAACCATAATAGACTTAATATTCACTAGTGGTGAGAAGGTCTCATCATAGTCAACTCTCGGAGTTTGACTAAAGCCCTTCGCAACCAGTCGCACCTTATATGTGTGTACTTTACCATCCATGTCAGTCTTCTTCTTGAAGATCCATTTGCACCCGACTATCTCACGACCCGATACATTTTCAATCAAATTTCAAACTTGATTGTCATACATGGACTGAATCTCGCTGTCCATCGCCTCTTTCCATTTAGCTGACTCGGGGCGTGCCATGGCTTCCTTGATGTTGTTAGGTTCATCCAAATTTACCAGTGTGCTATCACTGATAAATGTATCACCTTTTGTAGTAATATGAAAGCCATAAAACTCAGGTGGAACTCTAACTCTACCAGAACGCCTCAGAGGTATGGACTCGTCAATCGGCTAAACAGGAGTTTCCTCCTCAGGTTGATCTCTAGTGTTTGAGGTTCCTTCACCGCTTGACTCTTTAAGCTCTTCAAGGTCAATTTGCCTCCCGTTGTTTGCTTAGCCTATGAGCTCTCTCTCGCGAAAGACTCCTCTCCTCATAACAAAGACAACATTGTCACTCGGTCTGTAGAAGAGATAACCAAAGGATTTCTGTCGGAAGCCGATGAAAATAGATTGCTCACTCTGAGGTTCGAGCTTGTCATGAGTCTCACATCTCACAAAGGACTGGCAACCCCTCACCTTGATGTGTGATTACGAGGGAGCCTCCCTATCCACATCTCGTGAGGTGTTTTGGCAACCTTCTTTGTTGGGACTAGATTAAGGATATAGGTCGTAGTCTCTAAGGCATACCCTAAGAATGATATTGGTAACATAGCTCAAATCATCTTGGAACGAACCATGTCCAACAAGGTTCGTTGCGCCTCTTAGCCACACCATTAAGCTGTGGTGTCCTAGGTGGCGTCAACTATGAAACAATTCCACACTCCTTAAGATAGTCTAGGAACTCGATACTAAGATACTCACCACCCCGATCGGATCGGGGCATCTTTATCTTCCCGCCCAACTGATTCTCCTTTTCTTGTTTAAACTCTTTGAATTTCTCAAAGGTTTCTGACTTGTCGTTGATTGAGTAAAGATAGCCATATCTAATGAATACATCAGAAAACGTCACATAAAAGCGGTTACCATGCCCTGTGGCAATTCAGAAAGGCCCACTCACATCGGTGTGTATGAGATCCAATAAACCTTCACCCCTTTCACAAGTACTAGTGAAGGGTGAATTGATTATCTTCCTAAGTAAGCAAGATTCGCAAGTGTCATCCGACCTTAAATCGAATGACTCTAAAACTCCAACCTTTTGCAATTTGTCTATGCTCTTATTGCTGAAATGTCTAAGACGACAATGCCACAAGCATGCCTTATCCAATCTATTGGATGAATAAATGTGAAACACATTATTTCCTAAGTGTTCTACAACCATCGCAGTTTCATATACACCATTACAAGGTAATGCTTTAAAATAAAAAACACCATTATAATAAGCATTAATAGCACCAATTTTATTATCAAATGAACAACTAAAACCTTGTTTGTACAAACCATGAAAGGAAATAATATTTCTCGCCATTTCAGACGAGTAGCAACAATTATTCAAATCTAACTCTAACCCACTACTAAGCCATAAAGAGTAAACTCCAATCTTGGTGACAGGTGAAATCTTCCTATTCCCCATGATCAAGTTTATCTTCCCGTGCTCCACATCCTTACTTCCTTTTAGGCCTACACATCATAACATATGTGAAATCCACAACCTGTATCAAGGACTTAAGAGTTAGAATGCGACTAGTTTTTAGATAGAATACTATAAATACATGCATGGGTGGGTTTAAACTTCCCATCCTTGACATCTTGGAAGTATTTGGGGAGGCTTTGCTGCCAGTCCCCTTTCTCGTGATAGTAGAAAAACTCTACTTCCTTTGGAATGGAAGAGGGATCAGCATAACCAGCCTTGGTCCCACTTGAAGAGGATCCATCAAGAGACTTTCCCTTGCAACTCTTTGAGGGAGCCTTCCTCTTCTTCCCTTTCCTTTGTCCAATTTCCAGAACAGGGGTAGTTACGGTAGGAGTAGAAAAAACATTTTTTAACTTTGAGACCACTTTCATCAGTCCTTAAAAGTCCTTGATGTTTGCTAAGTGTGACATCCTCCTTGTTCGTATGATAGGTCATGCGGAATTGATCATAACATGGAGGTAAGGAGTGTAGAATGTTATCTATAGAAAGCTCCTCATGAAAGTTCACATTCAATCTCAGCATACGATCCACAAGCCTTTTCATTTTCTGCAAGTGGCCCGTGATGGGTTCACCATCCTTCATCTTAGTTGTTATCATGGAAGAGATGATTTCATACCTCTCTTGACGAGCACTCTAATGCTATCTTTTCATCAGGTCCTGGTGCATCTCAAAAGGGTAGAAGTCCTTATAGGGCTTTCGAAGTTCAACTATCATGGTGGCCAACATGATACAATACACCTTTGTGGCATCATTCTCAAGAGTCCTAAACTCAAACGGTCTCCTCAGGAGCAACAGAAGACCCATCGATTTCCTTAAGCTCCTTGTTAAGGACATATTCCTTGTCCTCATAGAGAATGACCATCCTGGTGTTCCTAATGTAATCATTGAAGTTGGACCCATCAAATATGACTCTCCCACACAAGTTCATGAGAGAGAAGGAGCGAGTAGGGTTTGAGCTAGAAGCAGTGTTGGAAGACATCTATAAAGAAGGAAAGATAGAGTTTAGATTAGATAAAGAGTCCTAAATATAACACCAAAAATGAAATATTAAGGCTAGGAACCAACACAATATTTTAAAATTTGGAAGAAGGATGCCGTAATCCAACTTGCAAAATATTTGAAGGTAGGTAAATGACGATTTACCAATTTCCACCATGAAAAAGAAATTGTTATTAAGTTTTAAGTGGATTGAAATTCCTAGATCCTTTGAGATTCATTGAACATTTCAATGGAATGTTTAAATCTCGATTATGCGCTTCAGGTTTGTGACTGCGATGTTGAGGATCAAAAACAAGGTATGAATAACCATGAAAATGTGCTTGGTACTCTCGATGTCATTTATCACCCAATCAATGTGTCGGTTAACCACACACGCTCCATTGATCTTATGATAAACTTCAAGCTAACCTTTTCCACCCTTACTAGTCCAAGTTAATGTGTCGGTTAATCACACACGCTCCATTAACGACTTGGCAATGTGCAGAGTGCAATTTCATGGATTAGCATCAATTTCACATTTTCCTAAAGTAAGTAAGATTGGGAATTTCAATAAAACATTTAGTTACCTTATTATTATCATTATACTTTTAATGAAAATTATAGTCCCATCCTTCCCATTCGTCTAACGACCCTCCACCAGTCAAGGAAGTGGTGGGTGAGAGTGGACACCCATTAAACCACCATTTTATAGGCAGTAACCTTATAACCCCCTTATAGACCGACTTCGTGAATAAGGCCTACTAACAGTAAGACTGACTTGATCTTATACACACACACACACTCACACAATATATATATATATATATATATATATATATATATATATATATATATATATTATTAAACTTATAATACTATAAAGTATAAGAGTTGAATTTTATACTTTTAAAATTCTAGGGTTTGGACTTAAAGAATCTTAAGTGTGACTTTACAAATTCCAAAACTTGAGGACAAGTTTTGACACTATTCAAAACTTTTCATTTTCTTACCTTAGGAGTTTAATGACTTTTATCAAAAAGACTTTTGGTATTCCATAACTTGAGGACAAGTTATGGAGTCCATTAAAAGACATTTAGATCAACAATTAAACTAAAAAGAGGTATCACATAATATCTATGATCTAGACAAACTCATAAGACAAGATAATTCACATTAACAATTTTTAAGAAACCATATAAGCTAATATAAATCTTAAAACTTTTACAATTATCTTTTAATTGGACAAGCGTGATCATTACCTTTTGAAAAAGCAGGTTTCATGGTTCAAAAAATAGTTTGGGGTAATAATCCTAATTAAATTTCTGGCCAAAAGATGAAAATCTGCCCACAGAAGCACCAACTCAACGAGTACAAGAAGTGGACTCGTCGATTTGGTCATTTTACAAGGGAACTCGGTGAGTCACCCAGTGGACTCGGCGAGTTCACTAGGCAGAAGGCATAAATTTGATTTTTTTCACTTTGAAAATCAAAATAACATCAAGTATAATAGAAAACAACCTTAGGCTCTAATACCACTGAAGGCTTTTGAGCATCTTAAGAACCTTAAGCTTCACATAAAACTCTAAATGCTTTGGATCTATGTTTTCTCTAATTATACATGCAAAATGATTCTCGAAAGCATTACCCAAACTACCATACAATCATGGGTACTTGTATAACAAAAAACTAGTTAGAAGACATACATTTTCTTGTAGCTTGATTCCTTGGACCTTTAAGAGCCTACCACCCCAAATGTGATGCCTCAAATGCATCACATAACACCACCAACAATGGAGGACTTGAGAGAGAACACATGCACTCAAAAATCGGCTATAGCTCTCTTCCAAGAACACTAGGGTGCCGATTTTAGGAGCCATGGGGTCTCTTATATATTGTGGCAAAACTAGGGTTACACCATGTAAACCTAATGCGCATGACCTTCCATATTCATTAGGCTCCATGGGTTTAAACCTCCATGGATCATCCAAGGGTTTAGACCAACCTAAGGAATCATTGTTCATTGACCCACACCATAAGAATGAATGATTTACCAAATCAACCACTTATATTTAATTAGTCTCTTTTGATCAAGAAATTAATTCCAAATTTATTCTTGATAAATAGTAATTATATAATACGATTTCATATTAATACATTAGAACTTATAATATATTAATAAATCATGAATATCCTCTTCTCAAAAGTCCATCCTTATAAATTTTTCCAGTTCCATGCAACCCAAATGGACCATGCTACTCTCAGGTCAAGTACATACCAATTATAGTTATGGGCTTAGACACTAAATCCAACAGCCTCTCACTTGGATAAGTTTAATAACTATAATTGCAAGTACGACTTAAAACACCGAATATTAATCATAGATATTAAAAGCCTCTATCGAACTGTGATGTTTCATTTTAGATAAGTGATCATATAATCCTCTGTTCTGAAGATATCAGCCAGACAAATACATGGAACAACTTCATACTTATTTCCCAACAGTTTGTTTCCCGATTTCCGATTTGTTTGACATAGAACTTCATCGAACACATGAATTTACTTCTGACCGGGCTAGATATATAGGTCAAAACAATATCATTGAAGGTCCCAAGATATCTCTTTTAATCCTCCAAGGACTAAAAGGAACAAATAAAGTTCGACTCATATGCTTGTACTAACTACTCGTTAAATCATACAACAACACATTTTATAGCGTCAAGTTACTGAAGCAGTTTCGTACTATCAATGCACAACTAACTCATAGTCAACAACTCATATCTCTTGGTTTGAAGACTTATATGATATTATTATCTCACGGTCACTTGAGATAAATTCCATTAAGTGATACAAGTGAGCGTGGGTTTAATCCAATACTCACACCTTATGATCACTCATGAATGTTGCAACAAACTTTGCCATGTCTAATACAATTCAGACAATCTACAAGCCAACATCATGACAGTCTTACATCAATACCTACTTCCAACGTATAATCGACTGTGGACAGTTTGAATAAATTGAAAATCGGGCTACTCTTCTTGGGTCGAGGACCTCTCTTTGGTTGGTTGGCCCATCTATATATAAAAAAAAGAAAAGATTGCGTGGGATAAACAAGTGCCACCTCATAATTGTAGCAAAAATATTTATTCTAATTACCCTATATACTTCCATGCAAGTAATGAATACCAACCATGTAACAATGTCTAATCTCTCCTCTCTCATCCCTCTAAATCGGCCTATTCCCTCTCTCTCTCTGTCTCTCTCACCTTCCCATTCATTTCAAACACCACTCACTTATCCTTTCTTCTCTAATCATCAAGTGCTCTCTCACTCTTTCCTCTAGTAAATAGTGGGTTCTTTGTGTGTTTGCTCAAGAAGGTTTCTTCAAGATTACAAACTTGGTAAATTTATATCATTAAGATGTTTTATTTCCAACTTACACTAAGATCATTCCTATAACTACTCTATTTCCGTGTTTATGCTCTCTAGAACCTCTTAACTTCGAAAATCTCCTTAAAGAAGCAAGCTAGGCCGAAAAACCTCACCATCTTCCTGATCAAAACCGAAAAAGCCCTAAAGTGAGCTTCATACCCCTTGTTTTTGAGTTTTTTCTTCTTGGGGGGGGGGGGGGAATACAAGTCAAAGTCTTATGTAAATATTTGTATATTTGTATATTTCCTTGCATGTGTTTATTTTACTTGTTATGTGTGTGTCAAATGTTGTGATATCATTCTAAAGGTCCATAAACTCGAGATTCATCGAAGTCTTAAGTTGTTTGAAACAACTTACCTAGTGTAACTACTTATGTTTGGTTGATATGTTAAAAATGTTTTAGAATTCAGCATGATACTAAAGAAAATGTAAAAATGGACCCTATTTGACAATAAAATGAAAAATGGGGTATTTTTGGTCATTTTCGGTAAAGAGGGACAATTTTTGGCAATAAAACTAAAAATTGGGTTATTCTTGATTTTATAGTAAAAATGGTCTGAAAATGGACTTTTTAGTAAACATGGGCCATTTTTGAACATTTTATTAAAATGGGCCGAAAATGGACTTTTTATAACAAAAAATATAGGATTTTATGGTAACACTCTCTATGAAATTTTCTAAAAAAGTAAACCAAGTATACACCTTCAAATACATATGATTTTAAAAAAGTCTCTCAAACTACTTTTACATAAAATATTGGATTTTCTAGAGTGTTTAAACTAATACAAAGTTTTCTTACAAACAGGCTTATGAACTCACCAACATTGTATATGTTGACGCTTTTCAAACGACTTGTATTCTCAGGAACACATTGAATAGGTTTTCTCAGCCATGGATATTGGATTTTGATGTTTTTTTGAATTATCATACATTAAGTTGTTTTGGGTGTAATTTTTATAAACAAACACAAAGATGTAAACAATGTATTTTGATATCGTTAATGTATGATGATGATGGTTGCTATGTTTGATTCATATTCAATTGTTATGATATTACAAGATGAAGTCACCCGCCCCCGGACATTTCCTCCGTCCCGGTTTGGGGTGTGACAACAACCATCATGGGTAGGATGAATGTAAGGACCCCATATATCAATATGAATAAAATGGTTTGAGAGACACTAAATAACTTTTTGGAAAAGGAAGTTTAGTTTTTTTAGCTTGAGAACATGTAAATAAAGAATCAAGAGATTGATTATCAACATGAGATGGAACAAGCATTAAATGTCTCAGTTTATTGATTGGTACATGCCCAATTCTAGAAGCGAAAGTTTTATATTAGACAAAGAAATAGAATCTGTATTACAGAACTTGAAAACTGCAAAAAATCAAGCTAAATGAAAGATTATCTTTAATGTATTGATGATTAAACACTTAAAGATCATTGAACTGATTTCCAAAAGCTCATAGAGCAAGGTAATTCTTGGAAGGGTCCTACATCAAACATTGATTATTAGTATATATACCAAATCTATTAAACTGTGTCGTGAGTTTTGGAACATAAATGAAATTGTGCTTGAAAAAGGGTACATATAGAACATTGTTAGAACAATGGAATCATGAAGTTTAACATTACTATAGTATAAAACAAGAGAACTATGGCCATTAGGCATACCAATCGAATATAGCTGACAAAGTTTATGTGAAGAAGAGAAAAGGGATTGGTTAGAACACATGTGGTATGTGGCTCCAGAATCCACAATCCAAGAGTTATGAAGTTTTAGGAGTGAAGACGATTTGTAAACATTAGCAATGAAATGTTTAAAAGAGAATGGAATACCTACTAGATTCACAAAGTGTTTAGTAATTGTAGAACTGACTTGATTGACTTGACTTAGTTTAGAATGAATGCTATTGTTGTTCAAAATATTAATGAGTTGTTGATATTGATCTTGGGATATTAAGGGTGATATAATGACATTGTGAACAACAATATTTGAATCTTCCTTCTTATTCATGGCAAAATTAAAATTTGAAGGAAACCATTAAGACTGTAACATGGAGATTTTGTGTGTCCAGAATTTTTGCAATGAGCCCAATTCATCGATTTCTTGTTATTGTATTGTTCATTTGAGGCGAGCATAACAACCAATTCTGAATTCATCATAGATAAAGAATGAATTTCTCTTTGTCGTTCTTCTTGAAGTAATAGAGAATATGTAGTGGAAATCAATGGAAGAGGCTTTATCATCAGTATTTGGCCTCGAGTGACTTTATAAGAGTCATTGAGTCCAATTAACAACTGAAGTAATTGTTATTCATTGAGAAATTCACGAATTCTTGCAGTAGCTCTATAAGAACAATTGGGCAAGACTGAACAATACATAACCCATCCTATATCTTTGAAAATTTTGTAAAATACATTGGAAAGTCATCAGTACCTTGAGAAATCGAATAAATTTGAAATTGAATTTGATAGATCATTGCTCCATCTGGTTGAGAGTATCGTTGGTTGAGTTCGTTCCAGATGTCTTTAGGAGTAGAGATAAAAAACACAATATCTGCAATATTCTTTTGAATAAAATTCAATAGCCAACTCGTAACAATTGAATTGATGCGAAACTAAGTATCATAAGTCTCAGAATTAGATGATGGTTGTTCGATCAACCCACCAACAAATCCAAGCTTGTTCTTGGATGAAAGAACAATCGCCATTGATTGCTTCCATGATGAGAATCCAAATCCATTAAATGCATTTGAAACGAGCATAGAACTTGGATTATCATATGAACTGAGAATATATGGACTCGAATGATCAACATAATTATTTTGAATTCCGTTGTTAGATTGCGGAATCGGCATGATGATGAATTAAAGTTAGAAATCATATCAATTTGAAAGAAAATGATGAACGGATTAAACCCACTTTGATACCATGTTACGAAAGAATGAGGAAGACGAAATAAGAGGAAAATTGTTTTATTGATTTGATTATCATAATTACAAATGAGTCGGAAGCAAAAAACTTATATACAACTATCTAACCTTTCTCAATAGTTAACAAGTCAACTTAACTATTGCAACTAAGTTCTAACAAAAAGTGTAACTAACTTGACACGTGGAAAATATAACCAACAAAACTCATGAATCTTAAACCTAAAAAATACCTAATAAATAGACTATTCATAGCCTAAAAATCACAATGAATAAAACCAAAAACCATGCACTATCAATATCAAAATCAAAATCAAGAACCTTTTTTTTTTAGAATAAAACTCTATCATCACAAACTAAAGCATTGTGGTATTGTTGTTAATGTTGGGAAATATAGATTAGAAAACCATCTCAATAGTTCATCATAAGATATTTAATGTTGGTTATCAACATGCAAGGGGTTTTTTCTTTTGCAATTTTACTACAATCAGATGCCTTTGGCTGATATTGAGTTGGTATCTGGTAAAACTATCAGTTTTGCCGTTACAATGATTGAAGATATTGATAAATATAAGGATGGGGAGATTGTTATTAAAACTTGAGGTATTGTTTATATGGGAAAGAAGATAAAGGGTAAATAGAGACGTTTTTTTTTCTAGGTTGATCAAAAAGAGAAGTTTCCAAGTACCAACATTCAAAGTCTTATGATATAAATCTCATCTTGCAGTCCGAATTCTGAGAATGATACAAGAGAAATGAAGTAATTTCTTACATAGTAGTTGGTAGTGCAGGTGGCTTTGTTTAGTGTGACTCATATCTGCAAGTAACTTTCGGAATCCATCGACTCTTCACAAAGAGGGAGTGTAGAGGTAAAGTTTTTTTGAGAAGCAGTTTGAAGCCAGAAAGTCATTGATGCTGAAGACATGAAGCTTTTTAGATATTTTAATTGCTTAAGTAGTCTGTAGAGTATATTAATTTCCTTTTGTATTTACTTAACCTTGTGGGATATTATACTCCTAACAATATGTGTATTTTAGTCTAAGAAGGGAAATATCCTTAAATGTTTATCTCCATGTGTATTTATGGTTGATTGTACTGCACCTCGTCTATCTTATGTATAAGAGATGTTAGTCCTTAGTACTTGGAAATGTTTTTAGTCTTTAAGTATGCTCATAACCTTTGTTATTGGAGCTAATATTGTAATAATGTTTTAGGGTCAGTCAAAGAGTTTAACTAGTTAATAGTTACATAATTATGTTCATTCTATCCATCTTTTCAAATTGGGTGAATTTCATATATTCCCCTCTTAAACTTCAAAATATCATATTTGCCCAGCTTAATTTTTCAATATCATATTTCCCTTCATAAACCTTTAAAATATCATATTTGCCCAAATCCTTTTTTATAATGTTTTTAATATTTTATAATCATTTTTATACCTTTAAATTATTATAATAATTAATAAATTTAACCATATTATACTTACGTCTATGATAATGGAATATGAACTTCTAAATTGTTGGAATGTCGGCCTCTTGACCGACAAAAAAATTCATCTTCAACCCTTGATATTGAATGTATATTTTGATTGTTTAGTTTTTGTTGTTGTTGATTATCATTATGTTGTAGATGGATGATATTACCATTGATATTTTGATGTTTAAAAAGTGCATATACAATATTTTTATATTTAAGTAGGGCATATATGATATTTTGATGTTTAAAAAGGACATATGTGATATTTGGAAATTTTATGAAGGGTAAATATGATATCTAGAAATTAAGTTGAGTAATATGATATTTTGATGTTTAAGAAAGATATATATATATATATATATATATATATATATATATATATATATATATATATATATATATGAAATTCTTGATCTACGAGTTACTTATTTTTGGAGAACGAAAATTGTTATTGTTTGCTATGCTAATAGTTTATTTTGGGTTTAATGAGTTGTAACATGTTTCATTTGAAATGTTTTAAACAAAGTCCATTAGTTATAATTAATTATTTTATTTCTTTAAGAAAAACAGATCTTGCAATTTAAGGGAAATAAGTTCTTTAATTGTTTAAGAATGAATCAAATTAAAGAAGATAAAATGGATCTAAAGTACCATATCAGGGCTAGCCATATATATATATATATATATATATATATATATATATATATATATATATATATATATATATATATATATATATATATATATATTCAAGAGTTTCAAGCCAACTAGGTGCTTCATTGGTACGACTTTTGTATTCGTTGCTAACCAATATATGGCAAGTGGCTTAATATATTTTTCGAAGTGTGTATTCTTGCAGCTTTGAGCAACTTTGCATCAATATCACTTAGGTTATTTAGGACTTAAATCTTTATTAAGATCACACTCAAATATAGCGAGCTGTTTGTTTGCACTAATTTTTCTGAATATATTAAGAAGAAATTGCAAGATAAGAAATTAGTTGGAGCTACATTATATTTATCAAGATATCTTAGATCTTAGTGGGGCAAATGTCATATTAGCCCATCAAACATTTCGTGTTTGTTTTTAAAGGTCACCAAACTATTTTTTTTGCACATTAAAGGAATATACTTTCATATGACCATTTAATTAAATCCTTTTCCCGATTGTAGAATGTTTACCCCATATTTTCGTGACATGTGGCTCCACCGTAGACTATTACTGTTGTAATCTTGGTCCCCAAGAATTTCCAAGTCATCGTTAATGGTCCCCCTTATAAATATGTCTTCCCCACCACTTTGTTACCCTAATCTGTAACCTTCACATAATACCACCGAATTCGCTTATTTGCCAACTACAAATCAAGAAGATGGCCTCTGAACAAAGCTTCTCCTATGGTGGTTTCAGAGTTTCGGACCTAGACGTACCAACTGATTACGAACTTCACGCCATGGAAACCCAAGTGTAAATTGAGGAAATGAGAGATGACATCCGACAACAGCTTGCCGAATTTAGGGAGGAAATACGCTACTTGAAAAAGAAAGTGACCATGATGGGTGTTTTTGGAGTTGCAGTGATGTCGTTAATCGGGGTTCGTGTTTGCGTCGAATGTACTGGATGGGGATTTTGGTGGGTGTAGTTTAGTTCGTAGCTAGCATGATGGCAATTAGCGTTTTTTCGGTTATCAGGGTTGTCGAAGGTTGTTTGTTTTTTTATCTAATTTTATCATCTGCTAGTATTATATGTATGTATTAGGTTATCTGTTGTTGGTTGTTTTGATTAGTGGTGCCCATTATCGATGTTATCGTTTTTAGAACCATATTTTTTGGAGGTTTTTGGTAACATAATAACCTCAGTTGTAATGGATGAATTAAATGAAATGTAGTTCCTATTAACCATTGTTTTGCCCTTTGCTTTACGTATGATGTGATCAATTGTAATGAAATGTACTTATGGTTATGTTAATGGTTTATTGATTTTTTATGTGCTACCACATTGTCATGTGGAAGTACATTGTTATATGAAATTACTTTGTTAATGCGAATTACCTTGGAAGTATAATTATAAAAAAACATTCATGTTATGTTTTAAACTAAAGAAACTAACATTCATGTTACAAAAGAAAAACAAACATGCATGCATTCATTAATTTCATAACTTGGTGTTTTAAAGACATGTAAGCAAGACCATAACAACAAGACACCTTTAATAATATACTCCAAAAACACAACACCTTTAATCCAAGTACATAGGTTTGCTTGATGCATCACCTTCACTGTTTTTGCCTGCAACATTTTTTGCCAATTTTTTCGTTAGTATCCTCTCTGACTTTTTTCTTAATTTCAATGTACCTACTTTTTTTACCATTCTTCTTAGTCACACCACTTGTTGACCCACATTCACCTTCTCCCTTTTCAAAACCAAATCTACTTCCAGTATCACCTTCACCCTTTCCCTTTCCTTTTTTTACACCATTTCCACTTTGCCCTTGACCCTTTCCTTTCTTCAATGCGCTGGTTTCACCTTCACCTTCAGCCTTCCTCTTTTTGACCTGACTTTTTTGGGGCTTTGACACTGCATCACATGTTGACTTATTGTGTCCTGATTTCTTAAAAACACCATAGACGACCTTTTTCCCTACCTTGGATACTCTGTGTGATCCACTAACCTTGGTACTGTCCCTCTTTCTCTTAATAGTGGGTCTCCCTGGCATCTTCCTTTTCAATGGTGGCAAAGGTGGTATGTAGTCTGTTAGGGGCGACATTGCAATCCAATTCATGCATTCTATTGAGTACTTGTAGGTGTTCACATATATGAAAGCACGATATAAATCATCAACAAATGTCTTTACATCTCTATTTACATAACTAATGGCTGCCACTGAGTGTACACAACCATATCCATTCATTTTCTAAATCCTACAAGTACATGTTTTCTTTTCCAATCAACACCATAAGACTCTCCTAAGTTTCTAGTTTCCAATGTATCCAGGCCACTAGGAAGTACTTGACAGTAGATACAAATAATAACAGTTAGCAGGGCTAATAAAGTACCTTTGTTTTATATTCAATTAAGTTATGGTGAATAATAAAGTACCTTTGTTGGACCTTCATTTCATTTATGGCAAGCCTTATGTTTAGGCATACATCAAAATGTCCCCATCCACTTCCTTTCTGCCTTAAACAACACATCCTCTGCATCACATACAGTCTAATATCCTTTAACATTGTAATAATTGGCTTCTTCCTAGCATCCAATATAACATTGTTAAAGCTTTCAGACAACCCATTCTCAACTACATCACACCCCCTTTCTATTTGAAAAAAAATGTTCTTGACCATGAGTTTGGATTCCTTCTCATAACTCATTTGAATCTCTTTCATTGCAAAATTGAAAAGAGGTTCAGTTGAGGCCTTACAAGCCTTCCAAATAATTTCTCATATTGAGCCCCAGGGAATTTCTTTTTCAAATTGGAAAGAACATGCCTGACACATTGCCTATGTTCTATCTCTGGAAATAAATCTTTCACTACTTCAATTATCCCCTACATTTACATCATCATAATATTCAAAAGTATATCACATTTGAAACAAATAAAAGCTATGGGATTATAAAGTAAAAACATACCTTATGTTGATCTGACATCAATGTCTTACCAAACCCACCTTCAAGATGCAAATCTTGCAAGTTTTCTAAGAACCATTTCCAGTTGTCTTTATTTTCAACACAAACTACAGCCCAAGCTATTGGGTATATATGATTGTTACCATCCCTACCAACAACACATAATAACTTACTAGTACACATTCCTTTTAGAAAACACCCATCTAAGTTTATTATCCCTCTACAACCACTTCTCCAACTCTGCTTTAGTGAATCATTGAAGAAAATCCACAAACTCATTGTATGACATACCAGCAAAATCGATGTTCTCGAACACATGATGAACACCATCAGAATAGAAAAAAGGTTTGTTGATGAACACACATTGGAAATGAACTTTGATTGAGAGGAATATAGTCATCGATCTTCAGTAACTATGGTGGGACGATGGTTTTTTTCAATGAGGAGGGGTTACTTCAATGAGGGGGAGGGGATTGTATAACACAAACGGTTTAATTTACAACAAATTAATATTAAAGTACCACACGTGGCCATTTCATTAATTGAGGTGTCACCGATATTTTCCCTCATGGCATGTATATTACCTTTCAACCCGGTTAAAGGTAACATAAGGGTATTTTAAAATAGAGATATGAAAGTATATTCCTTTAATGTGCCAAAAAATAGTTTGGTGACCTTTTAAAACAAATAGGAAAAATTTGATGGGCTAATATAACATTTGCCCATTTAGTGAGAATGTTTCATGTTTATATGCTAAGATAACATGCCAGTTATCTACCGATGTCTTTCGAAAATTGGTTTTATAAAACATGAGTTCTGATGTATTTATTTTTCTATTGCATAGAAACCTGGTGGCGTTATAGCACTTCTTGGTGAAGTTGGTAAGTTATTCTCTTTACTTGTTTCTATAATGAGCTTTATATGGCTTTTTTTTTTCCAAATATAGTAATATCAAGTGGGAAAAGTGTTTAAATTTTATCTTTTATTTTTATTTACAAAGCGACAATAAAAACCATATGATGTATTTAGAGGAGGACACATTATGGGTACAAACAATCTAATGAAGAAACTAAGAGCCACATGATGAATTGGAAGCCTTAAGATGAAAACTTTAAAAATGCAGCAAAAAACTAAATGTGTAGTTGGAAATCATTATGTGATGCAGTTATGTAATGAAGGTGTACATAATAAAATATTGGATATCCTAATTCGTGGTATTCTTTGAAATGCTTAAGTCAATGTCTGATTCACCATTAGGTATATTGGGTCCATGGTACAGGGAAAAGAACATGACACCCCTGCCACGATTGATGTTCCCATAAACTTATTTTGCCTATAAAAGTTTAACACATTCTGTTGACACTTTGTTTGAAGGTTAGTATTTCTAAAAAACATCTTATCCTAGACTTTCTTTATTAACATTTTGATTTTTTTTAATTATAAGAACATCAACTAAGAAAGACAAAAAGAAAAGAATTAATCAATTTAAAGTACATATGTTGGAAGTGGACAAATAGAAAATAAAATATGTTTTTGAACCTTGGTCGATTTAATTTTAAAACTGGCATATTTCTACATAATAGATGACGACATTTGGATATCCTTGGCACGAAATTGGGAGAGTGTTTAGGATTTGTTTTGATGTGTTTGAGATATATTCATTGGTACTTGAATAAGGAAAATGGTATTGGAAAGATAGTTTGAGTGGTGTTAGTCAATGTTCTTCCTCATTTTCAAAGTGTTATACAAAGTTTCGGTGTTTGCTTTTGGTTTTTCCCAAGTTGAGAGGTCTTACATTTTTTTTCAAACTACACATGTTAGCTTGGGGTAAGTCTCCTTTAGGTTCGATTTTTTATCTAATTTTCATTGCTTCTTGATGGACAAAATATTAGGGTGCGACATTATGTAGGTACTGCCTTGGTTATACATAAAGCTTCAATGCTTAGATTTGGTTTGAGTGTGATGTCCTTGCTGTCGGTCTTAGCATTGAATTTAGTTCATGTATAATTTAGGCATTGCTGTTTTCCTTTTTGTTTCCTTTTTAATTTCCGAGCATCCCGCTGGCTTGTTTGTCTTTTTCCTAGATAAAATTTTCGTCGTTCAACAAAATATATTTATAAGGGCATTCTAGCCTTGTAGCTTTCATAATTAAATTCTAAACTACAAATTGTTAATTATTAAACTTCTAAAACCTAAATTGTAAAACTAATATACATAAGTTACATATAGTTAACTCCATGAAATAGTTTAAATCTCGTTATTTCCATTTAATGCTACATATCTTATTAGTTTATGCATGTATATTTGAGGATAGCAATGGATATGAAATACCTATGGACCACATAATCATGTCATATTAAAATAAAGCCACATAGTGAACTTTTTAGTTTATTGTAGAAACTAAAATATTCCATTTGTAGGGAAAAGTGGTTGTTTTTGGGAAGAGATTTCAGACAAATTCTATCTATTATTTTTTATGACAATAGACAAATCATTGTTAATGCTTATTTGAGTTCTTCATATTTATGGAAACAATGAAAAATCTATAAATTAGAAAACATGAGGCTAACTATTGGAATGACTCCATCTAATATTCCAAAAAAACGTGATTTTTTGAAATTGACTTTTGGATATAGGAGAAGGCGGCTTCATGGTTTGAAGAATGGTGAGAAGAGTATTGATGTTCTAGAGCATCTAACGGCCCAAATTTTAGAAAAATTTTAAACTTTTAATTTCACAAACATCATCCATAGGAGGTACAAAAAATCCCAATACGTATCCATATTAGTTTTGATTTCAGATTACAAAAAAACTAATTGTGAAAACACTGTAGAATGCATGCCATGTCATCAAGTCGGGCGTTGCCTTTATCAACAGAAGTATCTAAAACATCCAATAAAACTGTAACCACAAGCTTAGTGAGTTTCCCAATCACACAAATCATATAATCACATAATGCCATGCTTATACATATACAAACAAGTATGACATGGACTCCCTCCAAGGTCTTCAATGGAATGCCATGGCCTCCCCCAATGGTATTGCTAAATGTCATGGGCTCCCGTATGGTCTTTATATAAACCCATACATAAATTAAATATCAAACCATTACACATTCAAAAAAAACATCTCATATCAATTGATGGGCCAACCTTGGAGCCTTCGACCCATGAGTGTGGTGAAATTGTAACGACCCAAAATTCAAGAACAAAAATTTCTTTTAATAAAATATTACTTTAAGCAAAGTCATCATTCCAAAACATAATCAGAGTATTAATTATCAAAAAACATGTTCGTTATCAGAGTAAACATTCCCAGGCTGTCTAATCTATGGTGTGTGCCATGCGATCACCCCGAGCTTTTCCTTCCGCTACCGGAAGTACCTGAAACCAAAACTGAAAACCGTAAGCACGAAGCTTAGTGAATTCCCCACCCTACCACATACCATGCATAACCACATACTGCACATACTGGGCCAAGCCCGCTATCTTGGGCCTCGCCCCCTCCTTCGGGCCTCGCCTGCTACAACGGCCCCGCCGCTCCAGGCCCTGCCTGGCTTCGAGCCCCGCTCGGATACAGATCTGTTTCACTTAGGCCTCGCCTGTCACAGGGCCTCGCCCGCCAACATATAATAACACATAAACATAACACAACACATAAGCTAAACTCATACGACTGATCCTGTCCTAAGGCCTCGCCTATCCTGGGCCTCGCCCTTGTCCTGCTACTGATGAGTCATGGAACCCCGCCCACGCTCCTACTGCTAGTGAGATACGGGCCCAACCCACTATCACTCCTTCCCTAACTTGGGCCTCGCCCCTGTTCTGCTACTACGGAGATATGGAACACCATCCACACTCTGCTATTGGTGAGATATGAGACCTCGCCCACACTCACCTCCCTATCAGGCACATACATGTATCACGCAGACAACAAGCATAAACTACCATATAAACAAATACTTGGGCACCCACCCGGTATTAATGGACCTCGTCCGGAATATCATACTAGCATACCGTGCTTAGGGCTAACCCCCGGGCCTTCAACTCATAACTACATGGGCCGGCATTGTGGCCTTAGACCCATTCACACAAAGGGAAACTCACCTGCACTGGCTGAACTTGCAGATGATCTCACTTGCTGCTGCCCGACAACTCTTGCTCCCCTTGCTCCCCGAACTACCAATATCAATGCAACACTGAGTCTAACTGACCCCCGAGAGACAACCCAGTCAACTCTGGTCAAAGTCAAAGTCCTGGTCAAGGTCAACCTTCCAGGTCAACCCTACTCGCCGAGTTACCCTACTGACTCGTCGAGTTCAAGAACAGACTCGCCGAGTACAAGGCAATCTTCATCTGACTCAACGAGCTGTTCATCCCACTCGTCGAGTTGCTCCTGCTCTTCATGCTACTCGCCGAGTCCATTCAGATCTCCTTACATGCAGAGGACTTTTGAGTCATGCATGGACTCCAAACTGTGGATCTACCCTTCCCAAGCCTATTCCTCACGTAAATTTGCAAACTTTACGTGTAGAGAAGGAGATCTAGGCAAAGTACACCATAAACTAGGGTTTAAGGAAAAGGGGCTCTGTAATCAACTCAAGGGTTGATACTTTATGCTTCTCAAGACCATAATATGCTTAGATCAGAAGTAGCAACTTCAGATCTGGCTTCTAACTCAAAAGAGATAAGTAATCATGGCTAGAAAACCCCCAAAACTCACAACCATACTAGATCTAAAGGAGAGAACGACTTAATACCTTCAATATCTCTGAAAGCTTCCCCAAATCTTTAGATCTAAAGCCAATCCTTGAAGCTTCAATGATTCCCCTTCTTCTTCTTTCTTCAAATCACCCAAAAATGGCTTGGAAGCTTGAATGAGCAACAATGGGGCTTAGGGTTCGATGTTCTGGGTGAAAGAGGCATTAAAAGAACCCTAGGGGAGAGAATGAGACGTTTAAATAGGCTCCAAGTCCCAAATTTAGGGTTTTCCTCGCACAAACTAGACTCACCGAGTCCCCTTGGCCGACTCGCCGAGTCGGTCACTTACTTCTCGACCTGGATCCCGCTCGGACTCGCCGAGTTCCTCCTTGGACTCGCCGAGTCGCCCTTTAAAATTAGGGGTTTCTTTCCTTTCTTGGCCTTCCATACTTTGGGTGTTACAACTCTCCCCCTCTTAAACTAAACTTCGTCTTCGAAGTTTGCTATGATCCACCGCCTGCGATCTGCCTTCAATACCCCACCATTTATTCTAACACCAGCGACCTACCTTCGCTGGCCTTCCGCTCAGTCATTCAGACTAACATCAATCCTTACGGATAATAATCTCGGGTCCATCCTGACCCTGAACATTCTGGAAACACAACTTACTCAACCGACAATCCTTCTAGTAATCTCTAATTACTGCACTGACCCCATAGGGGTCCACCCTTTCTTTCCTTGCGCGATTTCCTTGCCTTCCCAAGGCAATGCTCCATAACCATCTATTTCCTCTGCCACTGTGATGACCCTGTCTTCACCAAATCTATTACTCCTGCTACTCCCAATACGGGTCATTATCGCCAATACCCATTGGGCGTTCTTTCTACTATCATTTGGTGTTTAGCACCCCACGATCAACTAACTGAATTCCACCATACGCTGCATACTCGCACTGCTACTGAATGAAAATTATGCTATCCCTTATCAGGCTTCCGGATGAACTGAGACCACCCTGTTCCCTACCAACCTATCAATATATGGATTACTGGCTCCCACCGATCGCTGACCCAACACAACTACTAGTCGCTCCCAGCGACTTTCGAAGAAGATTCAACCACCTAAACTTGCTCAATCTATCCTGCCATGCAAGCACTTACAATTTCCAGGGATCCCCGATCCCCTATCTAGACACTAAGATCCCTACCAGGTCCCACCTGTGCTGCTAAAACTCACGGTCCTCGCCCACGGGTCTCACCCGCCTCTAACCTTCTAGCCCCACTTGTCTAACCACTCTCGCTTGGGCCTCTCCCACGGGTCTCACCCAACCATACTATTGAGCAACCCTGCTCTCAGGTCTCACCTATACTGCTACTCTCATACGGGCCTCGCCCACGGGTCTCACCCAACTATATCCTAGAACGGCCTCTCCCAAGGTCTCACCACTCTAGGGCTATACAGGCAAACTTCCCATCATTCTCATCCATTACCCATTCCTGATACCTATCTGAATGCTAGGAGATAAGGGCCTCGCCCCAACTCCGCCAACGAAGCTACTACGGAATGCTACGGCTTACCCGCAGTCTTACATCATCTTCTATCACCGTCTGCTAGTGAATGCTATGGCTTCCCCGTAGTCTGACAACACTTTCCACCATTGACTGCTAGTGAATGCTACGGCTGCCCCGTAGTCTTACAACACTTCCCTCCACTGACTGCTAGTGAATGCTACGACTGTCCTGTAGTCTTACAACACCTTCCACCACTGATCGCTAGTGAATGCTACGGCTTCCCCATAGTCTTACAACACTTTCCACCATTGATCATTGCTGAAGAAGGCTGAGGGTCTCCCGCCGCTCTTCCATACTCTACATGTTTTCTCTACCACTATCTACTAACACGAAAGCATCCCATGCTATCTGTCCTCAAAATCTTCATTCCGAATCACATGAGTCCTACAGGCGATCCCTAAATCCTGAATTCCGGACCACATACTCACCATCACCATTACACGCACGAACTGATGGGGAGTTTTTCAAACTCCCAACCGTGAACTACTCAATCCATCAAACGTTGAACTACCTATTTTCCTTCTCAGAAATCGCGTACTCGTTCTGGATTTGTGTGCTCTTACCCTTGTACACTCGGAGGATTCTCCCCCACCTCGATCCTGCTTACACCTCGTTGCTCAATGAATAGAGATCCCAATCCTTGCTACCATTCCATAATCAATCTGCTGAGGAATCCCAAGCTTACCATAGCTAGGGATCTAACCAGTCCATTTCTAAAACTTATATGGCTCCAAACTAGCGAGACATACCGAGTCCCACCAAGGCATGCTACAGTTACTGCACCCTAAGTAACCTTCTCCAATAGAACCCATTCGTTAACTACTATCCAAATATCCAAGGTATGCAGATGGCATATAACTCGATCACAATCACACCGCTCAAAAATAAAATACTCATACTGATAATGATGTAGAACCATAACAATATAATCATTCATAAATAAAAGAACTGAAAACGGATGTCGCATACCTGCAACGTCCGGTGCTGCTCGCGTCTCCAAGGTAGCCATCTGAAAAGCCCTGCCTCCTACCGCAGGCACCTCTGCACGGCTCTGACGGCCATCTGTGATCCTCAAGGTTGCAGGGGTAGGTGCCATCACCCGTCCTGTTGAAAATAAACTGGGGCACTAGGCCTTCTTGTGGCCTCGCTGATTGCAGTGAAAACATATCAAGTTTGATCCCTGAGTGGTGGTAACAGTACAATCCTTGCTAAAATGACCAGTCCGACCGCACTTGAAGCAGCTAGACTCACCACCGCTACCACTCCTGCACGCGCCCCCATGCGCCCTGCCACACTTCCCGCACCGGCTGCGGTCCTGGTAATCCCTCGATCTCGAATCCGATCCCTTGGGTTTTTTTCCCGAATTCGCGGCTACCTGAACCTCATCCGGATTCCTCTTCCGGATCTGCTCCAAATCAATTTCCCTCTCTCTCTCGCCCGAGAAATCATATCTTCCAGCGTCTTACAGCCGGACCTGCTCACGAACTCCCTGATGTCAGCCCTCAACTTCTCATGATATCGGGCCTTCTTCATCTCCTCATCCGCAACATACTACGGTACGAGCAGATCCCTTTCCCTGAACTTGGCGGTGATCTCCGCCACAGTCTTAGTGGTTTGTGTCAATTCCTGAAACTCCCGTGCCAACTGCTGCACCTCAATAATTGGTGAAACCTCCGCCCTGAACCTGGCTGAAAAATCACCCCAAGTCATCGCGTCCAACGCGGCATCATCACCCAAAGCATAACCAATCTCTTCCCACCAATCCCTCGCTCTATCCTTCAGAAGACAGGAAGCGAGTCTGACCTTGTCCTCCTTAGGACACTGACTCGTACGAAATGCGTTGGCAACATCAGCCAACCAGCTGCTGCTAGCGATGGGGTCCCTAGCCCCATGATAATCTGGTGCCCCGCAAGCCCTGAAATCCCGAAATGTCAAGGTACGCGCTCCTATCAATGCCATCATCTCAGTACGAAAGGCTCCCAGCCTCTCATCCAAAATCTCCAATATACCATCGTTGACCGTGCCCAAGATCACATGAGTCTGATCTAGAATACTGCGCGAAACCTCAGCTGATATCAACTCCCTCATCCGCTCCTCGAGCTGCTCGGCCCCTGAACCCGAGGCTGATCCCTCTCCGCGCCTGATCCGCCCGCTGGTCTCTCTCGCAACATCACCATGGTGAAACATATAACATAACCACTATCAGAATACTCCTCACTACTGCGAGACTAAACATACGCACTACCAGATTCCCAGACATGTCTCGGCCTTTCCCGAATAGAGTACGGATCCTCTGCATTCAGTAGTACGGGCTCATACTACCTTCCACATCTATCCGTACTTTCCTCAAGAACTGCTTTGACTCCACCAGGTCCCTTTTCTACAACTACTGCTCCCAGCACTGCCTCATCCTATGCTCACCCTAGGGAAATCGCTGACTCAACTCAAACCAGTCCTCAGCTGCTGAAGGTCTCCTTGTGATGCCAATTAGCCATCACCTGGATACCATCACATGTGACGAAGCTCAGATAATCCTTCAAGTAAATGACTCGTCCCTACAACGGTTGGACTCAAACAAGAGTTGGGCAATAGGACCAAAGCCAACACTCTGAGATTATTCAACCCTGATCACGTGTGACGTGTCGTATCCACCTAATGGCTAACTCCCATCACTCATAATCCCACAATGAACAAAGCAAGCAACATTCAGACAAAGGGAAAGTCTAACCAGAACATACTCAAGCAATCAAAATATCATACCAATAATCTGAACTAGCATGCAACACAAACTCATAAACTCAAGCATAACCTAAACATGTTATCCTACTACTGTCTAACCAGTACTATCATGCAGCTCAAAAGCACATATAACAGGCACATAAGGCATCCTCCCTAGATCCTTAGTCCTAATCTAGCATGCTGTTCTATTAACTGATAATCAAAACATAGACTTGTATGGGTATTTTTGGGTACTTACTTGAGCTCGGTTGATTGCATGCACTACACCTCTTTTCTCTTTTCAAAGTTCTTTTCTTTCTGAATTATTTTTGCTTTTCTAAAACTGTTTTCTTTCTCAAAACTCTCTTTTTACAAAACTATCTTTTCATTTTGAAAACCTCTATACCAATTCCTCAGTTTGAGTTAAGACACACCCGAGAGCATGTCTGAATCCCTCAAACCAAGGCTTTGATACCAACTTGTAATGATCCAAAATTCAAGACCAAAAATTTCTTTTAATAAAACATTACTTTAAGCAAAGTCATCATTCCAAAACATAATCAAAGTATTAATTATCAAAACACATGTTCGTTATCAGAGTAAACATTCCCAGGCTGTCTAATCTATGGTGTGTGCCATGCGATCACCCCGAGCTCTTCCCTCCGCTACTGGAAGTACTTGAAACCAAAACTGAAAACCGTAAGTATGAAGCTTGGTGAGTTCCCCAACCTAACACATACCATGCATAATCACATACTGCATATACTGGGCCAAGCCCGCTATCTTGGGCCTCGCCACCCTGCCTCGGGCCTCGCCCGCTACAACGACCCCACCGCTCCAGGCCCTGCCTGGCTTCTAGCCCGACTCCGATATAGATCTATTTCACCTAGGCCTTGCCTGTCACAGGGCCTCGCCCGCCAAGAAATAATAACACATAAACATATCACAACACATAAGCTAAACTAATATGAGTGATCCTGTCCTAAGGCCTCGCCTATCCTGGGCCTCGCCCTTGTCCTGCTACTGATGAGTCATGGAACCCCGCCCACACTCCTACTGGTAGTGAGATACGGTCCCAAACCAATCTCACTCCTTCCCTAACTTGGGCCTCGCCCCTGTTCTGCTACTAATGAGATATGGAACACCATCCACACTCTGCTATTGGTGAGATACGGGACCTCGCCCACACTCACCTCCCTACCAGGCACATACATGTATTACGCAGAAAACAAGTATAAACTACCATATAAACAAATACTTGGGCACCCGCCCGCTATTAATGGACCTCGTCCGGAATATCATACTAGCATAATGTGCCTAGGGCTATCCCCCGGGCCTTCTAATCATAACTACATGGGCCAGCATTGTGGCCTTAGACCGATTCACACAAATGGAAACTCACCTGCACTGGTTGAACTTGCTGATGATCTCCCTAGCTGCTGCCCGGCAACTCATGGAACTCTTGCTCACCTTGCTCCCCGAACTACCAATATCAATGCAACATTGAGTCTAACTGACCCCCAATGGTCTTGCTAAATGTCATGGGCTCCCGCATGGTCTTTATATAAACCCATACATAAATTAAATATCAAACCATTACACATTCCAAAACAAAACGTCTCATATCAATTGATGGGCCAACCTTGGAGCCTTCGACCCATGAGTGTGGTGAGATTGTAACGACCCAAAATTCAAGACCAAAAATTTCTTTTAATAAAACAATACTTTAAGCAAAGTCATCATTCCAAAACATAATCAGAGTATTAATTATCAAAACACATGTTCGTTATCAGAGTAAACATTCCCAGACTGTCTAATCTATGGTGTGTGCCATGCGATCACCCCGAGCTCTTCCCTCCGCTATCGGAAGTACTTGAAACTAAAACTGAAAACCGTCAGCACGAAGCTTAGTGAGTTCCCCACCCTACCTCATACCATTCGTAATGACATACTTCACATACTGGGCCAAGCCTGCTATCTTGGGCCTCGCCCCTCTCTGTTGGGCCTCGCCCGCTACAACGGCCCCACCGCTCCAGGCCCCGCCTGGCTTCGAGCCCCACTCGGATACAAATCTGTTTCACTTAGGCCTCGCCCGCCAAAAAATAATAACACATAAACATATCACAACACATAAGCTAAACTCATATGACTGATCCTATCCTAAGGCCTCGCCTATCCAGGGCCTCGCCCTTGTCCTGGTACTGATGAGTCATGGAACCCCGCCCACGCTCCTACTGGTAGTGAGATACAGGCCCAGCCCATTCCCACTCCTTCCCTAACTTGGGCCTCGCCCCTGTTCTGCTACTAATGAGATATGGAACACCATCCACACTCAGCTATTGGTGAGATACGGGACCTCGCCCACATTCACCTCCCTACCAGGCACATACATGTATCACGCAGACAACAAGTATAAACTATCATATAAACAAATACTTGGGCACCCGCCCGCTATTAATGGACCTCGTCTGGAATATTATACTAGCATATCGTGCTTAGGGATAACCCACGGGCCTTCAACTCATAACTACATGGGCTGACATTGTGGCCTTAGACCCATTCACACAAAGGGAAACTCACCAGCACTGGCTGAACTTGCAGATGATCTCACTTACTGCTGCCTGAAAACTCACTGAACTCTTGCTCCCCTTGCTCCCGAACTACCAATATCAATGCAACACTGATTCTAACTGACCCCCAAGAGACAACCCAATCAACTCTGGTCAAAGTCAAAGTCCTGGTCAAGGTCAACCTTCTAGGTCAACCCTACTCGCCGAGTTACCCTACTGACTCGTCTAGTTCATATGTTCAGAGTCCTTCCATTTGCATCTCGACTCGCCGAGTCTGTCCATGACTCGCCGAGTCTACCGATTTCTGAGTCATGACCTGACCAACTCACCGAATCTCCACTCGACTCACTGATTCGAGTCTCAACTTGAAGGGTTTGGGGTTTCGTGACCTGACTCGTCGAGTCCAAGAAAAGACTCGCCGAGTACAAGGCAATCTACATCTGACTAGACGAGTTGTTCATTCCACTCATCGAGTTGCTCCTACTCTTCATGCTACTCGCCGAGTCCACTCAAAGGACTCACCGAGTTCATTCAGATCTCCTTACATGCAGAGGAATTTTGAGTCATGCATGGACTCCGAACTGTAGATCTACCCTTCCCAAGCCTATTCCTCACGTAAATTTGCAAACTTTACGTGTAGAGAAGTAGATCTAGGCAAAATACACCATAAACTAGGGTTTAAGGCAAAGAGGCTCTGTAATCAACTCAAGGGCCAATACTTTATGCTTCTCAAGACCATAATATGCTTAGATCTGAAGTAGCAACTTCAGATCTGGCTTCTAACTCAAAAGAGTTAAGTAATCATGGCTAGAAAACCCCAAAAACTCACAACCATACTTGACCTAAAGGAGAGAACGACTTAATACCTTCAATAGCTCAGAAGGCTTCCCCAAATCTTTAGATCTAAAGCCAATCCTTGAAGCTTCAATGATTCCCCTTCTTCTTCTTCCTTCGAATCACCCAAAAATGGCTTGGAAGCTTGAATGAGTAACAATGGGGATTAGGGTTCGATGTTCTGGGTGAAAGAGGCAGTGAAGGAACCCTAGGGGAGAGAATGAGATGTTTAAATAGGCTCCAAGTCCCGAATTTAGGGTTTTCCTCGCACAGACCAGACTCGCCGAGTCGGTCACTTACTCCTCGACCTGCATCCCTCTCGGACTCGCCGAGTCGCCCTTTAAAATTAGGGTTTTCTTTCCTTTATTGGCCTTCCTGACTTTGGGTGTTACAAAGAAGACTCACCTCAATACTGCACGGAAGTTAACTAGGTCGGGACTCCAATATCCGCTTTACACAACCCTATAACAGAAACAATTTCTTAATTATAACTCAGTATGTTCCAAAAACCCTTAAAGGTCAAACTTGGTCAAACACTAAGGTCAAAGGTCAAAGTCATCATCTTGAGTTGACCCAACTCGCCGAGTTGCCCTCAACTCATCGAGTTACTATGTTACCCGCACAAATCAGGAAAAATCCCATCAACTCGTCAAGTTCACTATTTGAACTCGTCGACTTGGCTACAAAACCAACCTATTAATGCATAAAGCTGAATCCAACTAAACCACGAACTACAAAACTCAGATTTCTTCCAAAATGATGTTTAGAAGGTTAAAGTTTTGAAATTTACCATTAAGAATCATCTAATAAGAAGCAAACCAAAACCCTAGGTTCTTTTAAGTGAGTTGTAACGACCCAATTTTCACATCAATTTTTTTTTTTGTTTAAAAACGTTACTTTAGAAAATATTAATAACTAAAACATCATCCGATCATCCATAATATAAACTGAACCATGTCCAAAAACCAAAACATACAACTAATCAGAATATCAGAGTATCAATCCCAGAAAAGCTCGTAAATGCGGAAACCGAAGAGGGTGTGTGTGTGACATGCTGCTACCGCACCGGCTCCTTTCCGCTAGCTGAGGAGGTACCTGAAACCAAAACTGAAACCGTAAGCACAAAGCTTAGTGAGCTCCCCCATAATACCCCATACCATACAAGCATTTAACAAATAACATGCAATTAGGAGATACAGGCCCCGCCCACACTCGTGAAGATACGGGCCCCGCCCACACCTCACTTTCTGAGAGATACGGGCCCCGCCCACACTCGTGAAGATACGGGCCCCGCCCACACTTCGCTATCTGGGAGATACGGGCCTAGCCCGCACTCCATTCTCGGAGAGATACGGGCCTCGCCCACACTCAACCGCCAACTCATATCATACAAGTATCGCACAGACAACAAGTGTAAACAATGCTATCATACTGGCATATATCATAATCAGCTCAACTAATAGATACGGGCTCGGCCCACACTATAATACTAACGTCTCATCTATACGGGCCGGCCTTGGTGCCTTAGACCTGTTACTACTGGAAGGAAACTCACCTCGAAATAGCTGCTGGTCTGTGTGGGAATTGATCACCTACTACTGCTGCTGCTGCTCCGGAAACTCCCCGTCTGTAATTCCCACAATATACTTAATCATACACTGCTAACTGTCCTTTGGGTAAAAAGACCATTTTACCCCTAGTCTAGCCCTAAGTCAATTTGAAGTCAACTTTTAGTTGACCCAACTCGCCGAGTGGATCACCACTCGCCGAGTCCCTGTCCAGACTATTGTACTGGGTCCCTGACTCTACTCGTCGAGTTGGGCTATGACTCGACGAGCTCACCTTCTAATCTGTCATTCAACTCCTTCATCCTACTCACCGAGTTGTATGAACAACTCGTCGAGTTCATCTTCATCCGAAGAACACATATGCTAAGACTCGCCGAGTTGTACGAACAACTCGCCGAGTCTGTTCTTGATCTATGAAAATTGCCTTGGACTCGCCGAGTCAAGGCATTGACTCGCCGAGTCCTAACATGGGTGAGTTCAGCTCCCAACTCACCGAGTCACCCCCTGTGGCTCACGGCTCAACTCGACACATCATGAAGGGACCAGTCCAGTGACTCGCGACCAGACTCGTCGAGTCACATATACGACTCGCCGAGTCGCAGCCATGCATCCATCAAATACGCCGATTTGCTCAATTCCAGTCCATGCCATTCACAGATCCGGGCTTCTAGGACACAAATCACACGTAAAGTTTCCAACTTTACGTGTAGATATTCACCAATATGGATTTTAAGGCTCAAAGTGCACCAAAAGAGGTAGATCTAGGGCTTTCATGCAATATGACCCCATAAAGGCATTAGATCCAAGTTCCAGGGACTAAATCATGCCTAGATCTAAAGGCTAACAACTTATTATAACCCACAAAGCACAAACAAGCTTGGGGAAGAGCCCAAGAAGGACTCCTATGAAGCTAAAAGAGATTACAAGCTTGAAAACAGGGGGAAAACGAGCTATACCTCAAGGAAAACGTTGGGATGACACAAAGATGCCTGGTCTCCTTCTCCTCTTCTTGATCTACTCTTCTTTCTCCTCAAAATCTTCAAGAACACTCCAAAAACACTTCAATCTCTCAAGGAAATAAGGGAAAAGCGAGGTTGGGAGTTCTGGGGGTGAATGGGGACGAGGTTGGGGCGGAATGAGGGTTTAAATAGGGTGAAAACCCTTGAAATTTAGGGTTTCATCCAGCAGCGGTGACTCGCCGAGTCCGGGATATGGACTCGTCGAGTCGCCAACTTAAACGTGTCCTGAGTCTCGTCCCTACTCGGCGAGTCGGACCTTATGACTCGCCGAGTCCAAGGCTAAAATAGGGAAATGCTCAAATAAAATTCACATACCGGAAACCAAGTACTACAAATCTCCCCCACTTATTTTAGACTTCGTCCTCGAAGTCTGCTGCTCGATCCTGAAACAGCTCGGGGTAATGCTCCATCATCTCATCCATCGGTTCCCAAGTCCATTCCGAACCCTTGCGGTGCTGCCATTGCACCTTTACTAGTTCTACCCTCTTGTTTCTCAAAGCCTTTGACTTCCTGTCAAGTATTGCGACTGGGCGCTCAATGTAATTCAAGATGTCATCAACCTGAATATCCTCCAACGGTACTACCGCTGAATCGTCCACCAGGCACTTCCGCAGCTGCGAAACATGGAAAGTGCTGTGGATCTGACTGAGCTCGGCTGGCAGATCCAGCCTATACGCCACCTTGCCCACCCGGGCTACAACCCTGAACGGCCCGATGAATCTTGGGCCCAACTTGCCCCGCTTCCTGAATCGAATGACGCCTTTCCTAGGCGACACTTTCAGGAGAACCATATCCCCGACTTGGAACTCCAAGTCGGATCGACGATTATCGGCGTAACTTTTCTGCCGACTCTGAGCAGTCTGAAGTCTGCTCCGAACCTACTGGATCCTCTCGGTCGTCTCTAGCACCACCTCGGTGCTTCCCATGACTCTTTGGCTAACTTCACCCCAACATATCGGGGTTCTACACCTCCGCCCGTAAAACATCTCGAACGGTGGTCGGTCAATACTCGCGTGATAGCTGTTGTTGTAGGAGAACTCAGCCAAGGGAAGATAGGTATCCCAGCTACCACCGAAATCCAACACACACGCGCGCAACATGTCCTCCAAAGTCTGGATGGTCCGCTCACTCTGACCATCTGTGTGCGGGTGAAAGGCGGTGCTGAAATGCAGACGAGTGCCCAACTCGTCATGGAATTTCTTCCAAAATCTGGAAGTAAAACGCACATCCCTGTCCGAGATTACCGATACTGGCACTCCATGCCGAGCCACAATCTCCCTGATATAGATGTCGGCCAATTTTTCGGCCGATATGCGAGTTGGGCACTCGTCTGCATTTCAGCACTCTTGGTCAATCTATCCACGATGACCCAAATCGAATCCACTCCACGTGTGGTCCTGGGAAGCTTTGTGATAAAATCCATCGTGATATCTTCCCATTTCCACAGTGGAATGTCCAACGACTGTATCTTGCCATGCGGTCTCTGATGTTCGGCCTTGACCTTCCTGCAGGTCAAACACCGCTCGACGTACCATGCCACATCCCGCTTCATGCAGGGCCACCAGTAATCCGGACGAAGATCCCTATACATCTTTGTCGCCCCGGGATGAATAGAGAATCGGGACTTGTGCGCCTCCTCCATCAAAATCTGACGCACGCCTCCGTGATACGGCACCCACACCCTACGGTGTAGTGTCAAAAGTCCTCTGCCATCATAATCAAAGGAGGAAACCTGACCCACCACACACTCGCTCTTCCGATGCTCCTCCTTGATAGCCTCCTGTTGAGCCTCCCGAATCTGCTCCAATAGGGGAGTCACCACGGTCATCCTCAAGCAAACATCCCTGATCGGCACCGTCTTGCGGCTAAGCGCATCGACCACCACATTGGCCTTCCCCGGGTGGTAAAGGATCTCGCAATCATAATCCTTCACCACGTCCAACCACCGACGCTGCCTCATGTTCAGATTCGGCTGGTCCATGAGGTACCTCAAACTCTTGTGGTCCGTGTAGATGGTACACCGAACCCCGTAGAGGTAATGTCGCCAACTCTTGAGGGCAAAGACCACCGCCCCCAACTCCAAATCGTGCATCGGGTAGTTTGCCTCGTGAGGCTTGAGCTGCCGTGAAGTGTAGGCAATGACATGCCCCCTCTGCATCAGAACTGCGACCAACCCCGAAATGGACGCATCGCAGTAAACCACAAAATCCTCTACGCCCTCAGGCAGGGCTAGGATCGGCGCCTCACACAATTTCTGTCTCAGCATCTCAAACGCAGCCTGCTGCTCGGGTCCCCACCGAAAGACCACGGCTTTCTTCGTCAGCCGTGTCAGGGGTACGGCTATCTTGGAGAAATCTTGGATAAATCTTCGATAGTAGCCCGCCAATCCCAGGAAGCTCCGAATCTCAGATGGAGACTTCGGGACCTCCCATCTCATCACGGCCTCGACCTTGGCCGGATCAACCAGAATCCCGTTCTGGTTGACGAGGTGTCCAAGAAATTGCACCTCGCGCAGCCAAAACTCACACTTGGAGAACTTGGCATACAAGCTCTCCCTCCTCAGGGTCTCCAATACCTCCCTCAGATGCTCCTCGTGTTCCTCCCGAGTCTTGGAATAGACCAAGATATCATCGATAAAGACTATCACAGACCGATCCAGCATCGGTCTGCATACGCGGTTCATGAGGTCCATGAACGCGGCAGGAGCATTGGTGAGCCCAAACGGCATCACCACGAACTCGTAATGACCATAGCGCGTCCGAAACGCGGTCTTCTGCATATCCTCCTCCCTGACCCTCATCTGATGATAACCCGAACGCAAATCAATCTTGGAGAACCAAGATGCCCCCTGAAGCTGGTCAAACAGGTCATCAATCCTTGGAAGCGGGTAACGGTTCTTCACCGTTACCTTGTTCAGCTCCCGATAATCTATGCACATCCGATGCGACCCGTCTTTCTTCCTTACAAACAGAATCGGGGCTCCCCAGGGTGAACTGGTCGGACGAATAAATCCCTTGTCTAGCAGCTCCTGTAGCTGTGTAGACAACTCCTGCATCTCGGGAGGGGCCAACCGATACGGCGCCTTGGCGACCGGAGCCGCGCCAGGGACAAGGTCAATCCTGAACTCCACCTGTCGCTCCGGAGGTATCCCAGGAAGCTCCTCCGGGAAAACATCTGCAAAGTTTCGAACCACCAGAACCTCGCTCACTGTCGCCTTACCCGCCTCCCGGGTATCTATCACATATGCGACATATCCTGCGCATCCCTGCTGGAGGTAGCGCCTAGCCCTCGCAGCTGAACATACAGTGGGTCCACGCTGAGGCCTCTCTCCATGAATCACTAGCTCTCCCCCGCTTGGGGTCCTGACCCGTACTAGATGCTACGCGCAATCTATCACCGCCCCATTGGGGCTTAGCCAATCCATACCTATAATCACCTTGTTCCCACGCAACGGAATGGGAACAAAATCTACCAAAAAGCGCTCCTCGAACAAACGCAACACACAATCTCGGAATATCATCGATGCACGCACCGATTGATCGTCATCGATCTCCACTTCCAAAGGGCAATCTAACTCGCCCGATGGCTCATGAAAATTCTTGCTAAGTGCAAGGGAAACGAATGATTGGGATGCTCCCGAATCAAATAACACTTGAACTGGGAGGCCGTTCACATGGAACGATCCTAAGGCATACATATACATATAGAGCACATATCAATAACATAACATCATCATAAAAAAAATATAAAGGGGAAGAGTCATACCCGTCACCACATCGGGTGCGGCGCGTGCCTCCTCGGAAGTCAACTGAAATGCCCGACTCCTCACCACTGGAGCCTCTACCTTGCCCTGCCGACCATCCGTGATCCGCAGGGTCGCTGGAGCTGGCGCCTTTACTGGCGCTGCAACTGTTAACTGGGGGCAATTGGCCTTCTTGTGGCCCCTCTGGTTGTAGTGAAAACACAGCAACTCGGATGTCTGAATAGCTGAAACTGGAGCAGTACAATCCCTGCTAAAGTGCCCTGTCTTACCGCACTTGTAGCAGCCTCCTGATCCTATCCTACATATCCCCACGTGCGTCCTGCCACATTTCCCGCAGCGGCTCGATCCTGAATGACCTTTCGGCCTACCGTCTGATCCCTTGGGCTTCTTCCCCGAAGCCCCTCCTGCCTGACCGTCCTCTAGTTTCCGTTTCCGGATGTGCTCCAAATCTATCTCCCTCTCCCTAGCCCTGGCAATCATAGAGTCCAGGGTAGGGCAAGCCGAAAAGCTAACATGCTCCCGAATGTCAGCTCGTAGCATATCATGGTAACGAGTCCTCCTCATGTCCTCGTCACCAGCATACTGGGGCACCAATAAAGCCCTCTCCCGGAACTTGGTGGTGATCTCCGCCATAGTCTCTGTCATCTGCCTCATGTCTTGAAACTCTCTGGCCAGCTGCTGAAGCTCGACCGCCAGTGCAAACTCTGCCCTGAACCTAGTCACAAAGTCCGACCAGGTCATTGCCTCGATAGCTGAGGCTCCCAACGAGTCACCCACTGACTCCCACCAATCCCGGGCTCGGTCTCGTAAACACCCTGCTGCGTACCTCACCTTCGACCCCTCGGGGCAGAAGCTAGTCAACTGGGCAGACTCGATATCTGCAATCCACCGCCTGGCGACAATGGGGTCCTTCACCCCATGGAAATCTAGCGCACCACTGCCCCTGAAGTCCTTGAAGGACAGTGTGCGAGATCCTGACTGGCTACAGGCTAAATCGCTCCTGAATGCCCGTAGGCGATCCTCCATCAACTCTATGATCCCTTCCTTGATCGACCCAAAGAGAATGGGGGTCGACTCAAGGATGCCCCTGGTGATCTCCGACGTGATGAACTCACGTAGCCTCTCGTCAATCGGCTCAGAGCCTGATCCCGAACCTGACCCCTCTCCTGAACCGCCATTTGTCGGTCTCGGTCGAAGTACCACCATTCTGCAAAACATCATAATAATCATTAGTGATACCGCTACTTTCTGAGGGATCTCAACTACTTACAGGTTCCCTGGTCTCATCTTGGCCTTCCTTGGTTCGGGTACGGATCCTCTGCTTTCAGTAGTACGGGCCCATACTACCTTCCACATCTATCCGTACCTTCTCCAAGGAATTCCTCGACTCCACCAGATCCCCTTCACTACTGCTGATCAAAGCTATACTCATCCTAGGCTTGCCCTAGGGAGATCTCTAATTCTACTCTACCCAGTCCTCAGCTGCTGCAGGCCTCATTATAATGCCAATTGGCCATTACTCGAATGCCATCACATGTGACGAGGCTCAGATAATCCTTCGAGTACCGGACTCGTCCCTACAACGGTTGGACTCAAACAAGAGCTACGCAGTAGGATCAAATTCGGCACTCTAAGATTATCCAATCCTGGTTACATGTGATGTGACGCATTCGACTAATGGCTAACTCCCATTATTCAGAGTCCCTCGAAGATTGAAGCAAGCAGCATTCAGACAAGGGTAACAATCTCACTTAACTCTATCCACTGTCAGGAACTGAGCTAGCATATAGTGCTAAGCTCATACTACCAGGCATAACCTATTCAGGCTATCCTACTTACTGTCTACTCCTTAACTAGCATGCAATTTCTCACACAACTGAAACACAAATAGTAGGCACATAAGGCATCACTCCTAGATCCTTAGTCCTATTCTAGCATGAGGTTCTACGAAAGCTGATAAACATAACATAAACTTGTATGGGTACTATGGGGAATACTTACTTGAGCTCGGCCGATCGCGCACGTTACACACTTCGCTCTTTCTTATGACTCTTTTCCAGGTTTTAGAGAACATTTTCTTTTAGAAATTCTTTCAATCCCTCGATTTGAGTTCAGACACTCCCGAAGGCGTGTCTGAATCCCTCAAACCAGGGCTCTGATACCAACTTGTAACGACCCAATTTTCACATCAATTTTTTTTTTGTTTAAAAACGTTACTTTAGAAAATATTAATAACTAAAACATCATCCGATCATCCATAATATAAACTGAACCATGTCCAAAAACCAAAACATACAACTAATCAGAATATCAGAGTATCAATCCCAGAAAAGCTCGTAAATGCGGAAACCGAAGAGGGTGTGTGTGTGACATGCTGCTACCGCACCGGCTCCTTTCCCCTAGCTGAGGAGGTACCTGAAACCAAAACTGAAACCGTAAGCACAAAGCTTAGTGAGCTCCCCCATAATACCCCATACCATACAAGCATTTAACAAATAACATGCAATTAGGAGATACAGGCCCCGCCCACACTCGTGAAGATACGGGCCCCGCCCACACCTCACTTTCTGAGAGATACGGGCCCCGCCCACACTCGTGAAGATACGGGCCCCGCCCACACTTCGCTATCTGGGAGATACGGGCCTAGCCCGCACTCCATTCTCGGAGAGATACGGGCCTCGCCCACACTCAACCGCCAACTCATATCATACAAGTATCGCACAGACAACAAGTGTAAACAATGCTATCATACTGGCATATATCATAATCAGCTCAACTAATAGATACGGGCTCGGCCCACACTATAATACTAACGTCTCATCTATACGGGCCGGCCTTGGTGCCTTAGACCTGTTACTACTGGAAGGAAACTCACCTCGAAATAGCTGCTGGTCTGTGTGGGAATTGATCACCTACTACTGCTGCTGCTGCTCCGGAAACTCCCCGTCTGTAATTCCCACAATATACTTAATCATACACTGCTAACTGTCCTTTGGGTAAAAAGACCATTTTACCCCTAGTCTAGCCCTAAGTCAATTTGAAGTCAACTTTTAGTTGACCCAACTCGCCGAGTGGATCACCACTCGCCGAGTCCCTGTCCAGACTATTGTACTGGGTCCCTGACTCTACTCGTCGAGTTGGGCTATGACTCGACGAGCTCACCTTCTAATCTGTCATTCAACTCCTTCATCCTACTCACCGAGTTGTATGAACAACTCGTCGAGTTCATCTTCATCCGAAGAACACATATGCTAAGACTCGCCGAGTTGTACGAACAACTCGCCGAGTCTGTTCTTGATCTATGAAAATTGCCTTGGACTCGCCGAGTCAAGGCATTGACTCGCCGAGTCCTAACATGGGTGAGTTCAGCTCCCAACTCACCGAGTCACCCCCTGTGGCTCACGGCTCAACTCGACACATCATGAAGGGACCAGTCCAGTGACTCGCGACCAGACTCGTCGAGTCACATATACGACTCGCCGAGTCGCAGCCATGCATCCATCAAATACGCCGATTTGCTCAATTCCAGTCCATGCCATTCACAGATCCGGGCTTCTAGGACACAAATCACACGTAAAGTTTCCAACTTTACGTGTAGATATTCACCAATATGGATTTTAAGGCTCAAAGTGCACCAAAAGAGGTAGATCTAGGGCTTTCATGCAATATGACCCCATAAAGGCATTCGATCCAAGTTCCAGGGACTAAATCATGCCTAGATCTAAAGGCTAACAACTTATTACAACCCACAAAGCACAAACAAGCTTGGGGAAGAGCCCAAGAAGGACTCCTATGAAGCTAAAAGAGATTACAAGCTTGAAAACAGGGGGAAAACGAGCTATACCTCAAGGAAAACGTTGGGATGACACAAAGATGCCTGGTCTCCTTCTCCTCTTCTTGATCTACTCTTCTTTCTCCTTAAAATCTTCAAGAACACTCCAAAAACACTTCAATCTCTCAAGGAAATAAGGGAAAAGCGAGGTTGGGAGTTCTGGGGGTGAATGGGGACGAGGTTGGGGCGGAATGAGGGTTTAAATAGGGTGCAAACCCTTGAAATTTAGGGTTTCATCCAGCAGCGGTGACTCGCCGAGTCCGGGATATGGACTCGCCGAGTCGCCAACTTAAACGTGTCCTGAGTCTCGTCCCTACTCGGCGAGTCGGACCTTATGACTCGCCGAGTCCAAGGCTAAAATAGGGAAATGCTCAAATAAAATTCACATACCAGAAACCAAGTGCTACATGAGTCTTAATCCAATAAGCCCTTGAACTCTCCTAATATAGTCCCAAAACACATATCTAGAGTCCAAAGGTTGGTTAATCACGTAATCTTTCCAACTTTACGTTCATTCAAGTTAGAAATACACTCTAGAGCTTAATAAGAACTTAGTAAGGGACTTATTGCATGAATGGGGCTTGGAACTAATAAATTTTGCAACTTGCACCCATGAAAAAACATGAAGGGGATAGATCTACCATAACAACCCCTGGAACCTCCACTATCTTGGCTAGGCCGAACAAAATCCCATAAACTTGCTAAAACATCCATTAAAGAGATCTAGGAGATAACAAAGAAAGATGTCAACTTTATACCTCAAGTGGACTGGTTTTGGTGTTGAGTTTTTGGATTTATATTCCTTCTTCTAAACAAGATGCTTCCAACTTCTAAGCTCCTTCCAAAGAAACACCCAAAATCAATTCTCAAGGCTCACATACTCAAACTTGAATGTATAACAAACTTAGGGTTTTCTGGACAAAAGGAGGCTGGTAAGGAGGCCATCCAAGGGGTTAAAGTCCTTTAAATAGGGTGCAACAGACTAAAATTAGGGCTTCATCATTAGCCGTCAACTTGTCAAGTTGGGACTCCCCAACTCGTCGATTTGGATCATTAAATGTCGTGGACACAAAAGTCTCTACACGATGAGTTGGAGTAACCCAACTCATTGAGTTACCACAAAAACCCTAATGTTGAAAAATGAAATAAAACCTGTAACAGCCTGGAATTGTCATAATATTGTTTTTGGGGTGTTTTAGGAAGGGACTCGGTGAGTTGGAGCCAGACTCGCCGAGTAGGACCACAAACTTGGTCGCGGGTTCGCGACTGGACTCGACGAGTCCAGATATGGACTCGGCGAGTCTGCGCTGTTCAGCGGAAACCCTAGCCGTTTGGTTTTGGAACGTATATAATGAACTTATAGGCCGTCATTAGCCTACTGAGAAGAACCCTAATCGGTTGTGTGCATCTGGAGCAAGGATTGAAGGCCATTGGTGATCTTGAAGAAGTTATTGTGCAAGGAAGAGAAGGGTTTGGCTAAAGGAACAGCAAGGGAATCAAGTTCTAAGGATTGGGGACACAGAGAGTGCATTATTCAGGTAACAATTCGGATTATAATCTGCTATGTTGATGTGTGCATGGATTTAGGGTTTATGGAACCCTTTTGTGACTAGATTGATTGTTATGCTTGTTTCCCAAACGATTATAACCCTGTATTAGGACCTTTAGAGGTCCAGAATGTCCCATGCCTGTGTATTTTGGAAATTAAGAGAGGTTTTGGATTGGAATCCTTATGCCTTAGGTCAAAATGTAAATTATAGGCCTTGGGGTGTAGCATGAGCACCTAAATGAAGGCCTTACGTGTTGTACCAGCTTAGGAGGACCAAACCTATGAATGGTCGGGACAATACTGATCTCAGGAAGCAGTTTGATCGACTGCATGGCATGGACTCGCCGAGTCCAATGAACAGACTCGACGAGTAGCTTGGAGAATAACTGGGACTCATCAAGCTGTTCTTCAGACTCGGCGAGTGGAGTCGGGGTGGCCTCGCGATTCTTCCACGAGGAACTCGTCGAGTCAAGAGGGATACTCGACGAGTAGAAAGGGAACATCAGGATTTGGTGAGGACGTCTAGACTCGCCGAGTCCAGTCAAGTTGACCGTTGACCGTTGACCAGATTTGACCTACATGTGATTTCTTAGGGTCAGTTGTCTTGAAAGATAAAAGTATTAATAAGGGATATATGATATTATAGGGAGTCTGTAGCTCGGCGGATCGAGTGCGAGTGATTTCAGGAGTCGCTAGCTTTCATTACCCACGAGGTGAATCTTCTCGCTATACTGTACCCGGAAGGGTTTGACTGTGTGACCGGAAGGTCGGATATGATATGTGTTATAAGTACTATAAATGGAAAGGTAATTGCTATGCGTGCTATGTATGTTTATATGGGCCGGAAGGCAATATGTTATGTGACCGAAAGGTCGGATATGATATATGATATATGTGCTATATGTGTTAGGATAAATGTATTATGTGCTGTGTATGTTTATGGGCCGGAAGGCAATATGTTATGGGCCGGAAGGCGAATATGTTATGGGCCGGAAGGCGATTATGTTACGGGCCGGAAGGCTATGTGTTGTAGACCGGAAGGTCAGGGCCTGGAAAGGCGTATATGTGTAAGTAGTATACTGGGGAACTCACTAAGCATTTATGCTTACAGTTGTTATGTATGTGTTTCAGGTACTAGCGAGGACCGTGGGAAGGCGCCGGCGTGATGTGTACACACTGTTGTTATTTTGAGATCTTGGGGATTTTATGATTGTATTTTGATATGAAACTTGGAATAATTATATTTAGTTGAATAAAATCACTTTATTTTAAATGAAAAATTTGTTTAAAAATTTGCGTTGTTACAATTGGTATCAGAGCCTTGGTTTGAGGGATTCGGGTGTACCTTCGGGTGTAACTGAACTCAAACCGAGGATTTGAGGAAAATCTTTTAAAAATAATAAAGGCATAAACTTTTATAAATGGTAAAGTGGTAAACAAGAAAGAAGCAGTGTGTACGATCAGCCAGCGCCCGAACGGTAAAGATCCCCAGAATACCTTACAATGTTATGTTATGCAATGAAATTATGAATTGTTATGCATGCTAGAAGACTAGGTATTCATGATAGGACTAGAGTGGCCTGATTTGTAATGCCTTAGTCTAGGGAGTTTGCCGATATGAGATATTTGGTAGCGTGCAGGTAGATAGTGCATATCAAAAGTAGAGTACTCACTATTCGGGGTTTGGGGAGGAAGATTTGGGACGAATGCTGATACGGTGTGGTCGGTAGTATTGGGCCCGTACTACCGAAGACACTGGGTCGGTGGAAGACCCAAGTAAGAATTCCTGGATATCGGAGACTGAGTAGGGTTGCGTTATCGAGTACAATTGTACTTGATGGAGTCTCTAATAATTTTATGTTGTATTTCAGAGACATCATGGTTACCACACGCCACGGGGCGAGTTCGAGCAGTGTGAGCGACGAGGATATTCGTCAGATGATTCAGGACGAGGTAGCTGTAGCGATCCGGGCTGAGATCCCGGAGATGTTTGGGTCTATTAATATCACTCTGATGGAGACGTTCGAAGAGCGGTATGCCGCACTGACCGAGGCTACAGCCGCTGCCGCTACCGCAGCCGTGGCCGCTGCCAGGCTACAAGGGGGCGATTCGTTGCTATTCCGGGAATTCAGCAACACGAAACCCTCTGAGTTCGATGGGACGCAGGATCCGATTGCTGCGATGAGGTGGATCGCCGACATTGAAGGGTGCTTCTACACTTGCTCATGCCCGGAGCACCTGAGGGTACGGTTCGCTTTGAACTAGCTCCGTCTGGGAGCGAAGGATTGGTGGAAGTTCGTGACGGCGAACTTCACTCTGGCGGAGATTACAACAGTGACATGGGAGAGGTTTACTGACATGTTCAGGGACGAGTACGTTCCCCCAGTGGAGAGGGAACGATTGATTCAGGAGTTCTTGACCCTTAAGCAGGGTACTGATTCGGTTGCGGTGGTCACACGGAAGTTTCACGAGAGGGCGATGTTCTGCCCCGAGCTGGTGTCTACAGAGCAGTCACGGATGAGCCGGTACTTAGGCGTTTTGAGGAGGGATATCCGGGAGTTTGTGTCAAACTCCACCTATCGTACTTTCACTGAGCTTCAGGCGAATGCCAGGAAGCGCGAGATCGAGTTGGAGACCCAGGCCAGGGAGGAGGCCGAGTCTCGGCAGGTGGACCGGCGGCCGGCTCAGTCTCAGCCGACAGCCAAGCGGACCAAGTCCGCTGATTTGAGGACGGGAGGTCCGAAGGGCCACACTTGCGGAAAGTGCGGCAAGGGTCATGAGGGGGCGTGCCGAGCTGGTGGTTGCTACAAGTGTGGCAAGGAAGGACACATTGCCAGGGATTGTCCTAAGGGGTTTATGGTTTGTTTTCATTGCAACCTGATAGGCCATCGGAAGGCCGAGTGCCCGCAGCTTTGTCAGGGATCTACACCTACTACCAGGACTACTGAGACTCGACCGGCGAAGGTCGAGGCCCCGAGGGCTCGCGGGAGAGCCTTTCAGCTGACTGCGGAGGAGGTCCGCGCTGCGCCCGATGTTGTGGCAGGTATGCTGTAATTCATGTATTTATTTAAAGTCGAAATGTTATGCTTATGTTAATATATGTGTAGGTACTTTTCTTGTGAACTCTATACCTGCTCTAGTGTTATTTGACTCGGTTGCGAGTAGGTCCTTTTGTATCTTTAGCTTTTAGTCAGCATATCAGCAGTAGTCGTGAGCCGTTAAGTCGGCCTCTGAGCGTTTCTATAGCGGCCGAGAAGGTGATTTGTGCCACGGAGGTTCTTCGGGGGTGCGTACTAGAGATTTTCGGGGTTGAGTTTCCGATTGACCTAATTCCTATTGCGATGGGTGATGTCTGTGTCATCGTGGGCATGGACTGGTTGAGTCGATTCAGCGCTGTCATCGACTGTGAGCGCCAGCTGGTGACTATACGAGACCCTAGTGGGGGAGTTCTTACGGTGTACGGCGAGGGTACCCGTTCGGGATCAGCTTTTTGTTTGGCCGCTAGGGCGAGGCAATGTCTACAGCAGGGATGTAAGGGTTTTGTGGCGTATGTGATGGATATGCGGGAGGCTTCCGAGAGACCGAGGTCAGTGGAAGAGGTCCCAGTGGTGCGTGAGTTTCCAGATGTTTATACCGAGGAGCTGCCGGAAGTACCTCCTGCGAGGCAAGTAGAGTTTGGTATCGACCTGATTCCGGGGGCTGCGCCTATTGCGAAGGTGCCTTATCGTCTCGCACCTCCAGAGATGCAAGAGTTGTCCTCGCAACTCCAGGAGTTGCTGGGGAAGGGATTTATTCGGCCGAGCAGCTCGCCGTGGGGAGCACCGATCCTGTTCGTCAAGAAGAAGGATGGTTCACACCAGATGTGCATTGATTACCGGGAGTTGAACAAAGTGACGGTCAAGAACCGCTATCCGTTACCGAGGATCGATGATTTATTCGATCAGTTGCAAGGGGCATCTTGGTTCTCCAAGATCGATCTGAGGTCAGGGTACCATCAGGTAAGAGTGCGGGATGAGGACGTCCAGAAGACAGCATTTAGGACGCGATATGGGCATTACGAGTTTGTGGTGATGCCTTTCGGGCTCACCAATGCCCCGGCGGTGTTCATGGACCTCATGAACAGGGTATGCAGGCCGATGTTGGATCGGTCAGTGATTGAATTTATCGACGAGATCTTAGTGTATTCGCGATCTAGAGAGCAACATGAGGGACATTTGAGGGAGGTCCTTAAGGTACTGAGGTCGGAGAAGCTATATGCAAAATTCTCCAAATGTGACTTCTGGTTGCGAGAGGTCCAATTCCTTGGACATGTTGTTAATCAGGCAGGGATATTGGTCGATCCGGCCAAGGTTGAGGCAGTGATGAGTTGGGAGGTACCGAAGTCACCTTCCGAGATCAGGAGTTTCCTTGGGTTGGCAGGGTACTATCGGAGGTTTATTAGGGACTTCTCCAAGATCGCAGTACCGCTCACCAGATTGACCCAGAAGGGTGTTGCATTCTCATGGGGACCCGAGCAACAGACTTCTTTCGTGACACTTCGCCAGAGATTGTGCGAAGCCCCAGTATTAGCTCTCCCAGAAGGGATGGAAGATTTTGTCGTATATTGCGACGCATCGATTTCGGGACTGGGTGCAGTGTTGATGCAGAGAGGTCATGTGATAGCTTATGCATTGAGGCAGCTAAAGCCTCACGAGGCGAGATATCCCACGCATGACCTAGAGTTGGGGGCAGTAGTGTTCGCTCTCAAGATTTGGCGTCACTACCTGTATGGGGTTTGATGTACGATATACACGGACCATAAGAGTTTGAAGTATTTGATGGATCAACCCAACCTAAATATGCGTAAGAGGAGATGGTTGGATGTGGTCAAGGATTATGACTGTGAAATCCTATACCACCCGGGCAAGGCTAATGTGGTAGCCGATGCATTGAGCTGCAGGGCGGAGAGCACTCCATTGCGAGATGTATATCTGAGACTGACGGTGATGACTCCGGTATTGGATGCTATTCGTGGGGCGCAGGCCGAGGCTGTGAGATCCGAGATGCAGAAGAAAGAGCGGGTCATTGGGTTAATCTCAGAGTTCGTTAAGGATGGACGAGGACTTCTGACGTTTCAGGGTCGGATTTGGGTACTGTTCGTGGGCGGTACGCGTGCTACTTTGATGGAAGAGGCTCACAGATCGAAATTCTCGATTCATCCCGGTGCTACAAAGATGTATTTGTACTTGAGGAAGGAATACCGGTGGCCTTGTATGAAGAGAGACGTCGCCTGGTTCGTTGAGAGGTGTTTGACCTGCCGTAGGGTTAAGGCCGAGCACCAGAGACCGCATGGCAAGTTGCAGCCTCTGGAGATTCCTGAGTGGAAGTGGGAACATATTACTATGGATTTCATCACCAAATTGCCGAGAACTGCCAGGGGAGTCGATGCAATTTGGGTGATTGTGGATAGGTTGACGAAGAGTGCACATTTCCTTGCCATCAGCGAGAGTTCATCAGCGGAGAAGTTGGCAGAGATATACGTGAGGGAAGTAGTATCTCGGCATGGAGTGCCGATCTCGATTGTTTCAGACCGTGATGTACGCTTCACTTCCAGGTTCTGGAAGAAATTCCATGAGGAGCTGGGTACTAAACTGCATTTTAGTACCGCATACCATCCCCAGACAGACGGTCAGAGCGAGTGGACGATTTAGACATTGGAGGACATGCTTCGAGCGTGTGTGTTAGACTTCGGGGGTAGCTGGGATGCGCATTTACCCTTGGTAGAGTTTTCCTACAACAACAGCCATCATTCGAGCATTGGTATGCCACCTTTTGAGTTGTTGTATGGTAGGAGGTGTCGGACCCCCATTTGCTGGGGAGAGGTGGGATAGAGAGTGATGGGTAGTACGGAGATCGTACTTCAGACGATAGAGCAGATTCAGCAGGTTAGACAGAGGTTATTGACCGCCCAGAGCCGACAGAAGAGTTATGCGGACAGACGCCGGTCCGAGCTTGAATTTCAGGTTGGCGACTTCGTTCTCCTGAAGGTTTCTCCTTGGAAAGGAGTGATCCGGTTCAGGAAGAGGGGCAAGTTGGGGCCCCGGTTTATAGGCCCATTTCGTGTGATTGCAAGGGTAAGTCGGGTAGCTTATCGGTTGGAGTTGCCAGCAGAGTTGGGACAGATCCACAATACTTTTCACGTATCGCAGTTGAGGAAGTGTATAGCCGATGAATCGGCAGTGGTTCCATTAGAGGATATTCAGGTGGATGCGAGCCTGAATTACGCCGAGAGACCAGTAGCCATCAGGGATCGGAAGATCAAGGTTCTGAGGAACAAGGAGGTACCTCTGGTGTTGGTTCAGTGGCAACACCGGAAAGGATCGGAGATGACTTGGGAGCCGGAGCATGAGATGCGGGAGCAACATCCGGAGTTATTTACAGAGTGAGACTTCGAGGGCGAAGTCTAGTCCTAGTAGGGGAGAGTTGTAACAGCCTGGAATTTCAGGTATTGTCATAATATTGTTTTTGGGGTGTTTTAGGAGGTGACTCGGTGAGTTGGAGCCAGACTCGCCGAGTAGGACCACAGACTTGGTCGCGGGTTCGTGACTGGACTCGACGAGTCCAGATATGGACTCGGCGAGTCTGCGTTGTTCAGTGGAAACCCTAGCCGTTTGGTTTTGGAATGTATATAATGAACTTATAGGCCGTCATTGTCCATCTTTAGCCTACTGAGAAGAACCTTAATCGGTTGTGTGCATCTGGAGCAAGGATTGAAGGCCATTGGTGATCTTGAAGAAGTTATTGTGCAAGGAAGAGAAGGGTTTGGCTAAAGGAACAGCAAGTGAATCAAGTTCTGAGGATTGGGGACACAGAGAGTGCATTATTCAGGTAACAATTCGGATTATAATCTGCTATGTTGATGTGTGCATGGATTTAGGGTTTATGGAACCCTTTTGTGACTAGATTGATTGTTATCCTGGTTTCCCAAACGATTATAACCCTGTATTAGGACCTTTAGAGGTCCAGAATGTCCCATGCCTGTGTATTTCGGAAATTAAGAGAGGTTTTGGATTGGAATCCTTATGCCTTAGGTCAAAATGTAAATTATAGGCCTTGGGGTGTAGCATGAGCACCTAAATGAAGGCCTTACGTGTTGTACCAGCTTAGGAGGACCAAACCTATGAATGGTTGGGACAATACTGATCTCAGGAAGCAGTTTGATCGACTGCATGGCATGGACTCGCCGAGTCCAATGAACAGACTCGGCGAGTAGCTTGGAGAATAACTGGGACTCGTCGAACTGTTCTTCAGACTCGGCGAGTGGAGTCGGGGTGGCCCCGCGATTCTTCCACGAGGAACTCGTCGAGTCAAGAGGGATACTGGACGAGTAGAAAGGGAACATCAGGATTTGGTGAGGACGTCTAGACTCGCCGAGTCGCCTTAGCACTCGCCGAGTCCGGTCAAGTTGACCGTTAACCGTTGACCAGAGTTGACCTACATGTGATTTATTAGGGTCAGTTGTCTTGAAAGATAAAAGTATTAATAAGGGATATATGATATTATAGGGAGTCTGTAGCTCGGCGGATCGAGTGCGAGTGATTTCAGGAGTCGCTAGCTTTCATTACCCACGAGGTGATTCTTCTCGCTATACTGTACCCGGAAGGGTTTGACTGTGTGACCGGAAGGTCGGATATGATATGTGTTATAAGTGCTATAAATGGAAAGGTAATTGCTATGCGTGCTATGTATGTTTATATGGGCCGGAAGGCAATATGTTATGTGACCGAAAGGTCGGATATGATATATGATATATGTGCTATATGTGTTAGGATAAATGTATTATGTGCTGTGTATGTTTATGGGCCGGAAGGCAATATGTTATGGGCCGGAAGGCAATATGTTATGGGCCGGAAGGAGAATATGTTATGGGCCGGAAGGCGATTATGTTACGGGCCGGAAGGCGTTGTGTTGTAGACCGGAAGGTCAGGGCCTGGAAAGGCGTATATGTGTAAGTAGTATACTGGGGAACTCACTAAGCATTTATGCTTACAGTTGTTATGTATGTGTTTCAGGTACTAGCGAGGACCGTGGGAAGGCGCCGGCGTGATGTGTACACACTGTTGTTATTTTGAGATCTTGGGGATTTTATGATTGTATTTTGATATGAAACTTGGAATAATTATATTTAGTTGAATAAAATCACTTTATTTTAAATGAAAAATTTGTTTGAAAATTTGCGTTGTTACAAAACCTAGACCAAGCATTACAAATCTCTACCACTTGAACTACACTTTGTCCTCAAAGTATACATATACATAAAGGGCCAGATAAGGCTTCCTTATCTCATCCTCCCGCTCCCAAGTCCATTCGGAGCCTCTTCGGTGCCGCCATTTCACATTTACTAACTTCACTTCCATGTTCCAAAGGGCTTTCGCTTCTCTATCTAGAATTGCAAGGGGCTTTCCACATAACTCTGGATCTCATCAATCTAAATATCATCAAGCCATATAATCATTGACTCATCAGCCACACACTTTTGCAGCTGCAAAACATGAAATATACTGTGGATCTGCCTTAGCTTCTTAGGAAAGTCAAACTGATACGTAACCTTGCCCATTCGATGTGATAGTTCGAAATGGGCCAATGTACCTGGGGCCCAACTTTCCCCGCCTTCTGAACCTGATAACACCCTTCCAGGGTGACACCTTCAAGAGTACCATGTCCTAGACCCGGAAATCTAGTTCCGATCTGTACCTATCTGTATAGCTCTTCTGCTTACTCTACACCATCTGTAGCTGATCGCAAACCTGCTGAATCAACTCAGTCGTCTTAAGCACTACTTCTATACTTCCCATAACTCGATGCCCCATCTCCCCCCAACAATATAAATTCCTACATCTTCGACCATAAAGCGCCTCAAATTGGGGTCAGTCAATACTAGCATGATAACTATTGTTGTATGAGAACTCTGCTAGTCGAAGGTAAGTATCCTAACTCCATCCAAAATCTAATCCACATGCCCAAATCATATACTCTACGTATGAATCGTCCACTCACTCTAACCATCAGTATGGGGGTGGTAAGCAATGTTGAAATAAAAGTGAGTCCCGTACTCCTCATGGAACTTCCTCCATAACTTGGAGGTGAAACAAACATCACTGTACGAGACCACAAATACTAGCACCCTGGGCCTAACCACCACTTCCCGCACATAAATATATGCTAATTTTTCGGAGGAGATACTCTTGGATATCGGAATAAAATGAGCACTCTGGGTCAACCTATCTACAATAACCAAAATGGAATTCACACCCTATGTCTTTATAGTTAGTTTCATGATGAAATCCATATAAATCTCTTCCCATTTCCACATGAGAATAGGTAGTTGTTGCATCTTGCCATGAGGCCTCTGATGTTCAGCCTTAACCTTCCTGTAGGTGAAACACCACTCGACAAACCACACGACCTCCTGTTTCATCCAGGGCTACCAATAACTTAATCTTAGGTCTTGATAGATCTTTGTATCCCCCGGATGGATACAAAATTTGTACTTGTGTGCCACCTCCAAGATTATTTGCCTCACACCCCCAAACGATGGAACCCAAACTCTGCCAGACAGAGTTTTTAACCCTTGACCATCTCGGACAAACAACAAAATTTACCCCCGAATCTGCTCGATCTTCCAGTTCTCCCTTTTTAAAACCTCCACTTGTGCCTCCTTAATCATATCCAACAATGGTGAAATCACTGTCATCTTCAAACAAATATCTCCATTCGGGGCACTTTCCGTCTTACAGCTCAAAGCATCGGCTACCATTTAGGCTTTCCCGGGATGCTACAAGATCTCATAATCATAATCCTTTACTACATCGAGCCATCTCCTCTGACTCATATTTAGATTCTGTTGATACATCAAATACTTCAGGCTATTGTGATCAGTGAAAATGGTGTATCGGACCCCATACAAATAATATCTCCAAATTTTGAGGGCAAACACCACCGCCCCCAATTCCAAGTCATGTGTTGGGTAATTTTCCTCATGGGGCTTTGTTAAGAATAAATCTTGAATGATCAACTAGATTCAAACAGGTAAAAGAATTAAGAGCACTGAAAGAAGATCAAACATGTCAAATGATTAATAATCACATCCTTAGAAGAGATCGATGAAGAACTGTTATTGTAAAGGATGTGTAGGTTTTACAAACTTAGATAAGAATAAGATACGGTGCATGCATGCACTTTAAATAGCTAAAGCCTAATAATAAATAATCGGTGGACAGGTCCAACCCGGATACAAAATGGACTAACCTATAAGCCCACAATGACGTAACACTTAAGACCAACAATCTCCCCCTTTGCGTCTATTGAGGCACGAGATCTTCACTGAGAAGCTCGCTTCCAAACTTCAAAGAGTTTCGGATTGATGCTGAGCAGAGCCTTGCAAACTTGGATATACCATAATATCATATTGGAGAAACACTTCTTGTCCCCTTTACGATTCACTTTGCAATTATCCGTAAAATCCAGGATATATTGCAGGCAAGAGGGGGTGTAAAGATGCTTATCTACAAGATAGAAGAAAATTTTGTGGAAATATGCATCAGTTCGCTCTTTCATTTGATATGCCATACACCAGCCATCCTTTTGTATCTTCATGGACTTCATTTTATCAAAGTCTTCTGGAGCTTCTCAGGGAGCGTAGGCATCCTCTTTCGCAGAGCGGATTCGATTTCAACATCAATTTTGCCAACCTCTTGAATGTATGAGATAAAATTTATTTTGAGATGAGAAATAGAAGGTTCGTACTTCTATTCATCCTTGAGAAGCATGTTGAATAGAAAAATCCAATCGTGCGGGTTCAAGCAAGGTAGATTAGCAAGTGTAACTTCGCTTACCTAACTCATAAAATCTATAGCAACCTTAAAACGATCATTCGGGAAGCTATCAGTTTCGATTGTACCTAAAACCTTCACAACAATTATCTTCTTCACACTCTAGGTTTCATACTGAGGCTTCATATGCTTCAAGTAGAATGAGAAGAGAAAATGGTCAGCACTGCTGTCTGTCAGAGGAACGTTCGCAAATTTAGTGAAGCTACAAAACTTGAAGGTTTTCAAAGTGATTGGTAGATTAAGCTACGAATCCTGTTAGTTAAGAAAATCAAAGGATCCAATAGGCTCTAACCAATATTGGCTTAGAATGTTTATAGCCTCGCTTATGACTCCCACCAAAGTCCACAGTGGAAATAAAAGCTTTCGGCTTTCCAATGTGACTTGAGCTTCTCATTCAGCCTCCTATTTCTCTTCTGCTTCTCTTACAATTCGATTATGTTCATCAATCTGAGCTTCATGATCCTTCCTTCTTTTTAGCTCATGCTCATCGGGTTCTTCTTCTTCATTTTCATCAATAATCCTTTCATCAGAGATCTTTTCTTTGCCTTTTGATCCCGAAGCTGCATTATCCTTCATTTCATTTTCAGACTTTGGCTTAACAATTAGCTTGACAGTTGTTTTCGGGGTTTATTTTTTTGATTCCCTTACAGTATCTCCTTCTTGTTTCGGAAGTGAGCTTGACTCCGAAATACCTTGAATCATGAGCCTTGCAAACATAGGTCAAAGTTTTTCAGCCAGATGCTTTTGATAGTGATCTTGATTAAAGAGTCACGAGTATCAATAATGACTGAGAGCAAGGTGTTCATATCTGCAACACAACTCTTCATCACTTCCTTTTCGGATAAGAACATATTGATCTACTTCCCATCTTGTTCCAGCTTGATAGTGAGAACCTTCACTTTTTATGTCTTAACTGCGAGCTGATCCATTATCTTATTCTCTATAGCCAAGTCTTCATGAAAATTGTCTATTTTTGATGTTATGGAGGAGTTGAGCTCTGAGTTTTCTAATTGGATGCTAGTGCGAACCTTTTCTAGTGCACCCTTCTTTGTGCGAAGAGTCGATCCAAGGCTGGAAATTACTGATGGGTTTTAGCCATAAGAACTTTCCTATGTGCGCATGCAAAACCCTAATGCTTGGATCTAGGCTTTCTAATTAAACATGCTTTGAATCCAAGACTTCTAATGGCTAATTAGGTTAAATAACAACATTGAAATAGATCTAGAACCATACCTTTGGATTCCTTGTTGATCTTGTTGTCTTGGAGCTTCTAGAGTCACAAATGTCACTCCTCTAATGGCTTACAAACACCAATAGCAAGAAGGATGATTTAGGAGAGAGGAGAGGGGAGGAATTCGGCCAGAGTATCTCTACTTTTGATGGTGTGTCGAATTCCCTCACCCCTAGGGTCTATTTATACTTGTAGACTCCTTAAGGATTACAGCTTTAACCCTAATTGGATAACTTAGACTTTAAGTTGATCCATATCCTTTCCTTGATAACCATATGAACGATTTTGGCTTATCCAAGCCCTAGAAATCGTCCATCCTATCTTGGATAAGGATTTATAGTCTAAAGTGTAACTATCAAACAATTGACAGTTTATACCCTCTTATTTAATTAATCTCTTTAAGTCACCAAATTAATTCCAATTAATCTATGAGTTATATTAATCAAATAACCATATATTATTCCTTATAATATTTACTCTCTCTTAACAAATCATCCATCAAGTTGCTATGGTTAAGGGAACCCAAAAGGACCATGCACAACCGGATCAAATACTTGCCTAATATAGTTGCAGCCTTAGACACTATTCCAACACTCTCCCACTTGGATAAGTCTAGTAACTATACAAGTACAATTCGGTTTGCAATCGTAGCTCTCAAAGACGCTGTCAAACTCTGATCTAATCAATCTTGTCCTTTAGATAAGGGATCGTACAGTCCTCTGTTAGATATCATGCTGACAATCCTATGGAATGGTTAGTCTAGCATTTGATTTCTCGATCTTCGATTTATTCGACATAGAACTTAATCAAACACATCAATTTAGTTCTGACCAGGCCCGGCACATAAGTCAAATCAAATCATCGAGTGGGCAAGATATCTCTTCTACCCTCTTAGGATAAAATTTACAGATAAACTTCGACTTATATGCATTTACTTATTCATTAACCAACTATACACAACAATGTGTTTTATAACACCAAGTTACTGATGCGTTTTCGCATTATCAATGTACAATCAATTAACAAATAATAAACCATATATCTAGGTTTTAAGACTATATGATATTATCGTCTTGCGATCACCTTTTATATCGTATTCCACAAAGTGATTCCAGCAAGCGCGGGTTTGTTCCAATGCTCAAAACCAGTTCATAAGCACTCATGAACGTTGCAGCAACCCTTTGCTATGTCTAACACCATTTAGACAATCTACACACCAATTCATGACAATCTTCATTCATATCTACTTCCAACATATGAACGATTGTGGACAATTTGAATAATTCGATTATTCCTAATAAATTCAATTATTCTGGAAGTCAAAACATGCAAAGTGAAACAATAGTTAAACAATTAACATATGACAGTAACTTTACTTATAAATAAAACTCCTTTATTTAATCATCAAATGTTAATTAAATTTATCTATTATACGTTTCTAATGATATCTAATCTATACTAATATCATCCTTCAGCCCAATACTCCTAGCATGCTGCAAGTGCTTAACCCTACTCAGTCCCTTTGTAAGCGGATCTGGTGGGTTATCTTCTGATGATATCCTCTTAACTATGAGTTGTCCTTCTTCTACACGATGTCTAATGAAGTGATATTTTCTGTCGATATGTCTTGATCTACCATGATCCCTCGGTTCCTTGGTCAAGGCAACCGCACCTTTGTTATCACAGAAAATCTCCATGGGCTCCTTTATGGCAGGCACAACTCCAAGATCACCAATGAAGTTCTTTAGCCATATTGCCTCTCTCGACACTTCGCTCGCTGCGATGTACTCTGATTCGCACGTTGAATCAGCTATGGTTTCTTGCTTGGAACTCTTCCAAGTTACTGCTCCTCCATTTAGGGTAAAGACCCAGCCCGACTGCGAACGGTAGTTGTCCCTATCGGTCTGAAAACTGGCATCACTATACCCTCGCACCTTCAAGTCATCACTCCCTCCAAGGACTAAGAACCATTCTTTCGTCCTCCGAAGGTACTTAAGGATGTTCTTTACCGATATCCAATGTGCTTTGCCAAGGTTCCCTTGATATCTGCTAACCATGCTCAAATCGAAGGCTACATCAGGGCGAGTACAAGTCATAGCGTACATGATTGAGCCAACTGCGGAAGCGTACGGTACTCGGCTCATTTCTGCTATTTCAGCTTCAGTACTTGGACTTTGAGTCTTACTCAACTTGGCATTTCCTTGTATCGGTAGTTCTCCCTTCTTTGAGTTTCCCATACTAAAACGTTTTAGTACCTTCTCTAAGTAAGTATTCTGACTAAGTCCAATTAGTCTCTTACTTCTTTCTCTTACTATCCTTATTCCCAAAATGTAAGAAGCCTCTCCGAGGTCCTTCATAGCGAAACATTTCCCGAGCCAGGACTTGACTTCCTGCAGAGTCGGGATGTCGTTTCCTATGAGTAATATGTCATCGACATATAGAACGAGGAGGCTTACTATACTCCCACTGGCTTTGACACATACACAAGATTCTTCTTCGCTTCGTACAAATCCAAACTCTTTGACTTTCTCATCGAAGCAAAGATTCCATCTGCGAGACGCTTGCTTAAGTCCATAAATGGACTTCTCAAGCTTACACACTCTATTTGGATGCTTCGGATTCACAAACCCCTCTGGCTGAGCCATGTAAACATCCTCAGCCAACTTTCCGTTAAGGAAGGCGGTCTTGACATCCATTTGCCAAATTTCATAATCATGAAATGCAGCAATTGCTAGCATCACTCTAATGGATTTAATCTTCGCAACTGGTGAGAAGGTCTCATCATAGTCAACTCCTGGAGTTTGAGTAAAGCCCTTCGCAACCAATCGTGCTTTATACGTGTGCACGTTCCCATCCACGTCGGTCTTCTTCTTGAAGATCCATTTGCACCCAACGGTCTTACGTCCGGGCACATAATCAACCAAATTCCAAACTTGGTAATCGTACATGGATTGGATCTCGCTATCCATTGCCTCTTTCCGTTTCGCAGACTCCGGGCCTGCCATGGCTTCCTTATAGCTATTAGGTTCATCAAGATTTACTAGTGTACCATCACTAATATACGTGTCCCCTTCGGTAGTAATATGAAAACCATAAAACTGGGGATGAACTCTAACTCTATCGGAACGTCTAAGAGGTAAGGACTCGTCAATCGGTTCAACCGGAGTTTCCTCCTCGGGTTGAATGCCAGCGGTAGAGGTTCCTTCATCTATCGACTCTTGAATCTCTTCAAGCTCGATTTGCCTCCCACTGTCTCCTTGGCTTATGAGTTCTCGCTCTCGGAAAACTCCTCTCCTTGCAACAAAGACAACGTTGTCCTTCGGTCTATAGAAGAGATATCCAAAGGATGTCTGCGGGTAGCCGATGAAAATACATCGCTCACTTCGAGGTTCAAGCTTGTCGTGAGTATCTCGTCTTACGAAAGCCTCGCAACCCCAAACCTTGATGTGTACCAACAAGGGAGCTTTCGCTGTCCACATCTCGTGAGGTGTTTTGGAAACCTTCTTAGTAGGGACTCGGTTAAGGATATGGGCGGCAGTCTCTAAGGCATACCCCCAAAAGAAGATAGGTAGTGAAGCACGACTCATCATAGAGCGAACCATATCCAATAAGGTTTGATTACGCCTTTCTGCCACACCATTCAACTGTGGTGTCCTAGGAGGCGTCAATTGCGAAACTATTCCACACTCCTTGAGATAATCGTGGAATTCAAGACTTAGGTACTCTCCTCCTCGATCGGATCGAAGCATCTTGATTTTCCTGCCTAATTGATTCTCCACTTCATTCTTGAACTCTTTGAACTTTTCAAAGGTTTCTGACTTTTGCTTGATTAAATAGATATACCCATATCTACTATAATCATCGGTAAAAGTCACATAGAAGCGGTTCCCATCCTTCGTGGTTGATCTAAAGGGTCCACATACATCGGTATGTATTAGGTCCAATAGCCCCTCACCCCTTTCACAAGTATTCGTGAAGGGTGACTTAGTCATCTTTCCAAGTAAACAAGACTCGCATGTGTCATCTTCCCTAAGGTTGAATGACTCCAACACTCCATCCTTTTGGAGTTGGGCTATGCGTTTCTTGTTGACATGTCCAAGACGACAATGCCACAAGGATGCTTTATCCAAACTAGTGGAAGAATCAATATTCAAAACATCATTTCCTAAGTTATCAACAATCATAACAGTTTCATATATTCCATTACACGGTATAGCTTCAATGTAAAAGACACTATTTAGATAAACCATAATAGAACCATTCTCATTATTAAAAGAAAATCTAAATCCTTGTCTATATAAACCATGGAATGAAATGATGTTTCTAGCCATTTCTGGCGAATAGCAACAATTGTTCAAATCTAAACAAAAATTAATCCTAAGCACTAAAGAATACACTCCAATCTTGGTAACAGGCGACGATCTTTTGTTCCCCATGATTAGATTGATCCTTCCTTGCTCCACATCCCTACTTCTTCTTAGTCCTTGCACATTTGAACAAATGTGATAACCACAATCGGTGTCAAGAACCCAAGAAATAGCATGATTATAATCGTTAGATTTAATTGTGTATATACCTACGAAAGATGGCTTGATCTTTCCTTCTTTGATTGCTTGCAGGTATTCTGGGCAGCTTCTCTTCCAATGTCCTATCTTGTGGCAGTGGTGGCACTCTGCCTCCTTCGGGTTAGGATAGGGCTTAGTGGGATCAACTTTGGTCCCACTAGAAGAGGCACCATCTCGGGCTTTAACCTTGCGATAGTTCTTTGATGAAGCCTTCCTCTTCTTTCCCTTTCCTTGACTAATTGCCAAGACAGGAGCAGCAGACGGATTGGGAGTAGGTGCAACAGACTTGTCTTTGAAGTTGCTCTCAGCGACCCTCAAAAGACCTTGGAGTTTGCTTAGGGTGACCTCCTCTTTGTTCATGTGGTAGGTCATCCTAAATTGGTTGTACATCGGAGGCAAAGAGTGAAGCACCATGTCGATCGCCAAGTCTTCCCCAAAGTCAACATTTAACTTGCGAAGGCGATCGACATACCTTTGCATCTTTTGCAGGTGCACGGTAAGAGATTCTCCATGACCCATCTTAGCGGAAATCATGTTAGTGAAAATCTCATAACGCTCTTGTCTCACGTTTTGGTGGTATCTCTCCAATAAGTCTTGATGCATCTCGTATGGATACATGTCCTCGTAAGAATTTTGGAATTCAGAGTTCATGGTGGCAATCATGATGCAATGTACCTTTGTTGCATCTCGCTCATGAGTCTCAAAAGCGGTGATTTCGGCCGGAGTAGCGATTTCGGGGTTGATTTTCTCAAGCTTTTCATCGAGGACATACTCCTTATCCTCATAGCGAGCAATGGTGCAAATGTATCTTATCCATTCGCTAAAGTTCGTTCCATCGAAGGTGACCTTTTGGCAAAGGTTCATCAACGTGAAAGAACTAGCAGCAGTGTTGTTTGCGTTCGACATCTATAGAAAGGACAAAGATAGATTAGAATAAGAATCCCTAATTATCACCCAATAAGGAAAATTAGGTTTAGGATCCAACAATAACATTTTGATATTAGAAAAGGGATGCCGTAATCTAACATGAAAATAAATTGAAGGTAAGTGAATGACGATTCACTAATTCTCCATTACAAAACCTAGATAGACTATTAGTCCTAAGTGTATTGAGAATTCCTAGGTTCAGATGAGATTCATTGAAACTATTCAATGGCATGTTTAAATCTCGATATGCCCCTCTTGTTTGTGACTGGGATGCCGAGGATCATAAAGCGGGTGTGAATTACCATGCAAATTCACATGGTGCCTTCATTGTAACGATCACCTATTCGATGTGCCGGTAAACCACACACGCTCCATCGAACTATGATAAACAATGAATCACCATTTTCCACCTTTGCTTAGAACCAATTAGTGTGCCGGTAAACCACACACGCTCCACTAACTTCTTAGCAAGGGTGCAAAGTGTAATTTCATGGGATTGCATCAATTCACTTTTACTAAAGTAACTAAGATTGGGAAATTTTTAAAACGTGTAGTTACTTTGTATTTCTTATTATACTTTTAATGAGAGGATGAGGTTGCCATATCCTACCCGTTCGGTTAACGACCCTCCACCAATCAAGCAAGCGGTGGGTGTGAGTGTCCACCCATTAAGCGCCATTTTATAGGCCGCAAACTTATACCCACCTTATAGATTGGCTTCGTGAATGAGGCCTACTAACGGTAAGACTAGCATTTAGTTATACATATATATATTATTGTAGTAATATCATATTAGTATAAGGTTGTGTTTTAAACCTTTTAAAACGTAGGGTTTGAAATTTAAGTTGTCTAAATTAAAACTTTTAATCACAAATATAAATTTCAAAACTTGAGGGCTAGTTTTAAACATTTAAAACATTGAGGATCAAATAACAAATAATTCTAATTAACAATTAATATCCTAATTATCTTTATTTGATTTATCCAAGATTTCTTTTAAGATAATTATCAAAATAATTAATCAATTATCATATAAGGAAATTAAATATTTTATTAGATGATAAATATCTTTAATTAGATCAAGATTATAGTCATATATATCAAAAAATCGGATTAGGGTTGATCTAATATGATTAAGGTAAGTTTCCATAAGATAAACATGAAAAAATCCCGGTTTTGCCTAATCCTAACGCCCGGACTCGCCGAGTACACAAAGGGACTCGCCGAGTCAGGCCTACTCGCCGAGTCCACTTTGGAACTCGCCGAGTCCATGACTCAGAAACCAAAAAATCGAATTTTGCAGGTTTGTTTCAGTTAATCAAGCAACAATTTAAAGAAAACCAAGCTAAGCTCTGATACCACTGATGGGTTTTAGCCATAAGAACTTTCCTATGTGCGCATGCAAAACCATAATGCTAGGATCTAGGCTTTGTAATTAAACATGCTTTGAATCCAAGAATTCTAATGGCTAATTAGGTTAAATAACAACATTGAAATAGATCTAGAACCATACCTTTGGATTCCTTGTTGATCTTGTTGTCTTGGAGCTTTTAGAGTCACAAATGTCACTCCTCTAATGGCTTACAAACACTAATAGCAAGAAGGATGATTTAGGAGAGAGGAGAGGGGAAGAATTCGGCCAGAGTATCTCTACTTTTGATGGTGTGTCGAATTCCCTCACCTCTAGGGTCTATTTATACTTGTAGACTCCTTAAGGATTACAGCTTTAACCCTAATTGGATAACTTAGACTTTAAGTTGATCCATATCCTTTCCTTGATAACCCTATGAACGATTTTGGCTTATCCAAGCCCTAGAAATCGTCCATCCTATCTTGGATAAGGATTTATAGTCTAAAGTGTAACTATCAAACAATTGACAGTTTATACCCTCTTATTTAATTAATCTCTTTAAGTCACCAAATTAATTCCAATTAATCTATGAGTTATATTAATCAAATAACCATATATTATTACTTATAATATTTAGTCTCTCTTAACAAATCATCCATCAAGTTGCTATGGTGAAGGCAACCCAAAAGGACCATGCACAACCGGATCAAATACTTGCCTAATATAGTTGCAGCCTTAGACACTATTCCAACAATTACTTCATTCGCCTTTACAGTATTCGATACAAATGAGTTCTGAAAAGTGCTCATATAGGATCGAGCATTAGTGATTATTTTATCAACTTCTTTAGTCGTATCCTTGCAAGTGGTGGTTAAATCTTCAATTGCTTTGTTAGTTTTCTCAAGATTCGCATAATGTTCCTTTGTGAGAGTTTCAAAGAAAGCCTTGACAGTTTCTTGTGAGTAATCACCGCAAGAAGATGTTTTGGTGGATTCAATCAAGGAATCCAACTTTTCAGGCATAGCCTTTAACTACCCTCAGGTGACCGTAGCTTCATCATCACTTTCTTTCCGGATGTTGAATGGACTATAGGTGAAACCTATGAAATCTTCTTCATCTTCTCCATAAATAGTGTCTAGGCGTACAGGTGAGATGGGTGGTGTAGAATGACCAAGTGTGAAACTTGAGCACATGCCCCCGCATCAGATGTGTTGACAGAGAGTGGAGGTTCAATTGTGATATTGGTTGTAGTGGCTGCTGAGCCTGTAAATAGTGGGATTTATTGTGCAAGAGAAGTTTGAGTCTGCGAAACTCCTATAGATACAGGTGGGCGAAGAGCAATGGTGATTGGGGTAGAGACAGTAGAGGTGGGTGAAGGAAAGGAGAAATCCTGGAAAAAATCATCTATAAGAGGAACATATGTTAGCATTTGAAAGGTTGCCTTAGGATTTGTTGTTGCAGGCTCCAAAACTTGGGGTTCAGAAGTAGCAGCAGTATCATCATGTTCGTTGTGAACATCTTCTTGGACTATGAATCATCGTGGTATCTTGGCTTGGGAGTACGTGGCATGCAAGCCACTCGCTTGACCCTCTTCTTTGGCGTTTGGGCTTGATCAGATGGACCAACATTCGCACCTCTTTTCTTCCGCCCTTTGTTGGGTTTTCTGCCTCTGCAAGGACCTTTCGTACTTCATCGGTCATTGGGCGAAGATCGGAGGTTGGTAGACTACGATAAGTTCACATGACTTCAGTCACAGCAAGAATGTTGCAAAGCATCGCCTTAGGGATTGAGCAAAGGAATGAAAATCATGAAGTATCAGCCAAAATGATGTTGGTTGTGTGGAAGATCTGGATAGCAGCCATACACGAATCTTCTAGGACTGGGATGTTAAGCCGATCAATGGCTCTTTGATCCACTATAGTCCAGAAACGAGCATAGGAAATATCGTTGTGTCGTGTAGTCGAAAGGGTACTTTTTATCAATTCATCCTGAAGTACTGAGCCATAGTCAAGATTCATACCATATAAGATGTCGTACATTATTGTCATGAAGAGCTTGCTTGCACAATCAGAACCGGTAACCTTCTCAGAGAAACTTTTGAATATGAGAGTCAATAGTCCATTCCATATCGGTGGAAAATTTGGCTTCTTGAACTTGGATACAGTAGTCAAAACTTCCTTGTACCACATTTGGTAAAACATCTCCAAGATTGCAGAGTTGGAGCCGGTCTTAAGGTCAACTAGGTCATGAATTTGAGGAAGCCCTAGCAGGATACATAATTGCGATTGTGTGATTTGGGTTTTCTTGTTAAAGATCTCAAACATGATCATATCCTCACTTTTTTGATAGCTTGTTGTTGAATAAGCATTGGAAAGATGAACCAAGGAGACGATTTTAGACTTCGTCGGTACGATGACCAGTAGAGAATAGCAAAGACAGTCAATGAGTGGATGAAGAAAAGCATCGTACTTGGCCGGATGAAAATCCAAAATGAGATTCTGGTTAGGCTTGATGTGGAGAATAGAGGATTGTGGCATCTTTTTAGTGGTTAAGGGGGTTTCAGAAGAGGCGGCCATGGATGCTTGGAGATGTAGATGAACAGTATAGAGATAAATCTCTGAGAGTACTTTGAGTTCTTTGAGAGTGGAAATGAACAATGAATTTTCAAAATCCTTTTATACCGTATTCCAGGAGAGAGAGAAAAATAACATTTGACTCTTCAATACCTAGAAAAAGCACTTGGAAAAGCGCAACAAGCTGGCGTGTGTCAGGCGTGCATTAGGCGGCGTAACTACCGACGTGATGTCAGGAACTGTTTCAAATTTCATGTGCTTGAACTCAAGTCTTATCCCTTTATAATCATCCTTTCAGTTGCTGACTTTCGCATCCAATTCATATAGGAACTTTTGCAATTAATCACGATCAATAGTTTTGTGAAACTGAAAGTAATCATGAGTACCACGAACCAGACTTTGGAAAATCACAAGGATCTCCGTGCGAGAGTGTGCTACAGATAAATAAATAAGTCAACATTATTCTAAGGGGTTTTAGTGATGTCTATTAAGACATGAAGTAAATGGATCCCGTGCAAAGATCTCTTCCTTCGGAGTCAAGAGAGAGTCTAAAGTGTCCGTGTGGTGTACCGTTAAAATACGATCAGCTGTTCATTGAGAAACAGTGAAAAGCCTTCTTTTCAATAAGCTAAAAGGGTGGCTTCATCTTCAACCAAACTACAATACTTGACATAAGTTTGAACGTTCGGATAAAGTACTTGTTTGACCAATGTAGTCATAAGAACAAGAATGCTTTAGAAATATTTTAAGTGAATCAGATAGGTATAGAAATCTCAAGAAAAACAACTAGATCTATGGGGAAGAAACATCTTACGACTAGAACATGTCATTAAGATCACACAAAAAGAAAAAGAGATTTTAGGCTACAAACCGCGAAGGTGTTCATTAATTAATTCCTTGGTGAATAAGCTAGAACATTTAAATTGTCCACCGTTAATTCGTAATTATGTGTTGGATTATGGGTTTCACTCAATTCGTGGTGATAACGAATTTAAGATCATAAATACAGATGTTGTGTAACCATAAACCTCAGTGGTAATTTCTGAGAGTCTTAAGGGTTACATTCATGAAAGCGAAAGTGATGGAGAAGTAGTGAGATGTGGTTCCAAAGAAATAATGTACCTCTGCTATGAGAAAGTTACCAAGCAGTCAACTCTTAACTGAATATGACAAGAGTAAGGTAGTTCATGACTTATGTGAATGAACAGCCTAACTAAGAAGAACCGATTGGTGTTATTGATTCATTAGGGCTTCAACATAGAGTCTGCAAGGCTTCAGACAACATGCAACAACATGTTTCTAGTGACACCTAACTAATGCATAGATTACGAGATTTATACCTGCCCCATGATTCATAATTGAGATCACCAAGATATGTGCCTTCAACCCTGCTCAACCATCTAATATTTTTGGTATTTTTGTTTTTCTGAAAAAGAAATAAAACGGAACAATTTTTTTTGGATTTTTGATTTTCTGAAAAAGAAATAAAAACAAATTTAAATTTTCGATTTTCGATTTTCTAAAAAAAATAAAAAAAACAAAAAATAAATAAATATTTTTGGATTTTCGATTTTCTGAAGAAAAAAAACAGAAATAAATAAATAGCAATAAAGAAAATATACAAAGGATACAAGAAGTTCCGAACCACAAATGAACAATAGACTTCGTGTCACTACGAACATTCGCACCAATTCACAATGTCAACAGTAGACTGTGAGTCACTGCGAGCGTTCGCACCAATTCACAGGTCTATCAAAATCTTATGTGAGCGAAGATGGTTTAGGAACGGATTCCGCGTCTATCATTCCTAAGCGTTGAAGAATACAATTGAAGGTTTGATCAAGTAAGGCTTTCGTGAAGATGTTGGCCAATTGATTAGCGGATCTGAAAAAGTGTATCCCGACATTTCCATCTTCCACATGATCTTTGATGAAGTGATACCTCAGTGCGATGTGTGTGGTCTTTGAATGTTGCACCGAGTTGTGACATATGCGAATGACGCTTTCAAAATTACAATAGAAGGGGATTCGTTTCATATTGATGCCATAGTCATGAAGCTGACTTTGAATCCAGATAACTTATGAAGTACAAGAGGTAGCGACTATGTACTCTACTTTTGCAGATGATAGGGAGACGCAGGTTTGCCTTTTAGATTGCCAACTTATAAATTTTCCATCAAGAAATTAGCATCATCATGTTTTACTTTTTCGATCCAAACAACAACCTTCGAGATCGGCATCTGAAAATGCTTGCACAAAGAAACCTGAACATGAAGGGTACCATATTCCGAGCGAGGATGTTCGTTTGAGATACCTGAATATATTCTTGACAGCGGTCATGCGGGGTTCGCGAGGATTCTCTTGAAACATGGCACAATAGCAGACGTAAAACATGATGTCTGGACGATTAGTCGTTAGATACATCAATGAACCTATCATTTGATGATAGTGTGATATCAACAGCCGGTTTGTCCAGAGGCGATGTTAGTTTCGTTTCGAATGCCATTGGAACCTTCACCTTCGAATCAACCACCATACTAAACATAGAAACTAAGGTCTTCGTGTAAGCCTCCTGGTTGATAAAGATACCTTCCTGAGTCTGTCTTATGTTTAAACCAAGGAAAAGTTAATCAGACCCATGGAGCTCATCTCAAACTTAGTTTCCATCAACTTTCGAAACTCAGCAGTTAAGTTCGGGTTAGGTGATCTGAAGATGATGTCATCAACGTAAATTTGGACAATCATCAAGTGGTCACCATCTTTCTTGCGAAAGAAGGTTAGCTTGACCAATCCTTGTTTAAATTTAGCCTGCTTTAAAAAGAAAGTAAGAGTTTCGTACCAGGCTCTTGGAGCTTTCTTCAGACTATAAACTGCTTTGTCCAGAATTAACAGTGATTGGGATATTTTTCTTTAATGAACCCTGGTGGTTCTTCCACATACATTGTTTCTTCCAATTCCCCGTTCAGAAAGGCACACTTCACATCCATCTGATATACTTCAATGTTATTGTATGTAGCGTATGCCAAGAAAATTCAAATTGATTCCATCCTTGCAATGGGTACGAAGGTTTCTTTGTAATCTATACCTTTGGTTAAAGGATGGTAATTTGGATCATATGATGGATCCAGTTCAACATTTACATCCTCAATTTCTGATTGCACATCTGAATCATTTTTCATACTTTTATTCTCCCCCTCGAATAATGGATGTTCTTGTTCATTCGGAACCCTCCCCTATAGTGGTGGTTCTTAAGTTACTTGAGTAGATGAATGCTACCCCTAAAGAGGTGTACTAGTGTGGAGATTGAAGTAGAACCCTCCCCTACGGTGTAGCATTCGCATCTTTTGATTGAGACATAATTTTAGAGTCTTGCGGAGTGGGGTGCTTGTGTTCCATATCTTTCACAGTGTCATCAATGATTTTTTTCAGTTCGTCTTCCTTGTTGTCCATTGCTTTGGATTCTTAGGTGATTACCTTTTCTGGCTCATCAAATAAGTTTATGAACTCTTCGTAGAGATTGGAGAGTGGAATTGTAGCTGGATTCGGCTTGGGAAAGATGTCCTTTGATTGATTGTCATCATTCTGATACTTCTTCAAATAATTGTCATCGTATGTGACATAGTATGTTTCTTCTATCTTTTTAGACTTTTTTTATTGAGAACTCTATATGCCTTAGAAATCAGAGAATACCCCAAGAAAATACCTTTGTTAGCCTTCACATCGAATTTGTTTCTTTGCTCCTTAGAATTGAAGATAAAGCACCTGGAACCATATATATGGAAGAATTTGACATTAGGTTTTCGATTATTTATAATCTCATAGAGAGTGACATATAATCGCTTATTTAGAATTGATCGTGTGACAACCCGAATTTTTTTTGAATTGTAAAGCCCAGCCAATCAACTCAACTGAGTGTCAGACTCTTTTCTACTATCATTTAGCCTTGTTTAGAGTTTGTTCAAAGGTTTAAAGCTCAGTACATTCAAGTATTGAGTATAGGATTGGGTCGTGTACACTTCTAGCACCAAAATCAAGCCCTACACTCCATTTGAGGGAGTGTACGGCCGTACACGTGAGTGTATGGCCATACACATGAGTGTACGGCTATACACACATGTTGGGCTATACACCCCCTCAATAAGAGTGATATCCCTTCATTTTTCCTCTTCATTCTTGAACTTTCACCTCAAGAACACTTGATTTCTCTCTCAACTACCATCCTATTTTCATCCTACATCTTCAAGATCTGAAGATGATGTCATCAACGTAAATTTGGACAATCATCAAGTGGTCACCATCTTTCTTGCGAAAGAAGGTTAGCTTCACCAATCCTTGTTTAAATTTAGCCTGCTTTAAAAAGCAAGTAAGAGTTTCGTACCAGGCTCTTGGAGCTTGCTTCAGACTATAAACTGCTTTGTCCAGAATTAACAGTGATTGGGATATTTTTCGTTAATAAACCCTGGTGGTTGTTCCACATACATTGTTTCTTCCAATTCCCCGTTCAGAAAGGCACACTTCACATCCATCTGATATACTTCAATGTTATTGTGTGTAGCGTATGCCAAGAAAATTCAAATTGATTCCAGCCTTGCAATGGGTACGAAGGTTTCTTTGTAACCTATAACTTTGGTTAAAGGATGGTAATTTGGATCATATGATGGATCCAGTTCAACATTTACATCCTCAATTTCTGATTGCACATCTGAATCATTTTTCATACTTTTATTCTCCCCCTCGAATAATGGATGTTCTTGTTCATTCGGAACCCTCCCCTATAGTGGTGGTTCTTAAGTTACTTGAGTAGATGAATGCTACCCCTAAAGAGGTGTACTAGTGTGGAGGTTGAAGTAGAACCCTCCCCCTACGGTGTAGCATTCGCATCTTTTGATTGAGACATAATTTTAGAGTCTTGCGGAGTGGGGTGCTTGTGTTCCATATCTTTCACAGTGTCATCAATGATTTTTTTCAGTTCGTCTTCCTTGTTGTCCATTGCTTTGGATTCTTAGGTGATTACCTTTTCTGGCTCATCAAATAAGTTTATGAACTCTTCGTAGAGATTGGAGAGTGGAATTGTAGCTGGATTCGGCTTGGGAAAGATGTCCTTTGATTGATTGTCATCATTCTGATACTTCTTCAAATAATTGTCATCGTATGTGAAATAGTATGTTTCTTCTATCTTTTTAGACTTTTTTATTGAGAACTCTATATGCCTTAGAAATCAGAGAATACCCCAAGAAAATACCTTTATTAGCCTTCACATCGAATTTGTTTCTTTGCTCCTTAGAATTGAAGATAAAGCACCTGGAACCATATATATGGAAGAATTTGACATTAGGTTTTCGATTATTTATAATCTCATAGAGAGTGACATATAATCGCTTATTTAGAATTGATCGTGTGACAACCCGAATTTTTTTTGAATTGTAAAGCCCAGCCAATCAACTCAACTGAGTGTCAGACTCTTTTCTGCTATCATTTAGCCTTGTTTAGAGTTTGTTCAAAGGTTTAAAGCTCAGTACATTCAAGTATTGAGTATAGGATTGGGTCGTGTACACTTCTAGCACCAAAATCAAGCCCTACACTCCATTTGAGGGAGTGTACGGTCGTACATGTGACTGTATGGCCATACACATGAGTGTACGGCTATACACACATGTTGGGCTGTACACCCCCTCCATAAGAGTGATATCCCTTCATTTTTCCTCTTCATTCTTGAACTTTCACCTCAAGAACACTTGATTTCTCTCTCAACTACCATCCGATTTTCATCCTAGATCTTCAAGATCGTAAGTGTTCTTCCCTTGATTTTTTTTAATCCTTTTAACCTAGTAACACCCTCTACTTTCATCCATTAGAAATCATATTTTTCCTAGATTTTCAAATCTCACCAAGAACACAAACTTGTTCTTGGTGATTTTGAGCCTTCTTAAGCCTCCGGATCATAAGTACTCTTTCCCTATGCTTAAATCTTGTTAAGAACACTAGATTAACACCTTAAAAATGCCTAGAAATCAAGAACATTAGGTATGTACGTCCGTACACCCATGTGTGGCCGTACACCCCTCAAAACACCCCTAAAGGGACTTCAAAATGCAGTTCTAGCTTCACCAGTTGAATAACAATTGTCCCACAAGCTTCCCCACCATTCAAAGACACTTTTGTGCACTCATTACCATGAGTTTACAGCCGTACACTCCTTGGCCATACAACCATGGCCGCACACTCCTCAAAGTGGTCGTACACTCCCCTAATTTGAATCACATGTGATTCTAACACTTGGTCCAAGTGTTTTGCTAGTCCCTAAAGGTGTTTCCTTAAAATTGGTTGCTTCTAAACACTATATTCATGCCAATATATGTCATTTAGGACTCGTTAAGTCTCAGTACTTCATTTGTAGAACTTCTCATCCTTACGCACATATTCGTTTGAATCACCCACATCAGGTGAGTTTAAACCCTCTAATCAATATTTTAAAGTGTTTTAAATTTTTTTTTTTTTTGGGGGGGGGGGGGGAATACAAGTTGAACACAATGATAATTGTGTAAATGATTGTTATAAACATCTTTCAAAAGATTGCTTATGTCTTTTATAAGTGAGGAAAACATTTCAAAAACTCTTTTGAATTTATGTTACTTTATAGTTTAACAAAATGCTTTTTTAAAGTACAAGAATAACTTAGTAGTAAAATGATTCTTTTCAATAACAACTCTAGTAAAACACTAGTAAACTATAAGGGGTATAGTTTAGAGGTTCAATTCATACTAGATACTAGAGCATACTATAAAGAGAAACAGGGAGGTAGATATAATACATCACAGAGACATACTATACAATGTACATGATATCCGAAAGAACATACTAAGATACTATAACAGAACCAACATACTAAGATACTATAGCATGGAACAACTACAGGATCTAATTATACCAATGAATCACTAACTCATTGTTCTAAATAAAATGTGATAGTTAAATTGGGTATACATGATTACATAACTTAATGTGGATTACACGGCCTAGCAACTGGTTTGTTGAAGTCTCATTTGGTTCCCAGGATCTCTTGACAGGGAGAGCGTATAGTATGGGTACTAGCCTTCACATTATGAACTTAATAAAACATACTTGTTTTAAGGTAATCAGTACTCCAGTTGTCGTTTCAAAAGACAGCTATGTACTTACATTTTCCCATTACTTTCATAAAGTGACAGTTCCACTAGAAAGTTAATGTAAGCTATTTTCGAGTTAAAATAGTTATAAACTAGGGAAAACTTACATATTTTCAAAATGACAAACAAAACAGTCGGGTCTAGTACATTCAATAGAAAGGGACCATAATGCTAACCCTATGATTCCTTAATGTATACATCAAGGGATATATGTTAATAGGATCCGACATGTAATAGGATGTGTGCTTTCCGCTTCATTTCCTGTTCCTTGTTTGGTTGTAAGCTTAGAGCGAATTCACCCAGCCTATTATCCATTCGATCTTAGGTATATATATATATATATATATATATATATATATATATATATATATATATATATATATGTATGTATGTTCCTTACACATGAAGTCATCATAAGGGGTAGAAGGTATGGGTGAGGTCATAGGACACTAATTCAATGCATATTTTTCTAGTACAAAACATACTTTTTAAATAGAACATTTGGTAGACAAAACTAAAAACTTACCAGTAAAGGATTTAATCCATAACTTAAAGTACCTTAGGTGATTAATTCTATACTACCTTAGTTTATACATCAGGGTTATGTATAATTAATACCCGATAAATAGTTGGATGTGTGTCTTCCGCCTCATTTCTTGTTCCTTGTTTGGTTATGGGCTTAGGCCAGATTCACACTATTAACTATCTATTCGATATTAGATTATGTATAGCTAGTATAACCTAAGAGAATATAGGAGGAACCACTCTGGTTACTATTTTTTTATAAGAAAAAGGGTTTTCTTAAAGAATCTTTTCATGAAATATAGAGGAACTATTATAGTTAACTGTGTGAGTACCAAGTGAATACACCAGGGTTATATACAACGATGACCTAACAACCAATGGGATGTGTGCCATCAGCCTCATTCCCTGTTCCTTTTTTGGTTGTGGGCTTAGGGAAGATACACACAATCGATTGTTTGTTTACTCTGGATTTTATATAACTTGTATCCATTTAGTACTCATAGAAAGGATTGTAGAGTCATTTTTACTTATCTTTCATCAAAAGAAGGAAATATAGGATTTTCTGGAGGAACATGCGAACTTTTCTAAAACAGAACTTACAACTTACTAAAGTTTCTTACAACTTACTTACATCACTAAAATCTTATGGACTCACCAGCTTAATTGCTGATAAACTCTTTCAAAATAACTTGTATTCTCAGGAAACTAGTAGAGAGGTACTTGCGCTGGGAAATCAGAAGATGGAGCATAATAGCTCCAAGTCTTGTTTTTTTTATTTACATATGTATTCTACGATTTGTGAACGCACATTGTAAACACTTTATTTCTAATGAAATGGTTGTTTATTACTTTGATTACTATGATGCATGTCTTATGATACTAAACATGACGTCCTCCGCCCCCGAACTTTTCTGCTGTTCCAGTTTTGGGGTGTGACAGATTGGTATTAGATCATTGTTTATAATGAACTAAGTATATCAACCGATAAAAGATATACAACTATAAATATAATGGGGCTTAAGTGTTCTAGATAACAATATATTTTAATAATATAACAATAATTTATAAAAATATACCTACTTGCTTATACATGTATACATACTAGAACAAGTATCACAAGAAGAATAGAACAGAAGTATTTAAAGGTTGAATACTGTGGTCAAACCAAGGCAGTTATGTAATCATATCTGGGATCAATATAGACTGTTCAACTATATACATTTTAGATACGACCAACATGTGTTTGGGAGTGATGTGGTGTTACAACGGTGTTAAAACTTAGCTAACTCTATACAAGGGGTCTCTAGATAAGAAAATGAAAGTTAGAATACTATAGGAGTATTCTATGACACTATAACACGATAACAAGTTTAAATTACACTAGGTACATTACATTAAAATACTATAGGAGTATTTTAAGCACTATATAAATAACTTATGTGATAACTTAAAAGACCCTTACGGATAGGTCTATAATCTTGCTATGTATACTCCCAAGGTTTTATATAATTGAGATTTTATAGACTTAGAATTTGGGATCTACGCTTCACTACCCGTTCCTTGTTTGGTTGTGGTTTTGGAGTAGGATCACTTATTCAAAGGTCTATTTAATCTTAAATTATATACAACTTGTATACATTCTACAATTATAGAAGGACTCTGTAAGCATTACCCCATGATGTTTCAATAAAATCTCATAGATTCTTTAGACACTTCCATTCTCGTAAGACAAACCCAGATAGATGTAACCACCTTCTCATAGCGGTTAACAGAAGAGTCAAGGAGGAACAAGAGCAAGTTCATTAGAAGTTTTGAAAGAAGGATCAACCGAAGTAACCAAAACGCATTAATACGTCACACTAATAAATAATAATCTTGGTTAACTTAATAAGTTAGTGGAAACCCTGCTCAACCTATGTCTTAGGATTATTTTCTTTACATACAACTGGTAACAGTTATTCAAGTCACAGATATTCATTTGAGGATATCCATTTCTAATTCATAAAGTGTATTAGGTATAGAATCTTTTATGAATTGTTTCCAAAACCCTGTGGAATTCAAGACCAGATACACTCAGAACTAGGATAACCTTGTCTTTCAGCTTTCGGCTTTTATCCACTGCTATGGACTTATTCATGTCTCATATTTGTATTCTTTTAGCAAAGATGCCTCCTCGTAGATCGAACAGGCGCACTACTTCGATAATTCTAACTCAAACACCACTACCTCGGCCACAATTTAACCCTGCTACTCTCCAAGTAGTGATATCCTCCGCAGTGGCAACTGCTCTAGTTCACTTCGGCGAAAGTGGTACCTTTGGATCTGGTAGCGGTACCCACTTAACAAACCCCGGAGATTCCCACGAACACCCCAGGGAGTGTTCGTACAAGGACTTCATGAACTGCAAACCCAAATCCTTTAATGGAAATGGTGGATTCATCCCTTTAATGCAATCGTTCGAGAAAACAGATTCTGTCTTCGCAATCTGTTCATGCCCAGAAGGGAGGAAAGTGAAGTTTGTTGCCTACACCTTCTCCGATAGAGCCCTAACATGGTGGAGTAGCCATGTTAAGTCACCAAACCTATCAGTGGCTAACTTAATAGGTTGGGAAAACCTAAAAGAGTTAATGCTAGAAGAATAATGCTTGTTGGGCAAAGTTCAAAAGCTGTAACAAGAACTATGGGAGCTCACTATGGTCGGCTCAGACATAGTAGCCTACACTAATAGGTTTAGTGACCTGGCAGGACTATACCCCGGGATGGTTATCCCGGAGAGCAATAAGATAGAAAGATACATCTACGGTCTAACTGCCCCGATCCAAGGAAATGTACTGTCTTCTAACCTAGCCACATTTGATAGTGCCAAACGCTTGGCTCAACGACTCATCGACCATGGATTCCACCATGATGTAGAAGTCCCAGTTCCTGAGCCATCAAAAGGAGAGGACTATAAACGAAAGTCAGGGAACAAGAGGAAGAAGAAGAGAACAACACAAGAACCCCCGTAAGAGAAACAAACGAGTACTATGTACGCTGCTACAATGCCTGCTGCTCCAGCACCTACCAGTCGATATGATAGAACCCTCCCAAAGTGTGGAAAGTGCAACTATCACCACACTAGAGTATGTTGGGAAATGCAGTGTCTGAACTACCACAGAAAAGGGCACATAGTCCGTTTCTGCAGGTCACCGGCTCAACCGATCTCCCAAATCCCCGGAGTTGAAGAAAACCAAGCCTAATATGGTAGTGGTGAGACTGGAAACTACCAGAAGGAATGCACGATAACTAAGAACTCAGGAGCGGATGGATGAATTTTGATGATCACCACAGGAGAGTCAACCCTAGAGTCACCAGCAAGCAGCGATGCGTTTTCGAAATAGTAGTTATTTATAAAATTAATTTATATTTATATAGGATTAAAACTTAGGGAAAACATTTATAAGTAGCTATAATAACTCACTTATTGAAACAAGTCAGAGGATTCAATAGAACTAAAAGATCCGTTCAGAGAAGCTATGATGGCTTAACATATACATCAGGGTTGTGCATAGCTAAGATGTTGCAGACTTAGATTGAGTGATTTCACCTTAATTCTTGTTCCTTGTTTGGTTGTGGATTCGAGACAGAGTTACTCAATTGACTGTCTTATTCATCTTAATTATTCATAACTTGTATATGTCAGGCGAACGTAGTGGTACCAAGGAGGATCGTAGTATAAAGTATTGACACTAGTTATCAAAGAACTTTCATTGTATGTACTTGCTCATCGCGGTACGATATGTAGAAGTGTTAACATCAAGGGGAAAACAGAAAGCACTAGAACATTTACAAAGAGTACATCATCGAACACACTATGGGTACATCATCATATAAGAGACATTTCTTTCGAATCGGCAAAACTTTTGTTTAGTAAAGAGTCTGTTTCTGTCATTCGTCATGAGTTGTCATGGTCCTCACCATAAGAAGTTCATATGTTTCTATCGCCTTAACCGTCAGTTCGCGAAATCTTCGTCATTCGTATCGACAGTCTGACCTAAACCTCAGTTTTTTCTTTCGTATTCTAAACCCGAAGTAATCGTGCGAAGGGTACTTTTTCCTCCGAAGCCTTGTCGTCGTATGTTCCACAAACCGTCACAAAATGCCACTCGTCCAGCGGACCGAGTTCGAGCACAGAGGCTAAGGACGAATATAGCCCACCTAGCACTATTCAATGTATACGCAAGGGTGGTATATAATTATGATTACGCAGATTTAGTATGTGTGTTTCCGCCCTATCTCCTGTTCCGTGTTTGGTTGTAGATCTGGGGCAGAGTCGCACATTTGACCGTCTTACTAATCCTAATTATATGCGACTTGTATACATGACGTAATGATAGATGGACCAAGTATGAGTCCTATCATGAACACTAGGGAAAAGTTGCCAGGTCTACGAGTTGGTGTTCCGCAAATCAGAGGAGCGCAACCCTAATAGTACTTCTAAGAAAGCTAATTTCGGGATGAAATTCCATCTAACAAGGGGATGATGTGACAACCCGAAAATTTTTTCCTTGTAAAGCCCAGCCAATCAACTCAATTGAGTGTCAGACTCATTTCTACTATCATTTAGCCTTCTTTAGAGTATAGGATTGGGTCGCGTACACTTCTAGCACCAAAATCAAGCCCTACACTCTATTTGAGGGAGTGTATGGCCGTACACATGAGTGTATGGCCATACACACATGCTGGGCCATATACCCCCTCCATAAGAGTGACACCCCTTCATTTTTCCTTCATTATGGCACTTTCACCACAAGAACACTTGATTTCTCTCTCAAGTATCATCCGATTTTCATCCTAGATCTTCAAGAATGTAAGCGTTCTTCCCTTGATTTGTTGTTAATCCTTTTAACCTAGTAACACCCTCTGATTTCATCCACTGGAAATTATATTTTGGCTAGATCTTCAAATCTCACCAAGAACACACACTTGTTCTATGTGATTTTGAGCCATCTTAAGCCTCCGGATCGTAAGTACTATTTCCCTATGCTTAAATCTTTTTAAGAACACTAGATTAACACCTTAAAAATGCCCAAAACTCAAGAACATTAGGTGTGTACGTCCGTACACCCATGTGTGTTCGTACACCCCTCAAAAAACCCCTAAAGGGCCTTCAAAATGCAATTCTAGCTTCACCACTTGAAGATCAATTGTCCCACAAGCTTCACCACCATTCAAAGATAGTTTTCTGCACTCATAACCATGAGTGTACGGCTGTACAAACCTTGTCTGTACACCCATGGCCATACACACCTCAAAGTGGTCGTACACTCCCCTTATTTAAATCATATGTGATTCTAACACTTGGTCCAAGTGTTCCCTTGTCCCTAAAGGTGTTTCATTGAATTTGGTTGCTTCTAAACACTATATTCATGCCAGTATATGTCATTATATGTCATTTAGGACTCGTTAAGTCTCGAAACTACATTCGTGGAACTTCTTACCCTTACGCGCAAATTCATTTGAATCACCCACATTAGGTGAGTTCATACCTCATAATCAATATTTTATACTGTTTTAAATGCTTTTAAGGGGGGGGGATACAAGTTGAACACAATGATAATTGTGTAAATGTTTGTTATAAACATCTTTCAAAAGATTGTTTATGTCTTTTATAAGTGATCAAAACATTTCAAAAACTCTTTTGAAGTTATGTTACTTTATAGTTTAACAAAACTCTTTTTTAAAGTACAAGCATAACTTAGTAGTAAAATGAGTCTTTTCAATAACAGTTAAAGTAAAACACTAGTAAAGTATGACGGGTGATACTAGATACTAGAGCATACTATAATGAGAAACAGGGAGGTAGATACAATACATCAGAGAGACATACTATACACTATACATGATAACAGAAAGAACATACTAAGATACTATGACAGAACGAACATACTAAGATGCTATAGCATGGAACAACTACAGGATCTAACTATACCAATGAATCACTAACTCATTGTTCTAAACAAAAGGTGATAGTTAAATTGGGTATACATGATCACATAAGTTAATATGGATTACACGGCCTAACAACTGGTTTGTTGAAGTCGTGTTTGGTTTCCAGGATCAGGGAGAGCGTATAGTATGTGTACTAGCCTGCACATTATGACCTTAATAAAACATACTTGTTTTAAGGTAATCAGTACTCCAGTTGTCATTTCAAAAGACATCTATGTACTTACATTTTCCCTTTACTTTCATAAAGTGACAGTTCCACTAGTAACTTAATGCAAGCTATTTTTGAGTTAAAATATTTATAAACTAGGGAAAACTTACATCTTTTCAAAAAGACAAACAGAACAGTCGGGTCTAGTACATTCAATAGAAAGGGACCATAATGCTAACCTTATGATTCCTTAATGTATACATCAAGGGATATATGTTAATAGGATCTGACAGGTAATAGGATGTGTGCTTTCCGCTTCATTTCCTATTCCTTGTTTGGTTGTGGGCTTAAAGCGAATTCACCCAACCTATTATCCATTCGATCTTATATATATATATATATATATATATATATATACATGAAGTCATCATAAGGGGTACCAGGTATGGGTCAGGTCATAGGACACTAATTCAATGCACATTTTTCTAGTACAAAACATACTTTTTAAATAAAACATTTGGTAGACAAAACTAGAAACTTACCAGTAAAGGGTTTAATCCATTTTATTAAACTAGTATAACTTAAAGGACCTTAGGTGATTAATTCTATAGTACCTTAGTTTATACATTAGGGTCATATATAATTAATACCCGATATATAGTTAGATGTGTGTCTTCCGCCTCATTTCTTGTTCCTTGTTTGGTTGTGGGCTTAGGGCAGATTCGCACTATTAACTATCTATTTGATATTAGATTATATATATCTAGTATAACCTAAGAGGATATAGGAGGAACCACTCTAGTTACTATTTTTATTATAAGAAATAAGGGATTTCTTAAAAAATCTTTTCATCAAATGTAAAGGATCTATTACAGTTAACTCCGTGAGTACCAAGTGAATACACCAAGGTTATATACAACGATGACCTAACAACCAATAGGATGCGTGCCATCCGCCTTATTCCCCGTTCCTTGTTTGTTTGTGAGCTTAGGGCAGATACACCCAATCCATTGTTTGGTTACTATGGGTTTTATATAACGTGTATCCATTTAGTATTCATAGAAAGGATTGCAAAGTCATTTTTACTTATCTTTCATCAAAAGCAGGAAATATAGGATTTTTTGGAGGAACAGGAGAACTTTTCTAAAACAGAACTTACAACTTACTAAACTTTCTTACAACTTACTTACATAACTAAAATCTTATAAACTCGCCAGCTTAATTTTTGATCAACTCTTTCATAATAACTTGTATTCTCAGTAAACTAGTATAGAGGTACTTGCTCTGGGAAATTAGAAGATGGAACATAATAGCTCCAAGTCTTGTTTTGTTATTTACATATGTATTCTATGATTTGTGAACACACACATTATAAACACTTTCATTATAGTGAAATGGTTGTTTATTACTTTGATTACTATGATGCATGTCTTGTGATACTAAACATAACATCCTTTACCCCTGAACGTTTTTGCCGTTTCGGTTTCGAGTGTCACAGATCAATTTTGTGTAAAGCAGGTTGTTCCAATAGCATCCTCCCAAAAGTAAAGCGGCAGATTCATGAATGACAGAATGGTTCTCGCAGCTCCGCAAAAACAACGGTTTCATCTTTCAATGAGCCCATTCTGTTGAGAAGTATAAGGAGATGAAAAGTTGTGAGTTACTCCTTTCACAGTCATAATTTCTTCAAACGCTTAGGTTTTGAATTCCAAACCGTTATCACTGTGAATGTTACGAACCAGCTTCCGCAGTTGTATCACGGTATGCTTTATAAAATCCTTGAGCTTGGGAGTGGCTTCAGATTTCTGCTTAAGAAAATGCACCGAGGTGAATCTTGAAAACTCATCAACAATTACGAGTATATATTTGTTAACATTAATGCTTTCAGTTGGAGAAAGACCACAAAGGTCTATATGCAAAAGTTCAAGTGGTTCTATGATTTCGTACTCACAACTATTGGATGAATCTTCCTGCTCTACTTCCCCATTTCACAGGCTGCTCAAAGATGTTCTTTGTCAAACTTCAAGAGCGGAAGCCCTCGCACATGATCACCAAGAACAAGTTTACTGACATCTTTGAAATTGAGGTGCGAGAGTCTTCAGTGCCATAGCCAGCTATCATCTATAGAACCTTTTGTAACTAGGCACATGGCAGGCTTCCCTTTGATAGGGTTCATATTTAGCGGATACATTTCGCCTTTTCTCTTAGATTTCAGCAGAATAGTTTTGGACTTCTTCTTAATTATCTCTGATCCTTTATCGTCGAAAGATACTTTTAATCCGGTACCTACAACCAACTGCAAAACACTAACGAGGTTGTGTTGTAAGCCTCCCACGTATGCAACCTTGCGAATGGAAAATTCTCCATTTGTTATCATTCTATATCCATTTATTTCACCAAGGGAGTTGTTTCCAAATTTCACTCTTCCACCGTCTTTTAATACCTTGAACTCTCGTAGTTCTTCCTTCCTTCTTGTCATGTGATGCGAGCAATCACTATCAATGTATCATTCGGAGTCAAACTGCTCGTCACAAATCACCTATAAAAATCAAAGAGATTTAAGAACCCAAAGTCGTTTGAGTCCACGTGAGGGTTTCACAAAAACAGGAAAAGTAATAGCAACGTCAACTAAATAAGATCTTTTAACCAAGGTGGTACTATCTTTCTTTTTAATTTGAAAAAATAGTGATCCTGTTATCTTTTAAGTTCTTATCCTTTAATGATATTTTCCTTTGCTTATTTTGGATTTTTTGCTTGACAACTTTCTTTGCAACTCTCTTTGGGTTAGTTTTAGACCTTTTAAAAGGCACTTTAGGCTCCGAAACTATCTTTTCTTTTCCCTAAGCATCTTGCGATGTCTTGGCAGAATTTGAAGCTTTCGTATTAGGGAAGAAGCGAGACTTTGACTTCTCCACAGGTTTCGCATGATTTAAAAATTATGGTTTTTGAAAAACTTTAGTTGTTGAAACATGTGGAGACTGAGACTAAGTTTGTGAAAAACTCCTAGGTTTTACATGTGAAGAGACTTTTGCATTTGGATTGGATGATTTTTCTTGATAAATGAAGTTGGGATATTTGGATTTCCAGAAATGCTTTCTTTCCTTCAGATTTTTGTTATATCTGGCATTTCTCTTACGTTTTTGAGCTGCAAACTACTCAGACTATTTATGAATATTTGCTTTAGATTTTGGCTTTCCAAGGGGAGTTTCGGTCTGAATTGATGAAGTATCACTTGGAACATTCATGGTTCCACTTGGACTCCCTTTTTCGTAACTCGAGTTGACTTTGTTCAATGTTTTTGCTACGTATCTGCTCTTCGTTTTCCAAGTGGTCATTCCAGATAGACCTTTGGTTTCATTTGCATTGTCAATTGGAGCTGGCCAAAAAAATTCATCATATCCATCTTTATTGTCTTCTTCAACCAGAGACGTTAGATCCACTGTCTGATTTTTATTCAGTCCTTTGGTTGCGAAAACTTGATTGGGAACAATTTGAAGTTTTGGGAATACAGTTGCTTTTTCTTTTAAATTTTTTTATTTATTTTCATAAATATGTGCAAACTCAATTGAATTCTTAGAGATTAAGACTTTTGTAGGTTCAGGTTTGCTTTTAACAAATTCTGAGTAATCAACCTCATCCTCCGCAGAGATTTCACTCATGTCACTATCATCATCGAATTCAGATGTATTTTCAACATTAAGTTTATTTTATGAACTCAACTTAGTGTTTAATGAGTCAAACTTCTGCACAGTATCCGATTTAATTTTTGCTTTGTCATTTTCATCCAAAAGTTGATTTAACATGGTTTGGTGTTCTTTGGACTATATGTAGGATTCAATTTTGTCATGTCCTTTTCTGTAAGCATCTAAGATTTTGTCAGATGAGATGATGGATTTGCACCTGTAACAATCTTCGATGATTTTTTCCACTTTCAATTCGAGAAAGGGCAAAATCATCTTATGAATTTTCTTTCAAATTTCACAATCAAGATGTAACTGGGTGATATTAAAATAAAGTCTTTTAGAAATTAAACAAAACAAATTTCGCAGTTTGAAAAGCCCTAAATTATCTCTTTGCAAATAAATCAACTCATCCCTGTACCTAGAAAGATCCAACTCCAACTTTTCAATCCACATGTGTCTCTCTTCACTTTTGTTCGAAACCATGCCGAGTTGATCGGTTAAGTTAGAATAATTCAAACAGGTTCATTTTAAACTTTACTGAAACTAGATACTGTATATTTTAGATCATCTAATTTAGTTTCGTATTGAGACACATAAATATTTCGAGATTTAAGAATGGTGTGTATCTTTTTATCACCTTCTCACACTCGCTAATCTGCTTAGGGACGGGTTTCGCAGTGAAACAACTATCACCTTCAATAGTGTATCCTCTAGGCTCTGAAACTTCATTTGTCACCATGAAGTACCATCCAATGAACTGCGAAACATCATCTTTCACCATGAAGCTTCTCATGTGAGTCGGCATACAAACCTCTTTGTCCTTGGAGTCAGTTGACCACACTTCGACTCCGAAAGTAACAGCGTCTGGATGGAATGTTCAAGATTAGTGTCACTTGACTATAGCTCCATGATCGTATCCTATATTTCTTTCGTGGTTTCACGGGAGCTTACCAAGTGAAACGTGTCAGCTAGAAAAGAAAAACAGATGATCCTTACGGCCTTCACATTGCTAATTAGCTTGTCCGTTTCATCTTTAGGTATATCATTGACTTCAAGAAGAAGATCGTTGTACTTTGCTTAAGTCTTGATGACTCTTCTTCTACCCGTATGAGCAAACGTCTCTTTGGTAATCGCATCCCATATCAATGAATCATTATCTTCAAGCCCGAGCATGTAATCTTCAAAGTGCAGTGCCCACACATCATAATCATTTGGAAATAGAATAGGGATCCTTGTTGTAGATCTAATACCACTTGAAAGATTGATTAAGTTAACATGAGAATCGCTAGGCTGCATGTTGTCGATTTGATAGAAACATGTAAGAAACAAATGTGTAAACCTAAAATTGAGTTTATGGTAAAATAAAATCAGGATTTAACATTTGTAATCGAGGAAATCAAAGAGGACGGAAAACTATAGATCCTATTAAAGTGGAAACCCTAAAAGCTCTTTAACAGAAGAAATGTGTATGTATTACACAGTCTCCTACGTTGATACCAATTGTTAAGAATAAATCTTGAATGATCAATTAGATTCAAATAGGTAGAAGGATTAAGAACACTAAAAGAAGATCAAATGTTTCGAATGGTTAATAATCACAGCATTTGAAGAGCTCGATGAAGAACTGCTACTGTATCATAACTGCTCCTAATCCCAAAATAGAAGCATCACAATACACTACAAAGTCATCCAATCCATCAGGTAGCGCTACAATCGGGGCCTTATATAATTTATGCCTTAAGGTCTGGAATGTGACTGCTAATCTGGACCCTACTGAAAGGTCACACTTTTCTTCGTCAACCGGGTCAGAGATACGATGATCTTGGATAAATACTGAATATATCTCCGATAGTACCCTTCAAGACCCAAGAAACTCCGGATTTCATATGCGTTTTTCAGAACCTCCCAACGCATCACCGCCTCAATTTTGGCTGGATCAACCAAAATACCCTCTTGGTTGATGATGTACCACAAAAACTGCACCTCACGCAATCAAAAATCACATTTGGAGAATTTGGCGTACAGCCTCTCCATCCTCAAGGTCTCCAACACCTCCCTTAAATGTTGCTCGTACTGCTCCTTGGTCTTAGAATAGACCAAAATATCATCAATGAAGACGATCACAGACCGATCCAACATCGGTCTACAAACCCCGTTCATAAGTTCCATGAACATCTATAGAGCATTGGTGAGCTCAAATGACATCACAATAAAATCATAATGACTATAACGAATCTTGAAGGCCATCTTCGATATATCCTCATCTGGTGATACCCCGACCGAAGATCAATCTTGGAAAACCAATATGCACCCTGAAGTTGGTCGAACAAATCATCAATCCTTGAAAACGAATAACAGTTCTTCACTGTTTTCTTATTCAGCTCCTGAAAATCGGTATACATCCTGTATGACCCATCCTTCTTTTTCATGAACAGGATCGATGCTCCCCACAGAGAACTGCTCAAACGAATAAATCCTCGGTCTAGTAGCTCCTGAAGCTATGTAGACAACTCCTGTATCTCAGGCGGAGCTAGATGATACGGTGCTTTGGCTATCGGTGCTGCACCAAACACTAAATCAATATGGAACTCCACTTGCGTCTCCGGAGGCACCCCTAGAAACTCCTCAGGAAATACGTCAAGAAATTCTTGCCTAATCAGAACACTGCTCAACTCCAGTGTGATCTCAATCCTTGTGTCTGAAACATAAGCCAAGAACCCAGAACAACCGTGTTGAAGAAGCCTCCAAGCCCTCACAGCCATACAAAGAAGTAGCCCATGCGAGGCTCTCTCTCCATAAATAACTAGCTCTCTCCCATTTGGGGTTCGAACTCTCACCAACTAACATTCGTAGTCTATCGTGGCCAATGGGCCCCCAACCAATCCATCATGATGATCAACTTCAATCCCTGCAATGGAATCGAAACCAAATCGATAGAAAACCTCTCCCCGAACACATTTTGAATGCTCCTCAGATATACGCTTGCAAAACTCATAGTGCGGTCATCCGTAACCTCCACCTCAAGTGGGGAATCCAAGGTCCCTGGAGCATCCCAGAACTTCTTGCAGAGCGCAAGAGATACGAATGATCGGGTAGCCCCTGTATCAAAAAAAAAACATGAGCCGACAAAACATTGACCAAGAAGGTCCCTATACAAAAATAATAATAAAATAAGCATAACAAAAAAAATAAACAAGACATAATAGTTCACATACGAGTCACAACGATCGGTGCTACCCAGGCCTCCTTCGTAGTCAGCTGAAATGCATGGATCTTCACCATAGGAGCCTCTTCCTTGATCGAGCGGCCATCTGTAATCCTCATAGTGGCGGGCGCAGGCGCCGCCACTGTTCCTCCTCCTCTAACCAACCTCGGACAATCAGCTTTTTTATGACTGGCCTGGTTCCAGTGGAAACAAATCAATCCCTTCTTGGGGCAATCCCAGCTCATGTGACCCTGGTGTCCACATGCATAACTTCCTGAACCTGCTAGTCGGCAGGCTCCACTGTGCGGCTTACCGCACTTGGCATTGCGACCATGGCCCTGCTGGCCCCTTCTGGGAGGATTAGAGGTCTTAGGATTCTTGGTCTGACCTACTGTTACCCGAACCTGCTTCGGCTTCCACATCGTGCAGCGCTCTAACTCAATCTCTCGTTCCCGGGCCTTCTCCACCATTTCATTCATGGTCTTGCACACTGAAAAACTCAAAAACTCCTGAACGTCATTTCTCAGCATGGAATGATACCTAGTCTTCTTCATCTCCTCATCTACAGTGTACTGTGGAACCAAAAGTGCCCTCTCTCGAAACTTAGCATTGATCTCCGCCACAATCTTGGTAGTCTGGTGTAAATCGTGGAACTCTCTCACAAAACGTTGCACCTTGATGGATGGTGCAAACTCCCTCACAATTCATCTCAGCCATCTATGTTGATACCACCTCACGGGTCACCTCATCCCACCAGTCTCGTGCTCAATCCCTAAACATACAAGATGTGAACCCCGCCTTTTCTGCATTAGCGCAAAAACTCGTGTGATGGGCATTCTCCATGTCATCCACCTAGCGCCGACTAGTGACGTTATCCTTGATCCCTAAGACCTCAGGCACTCCGTACGCCCTGAACTCCCTGAACGAGGGAGCTCGAGCCCCAATCTGTCCTACATCTATCTCGGCTCGTAAGGACATGAGCCTCTCCTCCATGATCTCCATGATGCCCTACTTGATGGTACCGAAAACCACTGGGGAAGTATCAAGGATGCCACGAGTAACCTTGGCTACGATAAGATCACAGAACCTCTCATCCATGGGTTATACACCAGAGCCCGAACCTGATCCCGATCATGATCCAGAACCTTGCGTGATCATCACCATCCTCAACTAAAAATATCACAAACAACCAAGATAAGGAATTCGAAAGAGACTCCTCCTCAATGGACTTCTAAGAACTACCCGGTCTATCATGGCTTCGGGTATAGGTCTTATGCTTTCAGTAGTACGGGCCCAATACTACCTTCCACACCTACCTATACCTTCCTCAAGAATATACCTGATATCCCTAAGTCATCCTATCACAATTCATAACTCATAAACACAACATTAACTTTGATCCTAGACTACCCTAGGATTCTCAACCCTCACAAAACCAGGAACCCAGATTAATCATATCAGGTTGCCCTATCTATGTAAGTTATACACAAAGAGAATCACATTGACTGTCATATAAAGCTTCTACCCTAAACTACAATGAAACATGGAACAGGAATAAGAAATTTTCCCGCATTCTAGGGCTATGCAATTCTAAACATGTACAAGTTTGAAAGCATACACTTAGCAAATAGTCCATACAATCATATTTTCATATATACTATAGCACGACTAAAACATTGGGAATACTTACTTGAGCTCAGCCGATTATGCGCATTGCATTCTTCCCTTTTTCTTACAAAAATAGTTTTCAAGAAATTTAACTTTGGTTTTTTTTTAAAGAAATTTTCATCATTTCTTCAGTTTGATTTCTGACACACCCATAAATGTGTCTGAATCTCTCAAACCGAGACTTTAATACCAACTTGTAACAGCCCAATCTTTTAAAAAAAAATTAATCTTTTAATTTCACGAACATCATCCATACGAAGTACAAAAATTGTAATACATATCAATAGTATTTTTGAATTCAGAGTACAAAAAAACTAATTATGAAAACACTAGAGAATACATGCCTCATCATCAAGCCGGGTCGTTGCCCTTAACGACAGAAGTACCTGAAACATCCAATAAAACTATGAGCACAAGCTTAGTGAGTTTCATAATCACACAAATCATATAATCACATAATGTCATGCTCATACATATACAAATAAGTTTTCCATGGACCCCCTCCATGGTCTTCAATGGAATCCCATGGGTTCCCCCATGGTCTTATCCCCTCATGCCATGGGCTCCCCCTTGGTCTTGCCAAGTGCCATGGGCTCCCCCGTGGTCTTTACATAAATCAAATAGAAAACCATTACACATTCGAAAATAAACTTCTCATCTCAATTGATGGTTCATCCATGGTGCCTTCGACCCATGAGTGTGCTGAGAAGACTCAACTCAATACTGCATGGAAGTTGACTAGGTCGGAACTCCAATATCTGCTCTACACAACCCTATAACAGAAAAAATATCTTAAATACAGCTCAGTATGTCCCAAAACCCCTTAAAGGTCAAGCTTGTTCAAACACTAAGGTCAAAGGTCAAAGTCAACATCTTGAGTTGACCCAAATCGCAGAGTTGCCCTCAACCCGTCCAGTTCCTCTGTTACCCACATAGATCAGGAAAAATCCCATCAACTCGTCGAGTTCACTATTCAAACTCATCGAGTTGGCCAAAAAACCAACCTCTTAATGCATTAAGCTGAATCCAACTAAACTAAGGACTCCAAAACTCAGATCTCTTCCAAAATGATAAATAAAAGGGTAAATTTTCCGACATTACCCTTAAGAATCATCTAATAAGAAGAAAACCCAAACCCTAGGCTCTTTTGAGTGAGTCTTCATAAATTAAGCCCTTTAACTCTCCTAATATAGTCCCAAAGCACAGATCTAGAGTTTAAAGGTCGTTTAATCATGTCAAGTTTCCAACTTTACATTCATGCAAGTTAGAAATACACTCTCGAGCTTAATAAGAACTTATTAAGTGACTTATTGCATGAATAGGGATTGCAACTAATAAAGTTTGCAACTTTTAGCCATGAAAATCCATGACGGGTTAGATCTAGCATAACAACCCCTAGAACCTCCAATATCTTTGCTAGCCCAAACAAAATCCCATAATCATGCTAAAGCTTCCATTAAAGAGATCTAGGAGATAACAAAGGAAGATGTTGACTTTTTAACTCAAGAAGACTGCTTTTTGTGAAGAGTTTCTGGATCTATACTCCTTATTCTAAACAAGATGCTTCCAACTTCCAAGCTCCTTCCAAAGAACCAACCATAATCAACTCTCAAGGCTCACACACTCAATCTTGAAAGGATAACGAACTTAGGGTTTTATGGACAAATGGAGGCTGGTAAGGAGGCCAAACAACGAGTTAAATTCCTTTAAATAAGGTGCAACACCCTAAAATTAGGGTTTCCTCATTATCCGTCAACTCGTCGAGTTGGGACTCCCCGACTTGTCGAGTTGGATCATTAAATGCCACGGACACAAAAGTCTCTACATGACGAGTTGGAGCTGATGGGTTTTGAGCATTCTAACACCCCTAAGTATACATGCAACCCTAGAAAACCTTGGATATATGTTTATCTAAAATACATAAAAATGTGATTTCCTAGGTTCATAATCATATCTAGCATACATAGGGAACTTTTAATCTAACAGATGGCTAGAATTATATACCTTGTAGTTGATTTGATTCCTTGAAAACCTTGAGAGCCTAGCACCCCTAAGTGTGATGCCTCAAATGCTTCACACAACACCAAATGCTTTGGAATGACTTTGAGAGAATGCAAACACTTGTAAAAATCGGCCTATCCCTCTTGTAACTTCAAGTAGCCGATTTTGGTGAGTATGATGTCCTTTATATAGTGTGTCACATCTAGGGTTACACCATGTAAACCCTAATGTGACATGACTCTTCATTTCCATGACTCATGGGTTTGTAACTGCCATGGAGCATCCATGTAGCATCCTATGGGTTTAACCCAATTTGATAATCCATGGAGCCTTTTAGCCCACTATACAAGTTATGGATGATTTACATAATCAACCCATATATTTAATTAGTTATCTTGTGATAACTTAATTAATTCCAAATTAACTATTGATCAATACTAATTAAATAATACTATTAATATATTAGAACTTATAATATATTAATAAACCGCATGCGTTATTTCTCTCATTTAGTCTACCCAAATGCATGATGCCATGCAACCCAAATGGACCATGCCGTGTCAGGTGAAGTACATACCAAATATAGTTATGGACTTAGACACCTTATCCAACAGTCTCCCACTTGGATAAGTCTAATAACTATATCTACAAGTATGACTCTAGGAACCGATCAACAATCGTAGCTCTTTCAAGGTCTCTCGGAATTGAGAAGATAACGATACACCTTTTAAGATAAGTGATCATATAATCCTATGTTCTAGATAATACATGCAACAATGTCTTACTTATTATCTGGAAGTTTGTTTCTCGATTTCCGATTTGTTTGACAAAGAACTTAATCGATCACATCAATTTAGTTCTGACCGGGCCCGATACATAGGTCAAAACAAAATCATCGAGGGGCCCAAATATCGCTTCTAATCCAACAAGGAGCAAATAAACTTCGACTCATATGCTTATTCTACTACTTATTGAATCACACACAAAAGTACGTTTTATAACATCAAGTTACCAATGCGGTTTCGTACGATCAATGCATAACCAACTCATAGGTAACAAGTCATATATCTTGGTATGAAGACTTATATGATATTACCATCTCAAGATCACTAGAGATAAATTCCATGAAGTGATACCAGTGAACGTGGGTTGATTCCATTGCTCAAAACTTATGAGCACTCATGAATGTTGTACTCATGTCCAACAACTTAGACCTCTACAATCAAATCATGACAGTCTTGATTCATACATACTTCCAACATATGACCGACTGTGGAGAAATAAAATAATATTATATACCAAACATAATTATTCTGGAAGTCAAAACATGCAAAAGAAATATAGTAAACTATTGACAAATGATAGAAACACTTTACTCAAAAATAAACACAACGTTTATTCATCATCAAATGTCAATTAAACTTTACAAATTTCAAAATTATCTAACTACTAAAACTAATATCATCCTTCAGCCCTATGCTCCGAGCATGCTGGAGAGGCTTAACCCGACTCAGTCCCTTCATGAGGGGATTTGCTGGATTCTCATCCGATGATACCCTATTTGTCACGAGGAGTCCTTCTTCTATTCGATGTATGATGAAATGGTATTTTTTGTCGATGTGTCTGGATCTCCCGTGATCCCTTGGTTTAGCTAAGGAAACTGCACTTTCACTATCACAGAAAATTTCCATTGGCTCCTTTATAGCTGGTACAACTCCAAGATCTCCAATGAAGTTTTTCAGCCATATCGTCTCCTTAGTTGCCTCGCTTGCTGCTATATACTCAGATTCGCAAGTTAAATCAGCCACTGTCTCCTGCTTGGAACTCCTCCAAGTAATTGTTCCTCCGTTTAAGGTAAAGACCCAGCCTGACTGAGACCGGAAATTATCCCTATCAGTCTTAAATCAAGCATCATTATATCCTACAACTCTCAAGTCATCACTCCCACCACGAGTAAGGACCCAGTCCTTAGTCCTCCGCAGGTACTTGAGGATATTCTTTACCGCAGTCCAGTGAGCCTTTCCAGGGTTCCCCTGATATCTACTAACCATGCTCAAGGAAAATGATACATTAGGACGAGTACAAGTCATAGCATACATGATCGAGCCTATTGCCAAAGCATAAGGTACTCAACTCATTTCTGCTATCTCAGCCTCAGTACTCGAGCTTTGAGTTTTACTCAGTCTGACGTTATAATAGATAGGTAACTCTCCTTTCTTGGAGTCCTGCATGCTGAACCTCTTCAGTTCCTTATCCAAGTAAGTACTCTGACTAAGTCCAATTAGTCTTTTACTTCGGTCTCTCAGAATCCTTATCGCAAGAATATAGGCATCTTCTCCTAGGTTTTTCATAGAGAAACACTTCCCAAGCCAGGAATTTACTTCCTGCAAGGTTGGGATATCATTTCCTATGAGTAGTATGTCATCCACATACAGTACCAAAAAATTAACTACACTCCCACTAGCCTTGACATAGACACAAGATTCATCTTCACTCCTCAAAAAAGCCAAACTCTTTAACTTTCTCATCGAAGAAAAGATTCCATCTGCGAGGTGCTTGTTTCAATCCATAAATGGATTTCTCAAGCTTACACACTCTATTAGGGTACTCTATACTGACAAAACCCTATGGCTGACACATGTAAATATCTTCAGCCAAACTTCCATTAAGGAAGGCGGTTTTGACATTCATTTTCCATATTTCATAATCATGAAATGCAGCAATGGCTAACAGAACTCTAATAGACTTAATCTTTGCTACTGGTGAAAAGGTCTCATCATAATCAACTCCCGGAGTTTGAGAAAAATCCCTTTGCAACCAGTCGTGCCTTATAAGTGTGTACATTACCATCCATGCTGGACTTCTTCTTGAAGATCCACTTGCACCCAACTGTCTTACAACCTGGTACATTGTCAACCAAGTTCCAAACTTGATTGTCAACGAAGTTCCAAACTTGATTGTCATACATGGACTGTATCTCATTGTCCATTGCCTCTTTCCATTTGGCAGACTCGGGCGCCTACCATGGATTTCACGTAGCTGTTAGGTTCATCGAGACTTACCAATGTCTTATCACTGATAAGTGTCTCACCTTTTGCAATAATATGGAAACCATAATAATGCTTAGGTTCATTCCTAACCCTTGTTAAACGCCTGAGAGGTTTAGATTTGTCAATTGGCTCAACAAGAGTTTCCTCCTCAGGTTAAGTGCTAGGGTTTGAAGTTCCTTCACCACTTGACTCTTGAATTTCTTCAAGGTCAATTTTCCTCCCACTCTTTCCTTGGTTTATTAACTCTTTCTCTTGAAAGACACCTCTCCTTGCTACAAAGAACACATTGTCACTAGGTCTGTAAAAGAGGTAACCAAAGGGTATATGTGGGTAGCCGATGAAAATACACCTCTCATTTCGAGGTTCAAGCTTATCATGGGTCTCGCGTCTCAGGAAAGCCTCGCAACCCCAAATCTTGATGTGGTATAGTTAGGAACTTTACCAGTCCACATCACATGAGTGTTTTTGGCAACTTTCTTTGTAGGAACCAAATTAAGGATATGGGCGGCAGTCTCTAAGGCATACCCCCAAAATAAGATTGGTAGTGAAGCTCGACTCATCATGGAATGAACCATAACCAAAAGGTTTCAATTACGCCTCTCATCCACATCATTATGCTGTGGTGTCCTAGGAGGTGTCAATTGTGAGATAATCCCACATTCCTTAAGATAGTCGATGAATTTTGTACTAAGATACTCACCACCACGATCAGATCGAAGCATCTTAATGTTCCTGCCCAATTGATTCTTTACTTCCTGTTTAAAACTTTTAAACCTTTCAAAAGTCTTTGAATTATGCTTGATTAAATAGACATATCCATATCTACTATAATCATCGGTAAAAGTCAAATAATAATGATTAGCATCCCTTGTGGCAGATTTGAAGGGTCCACACACATCCGTGTGCACTAGATCCAATAAACCTTCATCCCTAGCACAAGAACCAGTGAAGGGTGATTTTTTCATTTTTCCAAGTAAGCATGATTCACAACTATCATCTGACTTTAGGTCAAATGACACCAAGATTCCATCCTTTTGGAGTTGGCCTATGCGTTTCTTGCTCACATTTCCAAGACGACAATGCCATAATGATGCTTTATCCAAGTTATTATTACTCGAAGAATCAAAACACAATACATTATTTCCTAGATTATCTATAACAGATACAACTTCATACACACCATCACAAGGTAATGCTTTAAAATAAAGAACATTATTAAAGAAAGCATTTATTCCACCATTTTCATTATCAAAAGAAAAGGTAAACCATTGTTTGTACAAAGCATGAAAGGAAATAATATTTCTTGCCATTTTGGCGAATAACAACATTTATTCAAATCTAAAGTAAACCCAGTACTTAGCAACAAAGAATAAACTCCAATCTTGGTGACATGTGAAGCTTTCCTATTCCCCATGATCAAGTTTATCTTTCCATTCTCCACATTCTCACTTCTTCTTAGTCCCTGCATGATTGGGTTTAACTTTCCCATCCTTCACATCTTGCTGGTACTTTGGGCAGTTCCGCTTCCAATGTGACTTTTCATGGGAATAGAAGCATTCAGCCTCTTTTGGGTCAGAAGAAGGAGTGACGAAACCTTTATTGGTTCCACTTGAAGAAGAGACATCAAGAGTCCTAGCCTTAGTACCCTTCGAAGAGCTCTTCCTCTTCTTCCCTCTACCTTTCCCGATTTCCAAGACAGGGGCGGAGTTTGAAGTAGGATTAGGAGTGTTAACAACCGACTTACCTTTAAGATCTATTTCTGCGGTCTTTAGGAGTCCTTGAAGTTTGATGAGTGGCCGTTGAATTTCATGTGATATGTCATGCATAATTGATCATAACACGAGGGTAAGGAGTGCAAAATGATATCTATTCCAAGATCCTAGGGTAATTTCACATTAATCTTAAGCAAACGGTCCACATACCTTTGCATTTTATGCATGTGGCCCGTGACGGATTCTCCGTCCTTCATCCTGGTTGTTATCATGGAGGAGTTATTTCATACTGCTCTTGACGAGCACTCTGATGGTATCTTTCCATCATATCTTGATGCATCTAAATATGGTAGTAGTCCTCATAGGACTTCTGGGGTTCATTTGTCATGGTGGCCATCATGATGCATGCCACTTTAGTGGCATCTCTTTCATGAGTCCGGAAGTCAGTGATCTCCTGGGGAGTAGTAGTGGACTCATCGATCTCCTTTAGCTCCTTATCTAGGACATATTCCTTGTCCTCGTAACGATTCACCATCCTGATGTTCCAGATCCAATCCATAAAGTTGGAACCATCGAAGATGACCGTCCCACATAGGTTCATGAGGGAAAAGGAGCCAACAAAGTTTGAGCCAGAAGCAGTGTTGTTGGAGGACATCTGGAAAGAAGAGAACAAGATTAGTTTAGAGATAAAGAGAGTCCTTAATAAAACACCCAAATGTAATATTAAGGCTAGGATCCAATCACAATATATCATAACTTAGAAGAGGTATGTCGTAATCTAAGCTATAACATATTTGAAAGGTAGGTAAATGACGATTCACCAATTTCCACCATAAAAAACGAAATATAAATATTAGGTTTTTTAATTGATTCTTAGAAATTCCTAGATTCTTTTGAGATTCAATGAACTTTTCAAAGGCATGTTTCAAACTCGAGTATGCCCTCCAAGTTTTGTGACTAGGATACCGAGGATCACAAAACGAGGTGTGAAGAAGCCATACAAATTACTTCGTACCCTTAAAGTTCATCACTCAAACGATGTGTCGTTTAACCACACACCCTCCACCGATACTATGATAAACCTTAAGTCACCCTTTACCTACCTTGTTAAGTCCATGTTAGTGTGTCGGTTAACCACACACCCTCCACCAACGACTTAAACAAAGTGTAAAGTTTAATTTCATGGATTAGCACCTTATTGACATTTTTCCTAAAGTAACTATGATTGGGAATTTAATAAAATATTTAGTTACTTTATAATATTCATCATATTTTTAATGAGAATTTATAAGTCCTTGTCTTACCTGTTCGGCTAACGACCCTCCACCGATCAAGGAAGCGGTGGGTGAGAGTGGACACCCATTAAGCCACCATTTTATAGGCAGTAACCTTATAGACCGACTTTGTGAATGAGGCCTACTAATAGTAAGACGACTTTCTCTTATACATACATATATATATATATATATATATATATATATATATATATATATATATATATATAAACTTATAATATTATAAAGTATAAGGGTTGATTTTTAATTTTTAAAATCTAGGGGTTGGAACTAAAGTTAATATGTGACTTTACATGTTCCAAAAGTTGAGGGTAAGTTTTGTAACTTTACAAAACCTTTCAAATTCATAACTTATGAGTTATTAAAATGAAGACTCTTCATTTTATAACTTATGTGTTCTTTTAATGGTTTTTAACACAAAGAGACTTTTGGTTATCCATAACTTGAAGACAATTTATGGACTTCATTAAAACACATAAAGATCATGAATTAATCATTTAATCAAGTAATTCCTATGATCTATCAAAACTCATAAGAACATGAATATTCATATCAAAGTTTCAAGAACATATGAGCACATAAAATCATGAAAAATTGATATTAGCCATTGTAAATGGATTAGAACAAGCATTACACCATCTAAAACAAGTTTTACAACACCAAAACAGTTTAGGGTGATGTTTATAGTCCATTTTCCAGTAGCAAAAATCAAAATTTTGCACCCAGCCTGGCCAACTTGCCGAGTACACGAACTGACTCGTCGAGTTGGATGCATTTTCACTTGGACTCATCGAGTCCCTTGTGTAGACAGCTCAAAAATTTGATGTTTTCACTATTTTGCATCAAGTATTAACAAACAAGTATAGGCTCTGATACCACTGATGGGTTTTGAGCATTCTAACACCCCTAAGTGTACATGCAACCCTAAAAAAACCTTGGATCTATGTTTATCTAAAATACAAGCAAAATATGATTTCCAAGGTTCATAATCCTATCTAGCATACATTAGGAACTTTTAATCTAAAATATGGCTAGAATTACATACCTTGTGGTTGATTTGATTCCTTGAAAACCTTGAGCGCCTAGCACCCCAAGTGTGATGCCTCAAATCCTTCACACAACACCAAATACTTTGGAATGACTTTGAGAGAATGCAAACGCTTGTAAAAATCATCCTAGCCCTCTTGTAACTTCATGTAGCTGATTTTGGTGAGTAAGATGTCCATTATATAGTGTGTCACATCTAGGGTTACACCATGTAAACCCTAATGTGACATGACTCTTCATTTCCATGACCCATCAGTTTGTAACTGCCATGGAGCATCCGTGTAGCATCTTATGGGTTTAACCCAACTTGATAATCCATAGAGCCTTTTAGCGCACTATACAAGTTATGGATGATTTACATAATCAACCCATATATTTAATTAGTCATGTTTTGATAACTTAATTAATTCCAAATTAACTATTGATCAATACTAATTAAATAATATTATTAATATATTAGAACTTATAATATATTAATAAACCGCATGTGTTATTTCTCTCATTTATTCTACCCAAATGCATGATGCCATGCAACCCAAATGGACCATGCTGTGTCGGGTCAAGTACATACCAAATATAGTTATGGACTTACACACCTTATCCAATAGGAGCAACCCAACTCGTCAAGTTCCCATAAAAACCCTAATATTAAGAAATGAAATAATACCTGGAGTAAGCGTTACAGAGCGTATTCTCATTAATGATCCACATGATCCTATAGGTTCATTAATCGAGTTTTTATATCCTTCGATTTTGCAAAAATACAACATTACAGGTTATTTTCAAGAAAGAGCAATACTAGCTCCAAAGAATGAAGTTGTTCAAGAAATAAATGATTGTTTGTAATTATTGTTTCAAAGAGATAAAGTAGAATATTTAGGTTTAGATAGTCTCAGTCAATCCAAGTGTGTTCATGATCAGTTTAATGCTAATTTATAGTCACCTGATGTTTTAAATGGTCTGAACATCTTAGGTATGCAAATTCATAAGTTACTTTTAAAAGTTAGGGTTCTTCTTATGTTATTGACAAGCATTGATCAAAAAATGAAATATTTAATGGCACTAGACTGCATGTGATATCATTAACAAACATGTTATTGAGGTCATTATCATACCTAAAAGTAATATTGGAAACAAAACTTATATTCTAATCTATTGTTAAAAAGTATATTTTATCTCCTATAATCAATTTAAAAGACCTGCAATTATTCTCTTATAAACAATTATGTTCTTCTTCTCCTCCTTCTTATTCTGATTCTTCAGTTACATGTAAAATCATAGAAAACCTAATTTTAATATGTGTTTCAATTTTTTTAAGGATTTATGAAGTAAATAGGTTGAGAATAGCAGTGTGGGAGAAAGGTAATACTGTAATATTACAAGTTAATTATTATCATAATAATAAAAAATCAATTTAAATATAGTGATTTATTTTTTTTAATATATTAGATATGATTAAATTAAGTATTTAGGTGTATATGTGAGTTCGTAGATTTTATAACAATATACATATATTTATAGTTTTAGAAGGATAGAAACGTAACTATAAAAGTATATATATATATATATATATATATATATATATATATATATATATATATATATATATATATATTCCTTATTACATTATCTTCATGTTTAATTTGTCATATATCGATATCATTTTCGTCATTGATTCTGTTTTTTCACTTTACTCAAATATATATTGCATCATACAAACTCATGATTTTATCTAATATCTAAACTAACAAAACATAAATTAGATGCTTATAATTGTGTACATATTTATTTTAAAACAAAATTATAAATTCACTAATAAAACTTTCATATATATATATATATATATATATATATATATATATATATATATATATATATATATATATATATATATATATATATATATATATATATATATAGAAAATATTTGATTACTTTAATACGATTTTAAATTATGAACAATGTTTTTCTTTCTCAACAGTGGTTTGCACGGATTTAAATCTAATACACTATAGATGAAAATTAAAAATAAAAAAATAAAAAAAAAAAGTTAAAAATGAGGCTTCAACTGCTCATATTATTATACTAAATTATAGATCGTGGAAACCAGAGTCGATATGCTAAGTTTATTACATATACAAGACAATTAAAATGTAAATAAAAAATGCAGTATGTTATGAATTAAAGGCAAGGGTTTGTCATCATGTATCTAATATGAACTTTAAATTAATGATCAACTAAAAAAGATAATTGTATGATGATGTAATGTGATTTCTTCTTATTTATCTTATTAGAATAAGATTTCTCTATTTTGAAAATTTGAAAAGATGTTGATTTGTTACCTAAAAAATGAAAAATCATGTAAATTTTAGAAAAATATATTGTCTAAAAATATATATATATATATATATATATATATATATATATATATATATATATATATATATATATATATAGGTTCATTTGAAAAAATATTCTAATAAGATGCAATCTAAAAATAATTTTGAAATACAAAATAATAGAAAATTCTGAAAATTCTTTTTTGAATTATTATTTTTGTAATTTAACTAAAAATATAAACAATTAATAAATAATTAAAAATAAATAAAAATTACCGTTTTTTTTAATTACGTGAAATATTCTAATATAATATTTCACTGTAAATATTCCAATATAATTTTTATAATGTTAAAAAATTCTAATATTCTAGTAGATTTCTCAGCTATGCCAAATATTCTAATAGTCTACTAGAATATCTCATAGATATTTTAAAAAAACATTAATTTTTTATCTTTATTTTTATTTTAGTTATTTTTTTTTTTGGATAATAAGTGTGACGAAAATAATATTTTAGTTAAAACAAATTCAAAAATTTTCAATTATTTTGCATTTTAAAAATAATTTTATTTTTAGCTATAACATGAGTGGCTAAGAATATCTATCACCGTTTCACAAAATATAGTGGTCTCATATGAACGTAATTATATATATATATATATATATATATATATATATATATATATATATATATATATATATATATATATATATGTGTGTGTGTGTGTGTGTGTGTGTATGTGTGTGTGTGTGTTCAGGTTCATTTGATTTGTGAGATCGTGAGATACAACCTAAAAATAATTTTAAAATGCAAAATAAATAGAAAAATCTAAATACTCTTTTTTTAATTATTATTTTTGTCACTTTTTTATCTAAAAAAATAAATAAATAATAAATAAAATAAAATAAAATAAAATTACCGTTTTTTGAAAAATACGTGAAATATTTTAATTGAGTATGATACTGTAAATATTAAAATATGATTTTTAAAATGTTAGAATATTCTACGATATTTCTCATATATATATAAAATATTCTAATATTTTACTAGAATATTCTAATATTCTATTAGAATATGTAAAAAAAATAGTATTTTTTAATTTTTTTTTTTGTAAAATATGAATGATGAAAATAATATTTGAATTTTTTTTTTCAAAAAATTTCAATTATGAAACCGTGAGATCAAATCTAAAAATAATTTTAAAATGTAAAATTAAAAAATTCTTTTTTTAAATATTATTTTCGGAACTTGAATTAACTAAAAAAAATTTAAAAAAATCCCGTTTTTTTTAAAAAAATATGTGAAATATTCTAAATAGAATATTACACTGACATATTCTAAAAAATAATTTTAAAATGCAAAATAAATGGAAAAATATAAAAATTCTTTTTTTAAATATTATTTTTAGAACTTGAATTAATTAAAAAAAATCCTATTTTTTTTTAAAAATACGTGAAATATTCTAAATAGAATATTACACTGTACATATTCTAAAAATAATTTTAAAATGCAAAATAAATGGAAAAATCAAAAAATTCATTTTTTAACTATTATTTTCGGAACTTGAATTAACTAAAAAAAATTTAAAGAAAATAATAAAAAAATAAAAAGAATAAAAAAATGTATCTCACGGTCTTACAAAATTAGGCTGTCTCACATGAACCTAACCATATATATATATATATATATATATATATATATATATATATATATATATATATATATATATATATATATATATATATATATATATATATATATATATATATATATATATATATATATATGGGCTCAAAATATTGGGCCTAATGATTACTTGAATATCTAATATGTATGGCATGTATGTTCAATAAAATAAGCGTTATCCTAATTCGATGAAAAATTATACATGAAATTTGATTGTAAATGAATAGATACATATTAACTTGTATACATAGCTCGCAAGCCTTATATTAATTCATTTATTTTATATATTTAAACTTGTTTCGACTAAATTTTGATTACTTGATAATACTTCAGCTAGTAATGATGTTAATATATAAAATAATTATTTAAATATAATTAACAAAACGAAAGGGTTGCTTGTTTTTGTTTTTCACAAGATGCAAATATGGGGAAATAAAGCAGTTTACATGCGTTCCTTTTTCTTATTTGGGATGACGACACACATTATAATTTACTAATCGAGTGATTGGGAGATTTGTAGTTAGCTATTTATTTAAATGATAATATTATATAGTTTTTTTTCAAAGAATGTTATTATCGAAAAAAATGCTCAATCAAATTCAGACATTGTAAATTTCGTATCATAACGATAATAGTTCAATCAAAATATATTTTTGAATACAGATAAACCATAAGTATGTAAATTTTATGATATAAGTTTTTAAACTTATGACAGATCCATAAAAGCTGAATAGAAAAACAAAACTATTATGCAAAACTCTCGTAAACCTTTTATTGATCAAAATAACTCAAAACTTCAACACAGTCAACATTACATGAACCTATACATCTGACTTTATACTAAAACAGAAATCATATTAGTATAAGATTAGGATTCTATAATGGAACAATTAAACTTTCTATATAAACCATTACATATTATTCAAGGATTATAGAACTTGGAAAACACTCCAAATTACTTGGACAACACTCCAAGTCATTGACATCTAGACCAGATCACGCCACATAGCACCTTATGATCTCAGGCAATTCGCTAACAATCACCCCCTAAATTTCTAAGTGAAGGGTAATTCTTGCACGCCAAGCAATAATCTTATTTATGTAAACATTTTCGAGCCTAGGCCTTCGTAAGTGGATCTACATGTTGTTATTCCTTGGAAACATGTTCAACTATTACTTGTTCATTTTTAACATGTTCTTGAATAAAGTGATACCGACTGTGAATATGTTCTCGAATAAAGTGATACCGACTGTTGTTATTCCTTGGAAACATGTTCAACTACAACTTGTTCGTTTTCAACATGTTCTCGAATAAAGTGATACCGACTGTGAATATGTTTGCTTCTTCCATGAAAGATTGTGTTCTTTGACAATGCAATTGTAGATTTGTTGTCTATTCGGATAAGCACCTTTTGTTTCTTCATTCCTGTCAGCTCATCCAACAACTCCCTTAACCAAACTATTTAACACAACGATGCAATAGCTGCCATGAACTTAGCTTCATACGAGGATAATGCTACTTTTCTTGCTTTTGGGAGCACCAAATGATGTTGGAGTCACCAATGTAGAAAACATGTCCTATGGTACTTCTACCATCATCTACGTCAACATTATGATTGCTATCATTGTAACCTAGCAAGCCCATATCTTTACTTCGTTTATATATTATCCTAAAAGATGTTGTACCACATAAGTAACGAAGAATTTGCTTAATAGTATGTGTGTGAGATTCTATTGCTTTGCATGTAACAGCTAACTACTTCAACCAAATATGCTAAATCTTGACGAGTGTGCTAAAGATATCGTAAACAACCCACGAATTTTTGATAATAGGTAGCTTCAGATTCAGGTTCATCTTCAACTTTAGAAAATTTTAGTCCCGACTCCATTAGATATTGAGTTGAATTACAGTCTTCCATACCTAATTATTTTAGAATTTTCATGGAATAACTCTCTTATTTTACCTTTACACAACCATTTTCTTGCAATACTTCAATACCCAGGTAGCAAGTCATTTCTCCAAGGTCTCACATTTCATATTGCAATACCATCAATTTCTTGAATTGATTTATAAACTATAGACCTATTCCTATCACGAATAAATCATCTACATAAATCGCAACTATTATAAATTTTCCATCTGAAACCTTTTTATAAACAACAGTTTCTTGCATGCTTCGTTGAAAACCTATATTTTTGAAAGTATTATTAAGTTTCAAATTTCATGCTCTTGGAGATTGTCAAAGAACATATAATGCTTCTGCTAATTTGTAGACTTTTTCTCTTCAACTTTCTTCACAAAACCTTTAGGTTCATTAACATAAACTTCTTCTTTTAACTCACCATGCAAAAATGTTGTTTTTACGTCCAAGTGATGAACCTTCCATCTATACATAGTTACGAGAGAAATCAAAAGTCTTATTATCTAGAGAAGAGCTACCGGTACAAATACTTCATCAAAATCATTACCTTTCTCTTATACATCGCCTTTAGTAACTAGATGCTCTTTGTACCTTGTAATTGATCCACTCGTATTTCTTTTAGTTTTGTACGACCATTTTAAGTCAATAGGTTTGGCATCTATAAGTGGAGGATAAGTTTCCAAGTGTTGTTCTTCTTAATGGAATAAATTTCAGCATGTATTGCTTCGAGTGATTTATTGTTTATTTTTGCTTCATTGGAATTTCTTGGTTCCTCATCGAAACCTAACATTAAATGGTCAACAATTAGTTCATAGTCATTCAACCTTCGTGGTAGCATAGGAACACAGTTTGAACGTCTCACGAGCATTACTAGATCGTTTAGGTCGTCAACGGATCTGGTTGGGTTGTAGTGTTGGATTAAGGTGTCTAAGCTCATACCTAAATTGTTATATACTTGTAACTAGAAGCAAAGTCCTTTTTCGGTTACCCTCATAACTAGAACTTGGTTAGAATCACATATGTCGAGAGAGGATGATTTATTGATTTATTATATGATTAATAAATTACAATAAATGATTTGTTAATATATTATGTGATTACTATATTTATTTGAAATGGTAATAATTAATTAAAAATTAATTAGAATTAATTTGTGGATTAATTAGAATTAATTAAGAGTGCAAGGGCTAAGTAGTATTTGTTCAATACTTGAACAAAATGAGTAGTTACAGAACCTTACTACAGGGGACGGTTTTGGAGACCCTAATAAGGGTTTTTTGGAATCCTCAATGATGATAAGGAAACTAGATAACCATCCGAATTTGAAATAACAATATTATATGTTCAAATTAGGGTTTCTAAGGTTTCCTGAGTTGGTATAAATAGGGCCCAACATTTTCCTATTCTCGGCCACTCATTCTCTCAGAAGAATAGCCAATTTTTACATCTCCGTCCTCTCTCCTAAATTTTTATCAAGTTCTAGGTTTTGGGTACAAACCATTAGAGGCACTAAGCTTTTGGTGCTAACTTCTCAAGATCTACAAAGGAAAGATTAAAGTGATTTTTTTGCTATAACAAATGTAAGGTATGTAACCATAATCCAAGATTTTGACTATCATAGGGTTCATGTTAGTTTTATTCATAGTATGTTGCATTCAAAGTGTTAAGACATATACCATTATAGGTTGCATGCACCCTTCTTAATAGTTAAGTGATTTTACGCATTGTACATGTAGTTATAACCTATAAAATCCATCAGTGGTATCAGAGCTATCTGGTTGTCTAACATTGAAAGTGCATATGTTGAATCGAACAAAGCATTTTTTGAAAAATTTGTTCTCACGACGTGATAGTGCCTTTATCAAGAAGTGAGTTCAACTCAAGACAAAATGTTTGGGAGTTTCTGTCTAATCTGATTTTCTCATCATTATTGGTTTTCTCATCTTTTTCAAAAGTTTTTTAATCATCTTTTCAATTCAAAAGTTTTCTGCGCTTTTGATTAAGAAATCTTGTTCTAATTGTATGATTTGTTTCGATTCTACAATTGGTTTGATAGATCGAGTGTTTTTTTTATCATTTTCTGATAGATTCATTTGTTGGATCTCTTATTTTGAATCTCATCGTCACTTTTGTCTGTATGAAAATGGCAAATTTCAACATGAACACTATATCAAGCTTTTCTCATCTGCTTGGATCTTCCACAAAGAATACAATTCTCGTTGCGGAGTATTATGAGCAGTGGGCGGATCATATGGTGGATTATCTCAACGGGATTGACGAAGATCTCTGGCAATGTGTTACTCGTGGAAATTATCATCTAGAAATGTTTGCTCAAGTTGGAAACTCTGGTTCAACCTCTGGTCTGGCAACATAAAAGGGAAAGTAGGAGGCTAATGATAAGAAGTGTCTTCGTGACCTTCGTGGTCCTCTTCCAAAAGTTTTTTACAACTTTGTTCGAGGATGCAAAACCGCACAAGAGATTTGGGATACTTTGAAAGAAAAGTATCAAGGAAGTGAAAAGATGAAGAAGAGCTCTGTGAAGCAATGTTTACTAGAACTAGGTGAATTCAAGCAAAAAGAAAGTGAAACCATCAAGCTCTACTATGATCGCTTGAATGAGTTGATTTTCAAGTGTAACCGCTATGGTGTTACACAATCAACTGTTGAATACAATCCTACATTTCTTGGATTGCGAAAAGGAGTGGAGGAACATCATTCTAATGACAAAAACTCAGGAAAGCTTCGATGACTATTCCTTGGGAAATTTTTACAATGTTCTCAAATGTCACACCCCATTAAAGCAGAAACACGAAGGGTAACAGGCTAAGGTCTCATAAAACAAGGTAAATAGAATTACCAACCATAGTCATTGAGCATTTTTATCTTCACATCATATTCAAAACAATATTACATTTTAGTTCCATACTACATAGTCTAGTACATAAAAAGAGAAATAAACATAAATCATTATGGCATCTTCAACTGGCTTACTGACCATTTCCTAAAAAGCATGCAAAAACAAGGTTCAACTATAAAATAGTTTGAGTTCAAGGGTTTATAAAGGTACATCATTTTAGTAAGAAAATATGGATTTGTTCAACAAAAGTTCCAACTCAAAATGAGTGTTGAATACGAAAGCACTCTATTCACAACCAAGCCTAACGCACGTTCTTGTCCCATTCAATCATGTCCATGGTTCTCATTATGTCAGTTCACAAAAATATGCACTCACGGTTCTGGGTGAGTGGGGGCTGTCTACACCAAATAGGGCTATCCATAAGACCATCGGCTCGAAATACGAGTTAATAGGTTGTAGTTCAGTTCTCGGCATAAGTTCATAGCACAAGTTCAGAACAGAAAGTTCATAAAAATTATCATTCCAAGTTCATTAAGTTCAAAAAACAATATCTTTCCAACTTCAATAAGTTCATATATCAATATCGTTCCAAGTTCAATAAGTTCATAAACCAAGGCTCAACAAGTTCACAAAATAGAGTTCATCAAGTTCATAAAACAATGTTCCAAAAGTTCATAAAATAGTACGCATGGATAGCTCATAAAACAGTAGCATGCTTTTCACCCCAAAACATAAAAACAGTAAAAAGGGGGTTGTGAATACTCACTAGGGAGAGTCTACGGTTCGAGCTTTGTGGTTCAATGTTGTAGAGATCGATGTCTACTAATTTTTTATGGAACAAATAGTTTCTAGTGAGATACAATTCACTAAAACATTATCTAAGATCTAACTATCCAACTAGTGGTGTCGCAAAGTGCCTAAAGTTTGTTCGGTTTATTACTGGTATTATCGAATTCACGGTGCCTTGTCTTCAAAAATCCATAAAGGCATGAAAATGAACTCCAAAATTTTAACAAATTATATTCTAGTTCTAATAGAGGTTATGAGTATCTTGAAATTTTATAGGATTTTTTTAAGGCCATTTGTTATTTATTTTCAATTTAAGTCTAAATAATACGAAAAATTCAAAGTAAATAGTAAACAGTTTTTAAAATTCTCAATTTAATTTTTACAGGTTCTTATAATGTTCCCAAGTTTGAGAAAAATATTGGTTAGGGTGGTTGAGGCCAATGACCTGAATTTGTAAATTCATGCTCCAATTTAATGAAAAATATGGATAAAATACCAAGCAATATCTAACTCTACTCATCATCCATCTATTGCCTCAAAGTGTATGCAATAATCTTTTCCTTTTTAATCAATGCCCAATCCTAGGATTGGTGTGATGTGCCATAATATTTTGTGGCATTGTACATGCCCTTTGGTACAATCTGTTCCAATGTGTTGCACAACTTGTGTTCTACTAATTTGGATACATCTTCTTATCATTTTTACCAAAAGAACTTCTAACTTTTAGGTCACTGCATTTAGGGTTGGGTGATGTTAGAGAATTGCGAGACATTTTATAGTTGGTCAAACAAACCGTTGATTTGGGGAAAAGAGTAGCACTGTTTGAGCATCAACTTATTCATTTCTTCCTAATCGATGTACATTTGATTGATCCATCTTTCTCTTTAAGGGATATCACCAGTGCACCCCATCATGATGAATTTGTATGAGTGAACCCTTTTTCGAGGGGTTTTTGGAGTTGACAAGATAACTTTTGTATTTAAGAAGGGTGCTAAGTGGTATGGCACTTTAGTTATATATGTTGCCCCATAATTATGTCAATTCTGAACTTCACCTGTCTAGGCATGGAAAGTTTAGGCAATTCCTCTAGAATTATTTTTGGGTTAAAGGCAAGACATCTAACATGTTGGTTTTTCATTCTACTTGTTGGATATCAAAAGGTTGGAAAAAAAATAGTTTTATAGATTGGTTGAGGAGATCGACCTAAGGATTTCTATGTAAATATTAGGAATGGGAATTGAGAGAAATATAGTTGATGGTATTCTAAAACCTGCTCGAAAGAAGTATGTCCGAAAATTCCTAAGAAGTTCTTATGGATAGAAGTAAGCCAAAACATACGTGTTTAAGAAGTCACTTATGATTTTTAAAGAATCAAACTCTAAAGAGAGATAACGACCTAGAAGGAGTGGCCAAGGCCTTTTTCAAATTATTAGTTGGCATCATAATGTATATGATAATACACACTAGGCCAAACATTCCCCATACATTGGGAGTAGCAAGTCACTTTATGTATAATCCAAGGAGACGACATTGGGATGGTATTGATTAGCTGCCATGGTACACGAAGGGTATTTCTAAGGCTGCTTAGAATAACAGATCATAGTGGCCATACATGCTCCAATTGTGGTCGTATATGTCACATCCCAAAACTCGAGACCAAAAATTTCATTTTTAGTTTAAAAATTCGTAAAAACTATAGTAATTAAACATCCATAATAAAATCCTATGTCAAAACCAAAGTGTCAATAATCAAAATAAGTTATCATAAAACAATATCAAAGTGTAATCCCAAAGATCTCATATGCGTAATACATAGTGTGATGCCCTGCGATTGAGCCGATTGGTTTCCTTTGAAAACGAAGTACCTGAAACCAAAACTGAAAACCGTAAGCACAAAGCTTAGTGAGTTCCCCCATCATATCACATAGAATATCACAAACATACTGTCGACAATTCTGGGGTGCCCGACATACCCTGTCAGGCAATTCTAGGGTACCTGAGCTACCCTGTTAGGCAATTCTCTGGTGCCCGACCTACCCTATTTGACAATTCTGGAGTGCCACACATATCCTCCGTTTTATCTCAACCGGCTACGGGGACTATTTCACCCCCTACTACTACCATGTAATAACATAGAACAAACATAGTGTTAGACATTTCTAGAGTGCCTGACCTACCCTTCAGTCCTTACGACCGTAACACAGGAACTATTCCCCTACTACCTACTATCACATATCATCGTATCATGCTAGCACATAAACTTATCAGGTAGTAGCAGACCTAGATTATTATCACAAAGACAATCATCTATCAAACAACTCCTACTACTTGGTCGACATTGTGGCCTTAGACCCGCTTCTATTGGAAGGTACCTCACCTCGCACTGCTGAAGTCCCATGAACAAAACCCTGGTTGTTGGATGACAGATTCCTGAACTGTCAACATCAAAATAACACACAATTAATCATTGGGTTCCAACATATATCCATAAGTCCATGCTTGGGGTAAAATACTATTCTACCCCTAACTTACCTTGATTCAAGCCCAATGCCCAATTCAAAGGCCTAAAAGTTAATTATGAGCCAAGACCTAACATATGCCTCAATTTTCCAAATTGGGCCCAAACCTCTATATGGTCTTCCCCTAAGGCCCAACCATTTATTCTGGTCCAAACATTCGGCATTTCAAATGGCCTAATAACTCATAATCATACAGGACCAAATTATGTCCCAATTTTCTAAATTGGGCCCAACCCCTCATATGGGCCTTACCCTAAAGCCCATCTAAATATTCTAGTACATATGATTATTCTTAGATGGCCCATCAATAGCCCAATCATCAAAGCCATATAGAAAGGCCTAACTTAAGGCCCAAGTAAGATTAGGGTTTTCACATAAAATGATAATTAAGGTTAAGTGTTTCTTACTTAACCCATTAAGGACTTAATCCATTAAGTCAGTCAATCTACTAGGTTAATCATATAGTGTGGCTGGGCTTATTATATAATCCCACTCCGGTCATCCAAAATGCGGGTCCCGACAATCCAAAACCTATATATCCAAAATTAGGGATTTCTAAACCATAATCAGGGTATCCAACCAAATCACAACCCAGTATGTGTAAGTCCCTAAAATGCCTGTGTATCAATCAGATCCGTTTGATGGTGCGGAATCCCAATCAAACGGATGATGTCAGATAAAATATAAGAGAAGAGGAAGAAAAATATGATGAATCTATGTATGAATTGATTAGAATGAAGATCCGGATACAAAAGATTCACACACACAAAACTTCTCTCTAGTTTCTCTCTTGTCCGTACACTCCTTATGTCTCATCAATCTCTACTCCTCACCCTAACACCTATATATATACAAGGGAATATGGGCTTGGTGAACATGGGTCGTAAATGGGTTTACGACCGTAAACACGTATACGGATGTAAACACGCATACAGCCGTAAACACCAAGTTGTTTACGATACAAGACACAAAAATACATTTTTCTAGAAAAGTAAAGTATAAACCATTTTTTTGACCCAACAATCTCCCCCTTGGTTTATAGCTTTCTTTTCTTAAATGACCCAACAAGCTCCCCCTAAAAAAGTAGCTGTTTTTTCTTGTTAATCTTCACTGGGAGATTGGCTTCAACATTTATCTTCAAATTCTTCACAACTTCAAGATGTACTTGATGAATCTTCAATGAATGACTTCATCTTGAGCACTTGAGCTTTTCTTCAAGATTTGACTCTGAACGCACATTGGGTGAGGAGGCTTCTTATACTGATTCTTGAAATATGGCGCTTTCAGCTTGAGAATCTTCAGAGAGAACATCAGAGAGAACAAATCTTCTGGATCACTTTAGCAGGTACAACGATAGCAGCAAACTGGTTGAGGAGGCTTCAATGCAATCTGTCACATAATCTCCAATTTCTGCTTAACCTTGCTTCTGGGGTTGAAGGGTTGAATGTTGAAAGAATAATCTTCATTTCTTGCTCCTTCGAATGTGAATTCTTCAATGCTCACGATCGAAGCCTTGGCTCAGAAATCTTTGACACAAACTCCATGAGTTTCATCTTCACCTGAATTCACTTTTCAAGACAAAACAAAACTAAAAGAAAATTTAGCACATAATTTTTTTGGGTTTTTCATATTTTCTGAACAAAAATAAAACAGAAACATTTTTTTTGGATTTATTATTATTATTATTATTATTATTATTATTATTATTATTATTATTATTATTATTATTATTATTATTTTCTGAACAAGAAATGAAACAGAAATAACACTATTTTTTGATTTTGAATTTTCTGATTTGTGTTTGTTTTTTATTTTTAATTCTCCCCCTTATATTTAAATTAGAAGAACACTATGAACAAACTTAACAAAAACCAAAGTAATAGCTAACTTTAAGAGTGATTTGGGATCAAACTTGTTGGACAACCTTATTCCACTTGTCGGTACCCTTATCTTCACATCTTCGTCTGATCGATCGCCGGTATTGTGGTCCACTTAAACATGAAACATTTTTGACAAGATTTGGACAATTACCAATGACATGACACATACATATATCTAATTATAATTTTATTATCATGATTGGCCCTAATTCTTAAATAATTTTTCTTATGATCGTTTAATTGACTACAACTAGGGATATTGTTATCCACCTAAATTGAGCAACTAGATCTACAGAGAACCTGTATGTGTTCAATTTTAATTGTACTAGAACGTGTTTCCCGCTTCCTAGCATGCCCCAGCCATCAAGGACTACCAAAATACTCCTTACAATAGGTGAGCAGACAATTATTAAGAGAGAAGATAGATTTAGAATGTATATGTTGTACATCCAGGTCAGATCTCTTCCAATCACGCAAAGGATGAAACATATAACTAACTGAAGTTTTAGAGGGATTGAGAAGAGAACAGTGCATATACTATGTACCAGGTCGTATTTTGAGTCATGCAAAGGAGACAGTATATGGCTAACAGATGGAAAGAATTGCATAGAGAGAAGATGCAGAGAGATAGAGTTCCATATACAGTCTAGGTCGAATCTTTCGATCATGCAAAGGAGGCAACATATGTCTAACAGAAAGAAAGAAAGAAAATAACCTTCTACAGACCTAGCTTATCGGAATTCCCTAGTCACCCCATCCAACCGGAATTAAGGACAAACTCCGCACATTGAGGAAAAGTAAATCCACAGTTCTAGATACGAGTTATTTAATGTGACCGGTAGATTCCCATGTATATCTCCCGGCTCAACCTATCCAAGCGTCGTGAAGTTAGGTTGAACGGATCTAACTAGATCAAAGTTTGTCAAGTCCTTAAATTCATTAGGTTCAACTTTCCCTAGTCAAGTCCATTTACAATTTTTCGTGCCTACCAACGCATCGAGCACAGAGCGTAGACGATTCAACTTAGGTACGTTATGCAGATTCAGATTGCCCGTTATCACTTGCTAATTTCATTTCCCAAAACATCTCCTGCAAGCACATTTCATTAACACCATTTTTATTTTTTGATTTTCTAATGTTTTTGGATTTTTTTTAAATTAAAATTTTCTAATTTTTGTTTTGTTTTTATTTCTCCCTCTAAATTTGTGCATAGGAGAGAAATGAAAGTAAATGCACAAATTTAAACTATCCTAAAACAAAAATTAGTCTTTAAAGCGAATCAGCTTAAGAAAAAACTCAGGAGTATGGAGAAGAAAATTCAAACCGTAAGTCACCAATTGAATTTGCATCCAGGAGGTCTGAGAGCAGCACGCGTAATCTCAGAACAGATCCAAAAATTCTTCACATCGTTAAGTACTAACCCCATGAGTGATCCCTTCCTTTCTTCCCTTCCTGCAAAGGACACATACTCTCAAATAATGTTCTGAGTGTTGTACAGTTGAGACATGTCCCCAATCATATGCCAGGAGTAGCCATTACCAACAAACCGAAGTATGATGATATGCCTCCATAGCTGCTCCGACACAGAGCGAGATCAGTTGGTCATTGGAACCCAATCTATTTTGAAACTGGGTCGACCTTTGTCATCAACGCACGATACCCTCTCCCATGATATATACTGCTTGTCACAGATAGAAGACGGTGAAATATTAGAGTCATTAGACGATTTGGGAGTTTTCACCTTTGGTACCCATCTATATTCAGGTTTAACCCATTTCTTGTTCGATCCGATGGGTGCCTCGACACTTGATTTGGAACTTGAAGCCGGCTGTCGAGATGACTTTGACCTAACCGGTATTGGCTTCACAGGAGCATCTCTTGAACTAGACTTCCGGGCCAGCATTCTCTTCTTGTTCTTGGGAGTTGGATGCTTGGCCTTGGGAGTTGAATTCTTGGCCTTCATGGCATTCCAGTCAGCATTGTCTGAACGTGACCTTGAGGGGTTTCTTTTGAAGTATCTCCCTCTTGGCGCGTTTTGCCATCCTTGTGCACAGTAGGGAACGTATGTGCGATTAGGACAACTTTTAGCAATATGTCCAAGTGTTCCACAGTGAAAACAAGTCTTTTTCGTCACTGGGAAGTTGTTTCTTCCTGCCCCTGGTGGCGTATCCTTGCCTTGTCTTTGATTTTTCCCACATATACACTTGCAACAAGCACTCTGTTGCGCTGGAATAGGAGGCCTGTATTTCTCAACGGCAGGTTTGTTAGTAGTAATAGAATTTGAAGCAACAAATTATGAGTTCAAGGAGTCATTGGTTTGTTCAGTAGTGTTCTCCTTTTTCTCATCTTCTGCTACTTTACCTGTACATGAAGTAGAAACATTAGAATCTTCAACCTGAATACCTCTTGACACAAATCCAGATGGTTTGCCATAATGAAGATGTGCCTCCTTTTCAATTTCTTCCTGTGTTACAGGGATGGATGTGTAGTTATGATTGAAAGGTGTAGGAACAATATCATACCCTAGACATATCTTTGAATTTTAATTGGGTTTCAAATAAGGACTCGACTATCTGATTTGACGCAGTAAAATTTTTAAAACTAACATCTGCATGGGGATCTCCAAGAAGATTTTTTTGTGAAAACATCCATTTTCACCCTACTGTTTTACGGCCTGGTACATTGTCAACCAAGTTCCAAACTTGATTGTCATACATGGATTGTATCTCGTTGTCCATAGCCTCCTTCCATTTAGCAGACTCTGGGCCTGCCATGGCTTCCTTAATACTGCTAGGTTCATCCAAATTTACCAGTGTACTATCGCTGATAAATGTATCACCTTCCGTAGTAATATGAAAACCATAATAAAACTCAGGTGTGTTCCTAACCCATGTGGAACGCCTCGGAGGTACAGACTCGTCAGCTGGCTCAATAGGAGTTTCCTCCTCAGGTTGATTGATAGTGTCTGAGGTTCCTTCACCAATTGATTCTTGAATTTCTTCAAGGTCAATTTGACTCCCACTATCTCCTTTCCTTATATACTCTCTCTCATGAAAGACCCTCTTCTTGCTACAAAGACCACATTCTCACTGGGTCTGTAGAAGAGGTAACCGAAGGATTTCCGTTGGTAGCCGATGAAAATACACCTTTCACTTCGAGGTTCGAGCTTATCATGAGTTTCACGCCTCACGAAAGCCTTGAAACCTCAAATCTTGATGTGGTCCAAAGTCGGAGCCTTCCCAGTCCACATCTCGTGAGGTGTTTTGGTAACCTTCTTTGTAGGGACTAGATTAAGGATATGAGCATCAGTCTCTAAGGCATACCCCCAAAAAGAGATTGGTAGCGAAACTCGACTCATCATAGAGCAAACCATGTCTAACAAGGTTCGATGACGCCTCTCAGCTACACCATTCAGCGATGGTGTCCTGGGAGGAGTCAATTGTGAGACAAACCCACACTTCTTAAGATAGTCAAGGAACTCGGTACTAAGATACTCACCACCTCGATCGGATCGAAGCATCTTAATGTTCCCACCCAAGTGATTTTCTACTTCCTGTTTAAATTCTTTAAACCTTTCAAGTGTTTCTGACTTATGTTTGATTAAGTAGACATAACCATATCTGCTAAAATCATCAATAAAAGTCACATAATACCGATTAGAATCCCTTGTGGCGATTTTGAATGGTCCACACACATCAATATGTATTACATCCAACAAACCCTCACCTCGTTCACAAGTACTAGTGAAGGGTGATTTTGTCATCTTTCCAAGTAGACAAGATTCACAACTATCATCCGATTTAAGGTCAAATGATTCCAATACTCCATCCTTTTGGAGTTGGCCTATGCGTTTCTTGTTTACATGTCCAAGACAACAATGCCACAATGATTCTTTATCTAGGCTAGTAGAAGAATCAATATACAATACATTATTTCCTAAGTTGTCTACAACCGAAACAGTTTCATACACACCATCACAAGGTAATGCTTTAAAATAAAACACATTATTAAAGAAAGCATCAACACCACCACATTCATTATCAAACGAAAAGGTAAAACGTTGTTTGTACAAGCCATGAAAAGAAATAATATTTATCGCCATTTCAGATGAGTACACACATTTATTCAAATCTAATTTTAACCCATTATTTAGCAACAAAGTATAAACTCCAATCTTGGAAACAGGTGAAGCCTTCCTATTCCCCATGATCAAGTTTATCTTCACGTGATCCACATCCTCACTTCTTCGTAGGCCCTGCAAATCATAACAAGAAGGTAAGGAGTGCAAAAAGATGTCAATTGCCAACTCCCTAGGGAAGTTCACGTTTAGCTTGAGCAAAGGGTCCACATACCTTTGCATCTTTTGCATGTGGCCCGTGGTGGATTCACCATCCTTCATGCGAGTTGTTATCATGGAGGAGATTATTTCATACCGCTCCTGACAAGCACTCTGATGGTACCTTTCCATCAGGTCTTGGTGTATCTCAAAAGGGTAGATGTCCTCATAGGACTTTTGGAGCTCGTTTGTCATCATGGCCATCATGATGCATGCCACCTTAGTAGCATCTCTCTCATATGTCCTGAATTCAGTGATCTCCTCAGGAGTAGCAATGGACTCATCAAGCTCCTTTAACTCCTTATCGAGGACGTATTCGTTGTCCTCATAACGAGTAACCATCCTGATGTTCCTAATCCAGTCCATGAAGTTGGAACCATCAAATATGACTCTCCCACAAAGATTCATGAGAGAGAAAGAGCCAGTTGGGTTAGAGCTCGAAGCATTGTTGTTGGAAGACATCTGAAAGAAGAAAGCAAGTTTAGATTAGATATATAGAGTCCTTAATAAGACACCCAAATGTAATATTAAGGCTAGGATCCAATCACAATATATTATACTTAGAAGAGGGATGTCGTAATCTAAGTAATAACATATTTGAAAGGTAGGTGAATGACGATTCACCGATTTCCACCATGAAAAATGAAATGAATTATTAGGTTTTAATTGGATTTGAATTTCCTAGATTCTTTTGAGATTCATTGAACTTTTCAATGGCATGTTTCAATCTCGTTTATGCCCTTCAAGTTTTGTGACTGGGATGCTGAGGATCACAAAACAAGGTATGAATAACCATGCTAATTCACTTGGTACCCTTAATATCATCACCTAATCAATGTGTCGGTTAACCACACACGCTCTATTGATCTATGAAAAACATTAAGTCACCCTTCGTGATCCTTACTAGTCCAAGTTATTGTGCCGGTTAACCACACACGCTCCACCAACGACATGGTAAGGTACAAAGTGTGAATTCCATTAAAAATATTTAGTTAGTTTATAATAATCATTATACTTTTAATGAGAATTTAAAGTCATTGTCCTACCCGTTCGGCTAACGACCCTCCACCGATCAACGAAGCGGTGGGTGAGACTGGACACCCATTAAGCTACCATTTTATAGGTAACAACCTTATACCCCCCTTATAGATCGGCTTCATGAATGAGGCCTACTAACGGTAAAATGACTTATTCTTATACATATATATATATATATATATATATATATATATATATATATATATATATATATATATATATATATATATAATAATTAACCATTAATGTTGTAAATAGTATAAGTGTTGAATTTTAACTATTAAAACTCTAAGGGTTGGAATTAAAGTTTATTAAAATGTGTGAAACTTTACAAATTCCAAAACATGAGGGCAAGTTTTGTAACCATTCACAAATTTTCATTTCATAACTTATGAATTAAAGGTTCATAAAAATGAGGACTCTTCATTTTTATGTAACTTATGTGTTTTAAATGTGTGTTTAAAAGAAGTGACCTTTGGATATCCATAACTTGAGGACAAATTATGGACTCCATTAAAACAAATAAATGATCAAGAATTAATCCTAAACAATTCAACAAATAATTCCTATCATCTTCTAAATTCATAAGAACATGAACATGATCATCAAAGTTTCAAGAAACATATGAGCACATACAAAGCATGAAATTTTGATATAAGCTATTGTAAATGGATTAGAACAACCATTACACCAACTAAAATAAGTTTAAAACACCAAAACAGTTTAGGGTAATGTTTCTAGTCCATTTCCAGTAGCAAAAGTCGAAAATTTGCATTCTGAAGCTTCTACTCGCCAAGTGCACGAACCTACTCGACGAGTAGGATAATTTGGTCATGGACTCGGCGATTTCATCATGCAGACAGCAAGAAAATCGACTTTTTTCACTATTTTGCATCAAGTATCAAACAAACAAGCCTATGCTCTGATACCACTGTTGGGTTTTGAGCATTCTAACACTTCCTAAGTGTACATGCAACCCTAATAAACCTTGCATCTATGTTTGTCTAAGGTACATGCAAAATATTATTTTCCAAGGTTTATAACCTATCTAGCATAGCATATGGTACTTTTAAACATAAAAGGACTAGATGAGTTACATACCTTTTGTTGATTGTTGATTCCTTGGAGTTTGAGAGCCAAGCACCAATAATGTGAATGCCTCAAATGGAAATCACAAATCACCACAAACTTGGAAAATATATGAGAGAGTATACTAACACTTAGAAATCGGCCACCACTATTACACACACACACTAGGGAACATTTTCATGCAACATAAGCTTGTTTATATAGTGTGCATGGTTAGGGTGAAACCCTAATAACCCATGTATTTTCCTCTTCCAAGGATGCATGGGTTAAAGCTCCATGGATCATCCTAGACTTCCATATAAGCTTATCCCATTAACAAATGAGTATTAGCCCACACCATATAAATATAATAGCCCATGGTTTAATTAGTCATCCTTTTAATCACTAAATTAATTCATAATTGATTCATGATTAAAAATAATTAAATAACATGACTTTATACTAATATATTGTAACTTATAATATATTAATAAATCATAAGTATACAATTCTCATAAAATTATCCATAAATAGTTTGGGTGAAGTGCAACCCAAATGGACCATGTCGGGTCGGGTCAAGTATATACCAAATAAGTTATAGACTTAGACACCTTATCCAACACTTTGTTGATCAATCATCGTTGCGGTGCAAGCATCGCAAAAAGATAATATGAAAACCGACTACGGTAGGATTATTCTTCCAATAATAATAATCGGCATGAAATGAATAACCAATGTGACAATCCATGGGTATCTAGTGGCAAAAAGTGGTGTTAAAAAAATAATTGGTTTTAATAAAAAAAAAAATTGGTTATAAAAAAAATGGCTAAAAAAATTGGTGTAAAAAAATTTGCTAAATAAAAAAAATGGTGTTAAAAAATAACTGAATAAAAAAAAAGAAAAAGAATGGTGTTTAAAAAAACTGAGAAAAAAAAATAAAATAAAAAAATAAAAGAGGCTTAATAAAATAAGAAGGCTAAAAAAAGGTGGGGGTGATGAGAATGGAAGAAAAAGAAAAGAGGGAAGGAGGGAGGAGGAAGAGGAGGGAAGGGCTGAAGGGAGGGTGAAGAAGGAAGAAGGGAGGAGGGGGGTGGTCTGGGCGAAGGAAGGAGGAGGGAGACGCTGGAGAGAGGATGTTGCGGGTCGGAGGTTGCGGATGAGAGAGGGTGGTTTGGGTGGGAGGTGGTTGTGGTCGAAGAAGGGTTGGGTGCGGATGGGTCAAGGCTGCGGATGGAGGCTAACTGGTTGTGGTAGTTGAGGGGCACCTAGACTGCGGATGCGAGCTGCAGTAGGCGCGAGCAGGAAATGCGGTCTAGATGGTTGCGGATGAAGCGAAGGCTTATGGCGGTCCGAAGTGGTGAAGGATGCCTGCGGTCCGAAGCTGCGGGGTAACTGCTTGTGGATCCAAGGCTGCTGATCCGAGACTACAGTCAGAGGGTTAGGAAGGTTGCGGTCTACTCGGCTAGTCTAAGAGGTTGCGGACCAAGCCATAGCTGAGAGGATGCGGACCAAGAGCTGAGAAGACTTCGGATCATAGATAACAAGGGCTGCTGAGAGGCTTCTTAGGAGGCTCCGGTTGGTAGTTTTTTGCTACAGTTCTGGGCTCCTAGAAGGGCTGAACAGGTGACGAAAAATGCTATTTTTTCATATTTTAAAAAGGGAATCTTTTTATAAAGCATTTAAGTCAACAATTGGGTCTTGCGAAGGCAAAAAGAAGAGTGTGCAGGGGGTTTTAGGGGACAAAAGGTGATGGGATTTTTCATAGCCACATGTTTTTTGCTTGGGAAGGAAAATATGAGTGAATTACTCTTTACCCAAAAGAGCAAAGAAGACAAAGTGCTCTATGCAAACACTTAAAAACATCCATGAGCACTAATTTGAAGATTCACAGCAACAAGCAAAAAGTAGAATATATGAATATCATACCTTTTTGATGATCATAACAAACATGTTGTAGAGAAAAAAATATTCTAGAAAAAGTGCTTTACTCCACTATCTTCAAGAATAATAAGCCCATAATTGTTGTGTCTTCTCATCCAAGAAAAAAAAAACTTCCTGTAGCAAATTCTTCAACAAATTGGAGACCACAAAAATAATTTCTCTTCCCATTTGCTTCATTTCTTCAACAAAAAAATAATAAGAACACGAAGAACATCATCTTTCCAGCAATAATAGAACGAGCAGCACTAGCAACAATTTATTTTATTGAGATAGAATCACCCATAAGATAGAACTAAGAAAGAATTTCATAAAAAAAATTCCGGTTTGTAACCCGAAAATGTTTTTCTTGCAGAAACACGAAAAAATCACAAGATAATCACCGAACAGGAGTCGTTCCCTTGAACTAATCGTGAGATATTCAAGGTACGGCTCTGATACCAATTGTAGGAACCCATTTTTCTAATGAACGGTGAATGCGGAAGAAATATATCTCGATATTAGTCGTGTTTTTGGAAATATGAACACGAAGAACATATTATGAGTTCATAAGAAAAATGTAAGAACAAGAGAGAATAATAATGTATTACATGAAGAACATGGTGGGAGAGAAACTCTCCCTAGGTGGGGAGAACCCACCACTTTCTCTCTCTAGAATTACATTTTGAGAAGTGTAACTCTTCTAAGAAAAAAGAAATGAGCTAGCTAATTTAAGGAAATAAATGACCAACTCTCCCTTTATACAGGATGGAGAGTATTTACATCATAAATACAATAAAGGGAAAATATAACCTAACTATCACTCATTATTTGTGGAGCATTTACATGCCCCAACAAAATAAATATCTGGTTTAATCAATTAATAACCATATCATGTTGCACGCATATTTTAAATGCAAATAAAGAGCATATATAGCATTTAAGCATGTAGAATACTTGTATCTATGTGTAAGTTGAAAGTTACTATGCACTTACTTGTAAAAAGTGGAAGAATTACGATTAGCTCATCGCTTCGCCTAACACCTTAGTTTTTCCTTTCAAATAACCTAGATATGAATATCACTAAGTTTATTTTTATATTTCTTATTACTATAATAATGATAGTCAAAATTCTTCAATAACTCCAATGACCACATCCAGATCTATCTAATAAGGAATAACTAGGTAAGATTATATCGGAGGTAGTGTCTATTTGCTAAACATAGTATACTGTTTGGAAATCCAACTTTAAATACCTCAGTAATTCTAGCCTAGACATCACTTCCGTAAATAAATCAATCAGTATTATTACTTGGAATCACTAATAAATCTTATTTATAGGTTTAAAATAATGATTATAAACATAAATATAAGTTACACTTAATGTAATATAAGTGTAGCTTAACTTACAGAGTTTTTTTAACAAAAGTTAGAAATTTGTGATGGCAGAACTCCGACACGAAAGCCTCTATTTTCCAGGCTCCTCGATCTCTCGAAACCTTGATAAAATATTCCTAACAACTAGAAAACTCGAAACTTATAATCTCAAAAGAATCAGAGAGGATTTGGATTTGTTATGAGAATTGAACGTGCTTGTGGATGCTATTTATAAAGCTAATTTGGGGAGGCGTGTTGCGCCAAGGCCATAGGTATGGCCCGCCTTAGCATTGTGAGCACGATTCTCCACTGAAAACATGACATGTGGCAAGCAGCGATAGGTGTAGCGTCGCAGATTGTAGTTAATATTTTCAAACTTCAAAAAATCACATCTCTCTCATACAAGCTCTTTTTCAACGTTCTTTATATCCAAACATACTTAACGATGAGTACTATAATTTTTGTTTAGACTCTATCAGCTAGGTCTCATCCTATCTTAAATTTAACAGTCTATAAAGATTATGTGACATCCCCAAAATCACGGCCAGAAAAGACCGGTTTTGTTTATACTTTATTTCAAAATCAGAGTTATCTTTTAATAAAAGGGTTGCGGAATTTGTCCCAAAACAATAATATGATAAAGATTTATCAAAAGCATTTCCATAGAAATGTATTTCATTAAAAGACTCGGGATGTCATGTTCGTACAGATCAAAAGTATAAACAGTACAATATAAGCCTTACTACATTATTTCATATCTACAGGCCTATATCCGTAATCTCTCATCCAAAACATCACACCTATGCTCATGCGCCACTACCTGTAATGCATAAAACTAAGTGGGTCAGGCTTGGGAGCCTGGTGAGCACATAGGGTTTTCAACCCACAATAAATAAGTTTATTAATTTCATCAATCAACAATAACCCGATTACCCGTTCCCGTTATCCTCACTTTACGTCCCTAAACACCTATCATAAGGGACCTAGCCTAAGGATCATCATCAGGACAAACACTACTGCTAAGGGGATTCCTCAGCAATAAATGTCCTAATAGGCAACCATGTGGGGGATGGAGTACACCGGTGAACACATCGTTCACAACACCTACAGGTTGCGAGCCTGCTAGTGTTCCACTGGACTGTCTAGAAGAGTCCGTGGTCGTCATCTATACTCCGCTAGATGACTGGATCAACAACAACAACATCGAGGCCTCTCATCATTTTATCACACATCACCTATTACATCTACCCATGTTTTACCCCAACATTTTCGTAGATATAAAATACATATACAGTTTAAATCATTGAAAACATGTATAACAACGTTCATCTAACGTAGATAGCAAGTATTCAGATAATATGCACACATAGCACGTAATTTATATAAAATACTTCATATCTATGTGTAGGCTGAAAGTAACTATGCACTCACCGGAAAAGGTGGTGATTCCGAACTCAGACAGCGCTTCGCTTCTTAAAAAGAATTTTTTTCTTCGACGAAACCTAGTATTATTACCACTAGAGTTTAGTTTATTATTCGTCGAGACTAATTAATAGTCTAGCTATTATTATTATTATTATTATTATATAAGCGTCAAAAAAATACTTATATAACCCATAATAATAGCCCAAGTATTTATTATAAGTTCCTAATAACGTTACTATAATTAAATAAAAGTTATATTAAAAATAGCGTAGGCATAGCTCACTTACAGCGGGTTTTATAGAAAACCGGGCTTTGCTTGGAGCAGCGTTCCCGAGCCGAAAAGCTCTTCTTCTCAGAGCCTTCGAGCACTCAGGGGCTTCCGCCTCGTGCTAGGGAGGTTTCCTAGGCTTTTCGGGGGATTTCGGGGCTAGAGAGAGGTTCTAGAGAGAGAGAGAGAGTAAAGAGAAGAAAGAATGGGAAAGGTGTGAAGAAAATGAGGGTGGGAGAGGTGGTATTTATAGGGTGAAATGTGGCTGAACTTGGTGCCACATGTCACCATCTGGTGGCAAGCCTTGGGGAGAAAGCAATGGCCAAGATTATGCCACATCACCCATTTTCGCACAGCACACTTCCGATTTCTAAAATCCGTAACTTTCACATACGACCTCCGTTTTTGACGTTCTTTATATCCACGCGTAGGTAATAATAAGATCTACAACTTTCATTTTGACACCGTCAGCTAATTCTCGACCGATCTTAAATTTAACAGTACAAGGAGATTATACTGTTAAACGTCTGCGTAAAATTAATAACTTCTACATACGGATTCTATTTTTGTCTGTCCTTTTACCGTTGATTTCCTATTAATGAGATCTTCAACTCTCATTTACGTTGCGTAAGCCAAAAACCGCTCGAACTAAAATTCGAGTTTCAGGCCGTGCACTGCTAAGCCAAATCATAGAAAAATCATAACTTCTTCATACGAAGTCAGATTTGGGCGTTCTTTTTATCGATGTTCTTAGTTTAACATATTCTACGACTTTTGTTTAGATTGCTAAGGCTAAAAAGTCTTCTATCGTAAATTCACTATTTACGTCTCCCGGTGTCGTGCCGGTTTTGCCGTAAAACTTCGGCGGACCATAACTTCTTCGTTATAGCTCGGATTTCGGCATTCTTTATATATACGGAAACCTTGAGATATATTCTACAACTTTATGTAGAGATATCGGGATTATCTCACACTTTAATTTTGACGCTCATTTTTATTCTTTATTAATTATACATTTATAATTAAATAATAAACACATAAACACACATAATTCACATAATACTCAAATATTTCATATTTATTACTTCAAAAAGAGTTACAATAGTTGACCTAGACTATTACATTGACAAAAATGCTTAGCCCTGAAAACCCGGGCGTTACAGATTACATTGCACAATATCATAAAAAATTAATATATTGTTCATACGAACTATGTTCATGACGCTCTCAATATCAACGTGTTGGTATTTAAAAGATATCAAATTCTCGTTTAGATTGTTTTGGCTAACAATAAACTCATTTTAATATTGATTTTTGTGTTGCTTACTGCTGCACCGAAACTTCAAAAAATCATAACTTCTTCCTAGGAAGTCAGATTTAGGCGTTTTCTAGATGTACACTTTCATTTTTACAATTACTACGAATTTCATGTTAATTACCTAGGCTAATAAGTGACCGATCTCTAATTCACTTTTTACGATGCACTTTTCCATGTAGGGTTGAACGTGAAACTTTGAAGAATCATAACTTCTTTATGCGAAGTCAGATTTAAGCGTTCCTATATCCCCGAGATCTTCATTACGACTACCTAATCTTTACTTATGATTTATCCTAAATAATCCTCTAATTAAAAAATTATGTATTTCTTTGAACGTTCATGCCAAATAATTCTCCAATTCAAGGATTTGAATTATAAATAATTATCCATAGGCGTGGCCTTCTCTAGCTTGCTGAGCACGACTCCTTACCGAAAATGTGACATGTGGCAGGCAGCGACCGGTGCAGCATCGCAAATCGCAGGTAATTTTCTCAAACTTTGAAAAATCGTATCTCTTTCATACAAGCTCTTATTTCGACGTTCTTGATATCCATACATAGCTATCGATAGGTACTACAATTTTCATTTAGACTCTGTCGGCTAGTTCTCATCATATCTTAAATTTAGCAGTCTATGAAGATTACACTGCAAAAGACCATGCAAAATTCATATCTTGTTAATACAAACTCTTTTCTTGACGCTCTCTATATCAACATGTTGGTATTTACAATATATTGAATTCTCGTTTCGATTGTTTTGTCTAACAATCAATTGATTTTAATTTCAATTTATGTGTTGCATATTGTTGCACTGAAACTTCGAAAATCATAACTTCTTCATAATAAGTCAGATTTCGGCGTTTCTATATGTACGCTTTTGATTTTACAATTACTATGAATTTCATTGTGATTACCTAGGATAATTGAAGGTTTCTATCAATTAGATACACTTCAAGTATAAATAACAAAAGTAAACTAATTTAAGAAAAACAAAGAACAAAAAGTAAATAACACAGAGAGTTCTTCCAATTATTCTTTCACTAAGAAAGGGTTTTGTCTTCACTAAGGAGATAGGTTGTCATAAAGACGATTACAACACCAAGCTGTGTGTTTGTGTGTGTACATTATGGTTTCACTCTAATGTTCAATATATACTAATCTATACAAGTATATCCCTTTGTTGAAGGGATTGTATCTTGTCTATACTAAGAACCGATCTTCATAAAAAAGATATTGGATCTGCTATCTATTCTATACTTATCTATATCAATACCTAATGTACAAAAGATTACATAGAATAACTATACTGAGCGCTGACGTTGATAGGCTTGATATGTTGGTGTTGACAGTATAGATGTTGACACTAATAGATAGCATGTAGGAGTGTTTGACTCATCAGATTATAAGGTGTGACCCTAAACTAATAAGTGAGCAATCTGTAATTCACTTTTTACGATGCAGTTTTTTGTAAAGGGTTGAACATGAAACTTTGAAGAATCATAACTGCTTCATGCGAAGTCATATTTAAGCATTCCTTTTATCCCCAAGATCCTCATTATGACTACCAAATCTTTATTAAAAAAATTTTATCCTAAATAATCCTCGAATTAAAATGTTATGTATTGCTTGTAGGCGTACGCTGAATAATTATCCAATTCGATGATTTTAAGTATAAATAAGTATCACTTATTATATTTTAAATATCTAGTGTAGCACCCTGTTTCGAATCATTTCCCATTTCGGGGTGGTGATTAAGGATTGGGTATTAGCAGACTTAGGACCCTTTAATAATTAAGATTTGGACTCATTTGGGGGTGGAAAATGAAATTTGGATGATTCTGGTATTCAGATTCTGTTTTGGACTCAAAGGGTATTTCGGTAATTAGTCAGCTAGGGCTTTTATGGAAATTCGATGTTTGTTCGGAAAATCTTAAGGCAAGTATAATTTTTTAAAGCATAGAGCTTCTCGTTACCTTTTCATGGATATATGGATCGTCGAAATCATATTTATATCAAGGAAGTTATGGCCTTCGGGATTTGTTAGGGTTTGAGGGGAAACCCTAGTATGCAAGGTGTACCTAGGGAGTGTGCACAGCATATTGATGTGACGGGCATTACATTGGGAATAATGTGGTGTACGCTTAGTATACTACGAAGGTGTAATCATGGATGCAATACCTCGTATGTTGGGCGTACAAGGGGTACGCAGGGCGTACGAGGGTTAAAGGAAAAACCCTAATTTGGAAGTTGTACCCTATATAAACACATTAAGTCTTTTTGGTTGGCCACTTTACCAGCCTCCAAGTCCCCAAAATGCTAGAAATCGACTCTAAGCCTCCATGGTTGTGATTTTGAGCTCATGGTGTGCATTTTGGTGTTTTTGGGTCATTTCCAAGAAGATGGAGTTTGGTGTAAGGTTGGGGATCAAGGAAGAGCTTGTAGATCTTTATTATGTGCTTCATTTCTAGCTTGTTTGAGGTGAACTTTTTTGACCTTGTTCATTGTTAGCTTAGATCTATGTTGTATGAGTTTTGGTTCATTTTGGTCCCAGTAATGAGATCTAGTAGTTTGGTACCACTCCAGGAACTACGAGTTGCCACTCTTGGTGTTTCTGAGGTTCTAGATGCAAAAAGTTGCCTCCTTTATGGTTGGCAATCCCCTATTCATGAGATGGTGTCCGTTTGGTGAAAGTATAATGCTTTATCTTGATGTTTGGTTCTTTTAGGTCATGTAAACTCATCAAGTCAATGACTTTATGGTTCTAGATGTTCATTAACTTGGACTCTTGCTCTTGAGTATTAAGATCTTAAGAAGGGTTTTTGCTTAATAGATGAGTAAGTTGGGTGTACAAGTCTGTACGTGTAGCGTACAAGACAAATAATGAGTATGCTTAACATATAGCTGAGTATGCCCCACATACTCAGTCGGTAGGGATTTTGTATGTTGGGTTTCGGTTTGGGCCATCTTTTTAGCTTAGTTGTCTTGGGCCCTACTGGGCCATCAGGTTTTGGGCTAATAATTATTTTTAGAAGGCCTAGAATGGGTTTGGGCCCAATTTGGAAATTTGGCCATGGATTGGGCTTTGGGTGGTTTTTAGTATCCGGGCCATGTAGAATATATGGTTTGGGACTAAGTCTTGGTCCAAACTAGGTGAGGGGTAAATTGTTCATTTACCCTAGTAAGGGATTTATGAATATGGATTGGGACCCTAATGTTGATTGGGTGTTGTTTTAATTTATTATTTTTTTTATAGTTCAGGAATCGGTTAGCTAGTAGCCAGAGATCTATCTGTAGGATTCAGCAGTCCGAGGTGAGTTTCCTAACTATGTTTAGCGGGTCCAATGCACTAATGTCGGCCCATAGATTGCTATATGTCTGCATGACTCTTGAATGTGTATGTGTTTGTATGCTTACTGCGCGGAGCCCGATGGTTATTTTGCATGCTAGTATCGGGTTATGTATATATGATTTGTATGTGGGTGGGGCCCGATGATTGTTCAGTATGCTACTATCTTTGTGATTTTTGAATATTTTTGAATGTTATATGGTTATAAGTTTAGTGGGCAGGTCCTGTTATGCGAGTGTGGGCGGGGCCCTTGTCTCAGTGTGCAGGGCCCGTTATGTGAGTGTGGGTGGGGCCCGTATCTCAGTGGGCGTGGCCCGTCATGTATGGCATGTGGTATCTTGGGGAAATCACTAAGCTTTGTGCTTACAGTTTTTAGTTTATGTTTCAGCTACTTTGATTTTCAAATGGAAGAGCTCAGGATGGTTGTAGAGCACACCCCACATGTTTTCCTCATTTCTGTGATTTACTCTTATTCGATGATGTTTTGCTAAATCTTGATTACCATGGTTTTACGGAAATCATATGTATTAATTATTTATTTATTTGATAAACGAAAATTTATGTCCTTATTGTGGGGATGTTACATCTAGCTCGAATTTGCAGGCGTTACAACTATCGAATTGGTTGTAGTTTGGAAGTTTTCTCATTGCATTTCTAAAGGATCCGTTTAATCCCTTCATAGTCACATAGAATTCAAGGATTGGTCAGATCGTGAGTGCATAGCAAGTTTCCGTCCGATTATGTCTTCAAGGATGCATCTGTTGTCCTCACAGAAAAAATATGGTGGGAAAGGAACTCATTGTGGTCAATAGTTCCTTTCGGAAGCGCCAGGAATCTTGATAAAGTATTTTTTAAGCCACTCAGGTTGTGCATTATACATCGAGAGAATAGTTATCTTGTTGTATGAATCGGTTATCTTTAGTCAAGTTGGGCAATGGTTTATCTGTTGATCATTAGGTTTAGTTTGTTAGTTCATTTATGATCCATTGGTCATTTCGTTCCTTATCAGCATCTAGTGGTCGTTCGAGAGTTCCGAGCAGTAATAGTTGAAGGTGAAAATGGTGTGTCAACCCTTTATCAATTTTTTTTCCATCTGTATATCAAGGTTTTTGGGTATGTGTACCCTTGGTTGATTGCTTGAGGTATTTTTGTTTCTAGCGAGCTCGGGTTAGGTGGTTGTCTTGGGATCGTGAAAGTGTGGATGTTGCAGCGACATTGTTTCATTTTTCACGACTTGGGCCTATGCAAAGTCTAGTTTTCGCATGTTGCATCGGCGAAGTTGGTATTTGAGTTGATCCGGTAAGGGTTCTAACGACATTTTGGGAGATTTTGGACTTTTTCCACTGAATTTGAGAGTTGTATCAGGTTAGTTGCGCATTGTAGGGATCCGTTGAGTGCCATTTAGGGCATAGGATCTTGTTACAGTTGTTTAGGAGATTGTTTATGTTAATGGTTGAGGTTCATCTGTTAGTTGGATCCATTTGTAATTCATCCTATGGGCAAGGTTGTGATAAATAAGGAACACATTCGACTTGAGGCGTTCTGTTTGTTCCCCGGGTGAGTGAAAAATATTAGAAGTTCAACAAATATTATTGCGAGGGGTATATATGGACTGAATAAGATAGCCTAAGAACACTTGGTACGACTTTAGGGCATACCTCTTGTTTGATTTATTTCTATCGAGTTGGAACAATCATTCAACTATCTATTTTATTTTCTAGTTGCATACGACCATTTATTCATCTGATGTTGCATTGGTAGTCGCCTGGACTGTGGAAGGGTTTTGTGTTACAAAATTGTACCACTCGTGTTGTGTTTGGTATGTGATGAAAGGAATGTTGATTGGGTTCATGCAGGTCGATAGGAGGATGGTTATGTTCCTATAGGCCCATTGAGGCATTAGTCGTGAGTCTTAATGTCCGTGGTGGGATGATGGCAAGAATGGTGTAGAACCGTGACCATCTTATTTCAATGATTGTGTGGTGTCACGACATATTGTGAACCATCATGGATACAATTTATGTGAGTTGGACCCAAAATATGTGTAGTGGAGACGTATATGTTGGCTTGTTAGTCGTTTGGCATAGTTAGGTGTTTGAGTAGTATGGAAATACTAAGGATGGCTCAGTAGTAGCCATGTTTTGAACAAGCATTGTTAGAATGTTGACTTGTTGGAAAATCCATTGTTGTATATCATTAGTTCCTCATTGGGTTTCTTCTTAGTGAACCCTTTTTATTATATAAGAATTGTTCCATATGAGATAAGTCACGAGTGGTGGGGTTTGTTGTAGGTATCCAGAATGATAGGCAGATGTGCACCTATGGGAGTTTAGATGACACACAAAATTTCTCCTTGAGGTTGAGCATTATATGCTTGTAGGGGTAGTATGATACTGATGACAAGTCAGAAGCCAAGTGTGCATTTGAGGTCTTTTAGGCATAATTTCAAGATTTAGGACTGGTTGAAGTTCATGATTAGAATGTTTTGAGAGTTCATTCTGCATGGCTTGGTGGTGTTCCTAGTCAGAGACTAGGGATAGGTATAGCGAATGGATTATCATTAACCTTTAATTATGGTTTATGGAGTTTAGACTGATGGATTCCTGGTCCTTTGAAGTATATTGATGGAGTTGGTTTTTAATTTCGGAATTGAAATTTTCTTTGTTTGATTGGTTTTTGCTATGATTTGCGTAGTAACATTATGGAGAAAGAGGTAGTTGTTGTAGTTTAGTGTTTTCAAGTGACAAGGTTGTTTGTTGCCATCAGTTGGATTCCGATTGGTCTTTCGAATTTTCTTATGAATGCTTTGATTTTATGAAGTGATTGGAGGAAGAATATGGATTGTATTTGGGTTGTTTTCAGAAATTCTAATCGAGACAGATTTTGAGGATGAAATCTAGTTTAAGTGGGGGAGAGTTGTAACATCTAATTTCAGGATGTTTCTATTTTTGGGATAACAGATCGCAATTTGATCAAGTAAAGGTCTTTGGCTACGAGGGAATAAAGTTTAGACCTTTTTGGATGTTGATAATGTTGGTTAAGTGATTTAAGCCCTTGAATTGGATTTGGAGCCAAAAAGGGTAAAATATGAAGAAAAAAAAAGGTGATATTTTAGACGTCTTTGCATGAATTAATGAATTAAGTTTGTTATGCACTAAGTCAAAAGTTATTAAATAAAATTTTAGGGCCTGTTAATACCTTCACGTGCATATAGAGATAATTTGAATTTGGAATGGAAATCTAGGAAACCTGTCACCACAGCGAGGTGAGCTGTGGATTCCAAGCCTATAAACTGAGGGTTTACCTCATGTTTAAGTGGAGGGCCTCCAATTTTTAGATCATTTTCATCCACCATCACATCAAAATCTCTTTGGGAGCAAACCATAGCCTCTATTTTCATAGTTTGAGCTCCTTCTCTCCCCTTGAACCTCGTTTAGTGCATATCTTGGGTGTTTTGGTGAAGAAAGCATGAAAGGTTGTGCTTTGAAGCTTGAGGCTTGTGTATCTATACCATCTCTACTAATATGGACCCTTATAAGTTATATAGATTCTTGATTTATTGCATTTCATCTTTGGATCTAAGATTATTTGGAGTTTCAGTGCTTTATATGCTTGTTGTGGCCCTTTAGACTGGTTTGAGTTGGAGTTTGTACAACTTTAGGTTTTAAGGTCTATCTTTAAGTATTCTAGATCCATTGTGGTGATAAGATCTTGAGTTCATCTTCATTTAAATGGCATGCATGATCTTAGTGAAATTTTTGGTCCCTTTGATAATTAGGGTTAGACATATCAATGGTTGAACCCTTGGAATGAACAAAGTCGAAATCTTTATCCATGAGGATCATCAGACAAATATGATATGAGCTTTTGAGATCTAGGGAATTAATGGTTAAGTGCTTAATCCATTAAGTTTTCATGAACGCTCACCACGACACGATGCGTAGTAGGTCACGGCATAGTGGAAGGTTTCAACCATGTATATTTTGTTGCCTTGTTGCAATGACGCGATCATGGTTTGCCACGACACAGTGGATAAACCGTTGACTTTGTAACCAGTTTGACTTTAGTCAAAATTAGGAGGTTTTGAGTTATAGTCTGGTTTAGCGTGTGATTGATTTATGTGGTTCATATAGTTTATTATTTAGGACTTCGAGTGGTCGGATTTATCTTTTGATTCAGGTGAGTCTTCTCACTATACTATATAATATGCTAGATTTTCTTTGTGACTTTTGCATGAAAGACCATGGGAGGACCATATAAATTGTATGAAAGACTATAGGAGGACCATAAAAATTTTATGAAAGACTATGGGAGGACCGTAGGAATTATATAAAATACTATGGGTGGACCATATCTTAGAAACATTGCAAGATGTCTGCAACAACTATAGTGATTGTAAGACTATGGGAGGACCATAACATTCATTAGTTGAAATAGATCCATTGGCTAAAATATGTTGTAATATTATGAATGTGACATTTATGGTATATGGTATTTTTGGGAACTCAGTAAGCTTTATGCTTACAGTTTTAAGTTTAAATGTTTCAAGTACTTATCATAGCAAAGGGAAAAGCTACGCTTAATTGCATTTCATCCACCAAAGATTTTCGTACTGTTTGTTTTATGTTTTTACCATGATGTTTTAAGACTATATTTTATACTTGTATTATCTTTTGATGGAATGGAATGAATGGTTCTATCTTATATAAATAGAAACTTTTACTCTAAATTTTGGGACGTTACATAATATTTCTTACTAAAATCATTACATATCTTCTTTATATCTTTAATCATGTCAAGAAGGTCTTCAAGATACTTAAGTTATTGTTTTTCCAACTAAATCTCCTCATAATGGTATTTGCAAACAACATCATAGTGAATCAAGTTAGTTGACTCGATCCATCTTCCCTTCCAGTGATGAAGATGATTGGCAATATCAAGCCTTGCTCTAATTGTCTGGACATAAAGTTGTGAGTATACATCATCAATACTTTTGGTGAATGCGAACTTCTCTACTTTAGAAAAGATATCCAAAGAATTGTTATCATTCGAAGAAGATGCCATTTTTTGGTATGAAGTTAATTAAGAATGAAATTCTTAGTAGATGTAGTGTGAGAAAATTTTCTGATATCGCCATATATAATCATACATTTTACCCAATATCTTACTGTTTTTAGCTACATATTGGTCTTAATTAGAGATAAAAGATACTTATTATGTTTATATTTTCGCTGTACAGCAGCAAAGACATACTAGGGATAAAAGGAGTTGAAAGGTGGTGTTGGAAGTTGGATTGTTGAAAAGAATCAAAAACAAGGAAAAATCGTAAAAAAAAGACCACCGTGGCACGGTCAGATACTTTCCACGCCTTGATGAGGTGTCCTAATGGATATGCTTATAAGATAAAATAAATTTCGTGTTTCTTAGAGGGCACACGAAGGATTTGATATCGCAACATGGTCATACACTTGCCACGGTGTGTTGTTGTGATTTTTGGAAATATTATAAATATGAACCTCTTTCATTATATAGAATAGGCTACAATTATTACTCGACTTTTGACGACCAGAGAACCCTCAGAAACCCTAAGGAGACCAGAGATTGATATTAGAGCTAGATACTAATATACCAAGAGTCAAAACATGTTTAATCATTCATTTTGCATTTTTTAATCATGTTTAACAGAGTTTACTTCGTTTTTATCTATCTTTGTTCTTTATTTATGGGATAATAATCATTTACTTTCGTTTAGAGTAGATGAACGTCAATACTATCCATTGATTTCAATAATTCGGATTTATTATTTGTTTAATATTAGTGCTTTATTTATCACTTTACCTCACATGTTAAAGTTATGATTTTTATTGCCTACTGTCGAGTTATGTGTAGTTAAGATGATCAATCTAATTACATTAAGTTGAATCTTAACTGTTTTATGATCATATGTTGTTAGGACTATAGATCGATCTAATCCTTGGGTTAGGTAATAGTAATTGTTAACTTTGATTTTGTTAGAGAATATTATATATCCATTCTATGCCTTAATTGGTTATCCTGACTATTGATAAGAAATCATTATTTCATATAACTCATAATATGAATATATTAAATTAATTATGTGTTCAATAATTACATGACAATTATGCTAGTTGTTCATTAATTATTAGTACTAGTAAATCCAAATAAGGTAACTAGTTATTATAAAACTCGATAACCAAATTATAATATATTACACTATTAATGAAATCAACCAATGGAGAGAGGTGAAATGAATGTAAACGGAAGTACTATTTTAATCTTGATTTTATTTCATTATTTATTTTGTTCGTTTAGCTTAAAGTAATTATTTGCTAGTTTATTTGCTAATAAAGTTAAATTTAGAAGTTTTTGAATTTTAAAATATATTAAAACTCCCTTTTACAGGTATTTTCTTAGATTAATTAGTAATAGATATTTTAGTCTTGAATCATACATGTTCCCCAAGCGTTCAACGACCTATTCTTACCATCATTATATTTTCAAACAAATAGGTACAGTTGCATGCTTGTGTAGTAGTCCCTAATTGTGATTAAGTACATTTTATAAATTTAAAAGTAATAGTAAAATACACATCAAATTTTTGGAACCGTTGTCAGGGAACAGTTTAATTCTAGTTAGAATTACTTGCCATTAGTTATTCAATCCTTTTTGCGGGATTAAATCCATAAAACTTTATTTTATTATCATTTAATATTTTTTGACTTTAAAGTTAGCATGACACATTAGATAGCCTACCGCGATGCAGTTTCTCTATTTCCAGTTTTCATTTTCTTATCGTTTATACGTGTATTTTTTTTGTTTCACTAGTTTATGATCAGAAAATCCACACTAGAGTCAGTACCTCCTTTCAAAGAAACAGAGAAGGAGTTTCAAAAGTGAAAAAGAGAGAATGAAAAATAAGAAGTTTACAACCTTGATTTTTTATTCGAAAGAGAAGAGGACAACATGGATGATATGCCAGACATGACAATGGAGGAATACCAAACTCGTATCAGGGAAGGAGTCAGACTGGGCCTTCTATGATCGACAATCCAAGAAGAAAAAAATTTCAAGTTAAAAGGGCAATTCACATGCTTGTGAACACTCCATTGTACGAAAAAGACAAAGAAGATGCCTACCAACATATCAATGCATTTGAAGAGATCACTAATTATTTCAACATTGTCTGGATGAATAACATGTCTTAAAGCTTAGAATCTTATCAATCACATTCAAGGATGCCGCCGGAAGATGGTTAAATATGTTAACACATGGATTGATCACGAAATGGAATGATTTAAAAGATAAATTTATACAACAATTCAGCCCTCCAAAAAAGGTGGCCAAGTTGAAGACGAACATCCTAAATTTTCAACAACTCACCATGTAATCATTATACGAAACATGGGATAGATACGAGGATATTTTAAGAAATTTCCCGCCACACGATCTTAACGTCCAACAAGAAATGCCAAACTTAACACTATGGATCATAGCATCTATAAGATAAACCTGAATATTCATGTCATTCAACTTAGGTGTAACAATTGTGATGGTCCACATTTGACAAAAGTCTACAACTTGGATGAGAATGGAAACAAGAATGCTTAAGTGTGTTATTCAATTGGTGACAAATATGATGAATATTAGAGTAAACCAAAGAGTTAACATAAACCCTATAACGAATATTAAAAGGAGAAAGCAGAGAAGTAGGCAACAAGGTCGAGGTCTATATAAAAAGAGCAAGTGGTACAAGAGAAGAACCCAAAAATGGAAGAGATCTTAGATCTATTTGTCGAAGCAAGCAAAAATAATAATAATGATACAGATATAGCACTAAGAGAACATCAAGTTACTCTACGAAATCAGCAACCTTCGATCCTCAATATCGAGAAGCAAGTGGGTCAGTTATTTAAAATCCTACATGATCGATTAATAAACACTCTTCTAAACAACATAGAAGTCAACCCAAGTGCTCAGGTATTAGTCGTTATAACTTAATAATATGAAAAGATTTAACCTTTAGTTCTCATACATGCTACCCATCCATCTGATGATCAACAGCTCAAAGAAGAGGTTAAAGAGATTGAAGAAAATAATACCTCGTTACCACAATGTTGTGAGCCCATTTCCATGTCATTGTCATTTGAGTACACTTCTAAATCTCTAGTTGAAAACCTGTACCAACTGCCACCATCATATCCCAGAAGACAGAAGCAATCTCAATAAGAATAAGAGCATAAGAAGTTCATGGAACAAGTCAAAGCACTTTCTATTAATATGCCATTTATAAATGCAATTGCTCAAAAGCCTACATATGTACAATTTCTCAAGGGTCCTCTTAGAAATTGAAAGGAGTTAGAGCAAGCATTAAATGTTTTTCTTAAGGAGCAGTGTTCAGAAGCAATGATGCATAAGCTTCCAAAAAAATGGGAGATTTGGGCAGTCTTACAGTTCCTTGCGAGTTTGGAAATCATACATAGAGAAACACTCTAGCCAATTTTGTAGCCAGTATAAATTTGATGCCATAGTTGCTTTAAAAGAAACTTGAACTGCCATAATTGAAGCTAAAAAAGATGGCTATCCACACAACAAATCATTTTGTCACATATCCTCGAGGCATAATAGAAGACTTAATTGTTAAAATTGGGAAATTCATTTTTTTACATGATTAGTTGTCCTCAATATGGAAGAAGATGGTGATATTCCAATCATTCATGGAAGGCCATTCCTAAGCACCATGAGAGATCGGGTTGATCTTCATGATTCTAAGCAAACACTAAGAGTGGGATCCGATGAAATTACCTTTGGAGTCGATCAAAAAAAAAATCTTTACAATCAAGCGACAAAAAAGTTTGTTTGTTCAAAGATTTTAATCTAAGGAAGAAAGTGCTAAAATATGTGATAAAGTTAGAAATGGTTTCGATGAAAATCTATACCTAACCACATAACTTAACCATTTCTACAGAAACACCAAATGGTATATGGCTAAAGGACATCTTCAGAGATGTAGGAAAAAAAGACACACCAATGTTTGTGTGTTTTCTAGCTATTTTTGATCTTATCAATGAAATGATTAAATAAAGAAAAGTTTTTCTAAAGACACTGTTAAAGGATGTTAAAGGAATGAAGATTGTAACACATGTTTTCCAGGATTGATCAATTTAGTTTTTCAAGGAGTAAAAAGGTTGGGTTTTGGAATAAATAGGATCTCACGACATAATCTCTGAGTGGTCACGATGTGAGGAGGGTGAATATGTAAATTTTGTTCCAGACTGATCTCACAACATGAGGCATATAGGCCCATGACTTGAGATCTGATGTTGCCCAAACCCATGATCTTTTAGGGTTTCCTTCATAATTAACCCCCTCTGGAACCATTTTAGGTTTCATTATCAGCCTCCAAACCCCCTTTCACCTCAGAAACCCCAAGCCTTCATTCCTTGCTTGATTCTTGGCCTTTTTGGAGAATTTCTTAGTTTGAAGAAGAAGAGAAGAAGAAGAAGAAGAAGAAGAAGAAGAAGAAGGTGATCTTTTGGAGGGGCTTGCAAGGAATCATCATCATCATCACCTCATATTATTTCTAGACCCTTGTAAGTCTCAAAGCTTCCTCCTTTATTGTTGTTTCTCGCTAGATCTAAGTTTTGTCCCGCTTTTCTCCTTGATTGAGCAAGTTCGAATGAATGGAAATCATAAAGTTAGCAATTTTATAGGTTATAAGGCACTTTAGAGTGTTATGAAGTTCAAATCTAGTGAATGGTTGGGTTTTGGAACCTTGCATGAAAGTTGGACGCCTCTTTCTTCAATTTTGGCCCCAAATGAGATCTACACATTTATAGGACATTAATGCCCGTAAAGCATTGACTTTTAAGTGTATTATAGAGTTATAAGACCTTCTGGAAAGTTAGAGTAAAAGGCTTAAGGGATTAAGGACTTAAATTGCTGGATTTTTGGCTTCAGATTGTGCTCACGACGTGAGACATAAGGACTTATGATGTAAGGATTAAATTTCCCCATTCCTATTAAGCTTCTTAGGACTCACAACACGAGAGAAGGCTGCTCACGTTGTGAGGTCAGCTCCAGTGACTTTTTATATTTGAGTCGGCTGAGTTGAGTTGAGATGAGTTGGGATCAGACCAAGTAGGCTCTCCCGACTTGACCAAGGGTTGGTCATCACGTCAGGCTGAATATTTGACATTATGGGTTGTTGACTTTGACTATGATCGTTGACTATTGGATTGCATTAAATTTGATGGTTTTTTAGCATAACATACAATCATATGTGTGCATGCAACCCTAATAAGATCTATGTCTTCTCTAATTGAACATATAATATGAACAACATCTTCCAAACCCAATATCTATAGGTAATAATCGAAATTCACATAATAAATAGTTAAGATACATACCTTTGATTGTTATATATTAATAACAATCCAAAACCTTGTAGATCATGAAGCTTGAGAGCAAGTGTCACAAGTGAAACACCTTTAATGAATCATAAACACACTTAGCAAGAGGATGAGATATGAGAGGGAGGAGAATGCTTCAAAATTTTGGCTACAACTCTCTAGGGTTTCCAGTGGCTGAAAATACCAAGGGTGAGGTTCCTTATATAGTGAGGTGACTTAGATCCATAGCTAGGGTTAAGAGTAGGAAACCCTAATTGCTTTGCTTAAGAACCAAGAAAGCCTTAAACATTCCATCTACAAGCCCTTGGACAAAAATTCTAGGGCTTTTCTACAATATTTTCATCCAAGCCTCTTTAGTACGAAACCCGATTTCTAGCCAAGCACTTCAGATGTCGACATTAAATCATCGAGGGGTCTATCTTTTTCCTTTAGGTAAAAGGAACGAATAAACTTCGATTTATATGCTCGTACTATTTACTTATCAAATCACACACAACAATATAGTTTATAACATCAAGTTATGAATGCGTTTACACATTATCAATGCACAACCAACTCGTAAACAACAACTCATATATCTCCTTTTCAAGAATATAAGATATTATCATCTCAATATTACTTGTGATAAAATCCATGAAGTAATTCTTTGAGCGTGGGTTTATCCAATACTCAAAAATCACCATTTTCTAAGTACTCATGAACATTGCAGCAAACAATTGCTATGTCTAATCCCCATAGACAATCTACAATTCAGTTCATGACAGTCTTGATTCATTACTTACTTCCAAAAGTATCATCGATTGTGGATGTTTGAATAATCCAATTATTCGGGAAGTAAAGCATGTGAAGTGAAACACAAGGATAACCTAATTAACTATGGTCTCAAGCTATTAAATATAAATATAACTCTTATTATTAAATCACCATGTTAGTTAGACTTTATTCGTTGTATAATGTTTCAAGTAATCAACTAAACACTTAAATTAAACATCAGTCATGCCATGTTATAAACATGCATACTATGTTTCTCTATGATCCTTCCTTTGTGAACAGATCGATTAGACATTCTTCCAATGATACTCATTTCATAATTTCAAATTCTTGTTACTACTAGAATGTGTTAGAGTTCTACCTTACATGCAATATCCTTTTTGAGATGTCGAGGCTTCAAAGTCACATAGACTTTTCTAACAATATTATAAAATGTTCCACTAAAACAATTCCATGGAAATGAATTCTCAAATTCAAGGTACACATCTCGAACACCTTCCTTTCATTAAAGTTTCTAACTCATATGTAGATTCTAATCATCTCCCATTATGGAAACATTTCCATATTCCCACATGACTATCAACTCTAAAATAGAGTCACCTCCACTTATAATTATGTCAATATGGTCCATCCAAATACTATACTATACTTCTAACTGTCCATAAGCAACCAATCGTCAGTAAACCACAGAGTGTTCTTGACAGTTGTTTGACAGCTTTACTCACACCAAGTTCGAGTCCTTTTTCCTTTTCAATACCCAAGGCATTTGGAAATATTTAGAACAAGTGTAAACTATAGCATATGTAATTAATCCTATATCTGAAGCATATGGTATTCGATACATAATGTCTTACATAAAGGCATGATATCTAATCAGCCTCTTGCTATAATATTTCCATATATCGAATTTCATATGTTAAATCATTTCAACACGATATTCATATATGTTCAATACTAAGTTCCATTAAAACTTCAATCTACACTTTTATATTTGTAACGAAGTATGAGTGCCCTCTCCCCTAAATCCTTTATATGGTGAAACAATTCCCAAGCTTTTCAATTTGAAATTTTGAAATCTTTGTTTCCTACAATTGGTATTGCCAACTTGCAACACTTAGCATAACAATTATGCTCCACCTAGCTTTGACATGTACCAAGAAATAAACTTGACCATTAGAAATCAATACTTTTTGACTTCCTTACTAAAATGTAGATTTCTGATACATGATGCTTCAATAAGTCTCATCTAGACTTCTTAATCTTATACACCTTCATTAGATAGTATATCTATATATGTTTAAACCCTTTCAAAACTTATAGCTATAAATCATGAACGTTCGAATAGTTCCTTGCCATTTCTCACAATTTGAACTATGAAAAGGGATGTCGTAATCATATTGCGAATTTTAAGAATGCAATTAACACAACCACTAACCAAAATGATATTTATCAACCTTTTAAATCTAATAGAAAAAGTATTTCCTCATAATCATTTTCATGCATTAGAGCGAAACCTTTTGCCACCTAGATTTTATGGTATACATGTCCCTATCCATGTAAATCCATCATATCCAACCTACAGTCATAAGACAAGGTTTATGATAAAAAAACAAATTCAAATTTAACTTTCATGGATTGAACTTGTTTTTAATTCCTTGCCTTCTGGTAGCACAAGGGCCCACTGGTGCTTCCATGTTAAGCAGGTCACCCATATTGGTCAATGTCCTATCACTAATCAACATGCTCTGACTTTTGAAGTCAAATGAGAACCATATAACTCATAAGCATTGCCAACCTAACTGTAAGGTGCACAGAAACAAGAATGTGTCAACTTTAATACGATATGTTATTAACCTCACGTCGTGTGCTAGTGATAACTAAAAGGTTAATTCTTGATTGACTCCTGTAACTTTTCAATATCAATAAGACTCCTACTGACTTCTTGACATATAAGTTTCTCTCTCAACGAACATTCCTTGACGACCAACTGTGGATTCCCGATAAGAAAACACTTCATGGAATTGGTATTAGTTCATCCTTTTTTTAACCAAAACGTCACAACTTCCAATTCTAAATGTGCTAGAGTAAGAAAAACATTATTAGTCTATATTTTATAAGGTGTCATAAACCTACTTAGTATGAAATAAGTTTGCAAAATACGACTTGAAGTAACTAGAGTATAACTCTAAAATTTGATTGGATATAAAGTGTGACTCATCCTTTTGATTTAAACCATTTCAACAATAACTTATTCCTCTTCTTAGTCAACCAATTTTACTAAGATGTTCTACGAGGATCAATAATTCCAAAATCATTAAGATGATCATAAAACATGATATTATAGTACTCTCCTTTCCTTTCAGATTGGAGAAACCTTTATCTTTCCGCCTAATAGATTCTTCATATTGCTACTCTTTGAACCTTTTCAAAATATCAAAATTGTGTTTTATCTTATAAACATAACCATATTTACTAGTCCATATCAACATGTACTAGATCCATTAGTCCTTCAATTTGACTCACATAAATATGTGATCAATGAATTAGTCACAATCTTCCAGTGATCAGGATTCGCATACATCACCCAATTCAAATTGCATGATTCCAAGTTTCTATCCAACTAAAACTTGGGTGACTAGAATTCCTTTTTCACTTGGTTAATTATTACCTTACAACAAATGATATAATTAAGAATCAAATCCATATTTAACATTGCTAATAATAGAATTATAACCACCAATTTTCATAAATACCATTACAATGAAATATAAAGTAAATAAATCAAAATTTCACTTTTACTGATAATAAGCGGAAAAATTTGTCCTTACAATGAATATGTATGAAAACTATGCTTCTAGATATTTCCTATGCAATCTATTAATCTATCATAACTCCTAAATTGCAGCTTCCAAAATCTGATCATCAAACCATGCGACCAAAATCCATCTCTCACGATCAGATTCAGCTTACTCTTGTTAAGATTCCTTCTTTCTCTTAGATCCTGCAAAATATCAAAATGTGACTATCACATTATGTATTAAGAATCTATGAATAGGAACTTAACAACATAATGGAGTTTGATAATGGATATACCTGAAGTAGAGTCACATGACTTGACTTTACCATCTCTAAGATCTTTCAGGTAGTCAGGACAGCTTTGCAACCAATTCCCCTCCAAATGGCAATAGAAACATATGGACCTTTTAGGATTAGCACATGAAACTATCTTACAATTAGCCTTTCTCTTTACCACATGGTCAAATGGTTTGACCTTGGCTAATCTCTTTCCATTGGGAAGAGAAAACTTTACTGGACTACCATTGTTGCCATTGTTATTGTCCATGGAAATTTGGGACTCGGATCCTTCAAAACCTTTTGCTTGACTTGTGCTCTTAAGCATTTCTGCTTCAGAAATAATCAACATATGTGTTAGATCAATTAGGGTCAAGCCGTGGTCCCTCATATAGTAGTCTTTAATGAACTAACTATATGACTCAGGAAGCGAAAGTAGAACCAAGTCAATGGCCAACTCCCTTGAGAAAATAACACCCAACATACCTAATCTGTCAATGTGTGATTTCATTTTCAGAACATGCACACACACAAACTTTCCATCTTGATGTTTGCATGCCAACAAGGATTGAGTAACTTTGTATTTTTCAGCTTGAAGGAAACATGACTTAGGGAGAGTCACTAGAAGAGTTGGAGGAAGTCTTGTAGAATTGTGATTTCCAGTTCCACCATTGATTGAAGAAAGGAACATTCTTTCACCTTGATCAACATGTGGAAGATCATCTTTAGATACAGAAGGAAAAACATTTCCATAAGGACAAGGAAGACCATTGTTGTCTGAACTTGACATCTATAAAAAGAGGAAAAATAGTTCAAGTTAGTTGATTTTAATCCTTAATTATTAGCCAAAAAAAATTAATTAAGGCTAAGATCCATATTTTCGATTCGAAATTTGAAGAGAGATGTCGTAATCAAATTCGAATCTATTTTAGATAGGTAAAGCATTTACCAATTTCAATCATATGAAACTCCTAGATTTTTTAGATTCATTGAACTATTCAATGGCACATTTAATCTTGATTATGCTCTCACTTTGTGATGGGGATTCTAAGGATCACAAATGAGATATGAATAACCATGCAAATTAGCTTGGTATTATCGATCTCATTCATCATCTAATCAGTGTGCCAGTTAGGCATACACACTCCATTAATCAATGATAATTTATGAGACACCCATTGCCACCCTTTATTAGTCCATATTAGTGTGTTAGTTAACCACAAACGTTCCACTAACGACTTATATATAGTGCAATATGCAATTTCATGGATTAGCATCAAATTCACATTTTTCCTAAAGTAACTAAGAGTAAGATTTTAGAAAACAGTTTAGTTACTTTGTATCGCGGTAACATTTGGAATTTATAAGGTACTTATCTTGTAATTACTTAGGAGTATTAATTTTAAAAGTTGGACTTGGGCCTTTGGCCTTGTATATTTTGGGCTGATAAGGCACGTACACGGGGAATACCCTCCCATGTACGCCCGGCATACTCAAGGGATTAAAGCACGGAGGTCATACACGTATGCCCAGTGTACCAAAGAGTACGCGTAACATACGCGGGCAGAACCGAAAACCCTAACTTCTAGGGTTTGATCCCTATCTAAAGGACATTATGCCCTTGGACCAGCCTCCCTAACACCCTTAAGCAGTCACCAACAAAACCCTAACCCACTTTGGTGTGTCTTTGTTATTTGGAGGCCAGTTGAGTGCCCTTTGGTGTAATTTTGGTGCTTTAGAAGAGAAAGGAACTTGAAGAAGGAGCTAGGGTACACCAAGAACTTGTAGATCTAGAAGATTAGCACCATTTCTGACCCATTTAAGATATCAAGTTCCAAACTTGGTCATTATATTCTTAGATTGCTTATGGGGGTGTTTAAGGTTACTTTTGGACCCCATTGTTGAGGCTTCTTGCATCTTAACGATTTCGAGCCATAATAACTGTCCTTTTGGACTCTTGGAGGCACTAAGAGTCATAAAAATCTGACCTTGGTGGTTTAGCCACAACCATGCAAGTGTTAATGGGTTTTAAAGTTTGTTAAAAGGACCCAAAACCATGTTTGACCCCAAACATGCATGCAAGCACATAAAGTTCGTGACTTTATGGTTTAGGAGGTCTCAAAAGACCTAGATCTACATTTTGGATGTAAAGGCTTAATGGATTAAGTCATGAATAAGGTCCCAAAGGAAGCTGACCAGTACGTTGGGCATACTCCTTGGTACACCGTGCGTACTAGGTCAACTTCCCGTATGCGGACAAGGCCAGCGTACGCCAGGCATACGTGACAGGTTTGCCGCACGTATGCATGCAGAGTGGATTCATTTGGGCTTTTAGGCCTTAGAGGGTTGTGTCTGGACTGTTGGGCCTCATAGCCCACTGTAAAGCATAATTTGGACCTGGGAATCTGGAATCAAAAGTATTGGGCCCTTGAGGTCATATTGGGGAAATTGGGATTATCTTGTTTTGGGCTAAAGACTTATTGGAAATTGTGAAAAGGCCCATTTGAAGGGTTGGGCCCAATTTGGAAAATTAGGCCATTGATGGACCTTTAGGGGATCTTGATGGACCATGGGTGTGTTGGATTTAATGTGTTGGAGTGGGGTCTTATGAATGTTCCCAAATTGGACCAAAGGGTAAAATGGTTATTTTACCCTAAATAATGTTATAGACTCTGATTTAGTGTTAATATGATCATGATAGCCAGGACTCATCGAATTAGCTGTTAGAGACCACTTTCCGTGTGTTTGGACATGCAGTATCACGAGCTGAGTTACCTTCTAGTAGTGGTGGATCTACGGCCACAATGTTGGTCCACTAGTAGGAGTTGTATGCTAGGTGATTGTCTTGATGCTGTTCATCTAGGTTTTCTATTACCTGATATGCTTGTGCGTTAGCATGATATGTTATATGTGATAGTAGTAGTAAGAGGTGAAATAGTCCTCGTATGTCGGTCGTAAGGACCGACGGGTAAGTCAAGCACCCCAGAACGGCTTGACCTGGGTAGGTCAGGAACCCCGGAACTCCCTGGTAATATATGTGTGTTATATTATTACGTGGTAGTGGTAGGGGTGCAATAGTCCCCGGTAGTTGGGTGAGATAGACCGAAGGGTATGTCAAGCACCCCATAATGGCTTGACCTGGGTAAGTCAGGTGCCCCAGAATTACCTAACAGTATGTTATTGTATGGTGTGTGGTATGATGGGGGAACTCACTAAGCTTTGTGTTTACAATTTTCAGTTTTGTTTCAGGTACCTCTTCAGCGAAGGGGAAAGAGCTGGCGCGGTAGCTACACATCACACGAACATCGGATTTCCGCACTATGTGATTCATGGGATTGTACTCTAATTTGTTACTATTTGATGTTTTGATTTTGAGACATGTTCATGATGGTTTATGGATTGATATGATGTCGACAATGTTTTCAGTAAACGGTTTATAAATTACTTAATTAAAAACAAAAATTTTGGACTCGAAATTTGGAATGTTAATCACATTATACTTATTAATGACATTTAATGTCCTATCAAACCCATTCAGCTAATGACCCTCCATCAATCAAGGAAGCGGTGGGGGAGAGTGGACACCCATTCAACTACTATTTTATAGACAGTTTCCTTATACCCCCTTATAGATTGGTTTCGTGAATGAGGCGTACAAGTGGTTCGATTGACTTTTCTTTTATATATATATATATATATATATATATATATATATATATATATATATATATATATATATATATATATATATATATATATATATATATATATAAGACTTTTAGTGTTACATATAATACATAAGTGTGTATTTTAAAACATTCTAAAATAGCAAGAGTTAAATATTTTAATAAATTACATTTTTAATTTAATTAAATTTAAACCATTTATGGATCTATTAATTCTCCTTTAATTAAACATTTAATTAAATTATTAATAACTTCCATATAGATATTTATAATCACATAAATTCATCATCATCTAATCCATAGTTATTTCCTAACTTTTAGGTCTTATTTAGTTATCTAATATTACCAAAAATCAGATTATAGAAGATTTTATAAAAGATAATTACCAAATAATAACCAAATAAATCAAGTTAGGCAAGAAAATCCGAAAATAAGGATGTGACAGGCCAACACTCTGTGTTGCAGGCTACCACTCCGTGTTGAAGGCCAACACACCATGTTCGAAGAATGTCACAGCGTGTTTGAAGAATAGAATGACGATTCTGTTTTCTCCTCTTTGTTCAAGTTCATATTAGTATCAATTCAGCAGAAAACTAAACCTAGGCTCTAATACCACAGATGGGTTTTGAGCACAACATATAATCCTATGTGTGCATGCAAACCTAATAAGATCTATGTCTTCTCTAATTGAACATACAATATGAACAACAACTTGCAAACCCTAGATCTATAGGTATTAATCGAAATTCACATAATAAAGAGTTAAGATACATACCTTTGATTGTTATGTAGTAATAACAATCCAAAACCTTGTAGATCTTGAAGCTTGAGAGCAAGTGTCACAAGTGTAACACCTCTAATGAATCACAAACACACTTATCCAGAGGATGAGATATGAAACGAAGGAGGATTCTTCAAATTTTTTGCTACAAATCTCTAGGGTTTCTAGTGGCCAAAAATACCAAGGGTAAGGCTCCTTATATAGTGAGGTGACTTAGAGCCAAAGCTAGGGTTAAGAGTACCCTAATTGCTTTGCTTAAGGACCAAGCAAGCATTAAACCTTCCATCTACAAGACCTTGGACGAAAATTCTAGGGCTTCTTTAGAAGATTTTCGTCCAAGCCTCTTTAGGAGGGTTCTAGAGCTTCTTTCCTTAACTATCAATAAATTGGCAAACATCCCTTGCACTTTTAATTAATTTAATTAATCCCAAAATTAATTCCAATTAATTTCTAATTAATTATTAATTAAATAATATGATTTCTAATTAATATATTATTCACATAATACATTAATAAATCATTTATTTCAATTTATTAATCAAATTAATAAATTATTCCTCTTTGTTAATAAATCATATTGTTTAGTTGCTAGTATGAAGGCAACCCACAAGAACTGTGCTACTATCAATTCAAGTATATACCAATTATAGTTATGAGCTTAGACACCTAATCCAACAAACTTTTGGTCAAAATTATATTTTTTAGAATGTAGAATTAGGTTTTACCTTCTGTGAATTGATAAGAGGTGTTAAGCACCCATCATCTGGCAAGAATGTAGTCAGTTGTGGTCGACACGGTATTGAGTTGAGCGTTATCCGACTTTGTGATTCAGGTGGGTCTCCTTACTGTACGCGGGGGGTCGAAGGCATCAATATCAGCCCACTTGTTTATGTTATATAGGAATACCAGGGGGTGGCCCCTGACATTTGTATAAAAGATCTAGACATAGCTCTCGTGAATTTGTATGCAAGACTAGGGTGTGGACCTAGACGGTTATATGTAGAATATTAGTTATCTTTGTGATACTTGTATGGAAGACCAAGTGGTAGCTCTTAGCACTTATTTGTAAGACCCATGGTTTTGTTCCCCAGCCTAGCAAGGAAAGACCATGATATGGCTCATGTCATAATGGCAAGACTATGGTTGGCACATAACAATCTCTATTGTACGTATGGTATGTAGTATTTTGGGGAACTCACTATGCTTTGTGCTTACGGTTTTAAGTTTATGGTTTCAGGTATTTCTAGTACGAAAGGGAATGGGCCTGATGTGTGACTGCACAACATCCCTCATAGTTTTCTGCATTGACAATTTATGATCTTTACACTGATGTTTAAATAATGTATTCATTTTGATCGGTTTTGGAGCAACTTGTTTATATGGTTTATTGTTTTAAAAATGAAAATTTTACTATGATTTTTTAGGACGTTATAAAGATGTTTTATCTTTTATTATTTTTAAGTAAATTTTGTTTTGTAATATAAGAAGTTCATAGCGTTATTAAAATACATTTTGTGATATTTTATTTATGTATGTTTTAATGCAAATACAAACTAAAAAACATGTGAGATGTCATACCTTTCTAATTATATGAACTCTTTCTCATTATATTTTTTTAACATTTTCAAAATGGAACTTATCCTCACCAATGCAAGGACATTTTACTAGTGTATATATATAAAGTTAGGTTAATGTGTTTCTTACATTTATTGTGTGCCACAATGTACCAATAGAAATTTAGTAAAATAAAATAATTATTCAATTAAATAAAGATAGATATTAAATTATTTTCATAATTGTATATATATATATATATATTAAAGGATATCTATAATTTTAATTCTCTTTTTAGGAAAGCTAATTAAATTCGTCATTAATGTAAAAATATTATTCTTTCAGAATCAATATTTTTATGTATGGATTCGTGTTTTGTTTCCGGACACATTCACATAAAATATAATAAAGTTGCATTGAATATAAAGAACGAGAGTGTATTCTACTATAATGCACTCTCATTCTGCTAGAATATAACCTAATTCATAATGAATTCATTCTGAAAGAATATTATTGCTGACATTAATGACGAATTTAATTACTTTCTATAAAAATGAATTATAATTATAGATATCATTTAATATTATGGAAATCATTTAATATATATCTTTATTTATTTTAATAATAATTTATTTAGTACTAAATTCTTATTGATGTATTCTACCACCTAATAGATTTGAGAAACATTTGAACCTACCAACATATATAAAACTGATTTATAAAAAAAATAAAAAAAATAATAAATTAATAAAATTGATTTTTTTTTTGTTTTTTAAATTTAAATAAATAAAAATAATAAACTAATGAGATTTAATTAGGAAATTTTGAAATAAGAAGGTAAATCCATTAATGAAATTGTATTCATTTATTACTACATTTATTATAATTATTATATTAAAGTATTATGTGGAATTTATTAAACAGAAAAACCTATAAAATGACATGTGGAAAAAATATTAGTTCAAAATAACCACAAAATTTGGCAAATGAATGAGAGTGTGACATGTGATAAAAAAAATCCTTCATTTATTAGAGTAGATATTATACGAAATTTATTAAAATAGAAAAATCCATATAAAGACATGTGGAAAAGAAATTAATTCAAAATAACCACAAAATTATATTTGACAAATTGAATGAGAGTGTGACACGTGATTAAAAAAAAAAAACTTTCATTTATTAGAGTACTAGGTGTAAGACCCATGTATTATATGGGTTAATTAAAAAAAATAAATATAAATATCTAAATATTTAAGAACTTTGGATTTATAAAAAAAAATAGAAAAATAATAAATTATTAAAATTGATTTTTTATCTTTTAAATTTAAATAAATAAACAAAATAAACTAATTAACTTTAATTTTGAAATTTTGAAATAAGAAAGTAAGTTCATTAATTAAATTGATATTTATTTATTACTACATTTATTGTAATTATTACATTAAAGTATTATGTGAAATTTATTATAATAGAAAAACCTATAAAATGACATGTAAAAAAATATTAATTCAAAATAACCATAAAACGACATATGGGAAATTGAATGAGGGTGTGACATGTGGAAAAAAAAAACATTCATTTATTAGACTAGATTTATTGTAATTATTACATTAAAGTATTATGTGGAATTTATTAAAATAGAAAAACCTATAAAATGACATGTGGAAAAAATATTAATTAAAAATAACCACAAAATGACATTTGATAAATTGAATGAGAGTGTGACATGTGACAAAAAAACATTCATTTAATAGAGTATATTAGGTGTCAGACTCATCTATCAAATATGTTAATTATATATATATATATATATATATATATATATATATATATATATATATATATATAAGAACTTTGGATTTATAAATAAATAAAAAAAATAAACCAATGAGCTTTAATTTGGAAATTTTGAAATAAGAAGGTAAGTCCATTAATGATATTATATTCATTTATTACTACATTTATTATAATTATTATATTAAAGTAATATGTGTAATTTATTAAATAGAAAAACCTATAAAATGACATGTGGAAAAAATATTAGTTCAAAATAACCACAAAATTTGGCAAATGAATGAGAGTGTAACATGTGACAAAAAAATCCCTTCATTTATTAGAGTAGATATTATATGAAATTTATTAAAATAGAAAAATCCATAAAAATACATGTGGAAAAGAAATTAATTCAAAATAACCACACAATTATATTTGACAAATTGAATGAGAGTGTGATACGTGGCAAAAAAAACTTTCATTTATTAGAGTAGTAGGTGTAAGACCCATGTATTATATGGGTTAATTAAAAAATTTAAATATAAATGTCAAAATATTTAAGAACTTTGGATTTATAAAAAAAATTAGAAAAATAATAAATTATTAAAATTGATTTTTTTATTTTTTAAATTTAAATAAATAAACAAAATAAACTGATGAACTTTAATTTTGAAATTTGAAATAAGAAAGTAAGTTCATTAATGAAATTGATATTTATTGATTACTACATTTATTGTAATTATTACATTAAAGTATTATGTGGAATTTATTAAAATAGAAAAACCTATAAAATGACATGTAAAAAATATTAATTCAAAATAACCATAAAACGACATTTGGAAAATTGAATGAGGATGTGACATGTGACAAGAAAAAACCTTCATTTATTAGTGTAGATTTATTGTAATTATTACATTAAAGTATTATGTGGAATTTACTAAAATAGAAAAACCTATAAAATGACATGTGGAAAAAATATTAATTCAAAATAACCATAAAATGACATTTGACAAATTGAATGAGAGTGTGACATGTGACAAAAAAAAACCTTCATTTAATAGAGTATACTAGGTGTAAAACTCATCTATTACATATGTTAATTATATATATATATATATATATATATATATATATATATATATATATATATATATATTTAAGAACTTTGGATTTATAAAAAAAATATAAAAAATAATAAATTAATAAAATTGATTTTTTTTAAATTTAAATAAATAAATAAAATAAACTAATGAGATTTAATTAGAAAATTTTAAAATAAGAAGGTAAGTCCATTAATGAAATTATATTCATTTATTACGACATTGATTATAATTATTATATTAAAGTATTATGTGAAATTTATTAAATAGAAAAACCTATAAAATGTCATGTGGAAAAAATATCAGTTCAAAATAACCACAAAATTTGGCAAATGAATGAGAGTGTGACATGTGACAAAAAAATAACCATTCATTTATTATAGTAGATATTATATGAAAATTATTAAAATAGAAAAATCCATAAAAATACATGTGGAAAAGAAATTAATTAAAAATAACCACAAAATGATATTTGACAAATTGAATGAGAGTGTGATACGTGGCAAAAAAAAAAAAAAAAAAAAACTTTCATTTATTAGAGTACTAGGTGTAAGACCCATGTATTATATGGGTTAATTAAAAAAATTTAAATATAAATGTCAAAATATTTAAGAACTTTGGATTTATAAAAAAAAATTAGAAAAATAATAAATTATTAAAATTGATTTTTTTTATTTTTTAAATTTAAATAAATAAACAAAATAAACTAATGAACTTTAATTTTGAAATTTTGAAATAAGAAAGTAAGTTATTGATATTTATTTATTATTACATTTATTGTAATTATTACATTAAAGTATTATGTGGAATTTATTAAAATAGAAAAACCTATAAAATGACATGTAAAAAAATATTAATTCAAAATAACCATAAAACGACATTTGGAAAATTGAATGAAGGTGTGATATGTATAAAAAAACTTTCATTTATTAGAGTAGATTTATTGTAATTATTACATTAAAGTATTATGTTGAATGTATTAAATAGAAAAACCTATAAAATAACATGTGAAAAAAATATTAATTCAAAATAACCACAAAATGACATTTGACAAATTGAAATAGAGTGTGACATTTGATAAATAAACCTTTATTTAATAGAGTATACTAGGTATAAGTCATGTATTACATATGTTAATTATATATATATATATATATATATATATATATATAAGAACTCTAGATTTCTAAAAAAAAAATATAAAAAATAATAAATTATTAAGATTGATTTTTTTTAAATTTAAATAAATAAAGAAAATAAACTAATGTGCTTTAATTTGGAAAATTTGAAATAAGAAGGTAGGTCCATTAATGAAATTATATTCATTTATTATTACATTTATTATAATTATTATATTAAAGTATTATGTGGAATTTATTAAATAGAAAAACCTATAAAATGACATGTGAAAAAATATTAATTCAAAATAACCACAAAATGACATTTGACAAATAAGTGAGAGTGTGACATGTAACAAAAAAAATCCTTCATTTATTAGAATAGATTTATTGTAATTATTACATTAAAGTATTATGTGGAATTTATTAAAATAGAGAAACCTATAAAATGATATGTGGAAAAAATATTAATTCAAAATAACTACAAAATGATATTTGGCAAATTGAATGAATATGTAACATGTAGCAAAAAAAATATTAATTTAAAATAACCATAAAATGATATTTAGCAAACTGAATGAGAGTATGATATTTGAAAAAAATAAAAAAAAACTTTCTCTCTCTCTCTCTCTCTCTCTCTCTCTATATATATATATATATATATATATATATATATATATATATATATATATATATATATATATATATATATATATGTTCAGGTTAATTTGAGACCATTCTAATTTTGTGAGACCGTGAAACCAAATCTAAAAATAATTTTAAAATGCAAAATAAATGGAAAAATCCAAAAATTCTTTTTTTAAATATTATTTTCGGAACTTGAATTAACTAAAAAAAATATAAAAAAATTATAAAAAAAAAAAAATTCCGTTTTTTTTTTTTTTTGAAAAATACGTGAAATATTCTAAATAGAATATTACACTGACATATTCTAAAAAATAATTTTAAAATGCAAAATAAATGGAAAAATCTAAAAATTCTTTTTTTAAATATTATTTTCTGAACTTGAATTAACTAAAAAAAATAAAAAAAATAAAAAAAAATTCTATTTTTTTTGAAAAATACGTGAAATATTCTAAATAGAATATTACACTGTACATATTCTAAAAATAATTTTAAAATGCAAAATAAATGGAAAAATCAAAAAATTCTTTTTTTAAATATTATTTTCGGAACATGAATTAACTAAAAAAAAATTTTAAAAAATAAAATAAATAAAATAAAATAAAAAAATGCATCTCACGGTCTCACAAAATATAGGTGGTCTCAAATGAACCTAACCTTATATATATATATATATATATATATATATATATATATATATATATATATATATATATATATATATATATATATATATATATATATGAAAAAGCAGTTAATAATAATAATAATAATAATAATAATAATAAAAAAAAGAAGAAAAGACTAGTACATCTATTTGAACGGTAAATATTTGTTTATATGAAAGAGAAGAAAGGCAGAAAGTAACAAACAAAGTACGTGGCGCATAGGTCTCGGACTAATAACAAAATACAAAAAAACAATCCCACAACAGCATATTCTACGAATGTTCTCCTCATCATCCTTCCTTTTCGAAAAGCATCAACACTCGTATCATGCAAAAAGTATAAGAAAATTGGTCAATAATTTTATTTTAAAATTAAAAAATTAAAAAAAAAAAAAATAGATATAAACTTAATTTACTTATATTTCATTATTTTGGACATGTACACGGGGTAAGACAGCTAAGGTAATAAACTAAAATCATGTGAAATATAAGTGAGTAAATTTCGATACGCGTATGGTCGAATATTATGTAAATCGATGTTTAAGTAATTCTTAAAATATTTTACCGTTAATGACATATAATGTAAATCGACTTAATTTATTCAAAATTATTAACTTAAATTTGAATTTTAGTTAAAAATATCGTTTGTAATTAATTATAATATTTCAAAATCTAATATTAAAATAATTAAATAAAAAATTAAGTAATTTTCATTTTAATAAAAGATTAAGTAATTTTCATCATCAAAAAGTTGTATGGAAAGTTCGTTTTTATAAGCTTTCGACTTTCGCAATCAAAAGCATTAAATCCCACTAATACAACATTAGTGATCAGGAAAGCATACTTCATGCCTAGCCTAGATAATACTCTATAAAATATTTAGAATTATACAAATTAAAAAAGGAATAACCATACAAAAACCGAAACCGACATAGATCAATCACTAGTTCTTTTTTTTCTTCCTTTCATCAATTAGGAACACCAATCCCATTGAAGGTATATGATTTTTTAAATTAAAGAGATTAACCCTTTATTCTTGGAATGGTCAAAGTTATTAAAATTAACTAATTCAAAGGTGAATGAATATACGCGAAGATTTGTTTGCTTGAAAAGTCACGTCACCAATATATTCGTTCTTTTCCAAAAGAATTTAAAGAAAATATGCTTCAAGTGACGAGTCTTTTACTATGGATTAAGCTGATGGATATGAGTCATATTTTTCACACCATATTTTGTTATCTTCACACCATTTGATATTTTGCTACACACCACACCATTTTAATTTCTATGTGGTTGGTTAGGGGAATGAATAGATAGTTGAAAGTCAAAGTGGGTAGGGTATATTTCTTTCTCACTTGTGTTGCCCGATGGTGTATCCTTCAAGAACTACAACCATGTTTTTGTGATAACTCTAATTAAAATAAATATATAAATATATGATCTAAATGTATTATTATAATTATGATTAAAGAATCAATGAGGAATAAATAGAGAAATTATGAAATTTTAATTCTAAAACTCGTCACTTTGATTAGAATCATAAATTTGGACTTTTGGATTAACTAGAAAGGTTACAAACTTAAGTATTATAAAAGGCATTGGGAATAGAATGCCCATAAAAATTGCAAGAAAGGTTGTACAAACAAAATAGAAATTAGGGTTTGAAGTTCGTGAAGGTTTTCGGAGCTATTTTAGAAATTAAGGTATGTCTCTTCGATTTGAGCTTAATTAAGTTGTTTAAGTATGTAACGACCCAAAAATTTAAATAAAATTTTCACTTTTAATTAATAAAACATAAATGTAAAAACCATGAAATTCCACATAATTGTTTTCAAATCAACGATTCACTACAACTTATTCAAAACATCAGTGTCCCCAATTCCTAATAGTAAAAAAGAGAGATAGAGTACACGCCGCACTCTTGCCATTGAGCTCAAATGTACCTGAAACAAATCAACAACCTGTAAGCGAAATGTTTAGTGAGTTCCCCAGAGCATACTATACACCACACATGCACATATCATGCTAGCTAATTAAAGCTACACACATATCACATAAACTATGCATACATAAAACCTATAATAGTGTCATGCGCTACCCCCACATGGTCTTTACCTAGGACTGCCATGGGTTACCCCACATGGTCTTACATCAAATGTCATGGACTACCCCACATGGTCTTTACCTAGAACTGCCATGAGCAACCCCACATGGTCTTACATCCAATGGCACGGGCACCCCTCGGGGTCTTCATGCAAAACACATAATCACATATCATATAAAAGCACATAATAGCTAACAATTATATTATAAACACATAATGGGCCAGCCTTGGTGCCTCGGACCCATGGGTATGGTGAGAAGACTCACCTCAATCTGCTGAATACAAACACTGCCCTCCTAACAGTCTGCAATCCCCCGAGCTGGACAATAATAGAGGTAATATAATCGATATTAGAACTTTAAATCAACCAAGGGGGAAACCAACCTCTAAACCCCTCCCCACGGCCTAAATACCCTTTTCTTACTAATGGGCCCCAAGTCCAAGTCCAATATCCTTCATGGGCCTCTTGACCCAATAAGGCCTAACCATTGCATCCATGGCCCATACAGGTGAAGAAGTCCATAATTCACAGAATACGACCAAGCCCTAAACCCAAATGAGGCCCACAGGCTTGAAGGCCCAAAACAGATTAAGGCCCAACTGCTGTTGCGTACGCCCAACGTACCATCTTGATTCGTGCAGCGTGCTGGGGGTTTGTGGCTACGCATCACGTATAACTGGTTACGCCCAACGCACACCCAGTTTAAGCACTTTCTCCATTAAGTGCTTAATGCTTGGTTTCCTCACGACCAAAAGTCAGATCTATGTCTGTTAAAACGTCCTAAGGCATAAAATTGCCAACTTTATGCCCTTGCATGCCTCAAAATCGTCCAACACCTCCATTAAGACCTTTTCAAGGTTCTTAATCCATGCATGAGGCCTAAACATCCATCAAGATCCCATTTTTATGCTTCTAAACAACCAAGGGACCTCAGATCTATCATCCTCATCTTATGGAGTTGCTTAACTCACCAAAAGAGGTCCAAAACCAACCAAATGGGCAAAACTAGAAAACCCTAGCTAGATCTAAGGATTTAGATGGAAAGGTGCAATATTTTTACCTCTAGAAGCTCTGTAAGGTGATTTTAGTATAGGATCTTGAGGCACCTATATGATCCAAGCTTGCTTGACCACTTTTTCTTATTGCAATGAACACTAAAAGGTCACAAATACACTCTTTCAAGCTTAAGAATGACCTCACAAGGTTCTTTAGGGGTACAAGGACGCTCTAGGGTTATGGAGGCTCTATGGGGTTAAGTCCAAGGGGCTTAAGGTTGTTTAAATAGGCCTCAAGTCTGAAGATTAGGGTTTTGGCTCTCTGACGCGTACGCCCAGCGTACGTGAGGCTCCTTTGCGATCAATTATGCAGAATACACTAAGCGTACTCCTAGGTATGCCCAGCATAGTTGAGGGACCAAATACACTCATAAATGAAATCTTAAGGGTTTCCAAGACATAACAAATTAGGGTGTTACAGAGTAGGTTTATATGAACCCATTACGTATTTTGGTTCAGTCATATGTCTCTCTTCGGCCAAGGAATAACCAAATTTGGTGAAAAAAAATGTTAATTTTTGCTAAAAGAAATGGTGAATTTTAAACCAGCTTTAAAAATAAAAGAAAATTAGTAGTCTCATTTGTCGATGGTAGTGGCAGTACCAAGGTCTATAGTTCGATACGTTTGGCATAATGCATCACTTATCTTTTCTTTTTCAAATGCGACGTACAAACCCACCTCATTTTCTTTTAATTAAAGTGGTATTTATATGAGTAGTCCCTATTGTTTTTGATAAGCTGTCATTTCTAATTTTCTACCAAAAGGTGTATAACAAATTTCAGATGATATTAAAAGTTACGAAAGTGATCCCTATAGTTTATATGATTTTTCAGTTTCCATTTTTCCTAAACTAAACTCATGTTTTCTTTTAAACGTGGAAACATAAACTACATAAACATCCCCAATTGTTTTCAAATCTTCTAATTAATAGTATTTTTAATTATTGTTATTTTGTGATTTATTTGTTTTAAGATTTGAGTATTAGTTTATAAATCTAAAATCTTATCAATATGAGGATTTTAAAAAATGAAATATTTTTATAAAAATTATTATGAATATTGCAATTATTGTAATTGAATGATTATTAGTTGGCCAAATGAGACACGTGGATAGTTGAACCAAAATTAACTCATAGGATGTTTTCTAGGAGGTTGTTTTAGAAATATTTGTTGGTGGAATGTAGGGTACAGGTTAGCAACAAAGCTTTGGTTAGAACTTATCAGTTACGAGGTGAGTTTCTCGTGTTCAGTGGTTGCTCGCACGTAAATGTTTATCATGCGATTTATATGCGGTCTTCAATTATTTATTCACAGTATATTTTATGATAAGTATGGTTGTGTGCAAATGTTATTTTGAGTTGTTTATCTATTGTGCGTTTTTTTTGGTGACATGTTTAGTGGGAACGAGTGGGGTGTTTAATCGCCATGAGCATGATGGATGCGTGTGATCGGCGGGGATGGGAATTGAGATTTATACTTATTTCCTTGGATATTTAAAATACTTGAGTACAATAGATGATGAGTTGTATCAAGGAGAATGGAAATGAACATTTGGTTCTTTCTCTGGACAATTAATTGTTTCCCTAAATTATGTCATCGGGTGATATATTTGTTATATGATTTATTGAATATATATGACAAAACAATTTTTTTGTAAGTGTTGGACATGTATGTGTAATACGAACTCACTATGCTCTAGGCTTACTCATTTAGAAACTTTAAATGTACTCAACCCGGGAAACTATTTAGCTAGTGGAAGTAGGAAGGCCAAGGAGAAGGATTTATCAACAAGACAACAAAGGAGTTCCGCAAAGACGTAACACCCAAAGTTGTTCAATTGAAGATTTTATTTTATTTTATTTTGCTTCTATTGTAGTTTAGTCTATAAGTAAGTTTAGAATTGGTCTTGGAAGATGTTGGAACGATTATTTGTCATTTAATCGATATTAGAAAATTAGGATGTTACAGTTTTGCCCTATGGCAGTGTTCCTGTGTGGATCATGATGTGGAGGGAGATCACCTCAGCCTTGTCAGAGACGTTTAGGACCCATGCCTACTGTTAGGTACATTTCATACATTTATTTTGTAGTTTTATTTCATAAAATTGCATTGCATTTAGGCTTAAGCGCATGAATTTTATATGTTTTTCGGGATTTTCCATGATATTATTTCACTCGCACACTTTTATGATTTTTCAGGGAATCTTGAAGGTGAGATATTTCTTAAAGAGGTGAATAAAAGGAACAGACAAGATTTCAGAACTTTCGTAGCATCGAGAAGGAAGATTTGAGGATTGCGGCCATTCAGGGACTTACATGGCTGTGTAAACTATAGCCATGAGTTTACGTGGGCAATGTAATCGAGCATACTTTAGCAACGTACTTTGAAGATCCAAACAATTTGAGCAGTCTACTTATTTCATTTACACGGGCCATGTAAACATCAGTGCAAATTTACACAGGCCGTCTAAACGTGGACGTAAGTTTAAAAACAGTTTCCCATCTTTGTGATTCTTATTGGCCATTTGAATTAGGGTTAGATCATTCAAGTTATCTAATTGCAATATCTGTAATTTTTTTTGTAGATTGCACTAGGTAACAAGCACTAAAATGATTTTTATCGAATAAATTTAGTGTAAATATTATTCACACATGCTTGTGCTCCCGAGCTTGTGAGGAGTATTGAATGTTGTTGGGAGCATTCACATAAATCCTATTGTAACCTTTTGATTTCTATCTAAGTGCTTGTGTAGACTTAAATTAGAAGGTTAGGTTATTTTCAAAGAGCTTGTGTTGAATTTGACAATTTGGTGAATGAGAAATGTTAGAGCTTGTTAACACTTTCAAGTACTGACTTAGGTAGAATTGAGTAGATATCATATCATCCTTGGAAACGCATTGCTAAATTGTCTTCCATAGAGTTGGAGTTCTCACAAATCTTGAATTTATTTCATTTAATCGATCATTTACTCATAGCTTTAGCTTCTTATTTAAATCATTACACACAACCCCCCCTCTTTATGTGACTATTATTGTACCTTTGTTCCGTGTCTATGGATCGACCCTACTTACCTTGTATGACATTTTTAGTGCAAAGTAGCAGTGTTTTTGGAGTCATTTTGTACCCCTTTATTTGTTGGGTTTTACAGTCCTAATGCCTACCCGCCTTATCAACATATATATACTGGTATCAATATTATTAGTATCTTTCAGAGTGTGAATTGAAATTTGGTGATCCAAGTAAATAATACGATTTATGGCGAAGTATATAAGCCTGAATGACGATTTCACAGGGATACGTATTTGAAGTAGGTTGAAGGTTTGTTTTGTTAATCTGGATTATATTTATATGGGCTCGACGCAACAAATGTAATAGTTTTTCGATTATACGTATTCATATCTAGATTTTCCTATGTATCATTTTTGAAACAACTGAGTAATCAAAGAGATATATATGATTCATATCTGTGAACGTGTAACATCCAGTTTCAGGACGTTTCTTATTTTGGGATTTCAGGTCGTAATGTGATTAAGTAAAGGTCTTGGGCTTCAATGGAATAGATCTTAGACCCTATCGAATATTGATAACCAAGATCCAATCTTTTTGTTTTCTTGTTGCTAGGTCTAAGGTTTTATGCATGTTTACCCATGGCTTTAAGAGTTAAAGTCTTGGGACTCCATAAAGTTAGCAACTTTATGGGGTCCTTAGGGTCCCTTAGTGATTATATGTTATGGATCTAATGTTTGGATGATGTTTAAGTTCATGCTTGAGTTTTGATCTCCTTTTTCTTCATGAATTCCCTAGTTTGAGCTCAAGTATTTTATTGGACATAAAAGACCTTAAAGCATTGATTTTTATGATCCTTGGAGTGTTAGGAAGCCTCCTGGAAAAGATGGATTTGTGGCTTAATGAATTAAGAAGTTTTTGGATCAAAATGGAATTTCGACCGATCTCACGATGTGAGGATATGCCTATCACGTAGTGAGGATTATGAGACTCGTCTATTTTGTCATGTAGTAGCTCACAACGTGAGCCATAGATGGTCACATCATGAGGGGCTATTGACTGTTTACTTTCATTGATCGTTGACTTTTTGACCAGTATGACTTTAGGTCAAACTTGAAGGATTTGGGCTGTTGATTAAGATTCTTACATGTTTTGGTGTTAGAGGGCTCTAAGGAGAAAACAATATAGAAAGGGAGAGTGTTGTAGTGTTTTTGGGTTCTTTGATTGAGGTGAGTTTTCCTCATTGTACCCATGGGTCAAAGGCACCAATGTCATCTCACAAGTTTTCGTTATCATTTATTAGAAGGGTGCCCTAGGGGCTATATGTGGCCATGTAGAATAGACTGAGGACTCTTGATATAGGCTTTCTTGCCTGTTCCTTGTTTGATTTTGGCTCTAGAGTAGGATCACCTATCCGGGTGTCTATCTCACCTTTGGATACATGTAGTTACACATTCTTTATAAAGTTGGATATTTATCCTTGTGTATAAGATGTTGCTATGATGTAGTGATCTACTAGATTTATATATATTCCCTAGTGTAGTAGGGTGCAATAGTAGTGGTATGATTGTTAGAGTACCAGTTGGCTGGTTATCGTCTAGTGGAGTTCCCTAGAGGTTGTATGTAGTCATATAGGATAGCCTGAGAACTCTTGATCTAGGATTTCTTACATGTTCCTTATTTGGTCTTGGCTCTAGAGTAGGATCATCTGTTCAGGTGGTTATCTCGCCTCTGGTTACTTATGGTTACGCATTCCATGGAGGTTAGGTGGTAGTGGAGTAGTGTACTGTGAGAGATCTAGTAGGCGGTAGTGAGCAGTATGATTGATAATTGCATGTATTATGTGCCTACTTGATCCTTGAATGTTTATATGTCGATATACGGTAGTGGATGGGGTTGAGGTGGTCCCGCTATGTGTTGTAGGTTAAGATACCACGTACAGGCCGATAGTAAGTCGTAGGTATGGAGGCTCGGGAAGAACGGTTGGGTTGAGGCGACAATCCAAAAAACCTGGGGTATTCCAGTCTGATGACTAATTGGGCTTGTTGCATGTATGACAATCCAACTGGGAGGTTGTGGGCCAGAGTAATCCAACTGGAAGGTTGTGGACCCATCATGTAATGTGTATATTTATTTTTTGTGTGTGGTATTTTGGGGAAACTCACTAAGCTTTATGATTACCTAATTGTTTATGTTTTAGGTTCTATAAGTGATCGTGGGAAGGCAAAAGCAAGACTGTACACATGCATCAACAACGTTGAGGATTTCACATTATTTATATTACTCTGTTTCGATAAATATAGTTCAGAATAAATGGTTTTCTTAAAATGCATTTATAATTGGAAAGTATTACCTTAATAAAAATTAAAATGTTTGGGTGTAAAAATGGGACGTTATAGTACGCAAGGGTAAAGCACAAGATAGAGACAGTGGAAGATACATATGATGACTAGTTTTATAGAAACTTAGATGTTGAACACATACGCTTCTCATCATATGAATTTTTCTTAAACGATTTACTTGTTTCTTTTAAGGAATGTAATGATAAGGTAAAACTGGGAGATGATAGGATACATGGTCATATTCAAAGGCAGGAAAACATGGTAAAAAATCTAGATTTCTAGTATGTTATGGGTCTCCAATATAATTTAATTTCTCTTCGATCTTTAGCAAATAGGGACTCAAGTACACCAGTGAAGATGATGGGGGTAAAGGTCTCAAAGGGTGCTCTCATGGTAAAGAAATGGAAACTACAACATGTAATTCATTTTCTAAACGAAAGTTAGGTGTCATGAAAGGTGGTTGTATCTCAGTCTTTGGAGTGACGTGATGACAAAATAGATTGATGGCATCGTCAACGGTTATGAAATGCATATTTCTAGGGTATGCCATTGAAGTTAAAGGATATCAATGTGATGTAAAGAAGAAGGAAAAACTCCAAAATTTATTATTAGCATATATATTACCCAAGATGAATTTTCTATGTATGACCAAAGATGAGAGAATTTGGTTTTTATTAAGAAAAATGATTATGATGCTAACAAGAAGTTGGTGTTGAAACACGAACTATGTACAAAGTTGCGATAGATGAAGAATATCAATTGAATGATGTACATTCTACATGAGATGTGTCTCAAGAAAACATGTAGAGGAAGAGCATAAGGATGATGATGTTGTGGTTTAGAAAAACAGATCATAATCTGTAGCAAGAAGGAAGCCAAAGAGGAGTACTTAGATGCTTGCCAAGTATGTTGGTTGTGTTAGTACTTGTGACATTATTTTAGTTCCATATATATTTGCAATTGGAATAATGGAACATTGGATCTAGTACCGTTACCAAGGAGAAAAAAACATATAGAATGCAAATGGATATTTTACAGGAAAGATTGAATTCTTGGGGTTAAATCAATAAAATTAAAGCATATATGGTGGCAAAAGGGATCTTACAAAATGAATGGATCGATTATCACGAAATTGTCTCACATATTGTGATGTATAAAACGATTCAAGTTCTATTAGCCATGGTGAATGCAATTAATCTGGAGCTTGAGTAGTCTAATGTCAAAATTGCATTATTAAATGGTAATTTAGAAGAGAATATCTATATGCATCAGCTATTGGGGTTCCTTGATGCTAAGGAAGATCATGTATGACTGTAAAAGAACTATCTCTATTGTTTAAAACAGTCTTTAAGACAATTATACAACAGGTATGTTTCATTTATGATTTCTCATGGCTATCATCAAACAAATTTGATAATTGTGTCTACTTGAAGAAATTATGTGGGTTTGCTTACATATATTTGTTTATATACGTACATATTAATTACATCTACGAATATGTGGGTTTTCTACGAATATGACTGAACTTAATAATTTAAAAGTTTTACTAAAAAATTAGTTCGAGATGAAGGTTTGGGTGTATTGGGTGGAGATTTGGAGGCAAATGGTATTGTAAAATTTTACATGACTTATACTCACATATCAAAATATAGTTTAACAAAAATCTAAAGTATTTAAAAGTTTTACAACTTTCTTGGTGTTACAAATCAACATCACAACAATAGTTGAATGATAACCTTCATAAAAGCTAAGTCCCAAGAGTAAATCTTCTTGGAAGTTTGCTTATCCCTTTTTTTTTTTGTCATGGTCTCGAGTACATATAATTTAAAATAATAAATACATAAGAAAATATGTCTCATAAGTTACATGGGTTTTAGACTCAACAAGTAATAAAATTTTAAAATAATATATCAACTGGCTCATGTTTAAATCGTCTGATAAAAGTATTACATATTTCCATCCTTAGGAAAGAAAGTATGAAACACAATGTATAATCTTAACTTTCACAAGAACTTTATTCAAAACAACTTATGCAAGGAATAACAAAATTGCAATGCCTTAAAAAAAATTTCAATGAATTCACTCAAATCAAACCTCAAACTTTTAATAAAACTTCACTCAAATCAAAATTCAAACTTTCAATAAAACTTTACTAATAAAACAATCACATGAAATTATAACTCCAAGTTACAGTCCACCTTCGTAACCAACTAACCATAATAGAGAGGACAAGTCCACTCTGTTAAGGTAAATTACCAAAGACTGAAGAAATGAATCCAACATATCAAGTTAAACACTGGTTACCCAAAATAAGAAGGAATAAATTCAACGCATTAAGGTAAACATTAGCTAGATATCTACTTCACAATGAGAGGAGCCATCCCATTATAGTGTTCGGTCACCTCAATTTACGGATTAACTTTTTCTAGACATATAAACTATGAATGCATTCATGACTTGAACTCAAACTTGATCAAAACATTACTTTGCCAAACTCAATAAGAATCAACTAGCGTGCTATGTACTTTTATACAATAACTCATAGTCATGCTTCAAACTATTAATATAAGACAAATTCATATTTTAAGTTGAAAATTGACCATGAATCTTATTAAGGTTCCATAAATAAACCAAAAGAACAAATATAACTCAAGTTCACAAAAACTCAATTCCATAAGAAATCCTAAAACCTTGAAATTCAATAAATTTGTAAGCGTTTCAACTTGAATATAAATAAAAAAAATATCTTATAAATTTTATAACAATAAAGCATAACTAAAATTAAGAAAAAAAACCAAAATGGAAACTCAATTAATATTACGTAAATTCTCAAAACCAGCTATAAACACTTTTCATGTTTGCTAAGTTCCTAACATAAAGCAACAAGCTTAACTCTTTTTTTGTAAAGCTTGGTTACCTGGTACGCATTTAATTTATTTATTTATTTATTTCGAAAGAAGGAATCAACAAGTTTGTGGCCCTAACTCGTCGAGTAGAGGGCAGCCTATGCGCGGGGTTTAAGTTAGCGACTCGGCGAGTAGCCGGGCCAGGGTGAAAACCTAATTTCGGGGTTTTGCACCCTATTTAAGCATCATAATCCCCACCCCTTGGCCTTATTTATAGTCTCCTTGTCCCAAACCCTCATCCATAAAACCATAAAGTGTTCTTTGAGTGTGAGAGCCATTTTGAGTGTTCTTTGTGTCTTTTGAAGCTTGTGAAAGAAGAGGAAGGTGGATGGCTCAAGAGAGAAGGAGTAGATCCAGAAGCTTCATCCCTTCAGCTATATTTTTTGGTAATAAAGCCGCAAAATTGATCATTCGTTTCTTAGATCTATTCATTTCCATTTTATGTGGGTTTTTAGTCCAAGTTTGGTAGTTTTTGGCAAAGGATCAATCCAGGTGGGTATTCTTCCAGATCTAGTGTCTAGAGGGGCTATAAGGACATAAAGGTGCAAACTTTATTCCCTTAGAGTCCCCATGCAAGTGCTAAGGACGTTATAATGGTTTTTTGAGCTTAAAAAGGCCATGCATGGAAGCAAGCTTGAGACTTTTGGTGGTTAATGGGTACCTAGGCCCAAGATCTAGGTTTGCATGTTTTGGTTTGAGTTGCTAAGGCTTTTTGGACAAGATCTATGTCCGAAAGGAATTAGGGTTTTGTCTAAACACTTTAAGAAGAGCTATCAACGGGTAAAGTTGGAAACTTTACCCTTAGAAAGATCATTTCAGTGAACAGATGAGCTATGGACCTGGATTCTAGAAAATAAGGGGTTAATCTGTTAAGATGGCTAATTCAGACAAAAGGACTCGTTGAGTCCATGAAGGAAGTCGACGAGTCGGGTCGTGTTGTCTCATTCTAGTTTATGGTAGAACTCGATGAGCTAATTCGCCAAGTCGTGATAATGAGCAGCTCGATAGGACTTGACAAGTTGGAGGACGACTCAGCGAGATGCGTCGCGATTCCAGGATTTTTGAGTTATAGAACTCGGCAAGTTGGTTAAGCCAGAATGTTGACTTTGACCAGAGCGACTTTGACCAGGGTTAAAGTGGTCATTTTTCCCTTAGATGGATTTTTAGTTTTCTAAATAAGTATTATTGTATATAGTTAGTCGGGGAGTAGCGGGACCAGTCATCAGAGATTCCTCACGCACGAGATCAGCATCCAGTTTGAAAGGTGATTTTTTCTTCAGTAGGAATGGGTCAAAGGCACCAATGTTGGCCCGTTTATGTATGTTAGTATCTTTCGGGCTTCAGTCAGATGTCGGGGCTAGCCCGATGTAGAGTATGTGTTCCGGACTTCGGTTCAATGTCAGGGCGGTCCTGAGAAGTAGTTATGTATGCTTGATGTTTTTATGGTTCATGCATGTTATGTGATATGTGTTTCGGGCCCAAGTCTAATGTCGGGGTAAGCCCAATGCATGTTAGTTTATATGTTATGTGTTATGTGTTCCGAGATTCAGTCCCATGTCGGGGCGAGCCCGATTTATGTTAAGTGTTTATGATATATGTTATGCAATGTGTATGTCGGGGTAAGCCCATGCCGGACATGGTCTGATGCCTGGGTGAGCCTGGTGCTAGACAGGAGTCTGATGTCAAGTAACCGGATGTCGGGTTCGTCTCGATGCAGCTGGTCGTAGTCCTAAATTATGTTATGTTATATGTTATGTGTATGGTATGTGGTAATTTGAGGGAGCTCACTAAGTTTCATGCTTACAGTTTTCAGTTTTGGTTTCAACTACTTCTACTAGTAAAGGGAAGGGCTTGGGATGATCGCATGGCACACACCACAATTTTATAGCCTGAGATATTTTACTCTAATATTTGAGATGATACTTTGATATTTTGACAGTTGATATGATGTTTTTGAGATACACTTTTTATGATGTTCATTTGATGATGTTATTTATGGTTTTATCAATGAATTAAAAATGAAATTTTTGGACTGTATTTTTGGGATGTTTCAAGTTGGTATTAGAGCTTTGGTTTGAGGGATTTGGGCACACTTTTGGGTGTGTCTGAACTCAAACTAAGGAATTGGTATAGAATTTTCAAAAGAAAACCATTTTTCTAAAAGGGTTTTTGAGAAAAGAAAATAATTTTAACAAAAGCAAAAAAGAAAAGGATTTTGAAAAAGAGAAAAGGGTGTGGTGCATGCAATCAGCCGAGCTCAAGTAAGTACTCCCAAACTACCCACGCAAGTTTATGTTATTATATGTTTATTAGTTTTATGAGAACTACATGCTAGATTAGGACTAAGGATCTAAGTAGGATGGCTTATGTGCATGGTATATGTGTATCAGCTATATAAGAAATGCATGTTAGTACAGAGCAGTCAGTATGATGGCCTGATTAGAATATGCTTGATTATGTGTACTCAAAGCTCGAATGCTGCTTGATTTGTGCCTTTAGGAGTTCTAGTTGTCTTTTTACTAAATACTAATACATAATTTCAAAAGGTTAGGTTTAGCCTTATTTCACAGCTCTGGTTTGAGTCTAACGGTAGTAGGGTAGAACTTCTCATTTGAAGAATTATCTAGTCTTAGTGATATGTTATGGTATTCACGAGCTAGTTATGGGAAGATAGCAGGGACTTCTTATGCAGTTGATGGCGGAGAGTTGGTTGGTGATTACCCTAGGGCAAGCCTAGGATGAGAGTAGCGCATGAAGCAATAGTAGTAGAAGGGACTTGGTGAAGTAGAGGTAGTTCTTGAGGAAAGTATGAATAGATGTGAAAGGTAGTATGGGCCCGTACTACTGAAAGCAGAGGGTACGTACTCGAGTCAAGGAAGGCTGAGATGAATCCAAGGAACTTGTAGTGTATGTGATCCCTCGAGAATTGATTAGTATTATGATGTTTGCTATGATGTGTTTTTTAGAATAGCCATTTTACACAGCAGACCGGTCGGCAGTTCAGGCATCGGTGAGGGATCAAGCTCAGGCTTGGGAGTCATGCAACTAGATGACTAGACTAGGGAGTTCATCTCCTCTAAGATCACGCGTAGTATCCTGGATCAGACTCTTGTGATCTTTGACACAATCAAGGAGGGAATTCTTGAGCTTTTGGATGAGAGGTTGAGTGCTTTTTACACTGAGGTGGCGGCCATGATGGGGTCGTGCACACCGACTTTCAGGGAGTTTAGGGCTTATAGAGCTCCCGACTACCATAGGACTTGGGACCCCATCGCAAGTACTAGATGATTGTCAAATTTTGCCAACGCATTCCACACCAGCAGATGTCCCGAGGGGGACAAGGTTAGACTTGTGTCCTGAATTCTGAAAGACAGGACACATGGCTGGTGGGAGGAGGTCAGACATGCCATGGGTGATGATGCAACTCTTGATGCCATGACAACGAGTGGATTTACGACCCGGTTCAGGGCCGGGTTTGCACCCGTGATAGAGGTGCAACAGCTTGCCAAAGAGTTTCAGGATCTTGAGTAGATGACAGAGACAGTGGCAGAGATCACCGCCAACTTTAGGGAGAGGGCCCTTATCGTTCCGCAATATGTGGAAGACGTGGAGATAAAAAGGCCTGGTATCATGAGATGTTGCGGAGTGATATCCACCAGTTTGTGAGCTGCTCCAGCTGCAAGACGCTGGAGACATGAGTGTTAGGGCTCGAGAGAGAGAGAAAAGAGAGAGAGAGAGAGAGATAGAGAGAGAGAGGTAAAGAGAGAGAGAGAGAGAGAAAGAAAGAAAGAGAGAGGGAGAGAGAGAGAGAGAGAGAGAGTTGGATTTAGAGATGGAGAGGAAGAGGAAAACAGAGGTGGGTCAGTTAGGGAATTCAGGTAAGAATCCCACTCGGATCCAACAGAGCCACGACCATTATGGCAAATGCTGAAGGATGCACGAGGGAACGTGCAAGGCAGGAGTTCGGGCTACTACAAGTGCGGCCGAACTGGTCATATGTGTTGAGATTGCACAACCACTACCACCACCATGACAACATCATATCTGGTTTGCTTTCAGAGAAATCAGAGGGGACACAAGCGGTCCCAGTGCCCGAGTGTAACAATAGCAGGGAAGGTGGCAACACCTTCACTTGCCACATTGAGGATTACAGATGGCCTACAGGGCTGGGTTGAGGCACCTACAACATGGAGCAGGGCTTTTCAGCTTACTGCAGTGGAGGCATGAGTAGCTCCTGATGTGGTGACGGGTATGTATATTTCTCTTATTTCGTTATTGATATTGTTTTTTACATATGTTTATAAGTTTTGTTATAGGATCGTTCTTAGTGAACGATATATCATCTTTGGTACCGTTTGATTCGGGTGTCACCCGATCTTTTGTGTCGCTCGAGCTCAGCAAGCAATTTGTAGGAGCTCCAGGGGAGCTGGATTGCCCAATGGATGTGGAGATAGCAGATAACAGGACTGTCAGGGTTATGAGGGTTCATAGAGGATGTACACTACAGTTATTCAATCAGCAGCTTTCAGCAAACCTGGTTCCTATTCCCATGCGTAGGAACAAGGTTATAGTACATATGGATTGGTTGAGCCCCAATGGGGAGGTGATTGATTGTGAGAATAAGCTAGTAAGGGTTTTCACTCCTAGTGGGGGAGGGTTAGTGATCCAGGGCGAGAGGCCACAGCATGGATCGGTGTTCTATTTAGCAGCGAGGGCGAAACACCACCTTCAGTAGGGTTGTGCAAGATACGTCGCCTATGTCATGGATACCCGAGATAAGGGTAAGGTGATAGTTGATGATGTACTGGTAGTGCGAGAGTAATCGGATGTATTCTCGGAAGATTTACCTGGGATACCCCCGGAGATACAGGTTGATTTTAGGATTGACCTGGTCCGTGGTGCGGCTCCAATAGCCAAGGCACCTTATTGGTTGGCTCCTCCCAAGATGCAGTAGATGTCTATGCAACTGCAAGATCTACTAGAGAAGGTTTTATCAGGCCGAGTAGTTCACCATGGGGAGCCCCAGTCCTGTTTGTGAAGAAGAAGGATGGGTCACATCGCATGTGCATAGACTACCGGGAGCTGAACAAGGTAACAGTGAAGAACCGTTACCCACTTCTGAGGATAGATGATTTGTTTGATCAGCTTCAAGGAGCATCTTGGTTCTCCAAGATTGATCTACAGTCAGGGTATCACCAGATGCGAGTCAGGGATGATGATGTGCAGAAGACAACTTTTAGGACTTGCTATGGTCATTATGAGTTTGTGGTGATGCCGTTTGGGCTCACCAATGCTCCAGCCGAGTTCATGGACCTGATGAACCATGTGTGCACACCAATGATGGATCGAACTGTAGTAGTCTTTCTTGATAACATATTGGTTTACTCCAAGACTCAGGAGCAACATGAGGAGCACCTGATGGAGGTACTAGAGACACCAATGAGGGAGAGACTTTTTGCGAAGTTCTCCAAGTGCGAGTTGTGTTTGCACGAGGTGCAGTTCCTTTGGCATCTTGTCAGCCATAAGGGTATTCTGGTCGATCCGAACAAGATAGAGGTTGTGATGCAGTGGGAGATTTCGAGGTCTCCAAGTGAGATTGAGAGTTTCCTGGGTCTGGCAGGGTATTACAAGAGTTTTATTCAGGACATCTCCAAGATTGCGGTTCCTTTGACCTGACTGACCAAGAAGTCGGTGGCTTTTTGTTGGGGACCTGAGCAGCAGACAACCTTCGAGACACTTAGGCAACGGTTGTGCAAGGCTCTAATTCTCACTTTGCCAGAGGAGGTAGATGATTTCGTAGTTTACTATGATGCTTCGATCAAAGGCATGGGAGCAGTGTTGTTGCACTAGGGTCATGTGATAGTTTATGCTTCGAGACAGCTAAAGCCTCACGAGGCTAACTATTCGACACATGACTTAGAGCTGGGGTTTGTGGTATTTTCCCTCAAGATTTGGCGGCATTACCTCTACGGGGTCCGTTGTACCATTTACACGGACCATAAGAGTTTGATGTACCTCATGGATCAGCCGAATCTGAACATGAGGTAGCGTCGGTGGTTAGATGTGGTGAAGGATTGCGAATGTGAGATCCTTGACCACTCGTGCAAGGCCGATGTAGTGGTTGACGGCCTGAGCCGCAAGGGAGTAACGGCCCCAATCCAAGACATCTAATTAAGGATGACAGTGATTACTCCATTTCTGGAGGAGATCCGGGAGGTGCAGGTCGAGGTCCTGAATGAAGAGCGCCAGAAGTGCGAGCGGATCATAGGCCAGGTGGCCTCCTTTGATTACGAAAGCCGTGGATTTTTGACCCTACATGGAAGGGTCTGGGTGCCGTACTAGGGTGGAGTATGAATGATATTGGTGGATGCAACCCACAAGTCCAGGTTCTCAATCCATCTCGGTGTGAAAAAGATGTACAGAGATCTTCGACCCGACTACTGGTGTCCCTGCATGAAGCAGGATGTAGCATGGTATGTGGAGAGATGCCTGACCTGCAGGAAGGTCAAGATAGAGCACCAGAGGCCTCACGGAAAGACGCAACTGTTAGACATCCCCGTATGGAAGTTGGAGGACATTACTATGGATTTTCTCACTAAGCTTTCCACGACCACACGTGGGGTCGATTCGATATGGGTCATAGTAGATCAGTTGACCAAGAGTTCTCACTTTATCCTGGTCCAGGAGAGTATATGTAACATCCATAAATTTTACTCCAAATTTAAACTTTTTAATCGTAAATAAAAACCAAATAGCATTGTTTACAAAAATGTTTTCAAAGCATTATCCGTTAGAGTGTCCCAAAAATCATAACATAAGGATGAGGAACGGTACAGTCATGCCTTCGACTTCCCATGATCTCCTGAAGTACCTGAAACAAAAAACTGAAAACTGTAAGCTCGAGAGCTTAGTGAGCTACCCCCAAAATACCAAATACCACACTAACAATACCATATCAGTAATAATCAATCAATCAACATGCATACTGGGCCATCGGCCTGAGTGGACCGCCCTACAGGGCCTACAATCTATCTGGATCTATCCCAAGCCTTCGGCATGACTGGTCCGCCACGTGGGCCTACAGTCTCCCCGGACCGCTCATAGGGTGTGTTGGCCTACCACACAAAGCAGGGCCTCCTCAACCCAACCAACAAGCAATACTATGTGCACATAACTATCATATACTAGCATATGTAAACATCAAGCATATATATCACTGGTCATCAATCATAGAATTCTCTCGCAACTAGAGTACCGACCTAGCAGGTCACCTAGATACCAATCCCTACGGATCATAAGAGCATAGGATACTTTCTACCCTGATATAGCATACCATAACAATAACAACTAAAAGGCCAACCTTGGTGCCGTAGACCCTATCGATATAGTGAGGATAACTCACCTCGCAGATGTCGACTCGGAAGGTAAGCTCCAACTCTCGGATCACTTAACACAGGCTCCACCACCTATACCACAATATGCTCGTAAGTCCTTAACCTTATAAGGTACTCCATAATCTACTAGTCAACCCCTGATCAAAGTCAAAGTCCTCAGTCAAGGTCAACATTCTATGTTGACCTCGACTCGCCGAGTTCCTTGAAGTACATTCCAACTCGCCGAGTCATTAGGGTGACTTGTCAAGTTCCTTCGATTCTTGATCAAACTTTAAGGCCACCCATCGAGTTCCCTCTGTGAAACTCAACGGATACACACATATACATATCCAGGAGAAAACTCATCCGACTCACCGAGTTGTTCTTCAACTCGTCAAGTCTATGGCAATCATCATCGGACTCGCTGAGTTGTTCATCCAACTCATCGAGTTCACGGTCATCTTCATGTGACTCGCCGAGTTAACCTTGCGACTCGCCGAGTCCATTCAATCTTGTTTCCATACAGACCTATTTTGAGCCATGAAGTGACTCCAAATCACAGATCCAAGATTCTAGGGCATGCTTTTCACGTAAAGTTGCAAACTTTACTTGCATGCATAGCTACAAAGGTTCTAAATGCCAAATCCAATCTCTTAATGGGGTCTCATGCCCAAGGAGGGCCTCATTGACAACCAAATACAACAACTTTATGATTCTAAAACTTAAGGAGGGTCTAGATCTGAAGTTACAACTTCAGATCTAGCCCATAGCCCACCTTATCAACCTCAAAATCCATAAAAACCTCCAGAAAACTCAACAAAAGGAAAAAAAGAAGTAAGGATGGCAACTTGATACCTCCAAGGGATGCTAGCTGAGGTAAATTCTGCTTCCCATACCTTCCTTGCTTCAATTCCTTTTCACTTCTAGCTTTTCTCTTCTAGCTAACCTTCTTTCCAAGCTTAAGACACACCAAAATGGAATACCACATGAATTAGGGTTTTAAGGAGCTTTCAAAGACTGTAAAGAGGCCAAAGGAGGCTGAGGCTCCTTTAAAAAGGGGTGCAAACCCTGGGATTTTAGGGTTTCATCTGCCAGCTCCTACTTTCCGAGTCCCAATATGGACTCGTCGAGTAGGTCAATTAACACGCGATCCCACCCCATTGCTACTCGACGAGTAGGGCAGTTAACTCATCGAGTAGAGCTTAACCCAATACATCTTATTTAAAAAAAACCTGAGAATCGAGGTGTTACAACATATCGACCGAGAAGTTGGTCGAGATTTATGTGCGAGAGGTAGTGGCATGTCATGGAGTGCCTATCTCAGTAGTGTCAGACCGAGATGTCTATTTTACTTCCAGATTTTGGAAGCGGTTCACGATGAGATGGGTACTCGTCTCCACTTTAGCACCGCTTTCCATCCCCGGACAGATGGACAGTGCGAGAGGATGATTCATATTCTCGGGGACATGCTTCGTGCATGTGTTTTGGATTTCAGTGGAAGTTGGGATACATATCTTCTGTTAGAGGAATTGTCATATAACAATAGTTACCACACCAATATAGACTAGCCTCCCTTCGAGATGCTCTATGGGAGGAAGTATAGGACCCCAATTTGTTGAGGTGAGGTCGGTCAGAGGGTCATCGGAGTACAGAGGTAGTACTCAAGACTATAGAGCGGATCCAGTAGGTCAGGAGCAGGCTCCAGGCTACTCATAGTTGGCAGAAGAGTTACGTCGAAAAGCAGTGTTCAGACTTGGAGTTATAGGTGGGCGATATGGTCCTCCTAAAGGTGTCACCCTGGAAGGGTGTTATCAGGTTTCGGAAGCGGGGCAAGCTGGTCCCCATGTATATTGGCTCTTTTAGAGTCATTGCCTAGGCAGGCAGGGTAGCGTATCGATTGGATCTTCCTACAGAGCTCAGCCAGATTCACAACACTTTTGATGTTTCCCAGCTATGGAGGTGCATAGTGGATGACACAACAGTTGCACCCTTGGAGGATATTTAGCTTGATGACAGCCTGAATTACTTGGAGAGACCAGCAACGATTTTGAATCACAAGATGAAGGAGTTGAGGAACAAGAGGTTCGAGCTAGTGAAGGTGTAGTGGTAGCACCGTAAGGGTTTGGAGTAGACATGGGAGCCTGAGGAGGAGATGAATGAGCACTACCCGGAGTTGTTTCCTAATGCATCAGACTTCGAGGACAAAGTCTAAGACAAGTGGGGGAGAATTGTAATGCCTGGATCCCTAGTACGTATTTAATATAATTATTTATTTATTTTTAAAGATGAACTCGACTAGTTGGTGGCCCTAACTTGTCGAGTTGAGGGCAGCCTATACGCGGGGTTTAAGTTATCGACTCGGCGAGTTGTGTCCCTGACTCGATGAGTAGCCTGGCTAGGGTGAAACCCTAATTTCGGGGTTTTCACCCTATTTAAGCATCCTAATCCCCACCCCTTGGCCTCATTTACAACCTCTTTGTCCCAAATCCTCATCCACAAAACCCTAGAGTGTTCTTTGAGTGTGAGATCCATTTTGAGTGTTCATTGTGTCTTTTGAAGCTTGTAAAAGAAGAAGAAGGTAAATGACTCAAGAGAGAAGGAGTAGATCCAGAAGATTCATCCCTTTAGCTGCAGTTTCTGGTAATACAGCCTCAAAATTGATCATTCGTTTCTTAGATCTATTCATTTCCATTTTATGTGGGTTTTTAGTCCAAGTTTGGTAGTTTTTGGCAAAGGATCGATCCTGGTGGGTATTCTTCCAGATCTAGTGTCTAGAGGGGCTACAAGGACATAAAGGTGAAAACTTTATTCCCTTAGAGTCCCCATGCAAGTGCTAAGGATGTTATAATGGCTTTTTGAGCTTAAAAAGGCCATACATGGAAGCAAGCTTGAGACTTTTGGTGGTTAATAGGTACCTAGGCCATAGATATAGGTTTGCATTTTTGGTTTGCGATGCTAAGGATTTTTGGACAATATGTATGTCCTAAAGGAATTAGGATTTTGTCTAAACCCTTCAAGAAGAGCTACTAATGGGTAAAGTTGGAAACTTTACCCTTAGAAAGATCATTTCAGTGAACAGACGAGCTATGGACCTAGAATCTAGAAAATAAGGGCTTAATCTGTTAAGATGGCCAATTTAGACAGAAGGACTCGTCGAGTCCATGAAGGAACTCAACGAGTAGGTTCGCTTTTATCCCATTCTAGTTTATGGTAGAACTCGACGAGTCTGTAGTGGGACTCGATGAGCTAATTCGCCAAGTCGCGATTATGAGCAGCTTGATAGGACTCGACGAGTTGGAGGATGACTCGGCGAGATGAGTCGTGATTCCAGGATTTTTGAGTTATAAAACTTCGCGAGTTAAAAGGTTGACTTGGTGTGTTGGTCAACCCAGAATGTTGACTTTGACCAGAGCATTGACTTTGGCCAGGGGTAAAATGGTCATTTTAACCTTAGATGGATTTTTAGTTTTCTAACTAAGTATAATTATATAGATTTTGCCAGAGAGTAGTGGGAGCAGCCAGCAGAGATTCCTCATGCACGAGATCAACATCCAGTTTGAAAGGTGAGTTTTTATTCAATAGAAACTGGTCGAAGGAACCAATGTCGTCCCGTTTATGTATGTTAGTATGTGATGGGCTTCACTCCGATGCCCGGGCTAGCCCGATGTAGAGTATGTGTTCCGGACATTGGTTCGATGTCGGGGTGGTCCCGAGAAGTAGTTATGTATGCTTGATAACTTTGTTATTCATACATGTTATGTGTTATGTGTTTAGGGCCTAGGTCTGATGTCGGGGTAAGCCCAATGTATGTTAGTTTATATGTTATGTGTTTTATGTTCCAAGCTTTAGTCCGATGTCGGGGCAAGCCCGATGTATGTTATGTGTTTATGTTATGTAGTGTGTATGTCGAGGTAAGCCCGATGTTGGAGCAAGCATGATGCTAGACATGGTATGATGTGGGGGTGAGCCCGATGCTGGACTGGAGTCCGATGCCGAGTAAGCCGATGTCGGTTTCATCCCGATGCAACTGGGCATAGTCCCAACGTTATGTTATGTTATATGTTATGTGTATGGTATGTGGTAGTTTGGGGGAGCTCACTAAGCTTCGTGCTTACAGTTTTCAGTTTTTGTTTCATGTACTTCCGCGATTAAAGGGAAGGGCTCGGGATGATCGCATTCAACACACCACAGTTTTATAGCCTGTGATATTTTACTCTGATATTTGAGATGATAGTTTGGTATTTCGACAGTTGATATGATGTTTTTGAGATACACTGTAACATCCGAGATTCGCAGGTATTAATATTATTTATTTTATTGAATAATGGGTTGTTGTTGGTTTGGGCCTTAATTTTTGGATGCGAAAGGCATTATGTGGGGTGTACTATGCCAAGTATGTGCAGCATACTCAAAAGGATGGGGGGGGGGGGGGGGAGGCCATGCATGTACGCCAAGCGTACCAAAGAGTGCGCTTAGGTTCTAAAACCCTGCCTTTTACGGTTTTATCCCTATTTAAAGGACCTTATTCCTTTGGTCCAGCCTCCCTCTCACCCTTATACAGCCTCCATGAAAACCCTAACCCCTGTTTGTGTGTCCTTGTGATTTGGAAGCCATTTGAGAGTGCCTTGGTGTAGTTTTGGTGCTTTGGAAGAGAAAGGAGATTCAAAAAGAAGCAAGGATCCACCAAGAGCTTGTAGATCCAGGAGATTGGCATCATTTCTGACTCTTTTGAGGTATCAAGTTCCATACTTGACTATTATATGCTTAGATTTGTTTATGGGGGTGTTTAAGGTCACTTTTGGACTCCATTGTTGAGGCTTCTTGCATCTTTATGATTTCAGACCATAATAGCTGTCCTTTTGGTCTCTTAGAGGCACTAAGAGTCATAAAAATCAGGCCTTGATGGTTAAGCCACAACCATGCAATTGTTAGTTGCTGTTAAAGATTGTTACAAGGACCAAAATCATGTTTTGACCCCAACCATGCATGCAAGAACATAAAGTTTGTGATTTTATGGTTTAGGAGGTCTTAAAGGACCTGGATCTACATTTTAGATGTAAAGACTTAATGGATTAAGTCATAAATGAAGTCCCAAGAAAGATGGCCAGTACGCTAAGCGTACACCCTAGTACGCTGCGCGTACTGGGTCAACTCCTCGTTTTCGTCAAGGCTAGCATATATTGGGCGTACATGCCAGGTACGTTGCGCGTACGCATGAAGAGTGGCTATATTAGGCTTTTGGGGTTTAAGGGACTGGGCTTGGACTGTTAGGCCTCGTGGCCCACTACAGGGTATAGTTTTCGACCTTGAAAATAGAATTAGAAGCATTGGGCCTTTTGGGCCATATTGGGCCACTCAAGATTATTTAATTTTGGGCTAAGGACTTATGTAAATTGTGAAAAGGCCCATTTGAAGGGTTGGGCCCAATTTAGAAAATTGGGCCATTAGTGGTCCCTTAGGGAGCCTTGATGGGCCATGGGTGCATTGGATATAATAAGATAGAATTGGACCTTAAGATTATTTTAAGTTATGCCAAGGGGATAAAATGGTCATTTTACCCTAAGTAATGTTATAAATTCTGATTGAGTGTTATTATGATTAAAGTAGCCGTGAGTCATCGGAGCAGCTGTTAGAGATTACTTTGTGTGAGATTCGACACTCAAGTTTACGAGATGAGTTACATTCCAGTAGAAGTGGGTTAAAGGCACCAATGCCGACCCTCTAGTAGTTGATTGTAATTTAGATAATTGTCTTCGTCATAATTGTCTTGTTTTCCGTTGTCTGTTATGTTTATGTGTTAGTATGATATGATGTATGTGATAGTGGTGGTAAGGGGACTAGTCCCCTTATCCGGTCAATAGGGCCAATGGGTAGGTCAGACACCCCAGTATGTCTGATAGGGGTAGGTTAGGCTCCCCGGTATGCCTGTCATAGGTAGGTTGAGCACCGCGGTATGCTCAGCACGGTAGGTCGGGCACCCAGATATGCCTGGCAGTATGTGTATTGTATGGTATGTGGTATTATGGGGAAAATCACTAGGCTTCGTGCTTATAGTTTTCAGTTTTGTTTTAGGTACCTCTTTAGCAAAGTGGAAGGAGTCGGCGTGGTAGTTGCACATCACACACACACACACACACACACCAGATTTCCGCATCATGAGATTCTTGGATTGTACTCTTGCATTTTTATTATTCCACAACATGTTTTATGACTTTTGTCTTATGGGATTATGGATTGATATGATATTGATGATGTTTTTCAATATACTGTTTTACGAGTAACATAATTAAAACAAAATTTTTGGCCTTGAAAATTGGGATGTTACAAGTTTGTATCAGAGCCTTCGTTTAAGGGATTCGGACACACCTTCGGGGGTATCTGGACTCAAATCGATGGTTTGAAAGATTTTTTTCACAAGAAAATGGTTTTCCTAAAGTTGAAGTAAACAGTTTGAGAAAGAACAGGGTGTATGATGTGCGCGACCGTCCGAGCTCAAGTAAGTTTTCCCCAAGATACCCATACATTTTATGTTATAATATGATTATGAGAACTGCATGCTGGAATAAGGTTAAGGATCTAGGGAAGATGCTTGATATGCTTGTTGTATGTGCTTTTTGAGCTACATGATAGTACTGATTAAACAGTAATATGATAGCCTGAATATGATATACTTGGCTTGGGTTAATCGATGCCTGAATGCTGCTTGCTTTGTGCTATTAGGTGTCCTATTTGTCTTTAAATAACTAGTAAAGGAATACGTTAAGTTACATATTACGAGGACTAAATAATTTCAAATTTTAGGTTAAGCCCTATTTCGCAGCTCTCGTTTGAGTCTAACCGTTGTAGGGAGAGACCTCTCATTCGAAAATTATCTGGTCTTAGTAATATGTAATAGTGTTCGCAAGCTAGTTAGGGAGAGATGAAAGGGACTTCTTGTGCAGTTGATGGCGGAGAGTGGGTTGGTGTGACAACCCGGAATTTCCATTCGGTCAAACCCAAAAAGTCAACCACTTCGTGTCATAAGTCAATGTCATTATTTCTTTTTTTAAGAAAAATAATGTTCGTTTGATTATTTAATATTATTTTTAAGCGAACGGGTGTAAGAAAGTGTTGTCTCGAGTTTTGATTTTTGAAAACCGCAAACACTTCGCGTATTAGAAACACCCGACCAAACTTTTATGTTTGGGTCGAAAAATCATCCAAAAATCCGTAAACTCATGCTTATACATGAGTTTACTCCCCATTTGTGTTTACTCCCTATTTATCAAAAGAGTAAACTCCAAAATATCCTCTCAAGTATCATCCAAGATTTAATTCCAAATCATCAATCTTGTAAGTGTTTTAACCCTTTCAAGTTAGTAAAACACTTAATCTAGTGTTTGTGCATCTATTCATCCATTCATTTCCGGTTTTTGTTTAGATTTTCCAAAACACCAAGAACACACACTAAGTGTTCTTGGCCTTTTAGCTCAATTCAAGCTTCCTTATGTAAGTACTTCTATCCTAGAGTCATTTAAAGCTAGCTATGCATGAAAATACCAAGGAAAAATGTCAAGAACACAAGGTTGGAGGTGTTCACGGTCCAAGAATGTTCTTGGGCCGTAAACACCATAAAGAGGCACCAAAGTGTGCCTAAGTCCCAAATCTAAGCCCTAGTTGATGTATAGAACATCCTTGACATGTTTAAACCCTTCCTTCTTGTGTTTAAGCCTTGAAAAAGCACCAAAACCCCCAATTTTATGTGTTTATGGTTTAGGGATGTTCCAAAATCGTAAACACCCCAAAAGGTGGGTAAATGTCCATTTAAAGTCCCATAGTTGGTTCTTATGGCTAAATCTAACCTAGACTAGTGCCATCATTGAACTAAGGACTTGAAAACCCCAAATACCATAAACTTAGGAGTTTAAGGTAGTAAACTCATGAGTTTAAGGTAGTAAACTCATGAGAAATGGTCCTTAGACCGTAAACTCCATTGAGGAGTGTTTTGATGCCACACAACACTTCCTAAGGCTAATTTGTGAAGTAGGAATGCTTGGAATAGCCTAGAAGACTTCAAATCACCAAATGGTCAAAAGATTAGGAGTTTACGGCCATAAACTCAAGAGTTTATGACCGTAAACTCAAGGGGTGTTGATCCTTAGGGAGTAAACTCATTTAAAGAGTTACCCTTGAACCCCAAACACACTAGCCTTTCCCTACAACACTTAGATGCAACCCTTGAGACTTTTAACACTTGTATAAAGTGTTTAGCATGTCTTAGAGTGTTTTAACTTTGTTTATTAGTTGTTTAAAGACTAATTGAGTATATACATATATCCTTATATGTTATTAGGATCTTTGTGCGTGTCTAAGTCTTCACTTGACACCAAGCACTTATCCGACACTTCCTTCCGATCCACTTACTACAGGTGAGTTCATACCCCTTAACTAATGTTTTAAATGTTTTTAAATGTTTTATGGGGGGGGGGATACAAGTAGAATCATGCTAATTATTTTATCAATCACAAGTGATTAATAAGTAGAATCATGCTAGTTATTATATCAATCACATGTGATTAATATGCAACATTCAAATGATTCACTTCACTTTAACCATTCTTACCAAACAGGTTCCTTAAATGATTTTCTTAAATGTTTTATATGTTTAAAAATCCTTATTAAATGGTTCATTACACACTGTATGATCCTATTTCAAACCATTTTACTCCGATCTGTTTTACTCCAAGCTGTTATCAAAACGTTTTACTTCAAACTACTTTTACTTCAAACTGTCTTACTTCAAACTGTTTTTACTTCAAATTGTTTTATAGATTGACATCAAGTCGATCTTTTCTTAAGATAATAATTATGTTCAAAGGTTTTACAAAACTTACTTTATGCTTTTATATTATAAATCGCATGCCTATATATGTATAGTTATATTAGAAATGTTTAAAAGACTTACGAAGGCTATCCACCCTATTTCCTTTTTGCGCTTGAGATGTGGTCTGGTGGGATATCGGGTATCCGTCCGAAGGTCGTTTAAATATTAGTTATATATTATATGTACATATATAGTCATAAAGGCCCTTCCAGTTCATCCAATGCCCTTGGGTAGCAAGGGTATACATCCATGTTCATACGTACCAGTTATATTACTAGTAAGCTACCATATGGGTAGTTTAGGAAGATACTAGAACTATTACTAGAACACAATATCATACTATGAGTCAGTTCATTCATGAGTCAATACTCACTACTATGAGAACATATACAACAATACTAGAGAAGAACATATACAACTATACTAGAGAAGAACATATACAACTATACTAGAGAAGAACATATACAACTATACTAGAGGAGAACATATACAACTATACTAGAGAAGAACATATACAACGATACTAGAACGAGTACATTACTATACATGCTAGATAGAGAGAGATCACACCTTACAGTTATCACACGTGGAATATTACAGTACAATAATATACTATTACATAGATATGTTTACATGATCACATGTACATGAGTACACTTACAGGAATTACTAGTACATGTTATATGTACAGATTCTGTTATATAATCCTCATTCTTATCTTTACCTTGTGATTCAATCACACAATCAACGAGATAGATTGGGATCAATATCCTAGTACCCAAGGATACATTGCGGGACTGACCATTCCTAGAATCTCTATTAGCTACAGAGGTAAAAGCACATCCACGGATGTCAACGGTTGATACCATTACAGGTATACTTTTGGGGACTGACTATTCCTATACCCAGCTGTTAGCAACAGAGGTAAATGTACATCTACGGATGTCTTCAGTTAACATTGTTAGTTTCCCTTGTTCCAAAGGGTAATACTAATGCAGCTTGGTCTTGGTAGAAGACTACATTCAGAACAGTTAGGTCTTGGTAGAAGACTACATTCAGAATAGTTAGGTCTTGGTAGAAGACTACATTCATAATAGTTAGGTCTTGATAGAAGACTACATTGAGAACGGTTAAGTCTTGGTACAAGACTCCTTTTATTACTAATAGGAATCATAGGGATTTCTAGGGTTTTTCAAACGTTTATAGTTGTTTTACAAACCTCTTCATACTTACAGTTCATATACAAATTCTTACATATAAATACTTACGTAAAAATTAAGACACTAAATACTTATGATCTCACCAGCTTTAAAGCTGATACTCGCTTTCAAAATTACTTGTATCCTCAGGTCATCATAGACAGGTACCGATGCAAGGAGAAAGGAAGATGGAGCTTGTTCAAGACTCATCTTTCATTTTGATTTATGCTTTTGTGTTTATCAAAATTTGACAGGACACTTGTATAATAATTATATTATTAATGCAATGGATGATGTTGTTGCTTGTTTACTACTTTTCATTGTTGTGATACTGTACATGACGTCCTCCGCCCCAGAACGTTTCCACCGTTCTTGGTTTTGGGGTGTGACAGTTGGAGAGTTAACCTAGGGTAATCCTAGGATGAGATTAGTGTAGTGAGCAGTAATAGTAGAAGGAACTTGGTGAGGTATAAGCAACCCTTGAGGAAAGTACAGATAGATGTGGAAGGTAGTATGGGCCCACACTACTTAAAGAAAAGGATCTGTACTCGAGTCAAGGAGGGCTGAGAAAGAACCAGGGAACCTATAGAATGTATGAGACCTCTTAAGGTTATATTTGGTCCTGACGATTATGTGTTTTGTTTTAGAATGGTGATGATTACACGTCACGGAGTAGGAGGATCGGGATCAGGATCAGTATCAGGATCGGGTTCAGGTTCGGGATCCAAACCAATTGATGAGTGACTGCGTGAGTTCATTACGCGAGTTCATCCTTGAGGCGACCCCCAGTGATTTTCGGATTGATCAAGGAGGGGATTGCCGAGTTGATGGAGAACCTCCTCAGGGCGTTCAGGAGTCACATGGCACCCATCTAGTCAGGATCGACATGGCACCCAGCCAGTCAGGATCGCACACATTGTCCTTCAATGAATTCAGGGGGTGTGGTGTGCCTGAATTTCGCGGGGCGAATGAACCCATCATTGCCAGGAGATGGATTGCAAACATGGATTCTGCTCAGTTGACTAGCTTCTTCCCTGAGGGGTCGAAGGTTCGGTATGCGGTTGGATGTTTGAGAGATAGAGCCAGAGATTGGTGGGAGTTAGTGGTGACTCTCTAGGAGCCTCAACCATTGAGCCTATGACTTGGTCGGATTTTGTGACTAGGTTTAGGGCAGAATTTACACCGACTGTGGAGCTCAAACAGCTGGCTAGAGAGTTCCTTGACATGAGACAGACGATAGAGACAGTGGCAGAGATTACCGCCAAGTTACGGGAGAGTGCCTTGTTGGTGCCTCAGTATGTGGGAGATGAGGACATGCGGAAGACTCGCTATCACGACATATTGAGAGCTGATATTCGGGAGCATGTCAGCTACTCGGCAGACCCGAATCTGGATTCTATGATTGCCAGGGTGAGGGAGAGGGAGATTGACTTGGAGCACACAAGAAAGAGGAAGGTGGAAGAGGGGCAGGTGACTGGGGTTTCTGGTAAGAAACCCAAGGGATCCAATGTTAGGTCAAATGTCCATTAGGGTCAGAGTCGCTACAAGAAATGCAGCAAGCCACATGATAGGGTGTGTAGACTAGGGTCATCGGGCTACTATAAGTGCGGCAGGACTGGGCACTTTTGCAAGGATTGTACTGCTACCACCCCACATTCCAGTCATTAGACCTGATTTTCTTCCATTTCAATTAGAAGGGCCATATAAAGGCCGATTGCACGAGATTGGCAGCAGCAGCAGCGCCAGCCCCAACGACCTTGCAGATTACTGATGGCCGGCAGGGCAAGAAAGAGGCTCCTGTAGTTAGGAGTTGAGCCATCCAGTTAACTACCAAGGAGGCACGCGCCGCACCCAATGTGGTGATAGGTATGTTTTCTTCTCCCTAGCTCTTATTTTATGTTGCTTACGGTATTTATATATATGTTTGATGTGTTGTTTAGGATCGTTCCATGTGAACGGTATTCCAGTTCAGGTGTTGTTTGATCCGGGGGCTACCCGATCATTTGTCTCTCTTGGCTTTAGCAAGAGGTTCCCTGAGTCTTCGGGCATGTTGGATTGCCCTATGGAGGTCGAGATTGCAGACGATCGGTTAGTACGAGCATCAAAGGTTTTTTATGAGGCTGTATGAGGAGCGTTACCTGGTAGACTTGGTTCCCATTCGGTTGTGTGGGAACAAGGTTATTATATTCATGGATTGGTTGAGCCCCAACGGGTTAGTGATCGACTGCATGTAACAGTTCGTCTGAGTCAAGACCCCTAGTGGGGGAGAGCTGGTGATTCAGTACGAGAGACCACAGCAAGGACCGACCCTTTGCTCAATAGCGAGGGCTAGACGTTACCTACAACAGGGTTACGTAGGGTATGTCACCTATGTTATGGATACCCGGGAGGCGGGTAAGGCGACTGTGAATAATGTGCTAGTGGTGCGAGAGCTTATATGTCAAGTTCTCCAAGTGTGAGTTCTGGTTGCACGAGGTGTAGTTTCTTGGGGACCTTGTCAACCAAAATGGTATTTTGGTCGACCCGGCCAAAGTGGAGGCCGTGATGAGGTAGCAGGTTCCGAAGTCTCCATCTGAGAATTAGAGTTTCCTGGGATTGGCAGGCTACTACTGGAGGTTCATTCAGGACTTCTCCAAGATAGTCGTGCCCTTGACCCGACTGACAAACCAAGTCGTTGTATTTCACTGGGGGCTTGAGCAGCAGACATCATTTGAGACTTTGAGGCGGAGATTATACGAGGCGCCGATTATAGGCCTGCCAGATGGCGCGGAGGATTTTGTAGTATACTGCGATCCGTCCATTTCGGGCTTGGGTACAGTGTTGATGTAGAGAGTGCATGTCATTGCCTACGCCTCGAGGCAGCTGAAGCCTCGCGAGGCGAATTACCCGACGCATGATTTGGAGTTGGCGGCAGTTGTCTTCGCCGTCAAGATTTGGCGACACTGCCTCTATAGGGTCCGATGTACCATTTACACGGACAACAAGAGTTTGAGGTACCTCATGGATTAGCTGAATCGAAACATGAGGTAGCGTCGGTGGCTAGATGTGGTGAAGGATAACGATTGTGAGATCCTCTACCACCCGGGGAAGGCCAACGTTGTGGCCGATGCGCTTACTCACAAGGCAGCCCCGATATGAGCCATTTGCTAGACAATGACGGTAGTGACTCCGTTGTTGGAGCGTATCCGAGAGGTGGAGGTCGAGGGTTTGAAGGAGGAGCGCTGGAAATGCAAGCGGATCATAGGTCAGGTGGCCTCGTTTGATTATGACAGCTGCAAGCTACTGATCCTGCATGGGAGGGTCTGGGTCCCATACTGGGGAGGAGTATGGCAGGTTTTGATCGATGAGGCCCACAAATCCAGGTTCTTTATCCATCCGGGGGCGATGAAGATGGACAAAGATCTTCGTCCTGACTACTGGTGGCCCTTCATGAAGCGGGATATAGCCTGATATGTAGAGAGGTTCCGAACCTGCAAGAAGGTCAAGGCGGAGCATCAACAGCCTCACGACAAGACGCAACCATTGGATATCCCCATGTGGAAATGGGAATATACTCCCATGGATTTCATCACCAAGCTTCCCTGGACCACATGGGGGGGGGGGGGGGGGGCTGGATTCCATATGGGTCATCGTGGATCGGTTGACCAAGAGTGCCCATTTCATACCCATCCATGAGAGCATTTTGGCCGAGAAGGTGGCCGATATCTATATTCGAGAGTTTGTAGCTCGATACAGAGTGCCAGTCTCTATGATTTCTGACAGAGACATGCGCTTTACTTCCAGATTCTGGAAGAAATTTCATGACGATTTGGGTACTCATCTGCACTTTAGCACTGTGTTTCACCCGTAGACAGATGGTCAGAGTGAGCGGACCATCCAGACCTTGGAGGATATGTTGCAAGCGTGTGTCGTATATTTCAGTGGTAGTTGGGATACCTACCTCCCATTGGCTGATTCTCCTACAACAATAGCTACCATGCGAGTATCGATCGACCTCCCTTCGAGATGTTGTACAGGAGAAAGTGCAAGACCCCAATATGCTGGGATGAGGTTGGGAAGAGAGTTATGGGGAGTACCGAAGTGGTACTTAAGACGACGGAGAGGATCCAGCAAGTCAGGAGCAAGCTTCAGACTGCTTAGAGTTGGCAGAAAAGTTGTGCCGACAAGCGCCGTTCGAACATGGAATTCCAGGTCGGGGATATGGTTCTCCTGAAGTGTCACGTTGGAAATTTGTCATACGATTCAGGAAACAGGGAAAGTTGGGACCCATGTACATTGGTCCTTACAGAGTTGCAGCCCAGGTGGGCAAGGTGTCATATAGGTTGAATCTGCTATCCGAGCTTAGCCCGATTCACAGTACTTTCCACGTCTCCTAACTACGAAAGTGACTAGTAGATGACTCTACGGTGGTGTCTCTCGAGGATATTCAGGTGGATGACAACTTGAACTACGTCGAGCGACCTATAGCCATTCTAGATAGGAAGACGAAGGCACTGAGGAACAACGAGGTAGAGCAGGTGAAGGTGCAGTGGTAGGACCGATGGACGTGGGAGTTGGGGGATGAGATGAAGCAGAACTACCGCGAGTTATTTTCAATGATAGCAACGGACTCTGAGGACGAAGTCTAATTCAAGTGGGGAGATTTGTAACATCCGGGATTTGTAGGTATTAATATTATTTATTTTATTGAATAATGGGCCATTGTTGGTTTGGGCCAAGATAGTTGCAGGTATTAATATTATTTATTTCAGACCATCATAGATTTCCTTTTGGTTTCTTAGAGGCACTAAGATTCATAAAAATCAGGCCTTGATGGTTAAGCCACAACCATGCAATTGTTAGTTGCTGTTAAAGATTGTTAAAAGGACCAAAATCATATTTTGACCCCAACCATGCATGCAAGAACATAAAGTTTGTGATTTTATGGTTTAGGAGGTCTTAAAGGACCTGGATCTACATTTTAGACATAAATACTTAATGTATTATGTTATAAATGAAGTCCCAAGAAAGATGGCCAGTACGCTAAGCGTACACCCTAGTACGCTGCGCGTACTGGGTCAACTCCTCGTTTTCGTCAAGGCTATTGTATGTTGGGCGTATGTGTGAGGTACACCGCGCGTATGCATGGAGAGTGGCTATATTGGGATTTTGGGCCTTAAGGGACTGGACCTGGACTGTTAGGCCCCGTGCCCACTGTAGGGTATAGTTTTGGGCATGGAAATTAGAATTAGAAGCATTGGGCCTTTTGGGCCATATTGGGCCGCTCAAGATTATTTCATTTTGGTCTAAGGACTTATACGAATTGTGAAAAGGCCCACATGAAGTGTTGGGCCCAATTTCAAAACTTGGGCCATTAGTGAGCCCTTAGGGAGCCTTAATAGGTCATGGGTGCATTGGATTTAATAAGATAGAATTGGACCTTAAGAATATTTTAAGTTATGCCAAGGGGATAAAATGGTCATTTTACCCTAAGTAATGATATAAATTTTGATTGAGTGTTGTTATGATTACGCTATATGGGAGGCATCGGAGAAGCTGTTAGAGATTACTTTCCATGAGATTCGATACTCAGCTTTACGAGGTGAGTTACCTTCCAGTAGAAGTGGGTCGAAGGCACCAATGCCAGCCCACTAGTTGTTGATTGTAGTTGAGATAATTGTCTTCGTGATAATTATCTGGTTTGTCACTATCTGTTATGTTTATGTGCTAGTATGATATGATGTATGTGATAGTGGTAGTAAGGGGAATAGTCCCCATATCCGGTCAATAGGGCCAAGGGGTAGGTCGGACCAGTGTTGTAAAACTCGCCGAGTTGGCCGATTACTCCTCCGAGTACTCGCTACTCCCCCCTTGCTGAGGTGAGTTACATAATCCCGAGTACTCCCCGATTGGCCACTTACGAACTAAGTAGTCTTGTGAAATTCGGTCAACTCGGTGATTAATATGTATAATATACTTAATGATTTATTATTTAACACACACACACATGTGATTATTACTACATATTTATCTTATATTTTCAGTAATTATTCACAAAGTGAGACCATTATGTGTTTTTCATTTTTTGTGTATTCACATGTATCCAATTTTGTTATATATTTCAATCAACTTATGATTTTATCTTATGATTTTGACATATATAATATACCTAAAAATATTTCTACACAAATTTCCAAATCCGAGTACTCCCCGAGTACTCCCGAGCACTCGCTGCTCGATAGTCGGCCAAACAGGTACTGAGTAAAGAGTTCTACAACCTTGGGTCGGACACCCCGGTATGTCTGACAGGGGTAGGTTAGGCACCCCGGTATGCCTAGCAGGGGTAGGTTGAGCACCCCGATATGCTCAGTAAGGTAGGTCGGGAACCTAGATATGCCTGGTAGTATGTGTATTGTATGGTATGTGGTATGATAGGGAAACTCACTAAGCTTCGTGCCTACAGTTTTTAGTTTTGTTTTCGGTACCTCTTCAGCAAAGGGGAAGGAGTCGGTGCGGTAGCAACACATCACACGCACACCAGATTTCCGCATCATGAGATTCTTGGGATTGTACTCTAACATTTTTATTATTCCTCGGCATGTTTTATGACATTTGTCTTATGGGATTATGGATTGATATGATATTGATGATGTTTTTCAGTAAACTGTTTTATGAGTAACATAATTAAAACAAAATTTTTAGCCTTGAAAATTGGGATGTTGCATACACGTTTTATGATGTTCACTTGATGATGTTATTTATGGTTTTATCAATGAAGTAAAACATAATTTTTGGACTGTATTTTTGGGATGTTTCATTTTTACAAACATTCATATTTATATGCAAAAATTAACATTTTATTTATAGAAAATAACTGGTTTAGCCATATATCCCAAGATACAAGTCCACATCTACCCACCTTAGTAATATACAAAACTTCATTTCTTCATTACTTTTGATCATTGATTTGATCTTTGATTCTTTCATCTTCAATTCCTACAGAATTGATAGTAAGTTAATCATTCAACTTATTATCACAAAACTCATGCTTATATCATGTCTATACCCACAGTATGTAACCGACTCCTTATTTTACAATTAACTCAATTCTTTTCTTTTTTGTCACTTTATATGTTATCAACATTGTGGTTATCAACATAAACCTTTTCGACTATGCTTATAAGTTCTATGAGCTCATATATCACATATCAATTTATTTCAACATTTGTATAGTTGTCCCATTATTTTCGTATCAATACCATTCCAGTTATCATTTTCTATCTTTAATATATCTACATAATCAAACCTTAAAAATAGGGTTCATGAGATAAGCTAGGGTTCACAAATTTATCCCATGATTTTTAACTTTTAATGCATACAAAGGAAAGGGTTTCTAACAGGAGGATTTCCAGGTATATTATTTTATTTAATTATTTTGGAGTTTGTGGAGGAAATCGGTGAGTTGGAGCCAAGACTCACCGAGTAGGGTCACGGATGTTCATCCGGGTTCACGTCCGGACTCGGTGAGTCCACGCTGTTTAATGAAACCCTAATCCCTCACGTTTGGAGCTTATTTAAGGGCACTTATAGCCTCTCATTTCGGCTACCAATCCCTTGAGAGAACCCTAAGTGAGCCAAATCGTTGTGAGGAAGAAGAAGTCACTTTTGATCCTTGTACCTTTGGTTTAGCAAGAAGGAGGTGAACAAGAGCAAAGGGGAGGTGCGATTCTAGCAGTTCCAGAGTTCAGAGACTTCAGTTTGAGGTAATAGTTCAAACCTCCTTCAGTTTTGGTGTTGATCATTAGAGTTAGGGTTTTCTAACCCCTTTGGAGAGTGATTATGTGGAGCAAATGGTCCCTCTTCAAGTTTGTGCCTTGGATCTAGACTCAAAGAGATCCAGAGACCTTAACCCTTGGAGCTTTATGAATCAGTTTGGGGTTATTGGACTTAGGTTGCCATTTTGGGACTAAATCTCCTTTTGATGCCTTGTTATTGTTATACAAGCATCAAGTTTCGAACTTTACGTAACATTCATGCTTGGGAAGGCCAGATCTTTGATTTAGGGAAACAGATATGACCTTAGGAGGCCAGTAGAGTTTGTGCATGGCATGAACTCGTCGAGTTGTTCCTGAGACTCGGTGAGTAGGGTTAGGGTTTCACGTAAATTGTTCAGTGAGTAGACTTGTCGAGTTGGGGGATGACTCAGTGAGTCAGAAGGGAGTTAGAGGACTGGAGTTCAAGGCGGTACTCGCCGAGTTGTTCTTGAGATTCGGCGAGTTGAGTCGTGGTGGCCCCGCGATTGATGCCTAGTATGACTTGTCAAGCATAGGGAGGGACTCGGCGTGCCAAGCGGGACAAAGTGTTAGAGAGCATGTGTGAACTCGCCAAGTCACCAGGGTGCACTCGGCGAGTAGGGTCAAAGTGTGACCGTTGACTTTTAGGGTTTGGTCAATGGAGTACTTGTGTCGAGAGGGGGTAAAATAGCCTTTTACCCTCCTAAGGGTGCCAATGGTAGGACGAGTCTAGTTTCGAGAGTTATATTTATAAGAGTATTTACTTTATGTGAATAGGGGGAGACTAGGCAATATTTCTACCGAGTCAGAGATTTACCGAGACGCCTGAGGTGAGTCTTCTCACTATACTTTACCTAGTATGGTAACGGAGTTATGTGATAGAGTATTTTAGAGTTATATGCCAGTGTAATTGCATGTTATTTATGTGCTATGATATATAGTGATATGTGCTATGTATGATTTAGAGTTAGGACCTTCGTGTCCACAGAGTTAGGACCTTCGGATCCACAGAGTTAGGGCAAGAGGGCCCATAGAGATTTGGGGCTGGAGGGCCCCACTGAGACACATAGACCTGAGGGTCAACAGAGTTACAGCCTTGAGTGGCTATTATGTGTTAGAGTGGTATTTTGGGGAACTCACTAAGCATTTATGCTTACAGTGTTATGTGTTATGTGTTTCAGGTACCAGTGATGATCGCGAAAAGGCGCCGGCATGATTCGTACACACGCACACCAGAGTTATATATAAATATATATATATATATATATATATATATATATATATATATATATATATATATATTGATCTTGGGTTTTGTACTAATACAATGTTGATACAATGTTTTATTTATGATTTCAAATGATAATTTTATGGGTTACAAATTGAAAAATTGTTCAAATTTCTACGATGTTACAGGGTTTACCTTAATACCTTATTTTTCTCAATTGATCATCAAAAGGAGTTTAAAATGATCTTGATCAACGATATAGATTAATTACACATAGTTCATTGTCATCATATCATATTACTGATGTGATTCAAATAATCTAATAAAATAAACACAATTTAAACCCTGAATCTAGTTTTAAATTTACAAATCCTAACAAACTGAACTGACTACTAGCACCAGACAATGTACTTGATCACAAGTAGTATTAGTTAAAGTAAGTATGGGTGTCGAACTCAAGGGGAATCAAGGTGTACTAAATAAAATAAATAAAGCAAAATAATGCTGAAATAAGCAAAATACTATTAATTAAAAGATACTTTTGATTTGATTTTTAAATAACTATAGAAATATGGGTAATTCATATAAAGTGACTTTGATAATTATTCACCGATTCCTAAGTTAATTAATGTAACAACTTGATCTACATGTATTTTCATTTTAAAGCCTAAGTATGTAGGTCATTTTCATTTTTACCCTTGAGTATGATGAGTGTTGCAAAATGGCCCATAGTGGCATTTTTGTAAATATTGGGCGGAGTTCACATACGCTGGGCATACATAGCATATATTGGGTGTACGTACCTGAACCTCAAACCTTAATTTTTAGGGTTTGGACCATATTTAAGCATCCTTAAGTCCCCAACCCGCCTTCTTTCATCAACCTCCAACCTACTTTTATCCCCAAGCAAACCCTAATACATTTTAGAGCATTATTGAGCATTTTGTGTGTGTTTTGGTATCCTTGAATGAGAGAGGAAGAAGAGAAGATCATCTTGGAGGAGTGGGGCTCTTTGGATCCAGAATAGCAACATCATTTGGCATCATTTGGAGTTAAAAATCTTTGAACTTGATTAAGATTTTTTATATCTTGTTTATTTATGAAATGGTGTTCTTTACGTCCCATAAGCTTGGTATTATGAGTATGGGTTACTCTAATCTGTATAAGTTGTCCTTTCAGACGTTTTGATGCATCTAGAAGCTTAAAAATGTAATCTTGATTTTTAGATTCCATCCATGCATGACTTACAAGGTCTTACTGGGTTAAGTAGTTAGGGTTTTTGTGTTTGGGCACTTAATAGCCATGTAATACCATAAATTTGGAAACTTTATGGTTATGGACATTAATTTAGGGTCAGATTTGAGAATTGGATGAAAGAGCTTATGGGAATAAGCTCTTAATATGTAACATCCATAAAAATTCAAGCCAATTTAAATTTTTCAAAAAACAACCCAATTTCATTAAGTTATTACAAAAAGGTTTGCAATACATTTATTATCAGAGTATTCCCAAAACCATATCATAAAACAAGAACACGAGGAGCGGTACGATCACGCCTTCGCCTTGCCACGGTCTTCTGAAGTACCTAAAAACATTAAACCACAACTGTAAGCCTGAAAGCTTAGTGAGATACCCCTAAAATACCAACCACACATACCATACACATAATATATCATAACAGCACAGAACAACCATGCACTTCGGGTCTACTGTGTGACTGGTCCGCCGCACCGGGCCTTCAGTCCACCTGGTCCACCCTCCAAGTCTAGCCATATCCATCGAGTCTGTAGTGTGGTTGGTCCGCCCGCACTGGGCCTTCAATCCACCTGGTCCACTCTCTGAGTCTACAGTATGACTGGTCCACCTGCACCGGGCCTTCAGTTGTCCTGGTCTACTCTCCGAGCCTCGGCACGTCTGGTCCGCCCTCGTAGGACCTACAGCCTATCCGGACCACTCGTTGGGCCTTCGGAATATCCGGTCCGCCCTGGGTATGTTGGCCTATAACACAAACCAGGACCCACCTCAACCCAACCCCAGTCAACCAACCATGTGCACATAAACATATAACCACATAACAATTAATCATCAATCAACCGATCTAGTAGATCACATACATAGCATACTCTAAGCAGGATACAGACCTAACCCTTCACTAACATATACCACCCTAACTACCAGGATGCAAACATAGCAAAGCAATAACATAACAACAATACACGGATTACAATCCGATAAAGGGTCGGCCTTGGTGCCTTAGACCCTGTCGATATAGTGAGGTTAACTCACCTCGCAACTACTGACTGAAGAGATAAGATCACGCTGCTCCAACCTCCGACACGAACTCCACCACTGATAATACCAAAAGACTAAACTCAATAAATACTAATAATTACCAAATTACCCCTGGAAGTCAACTGGTCAACTCTTGGTCGAAGTCAAAGTCCTTAGTCAGAGTCAAACTTCCTGACTGACGCTACTCGTCGAGTCCCTATGCTCTGAAAACTCCCATATCGTGACCTAACTCGCCGAGTCGCCCCAAGACTCGTCGAGTCCCACGAACTTTGAGTTACCTCCTACTCAACTCACCGAGTCGTCCCTCGACTCACCGATTCACAGCTCAACCAAAACGGTTAGGACTTCGCGACTAGACTCGCTAAGTCCAAGAACAGACTCGCCGAGTCCAAGGCAATCTTCAACAGACTCACCAAGTTGCTCTTCCAACTCGTCGAGTTCCTGCCTTTCTTCATCCAGCTCGCCGAGTACACCCATGTGACTCGCCGAGTACCTCTAGATCTTAATCCATATAGTGGATTTTAAGCCATGCAGTGACTCCAATCCATAGATCCACCCTCCTACAACCTTCCCCACACGTAAAGGTGTAAACTTTACATGAAACCATGGGGGAAATAAGCCCAAAATACTCTAGGGCTAAGGCTTAAGGCAAAGGGACTTCACCAACCACTCTAGGACAACACCTTTACAACAAACATGATCATTACAAGCTTGGATCTGAAGTTTCAACTTCAGATCTAGCTTCTAAACTCGAAATTGATTCCACTCAATCTATAATCCCCAAAATAGCAACCAAGAATGAATTTAGAAGAAGGAAACTCAAGGTAACAGATTATTACCTCAGAAATGATCCAGAGGAGGAGTAGATCCCTGATCTACAAAGATATCCAGATGCTAGCATCTTGATCTTCAACCTTCTTTTTCTCAATTTCTCTTCCCAAGCTGTAATTCTTCCTCAATGGAGGTTATACACGATTTAAGGGTTTTCTGGGTATTGGAAGGTAACAAAGAGGCTGAGTGTGGGTTATAATGTCCTTTATATAGGGAACAACCCCGAAAATTAGGTTCTCTCCACCCAGCACCAACTCGCCGAGTCACTCCTCCGACTCGCCGAGTTGGTCACTTAACATATGACCAGATTCGTGACCTGACTCACGGAGTCTACCCATTGACTCGCCGAGTCGGTCTTCCATATTTACACTAAGGACCCTGAACTTTGCTCTTCTGAACTCGGGGTGTTACATAATAGGAGGATTAGGGAACGCTACGTATACTGGGCATCCTGAGCGTACTAGGTAAGCTTCACGTTTTTGGTTAATGGATGAGTACGTCCCGTATACAAGATGAGTATCCCTAGCATACTTAATTGTGTTGACCAAGTTTGACTTTGACTTGTTTTGACCAGCTTGGCCTAAGGGTATTTTGGGTATTTTGAGTTGTATTTGATATTGGTCCCTATTTGATGGATAAGTGATGGGTAGAGTTGATATTCAAAGCAGAGACCTATTCAACTATTTGTTCGGACTGAGGGGTGAGTTATCCTCACTATACTTATGGATCAAAGGCACTAAGGTTGACCCATTGGATATATATATATATATATATATATATATATATATATATATATATAAGCATACAGATTTACCACATACTCAACATATCATTAATATATGTATATATATATATATATATATATATATTGATGATATGTTGAGTATGTGGTAAATCTGTACGTTTATATGATGGTTGTTGATATGCATTAGACTAGTAGACTTTTAGGACTACTTGTGATTACTAGCTATATGATTATCTGTCTGTTGAATATGTTGGTTATCTGTTATGTATATGTCGACATAGAATCGGTGGGTTGTGGCAATACTGCTTTGGGTGGAAGCCAAGAAACCCTAGAGCAAGCCAGACATAAGATGTGGGCCTAGAGGGAAAGCCAAGCTTATGTTGTGGGCTCAAGAAAAAGATAGGCATGAGCTGTGGGCCGGAAGGCAACCCAGAATCATGTTGTAGGCTCAAGGGTAATCCAGTTTTTAGTTGTAGACCTAGTATGTATATTTTTGCATATTTGTGTGTTGGTACTTTAGGGGAACTCACTAAGATTTGGCTTATATTTTAGTTTATTTTTTCAGGTACTTCATATGATCTCAGAAAAGCGAAAAGTGTGATCGTGCACATCTTCCTGTTTTATGATATTGGATCTTGGGAATAACTCTAATCATGATTTTACTTTTGAAACAATGGTTTTGTAAAAACTTTATGGTTTAAATGGGTTATTATTTTTCTTTTGAAAACTTTATATTTTTCTGATTTTTGAGATGTCACAATTAACTTAATGCTAATATGTAACGCCCGGGTTTTCAGGGCTAAGCATTTTTGTCAATGTAATAGTCTAGGTCAACTATTGTAACTCTTTTTGAAGTAATAAATATGAAATATTTGAGTATTATGTGAATTATGTGTGTTTATGTGTTTATTATTTAATTATAAATGTATAATTAATAAAGAATAAAAATGAGCGTCAAAATTAAAGTGTGAGATAATCCCGATATCTCTACATAAAGTTGTAGAATATGTCTCAAGGTTTCCGTGCATATAAAGAATGCCGAAATTCGAGCTATAAAGAAGAAGTTATGGCCCGCCGAAGTTTTACGACAAAACCGGCACGACACCGGGAAACGTAAATAGTGAATTTACGATAGAAGACTTTTTAGCCTTAGCAATCTAAACAAAAGTCGTAGAATATGTTAAACTAAGAACATCGATAAAAAGAACGCCCAAATCTGACTTCGTATGAAGAAGTTATGATTTTTCTAAGATTCGGCTTAGCAGTGCACGGCCTGAAACTCGAATTTTAGTTCGAGCGGTTTTTGGCTTACGCAACATAAATGAGAGTTGAAGATCTCATTAATAGGAAATCAACGGTAAAAAGACAGACAAAAACAGAGTCCGTATGTAGAAGTTATTAATTTTACGCAGACGTTTAACAGTATAATCTCCTTGTACTGTTAAATTTAAGATCGGTCGAGAATTAGCTGACGGTGTCAAAATGAAAGTTGTAGATCTTATTATTACCTACGCGTGGATATAAAGAACGTCAAAAACGGAGGTCGTATGTGAAAGTTACGGATTTTAGAAGTCGGAAGTGTGCTGTGCGAAAATGGGTGATGTGGCACAATCTTGGCCATTGCTTTCTCCCCAAGGCTTGCCACCAGATGGTGACATGTGGCACCAAGTTCAGCCACATTTCACCCTATAAATACCACCTCTCCCACCCTCATTTTCTTCACACCTTTCCCATTCTTTCTTCTCTTTACTCTCTCTCTCTCTCTAGAACCTCTCTCTAGCCCCGAAATCCCCCGAAAAGCCTAGGGAACCTCCCTAGCACGAGGCGGAAGCCCCGGAGAGCTCGAAGGCTCTGAGAAGAAGAGCTTTTCGGCTCGGGAACGCTGCTCCAAGCAAAGCCCGGTTTTCTATAAAACTCGCTGTAAGTGAGCTACGCCTACGCTATTTTTAATATAACTTTTATTTAATTATAGTAACGTTATTAGGAACTTATAATAAATACTTGGGCTATTATTATGGGTTATATAAGTATTTTTTTGACGCTTATATAATAATAATAATAATAGCTAGACTATTAATTAGTCTCGACGAATAATAAACTAAACTCTAGTGGTAATAATACTAGGTTTCGTCGAAGGAAAATTCTTTTTAAGAAGCGAAGCGCTGTCTGAGTTCGGAATCACCACCTTTTCCGGTGAGTGCATAGTTACCTTCAACTTACACATAGATATGAAGTATTTTATATAAATTACGTGCTATGTGTGCATATTATCTGAATACTTGCTATCTATGCTAGATGAACGTTGTTATACATGTTTCCAATGATTTAAACTGTATATGTATTTTATATCTACGAAAATGTTGGGGTAAAACATGGGTAGATGTAATAGGTGATGTGTGATAAAATGATGAGAGGCCTCGATGTTGTTGTTGTTGATCCAGTCATCTAGCGGAGTATAGATGACGACCACGGACTCTTCTAGACAGTCCAGTGGAACACTAGCAGGCTCGCAACCTGTAGGTGTTGTGAACGATGTGTTCACCGGTGTACTCCATCCCCCACATGGTTGCCTATTAGGACATTTATTGCTGAGGAATCCCCTTAGCAGTAGTGTCCGTCCCGATGATGATCCTTAGGCTAGGTCCCTTATGATAGGTGTTTAGGGACGTAAAGTGAGGATAACGGGAACGGGTAATCGGGTTATTGTTGATTGATGAAATTAATAAACTTATTGTGGGTTGAAAACCCTATGTGCTCACCAGGCTCCCAAGCCTGACCCACTCAGTTTTATGCATTACAGGTAGTGGCGCATGAGCATAGGTGTGATGTTTTGGACGAGGGATTACGGATATAGGCCTGTAGATATGAAATAATGTAGTAAGGCTTATATTGTACTGTTTATACTTTTGATCTGTACGAACATGACATCCCGAGTCTTTTAATGAAATACATTTCTATGGAAATGCTTTTGATAAATCTTTATCATATTATTGTTTTGGGACAAATTCCGCAACCCTTTTATTAAAAGATAACTCTGATTTTGAAATAAAGTATAAACAAAACCGGTCTTTTCTGGCCGTGATTTTGGGGATGTCACAGTTGGTATCAGAGCATTAGTTTAAGCGAACTAGGAATTTGTAGGATTTCTAGACTTAAACTTAGAATGCTAAGCGATGATTGTGAGGTGTGAGCACTAGCTTATTTTAGGAATTGTGCCTAAAATGCTTTTATGTGCTAAATGTTTTATGCATGATATGCTGTTATTTTGTTCGGGATCTATGGTCTGTTGCCGACCGGATCTGGAACCTTATGTGTTTAGGATTCTAAACGTACGACTACGATATTAGAACTAGCATGTAAACGTTTCGGAGTGATAAGGACGATTTAAAACGTCTCTCCTAAATAAAGATCTAAATCCACCTTATTCGGTATATAGATCAAGATGGTAAGGACCCGTAGCGGAAACGTAAACGCAAATAGGAACGGACACCAACCCCCCGTGATCGAGCAAATACCAGTTGTGGAAGCCGCCGCCGGACCAATAACGATGGCCGGAGTGCAAGCGATGATCCAGGCAATGTTGGATCGTCAAATGGAGGAAACCAGGCGTTTGCTCCAGCAAAATCGAGAGGAAGCGACTATTCAGCTCGAACAGCCCGAGTTGAACGAAGGGCAGACTGAAGAAGGAAACTACAGTGGGACTATTGGTCAAGCCAACCCACCGATAGTTAGGCAAAACCACCAGGATGGAGGAAATGATGGACGTGGATGCAAATACAAGGATTTCATGGCATCCAAGCCACCGAGTCTATCCGGAAGCCCGACGCCGGTGGAAGTCATGAACTGGATCTCTGAGATGGAGACAATGTTTGAGAGTTGCGAGTGTAGCAATAGGCAGAAGACTGCTCTTGCAGTTCCTCTATTGAAATCTGGAGTACTAAGCTGGTGGAAGCTATTAGCTGATTCAATGCCCAAAGGTGAAGCAAGCAAAATGTCATGGGAGGATTTTCTGGTACAGTTGAAGATGCAATACTGCTCTGAGCAGGATCTTCTGGAGATCAGCAACGAATTCCAGAATCTAAAGAAGGGAAGAATGAGCGTTACTGAATACGCTGCAAGCTTTACTGAGAAAATGAAGCTTGTTCCTCACCTCGTCCCAACTGAACTCTCCAAGGTTAACAAATTTGCCCTCGGATTACCAGCGGACTTCGGCCCAATGGTCAAGCAAACTACCACTTTGAAAGCTGCCATCTGGGCTGCTAAGAATGTGGAGACCCAGATACGAGAAAAGGGTCTGGAGAGAGCGGAAGTGGGAGAGAAACGGAAATTTGACGGATCCTCGAGGTCCGGTAAGAAAGGTAGATTCTCGAATTCTAGTTCGAGAGGAGGAGGATCAGAAGCAAAGTGGTGTGACAAGTGCAAGAAGAAGCACTCTGGGAAGTGTGATGGAGGGGTCACTTGTTACAAATGCGGAAAGCCTAGGCACTATGCCAACGAATGCACTCTTAACCAGAAGGCCTGTTATGGGTGTAATGAAGAAGGGCACATTTTGAAGGACTGCCCGAAGAAGAAGGAGGCAGGAAGACCCAACATACCACCAAAGCCGAAGGCGAGAGCCTTCCAGATGACGCTCGAGGCTGCAAAGGAGGTAGCAGACGTCGCTTCAGGTACCTTTCTTGTAAATGGTTTGCCTGCAAATATACTGTTTGATTCCGGAGCCAACTACTCCTTTGTGTCGCATAAATTTAGTGCGAAATTAGCATTACCTGTAGAAAAACTTGATAACGCCCTAATTGTAGAAGTTGCCAGTGGCAAATTCGTACCTGTTAGTAATCGTATTAGGAACATCGTCATTGACCTAAACGAAAACGAATTCCAGGAGGAACTATTACCCATAGAGTTAAACGGTTTCGACATCGTTTTGGGTATGGATTGGCTTAGCGCCAACGATGCCGAGATATTATGCCGAAAGAAGATAGTTAGGATAAACCCACCCGGAAAGGAATCATTTATGGTGTACGGGGACAAACGCAGAGTGAGTTCTGGAATCATATCCTTGATGAAAGCTAGGAAATGTTTGTCCAAGGGATGTGCATCGTACTTGGCATTCGTAATCGATGCTAAGAAAGAAAAGAAAGAGATGCAGAATATACCGGTTGTGTGCGATTATCCGGAAGTCTTTCCCGAAGATCTTCCTGGATTACCACCTGATAGGCAAGTAGAATTTCGTATAGACTTATTACCAGGAACAACACCGATAGCAAAGGCACCTTACCGATTAGCACCGACGGAGATGAAGGAGCTCATGATGCAACTTCAGGAGCTGTTGGATAGCGGTTTCATTCGACCTAGTTCATCACCCTGGGGAGCTCCGGTGTTATTCGTGAAGAAGAAGGATGGAAGCATGAGGATGTGCATAGACTACCGAGAGTTGAATAAGGCAACGGTGAAGAACAAGTATCCATTACCGAGGATTGATGATCTATTCGATCAGCTGCAAGGTTCGAGCTACTTCTCAAAGATCGATCTTAGGTCAGGATATCATCAGCTGAAGGTGAGAGAGCAGGATATTGAGAAGACTGCATTCAGAACAAGATATGGACACTACGAGTTCTTGGTTATGTCGTTCGGACTAACCAATGCTCCCGCAGCATTCATGGATTTGATGAATAGGGTTTGTAAACCATTCCTCGATAAATCTGTGATAGTATTCATCGACGACATTCTCATTTACTCGAAAAGCCAGGAGGAGCATGGCAAGCATCTACGAGAAGTGTTGGAGGTGTTAAAGAAGGAGAAGCTTTTTGCAAAGTTCTCCAAATGCGACTTTTGGATACGGGAAGTCCAATTCTTGGGTCATGTTGTTAACCAAGAAGGAATAATGGTTGACCCTGCCAAGATCGAAGCTGTAATGAAGTGGGAACGTCCGAAGAATCCCACGGAGATTCGAAGCTTTCTAGGATTAGCCGGATATTACCGACGATTTATCCAAGGCTTTTCTTTGATAGCTGCTCCATTAACAGCTTTGACCCATAAAGGAGCTACGTATACATGGAGTGAGAAACATGATGAGGCGTTCGAGAAGCTAAAGAAGAAGTTATGTGAAGCGCCGATACTTTCTCTACCCGATGGAGTCGAAGATTTCGCAGTTTATAGTGATGCATCTGGAGTCGGGTTAGGTTGTGTTCTGACCCAAAGAGAAAAGGTGATAGCATACGCATCTCGACAATTGAAAGAGCACGAAAAGAACTACCCCACTCATGATCTGGAGTTGGCAGCGGTAGTATTCGCCTTAAAGATATGGAGGCATTACCTCTACGGCACGAAGTGCAAGCTCTTCACTGATCATAAGAGTCTCCAGTATCTCTTTAATCAGAAGGAGTTGAACATGAGGCAACGACGCTGGCTAGAACTTCTCAAGGACTACGACTGTGAGATACTTTACCACCCAGGTAAAGCAAATATTGTTGCTGATGCTCTCAGTCGGAAAGTCAATCTTGAAAGAAGAAGGCCAAGAGCGTTAAGAATTGAAGTCGTCTCGATGATTGTGGAAAGTATCAGGAAAGCTCAAGAAGAAGCCTTAGAAAAGAATGACCGAAAGGAAGAACGTTTGGGAAAAACGTTAGTGTTCGGTACGAACAGTCGAGGACTGAATGTATTCCAAGATCGAATTTGGGTACCTAAGACGGGAGGAATAAGAGATCTTCTAATGGAAGAAGCACACAAGACCATGTACTCGATTCATCCCGGTAGCACTAAAATGTATAAGGACCTAAAACCCTACTACTGGTGGCCGACGATGAAGCTCGATGTTGCGAAGTATGTGGCTGAGTGCATAACATGTGCGAGGGTTAAGGCACAACATCAAAAACCGTATGGGAGTTTAGAACCCTTACCTGTACCCATGGGTAAATGGGAAGACATCACCATGGATTTTGTGACTAAACTGCCCAGAACGAAGAATGGACACGACATGATTTGGGTAGTCGTGGATCGTTTCACCAAGAGTGCACACTTCATAGCCGCCAACGAGAAGTGGTCTATGGATAAGCTCGCAAATGCTTACGTGAAGGAAATTATAAGACTTCACGGTGTCCCTCTTACGATTGTGTCAGATCGTGATAGTCGTTTCACGTCAAGGTTTTGGAGGAGTCTACAAGAGGAGTTGGGTACAAAGTTGTGTTTGAGTACTGCTTACCATCCGAAAACTGATGGTCAGAGTGAAAGAACGATTCAGACGTTGGAAGATATGCTGAGAGCATGTACCCTCGAATTCCAAGGGAATTGGGACGAGCACTTACCTCTGGTAGAATTTTCCTACAACAATAGTTTTCACTCGAGCATCAAGATGGCTCCTTATCAAGCCTTGTATGGGCAGAAGTGTCGTACGCCGTCTTGTTGGCTTGAAGCCGGAGAGAAGCAGTTTATGGGCCCCGAGATAGTCCATGAGACTACTGAGAAATTGAAGGTGATTAGGGAAAGAATGTTAGCAGCTCAGGATCGTCAGAAGAGCTATGCCGACAAGAAAAGACGACCGATAACCTTCGAAGTTGGGGATTCCGTTTTACTTAAAGTCTCACCGTGGAAGGGACTTATACGATTTGGGAAACGAGGAAAGTTGAGTCCAAGGTTTATTGGACCATTCAAAGTTCTTCAGAGGATTGGGAACCAAGCTTACAAGCTGGAATTGCCCGAAGAACTCAATGGTATTCATAACACCTTCCATGTGTGTTATTTGAGGAAATTCATGGGAGATGTTCCCGACATAATTCCAATCTCGGAATTAAGGATGGATGAGAATAAAAGGCTGATCGAAGAGCCTGAGGCAATTATTGACCGTAAGACTAAGAAGTTACGACGCAAGATGGTCGACTTGGTGCTAGTCCGATGGAAACATTCGAATGGGCCGAATCTCACTTGGGAAACAGAGGATGACATGATGAGTCGCTATCCACATCTGTTTGCTGATGCATGATTCCGGGACGGAATCATCCTAAGGGGGTGAGAATTGTAACGCCCGGGTTTTCAGGGCTAAGCATTTTTGTCAATGTAATAGTCTAGGTCAACTATTGTAACTCTTTTTGAAGTAATAAATATGAAATATTTGAGTATTATGTGAATTATGTGTGTTTATGTGTTTATTATTTAATTATAAATGTATAATTAATAAAGAATAAAAATGAGCGTCAAAATTAAAGTGTGAGATAATCCCGATATCTCTACATAAAGTTGTAGAATATGTCTCAAGGTTTCCGTGCATATAAAGAATGCCGAAATCCGAGCTATAAAGAAGAAGTTATGGCCCGCCGAAGTTTTACGACAAAACCGGCACGACACCGGGAAACGTAAATAGTGAATTTACGATAGAAGACTTTTTAGCCTTAGCAATCTAAACAAAAGTCGTAGAATATGTTAAACTAAGAACATCGATAAAAAGAACGCCCAAATCTGACTTCGTATGAAGAAGTTATGATTTTTCTAAGATTCGGCTTAGCAGTGCACGGCCTGAAACTCGAATTTTAGTTCGAGCGGTTTTTGGCTTACGCAACATAAATGAGAGTTGAAGATCTCATTAATAGGAAATCAACGGTAAAAAGACAGACAAAAACAGAGTCCGTATGTAGAAGTTATTAATTTTACGCAGACGTTTAACAGTATAATCTCCTTGTACTGTTAAATTTAAGATCGGTCGAGAATTAGCTGACGGTGTCAAAATGAAAGTTGTAGATCTTATTATTACCTACGCGTGGATATAAAGAACGTCAAAAACGGAGGTCGTATGTGAAAGTTACGGATTTTAGAAGTCGGAAGTGTGCTGTGCGAAAATGGGTGATGTGGCACAATCTTGGCCATTGCTTTCTCCCCAAGGCTTGCCACCAGATGGTGACATGTGGCACCAAGTTCAGCCACATTTCACCCTATAAATACCACCTCTCCCACCCTCATTTTCTTCACACCTTTCCCATTCTTTCTTCTCTTTACTCTCTCTCTCTCTCTAGAACCTCTCTCTAGCCCCGAAATCCCCCGAAAAGCCTAGGGAACCTCCCTAGCACGAGGCGGAAGCCCCGGAGTGCTCGAAGGCTCTGAGAAGAAGAGCTTTTCGGCTCGGGAACGCTGCTCCAAGCAAAGCCCGGTTTTCTATAAAACTCGCTGTAAGTGAGCTACGCCTACGCTATTTTTAATATAACTTTTATTTAATTATAGTAACGTTATTAGGAACTTATAATAAATACTTGGGCTATTATTATGGGTTATATAAGTATTTTTTTGACGCTTATATAATAATAATAATAATAGCTAGACTATTAATTAGTCTCGACGAATAATAAACTAAACTCTAGTGGTAATAATACTAGGTTTCGTCGAAGGAAAATTCTTTTTAAGAAGCAAAGCGCTGTCTGAGTTCGGAATCACCACCTTTTCCGGTGAGTGCATAGTTACCTTCAACTTACACATAGATATGAAGTATTTTATATAAATTACGTGCTATGTGTGCATATTATCTGAATACTTGCTATCTATGCTAGATGAACGTTGTTATACATGTTTCCAATGATTTAAACTGTATATGTATTTTATATCTACGAAAATGTTGGGGTAAAACATGGGTAGATGTAATAGGTGATGTGTGATAAAATGATGAGAGGCCTCGATGTTGTTGTTGTTGATCCAGTCATCTAGCGGAGTATAGATGACGACCACGGACTCTTCTAGACAGTCCAGTGGAACACTAGCAGGCTCGCAACCTGTAGGTGTTGTGAACGATGTGTTCACCGGTGTACTCCATCCCCCACATGGTTGCCTATTAGGACATTTATTGCTGAGGAATCCCCTTAGCAGTAGTGTCCGTCCCGATGATGATCCTTAGGCTAGGTCCCTTATGATAGGTGTTTAGGGACGTAAAGTGAGGATAACGGGAACGGGTAATCGGGTTATTGTTGATTGATGAAATTAATAAACTTATTGTGGGTTGAAAACCCTATGTGCTCACCAGGCTCCCAAGCCTGACCCACTCAGTTTTATGCATTACAGGTAGTGGTGCATGAGCATAGGTGTGATGTTTTGGACGAGGGATTACGGATATAGGCCTGTAGATATGAAATAATGTAGTAAGGCTTATATTGTACTGTTTATACTTTTGATCTGTACGAACATGACATCCCGAGTCTTTTAATGAAATACATTTCTATGGAAATGCTTTTGATAAATCTTTATCATATTATTGTTTTGGGACAAATTCCGCAACCCTTTTATTAAAAGATAACTCTGATTTTGAAATAAAGTATAAACAAAACCGGTCTTTTCTGGCCGTGATTTTGGGGATGTCACAGTTGGTATCAGAGCATTAGTTTAAGCGAACTAGGAATTTGTAGGATTTCTAGACTTAAACTTAGAATGCTAAGCGATGATTGTGAGGTGTGAGCACTAGCTTATTTTAGGAATTGTGCCTAAAATGCTTTTATGTGCTAAATGTTTTATGCATGATATGCTGTTATTTTGTTCGGGATCTATGGTCTGTTGCCGACCGGATCTGGAACCTTATGTGTTTAGGATTCTAAACGTACGACTACGATATTAGAACTAGCATGTAAACGTTTCGGAGTGATAAGGACGATTTAAAACGTCTCTCCTAAATAAAGATCTAAATCCACCTTATTCGGTATATAGATCAAGATGGTAAGGACCCGTAGCGGAAACGTAAACGCAAATAGGAACGGACACCAACCCCCCGTGATCGAGCAAATACCAGTTGTGGAAGCCGCCGCCGGACCAATAACGATGGCCGGAGTGCAAGCGATGATCCAGGCAATGTTGGATCGTCAAATGGAGGAAACCAGGCGTTTGCTCCAGCAAAATCGAGAGGAAGCGACTATTCAGCTCGAACAGCCCGAGTTGAACGAAGGGCAGACTGAAGAAGGAAACTACAGTGGGACTATTGGTCAAGCCAACCCACCGATAGTTAGGCAAAACCACCAGGATGGAGGAAATGATGGACGTGGATGCAAATACAAGGATTTCATGGCATCCAAGCCACCGAGTCTATCCGGAAGCCCGACGCCGGTGGAAGTCATGAACTGGATCTCTGAGATGGAGACAATGTTTGAGAGTTGCGAGTGTAGCAATAGGCAGAAGACTGCTCTTGCAGTTCCTCTATTGAAATCTGGAGTACTAAGCTGGTGGAAGCTATTAGCTGATTCAATGCCCAAAGGTGAAGCAAGCAAAATGTCATGGGAGGATTTTCTGGTACAGTTGAAGATGCAATACTGCTCTGAGCAGGATCTTCTGGAGATCAGCAACGAATTCCAGAATCTAAAGAAGGGAAGAATGAGCGTTACTGAATACGCTGCAAGCTTTACTGAGAAAATGAAGCTTGTTCCTCACCTCGTCCCAACTGAACTCTCCAAGGTTAACAAATTTGCCCTCGGATTACCAGCGGACTTCGGCCCAATGGTCAAGCAAACTACCACTTTGAAAGCTGCCATCTGGGCTGCTAAGAATGTGGAGACCCAGATACGAGAAAAGGGTCTGGAGAGAGCGGAAGTGGGAGAGAAACGGAAATTTGACGGATCCTCGAGGTCCGGTAAGAAAGGTAGATTCTCGAATTCTAGTTCGAGAGGAGGAGGATCAGAAGCAAAGTGGTGTGACAAGTGCAAGAAGAAGCACTCTGGGAAGTGTGATGGAGGGGTCACTTGTTACAAATGCGGAAAGCCTAGGCACTATGCCAACGAATGCACTCTTAACCAGAAGGCCTGTTATGGGTGTAATGAAGAAGGGCACATTTTGAAGGACTGCCCGAAGAAGAAGGAGGCAGGAAGACCCAACATACCACCAAAGCCGAAGGCGAGAGCCTTCCAGATGACGCTCGAGGCTGCAAAGGAGGTAGCAGACGTCGCTTCAGGTACCTTTCTTGTAAATGGTTTGCCTGCAAATATACTGTGTGATTCCGGAGCCAACTACTCCTTTGTGTCGCATAAATTTAGTGCGAAATTAGCATTACCTGTAGAAAAACTTGATAACGCCCTAATTGTAGAAGTTGCCAGTGGCAAATTCGTACCTGTTAGTAATCGTATTAGGAACATCGTCATTGACCTAAACGAAAACGAATTCCAGGAGGAACTATTACCCATAGAGTTAAACGGTTTCGACATCGTTTTGGGTATGGATTGGCTTAGCGCCAACGATGCCGAGATATTATGCCGAAAGAAGATAGTTAGGATAAACCCACCCGGAAAGGAATCATTTATGGTGTACGGGGACAAACGCAGAGTGAGTTCTGGAATCATATCCTTGATGAAAGCTAGGAAATGTTTGTCCAAGGGATGTGCATCGTACTTGGCATTCGTAATCGATGCTAAGAAAGAAAAGAAAGAGATGCAGAATATACCGGTTGTGTGCGATTATCCGGAAGTCTTTCCCGAAGATCTTCCTGGATTACCACCTGATAGGCAAGTAGAATTTCGTATAGACTTATTACCAGGAACAACACCGATAGCAAAGGCACCTTACCGATTAGCACCGACGGAGATGAAGGAGCTCATGATGCAACTTCAGGAGCTGTTGGATAGCGGTTTCATTCGACCTAGTTCATCACCCTGGGGAGCTCCGGTGTTATTCGTGAAGAAGAAGGATGGAAGCATGAGGATGTGCATAGACTACCGAGAGTTGAATAAGGCAACGGTGAAGAACAAGTATCCATTACCGAGGATTGATGATCTATTCGATCAGCTGCAAGGTTCGAGCTACTTCTCAAAGATCGATCTTAGGTCAGGATATCATCAGCTGAAGGTGAGAGAGCAGGATATTGAGAAGACTGCATTCAGAACAAGATATGGACACTACGAGTTCTTGGTTATGTCGTTCGGACTAACCAATGCTCCCGCAGCATTCATGGATTTGATGAATAGGGTTTGTAAACCATTCCTCGATAAATCTGTGATAGTATTCATCGACGACATTCTCATTTACTCGAAAAGCCAGGAGGAGCATGGCAAGCATCTACGAGAAGTGTTGGAGGTGTTAAAGAAGGAGAAGCTTTTTGCAAAGTTCTCCAAATGCGACTTTTGGATACGGGAAGTCCAATTCTTGGGTCATGTTGTTAACCAAGAAGGAATAATGGTTGACCCTGCCAAGATCGAAGCTGTAATGAAGTGGGAACGTCCGAAGAATCCCACGGAGATTCGAAGCTTTCTAGGATTAGCCGGATATTACCGACGATTTATCCAAGGCTTTTCTTTGATAGCTGCTCCATTAACAGCTTTGACCCATAAAGGAGCTACGTATACATGGAGTGAGAAACATGATGAGGCGTTCGAGAAGCTAAAGAAGAAGTTATGTGAAGCGCCGATACTTTCTCTACCCGATGGAGTCGAAGATTTCGCAGTTTATAGTGATGCATCTGGAGTCGGGTTAGGTTGTGTTCTGACCCAAAGAGAAAAGGTGATAGCATACGCATCTCGACAATTGAAAGAGCACGAAAAGAACTACCCCACTCATGATCTGGAGTTGGCAGCGGTAGTATTCGCCTTAAAGATATGGAGGCATTACCTCTACGGCACGAAGTGCAAGCTCTTCACTGATCATAAGAGTCTCCAGTATCTCTTTAATCAGAAGGAGTTGAACATGAGGCAACGACGCTGGCTAGAACTTCTCAAGGACTACGACTGTGAGATACTTTACCACCCAGGTAAAGCAAATATTGTTGCTGATGCTCTCAGTCGGAAAGTCAATCTTGAAAGAAGAAGGCCAAGAGCGTTAAGAATTGAAGTCGTCTCGATGATTGTGGAAAGTATCAGGAAAGCTCAAGAAGAAGCCTTAGAAAAGAATGACCGAAAGGAAGAACGTTTGGGAAAAACGTTAGTGTTCGGTACGAACAGTCGAGGACTGAATGTATTCCAAGATCGAATTTGGGTACCTAAGACGGGAGGAATAAGAGATCTTCTAATGGAAGAAGCACACAAGACCATGTACTCGATTCATCCCGGTAGCACTAAAATGTATAAGGACCTAAAACCCTACTACTGGTGGCCGACGATGAAGCTCGATGTTGCGAAGTATGTGGCTGAGTGCATAACATGTGCGAGGGTTAAGGCACAACATCAAAAACCGTATGGGAGTTTAGAACCCTTACCTGTACCCATGGGTAAATGGGAAGACATCACCATGGATTTTGTGACTAAACTGCCCAGAACGAAGAATGGACACGACATGATTTGGGTAGTCGTGGATCGTTTCACCAAGAGTGCACACTTCATAGCCGCCAACGAGAAGTGGTCTATGGATAAGCTCGCAAATGCTTACGTGAAGGAAATTATAAGACTTCACGGTGTCCCTCTTACGATTGTGTCAGATCGTGATAGTCGTTTCACGTCAAGGTTTTGGAGGAGTCTACAAGAGGAGTTGGGTACAAAGTTGTGTTTGAGTACTGCTTACCATCCGAAAACTGATGGTCAGAGTGAAAGAACGATTCAGACGTTGGAAGATATGCTGAGAGCATGTACCCTCGAATTCCAAGGGAATTGGGACGAGCACTTACCTCTGGTAGAATTTTCCTACAACAATAGTTTTCACTCGAGCATCAAGATGGCTCCTTATCAAGCCTTGTATGGGCAGAAGTGTCGTACGCCGTCTTGTTGGCTTGAAGCCGGAGAGAAGCAGTTTATGGGCCCCGAGATAGTCCATGAGACTGCTGAGAAATTGAAGGTGATTAGGGAAAGAATGTTAGCAGCTCAGGATCGTCAGAAGAGCTATGCCGACAAGAAAAGACGACCGATAACCTTCGAAGTTGGGGATTCCGTTTTACTTAAAGTCTCACCGTGGAAGGGACTTATACGATTTGGGAAACGAGGAAAGTTGAGTCCAAGGTTTATTGGACCATTCAAAGTTCTTCAGAGGATTGGGAACCAAGCTTACAAGCTGGAATTGCCCGAAGAACTCAATGGTATTCATAACACCTTCCATGTGTGTTATTTGAGGAAATTCATGGGAGATGTTCCCGACATAATTCCAATCTCGGAATTAAGGATGGATGAGAATAAAAGGCTGATCGAAGAGCCTGAGGCAATTATTGACCGTAAGACTAAGAAGTTACGACGCAAGATGGTCGACTTGGTGCTAGTCCGATGGAAACATTCGAATGGGCCGAATCTCACTTGGGAAACAGAGGATGACATGATGAGTCGCTATCCACATCTGTTTGCTGATGCATGATTCCGGGACGGAATCATCCTAAGGGGGTGAGAATTGTAACGCCCGGGTTTTCAGGGCTAAGCATTTTTGTCAATGTAATAGTCTAGGTCAACTATTGTAACTCTTTTTGAAGTAATAAATATGAAATATTTGAGTATTATGTGAATTATGTGTGTTTATGTGTTTATTATTTAATTATAAATGTATAATTAATAAAGAATAAAAATGAGCGTCAAAATTAAAGTGTGAGATAATCCCGATATCTCTACATAAAGTTGTAGAATATGTCTCAAGGTTTCCGTGCATATAAAGAATGCCGAAATCCGAGCTATAAAGAAGAAGTTATGGCCCGCCGAAGTTTTACGACAAAACCGGCACGACACCGGGAAACGTAAATAGTGAATTTACGATAGAAGACTTTTTAGCCTTAGCAATCTAAACAAAAGTCGTAGAATATGTTAAACTAAGAACATCGATAAAAAGAACGCCCAAATCTGACTTCGTATGAAGAAGTTATGATTTTTCTAAGATTCGGCTTAGCAGTGCACGGCCTGAAACTCGAATTTTAGTTCGAGCGGTTTTTGGCTTACGCAACATAAATGAGAGTTGAAGATCTCATTAATAGGAAATCAACGGTAAAAAGACAGACAAAAACAGAGTCCGTATGTAGAAGTTATTAATTTTACGCAGACGTTTAACAGTATAATCTCCTTGTACTGTTAAATTTAAGATCGGTCGAGAATTAGCTGACGGTGTCAAAATGAAAGTTGTAGATCTTATTATTACCTACGCGTGGATATAAAGAACGTCAAAAACGGAGGTCGTATGTGAAAGTTACGGATTTTAGAAGTCGGAAGTGTGCTGTGCGAAAATGGGTGATGTGGCACAATCTTGGCCATTGCTTTCTCCCCAAGGCTTGCCACCAGATGGTGACATGTGGCACCAAGTTCAGCCACATTTCACCCTATAAATACCACCTCTCCCACCCTCATTTTCTTCACACCTTTCCCATTCTTTCTTCTCTTTACTCTCTCTCTCTCTCTAGAACCTCTCTCTAGCCCCGAAATCCCCCGAAAAGCCTAGGGAACCTCCCTAGCACGAGGCGGAAGCCCCGGAGTGCTCGAAGGCTCTGAGAAGAAGAGCTTTTCGGCTCGGGAACGCTGCTCCAAGCAAAGCCCGGTTTTCTATAAAACTCGCTGTAAGTGAGCTACGCCTACGCTATTTTTAATATAACTTTTATTTAATTATAGTAACGTTATTAGGAACTTATAATAAATACTTGGGCTATTATTATGGGTTATATAAGTATTTTTTTGACGCTTATATAATAATAATAATAATAGCTAGACTATTAATTAGTCTCGACGAATAATAAACTAAACTCTAGTGGTAATAATACTAGGTTTCGTCGAAGGAAAATTCTTTTTAAGAAGCGAAGCGCTGTCTGAGTTCGGAATCACCACCTTTTCCGGTGAGTGCATAGTTACCTTCAACTTACACATAGATATGAAGTATTTTATATAAATTACGTGCTATGTGTGCATATTATCTGAATACTTGCTATCTATGCTAGATGAACGTTGTTATACATGTTTCCAATGATTTAAACTGTATATGTATTTTATATCTACGAAAATGTTGGGGTAAAACATGGGTAGATGTAATAGGTGATGTGTGATAAAATGATGAGAGGCCTCAATGTTGTTGTTGTTGATCCAGTCATCTAGCGGAGTATAGATGACGACCACGGACTCTTCTAGACAGTCCAGTGGAACACTAGCAGGCTCGCAACCTGTAGGTGTTGTGAACGATGTGTTCACCGGTGTACTCCATCCCCCACATGGTTGCCTATTAGGACATTTATTGCTGAGGAATCCCCTTAGCAGTAGTGTCCGTCCCGATGATGATCCTTAGGCTAGGTCCCTTATGATAGGTGTTTAGGGACGTAAAGTGAGGATAACGGGAACGGGTAATCGGGTTATTGTTGATTGATGAAATTAATAAACTTATTGTGGGTTGAAAACCCTATGTGCTCACCAGGCTCCCAAGCCTGACCCACTCAGTTTTATGCATTACAGGTAGTGGCGCATGAGCATAGGTGTGATGTTTTGGACGAGGGATTACGGATATAGGCCTGTAGATATGAAATAATGTAGTAAGGCTTATATTGTACTGTTTATACTTTTGATCTGTACGAACATGACATCCCGAGTCTTTTAATGAAATACATTTCTATGGAAATGCTTTTGATAAATCTTTATCATATTATTGTTTTGGGACAAATTCCGCAACCCTTTTATTAAAAGATAACTCTGATTTTGAAATAAAGTATAAACAAAACCGGTCTTTTCTGGCCGTGATTTTGGGGATGTCACAGTTGGTATCAGAGCATTAGTTTAAGCGAACTAGGAATTTGTAGGATTTCTAGACTTAAACTTAGAATGCTAAGCGATGATTGTGAGGTGTGAGCACTAGCTTATTTTAGGAATTGTGCCTAAAATGCTTTTATGTGCTAAATGTTTTATGCATGATATGCTGTTATTTTGTTCGGGATCTATGGTCTGTTGCCGACCGGATCTGGAACCTTATGTGTTTAGGATTCTAAACGTACGACTACGATATTAGAACTAGCATGTAAACGTTTCGGAGTGATAAGGACGATTTAAAACGTCTCTCCTAAATAAAGATCTAAATCCACCTTATTCGGTATATAGATCAAGATGGTAAGGACCCGTAGCGGAAACGTAAACGCAAATAGGAACGGACACCAACCCCCCGTGATCGAGCAAATACCAGTTGTGGAAGCCGCCGCCGGACCAATAACGATGGCCGGAGTGCAAGCGATGATCCAGGCAATGTTGGATCGTCAAATGGAGGAAACCAGGCGTTTGCTCCAGCAAAATCGAGAGGAAGCGACTATTCAGCTCGAACAGCCCGAGTTGAACGAAGGGCAGACTGAAGAAGGAAACTACAGTGGGACTATTGGTCAAGCCAACCCACCGATAGTTAGGCAAAACCACCAGGATGGAGGAAATGATGGACGTGGATGCAAATACAAGGATTTCATGGCATCCAAGCCACCGAGTCTATCCGGAAGCCCGACGCCGGTGGAAGTCATGAACTGGATCTCTGAGATGGAGACAATGTTTGAGAGTTGCGAGTGTAGCAATAGGCAGAAGACTGCTCTTGCAGTTCCTCTATTGAAATCTGGAGTACTAAGCTGGTGGAAGCTATTAGCTGATTCAATGCCCAAAGGTGAAGCAAGCAAAATGTCATGGGAGGATTTTCTGGTACAGTTGAAGATGCAATACTGCTCTGAGCAGGATCTTCTGGAGATCAGCAACGAATTCCAGAATCTAAAGAAGGGAAGAATGAGCGTTACTGAATACGCTGCAAGCTTTACTGAGAAAATGAAGCTTGTTCCTCACCTCGTCCCAACTGAACTCTCCAAGGTTAACAAATTTGCCCTCGGATTACCAGCGGACTTCGGCCCAATGGTCAAGCAAACTACCACTTTGAAAGCTGCCATCTGGGCTGCTAAGAATGTGGAGACCCAGATACGAGAAAAGGGTCTGGAGAGAGCGGAAGTGGGAGAGAAACGGAAATTTGACGGATCCTCGAGGTCCGGTAAGAAAGGTAGATTCTCGAATTCTAGTTCGAGAGGAGGAGGATCAGAAGCAAAGTGGTGTGACAAGTGCAAGAAGAAGCACTCTGGGAAGTGTGATGGAGGGGTCACTTGTTACAAATGCGGAAAGCCTAGGCACTATGCCAACGAATGCACTCTTAACCAGAAGGCCTGTTATGGGTGTAATGAAGAAGGGCACATTTTGAAGGACTGCCCGAAGAAGAAGGAGGCAGGAAGACCCAACATACCACCAAAGCCGAAGGCGAGAGCCTTCCAGATGACGCTCGAGGCTGCAAAGGAGGTAGCAGACGTCGCTTCAGGTACCTTTCTTGTAAATGGTTTGCCTGCAAATATACTGTTTGATTCCGGAGCCAACTACTCCTTTGTGTCGCATAAATTTAGTGCGAAATTAGCATTACCTGTAGAAAAACTTGATAACGCCCTAATTGTAGAAGTTGCCAGTGGCAAATTCGTACCTGTTAGTAATCGTATTAGGAACATCGTCATTGACCTAAACGAAAACGAATTCCAGGAGGAACTATTACCCATAGAGTTAAACGGTTTCGACATCGTTTTGGGTATGGATTGGCTTAGCGCCAACGATGCCGAGATATTATGCCGAAAGAAGATAGTTAGGATAAACCCACCCGGAAAGGAATCATTTATGGTGTACGGGGACAAACGCAGAGTGAGTTCTGGAATCATATCCTTGATGAAAGCTAGGAAATGTTTGTCCAAGGGATGTGCATCGTACTTGGCATTCGTAATCGATGCTAAGAAAGAAAAGAAAGAGATGCAGAATATACCGGTTGTGTGCGATTATCCGGAAGTCTTTCCCGAAGATCTTCCTGGATTACCACCTGATAGGCAAGTAGAATTTCGTATAGACTTATTACCAGGAACAACACCGATAGCAAAGGCACCTTACCGATTAGCACCGACGGAGATGAAGGAGCTCATGATGCAACTTCAGGAGCTGTTGGATAGCGGTTTCATTCGACCTAGTTCATCACCCTGGGGAGCTCCGGTGTTATTCGTGAAGAAGAAGGATGGAAGCATGAGGATGTGCATAGACTACCGAGAGTTGAATAAGGCAACGGTGAAGAACAAGTATCCATTACCGAGGATTGATGATCTATTCGATCAGCTGCAAGGTTCGAGCTACTTCTCAAAGATCGATCTTAGGTCAGGATATCATCAGCTGAAGGTGAGAGAGCAGGATATTGAGAAGACTGCATTCAGAACAAGATATGGACACTACGAGTTCTTGGTTATGTCGTTCGGACTAACCAATGCTCCCGCAGCATTCATGGATTTGATGAATAGGGTTTGTAAACCATTCCTCGATAAATCTGTGATAGTATTCATCGACGACATTCTCATTTACTCGAAAAGCCAGGAGGAGCATGGCAAGCATCTACGAGAAGTGTTGGAGGTGTTAAAGAAGGAGAAGCTTTTTGCAAAGTTCTCCAAATGCGACTTTTGGATACGGGAAGTCCAATTCTTGGGTCATGTTGTTAACCAAGAAGGAATAATGGTTGACCCTGCCAAGATCGAAGCTGTAATGAAGTGGGAACGTCCGAAGAATCCCACGGAGATTCGAAGCTTTCTAGGATTAGCCGGATATTACCGACGATTTATCCAAGGCTTTTCTTTGATAGCTGCTCCATTAACAGCTTTGACCCATAAAGGAGCTACGTATACATGGAGTGAGAAACATGATGAGGCGTTCGAGAAGCTAAAGAAGAAGTTATGTGAAGCGCCGATACTTTCTCTACCCGATGGAGTCGAAGATTTCGCAGTTTATAGTGATGCATCTGGAGTCGGGTTAGGTTGTGTTCTGACCCAAAGAGAAAAGGTGATAGCATACGCATCTCGACAATTGAAAGAGCACGAAAAGAACTACCCCACTCATGATCTGGAGTTGGCAGCGGTAGTATTCGCCTTAAAGATATGGAGGCATTACCTCTACGGCACGAAGTGCAAGCTCTTCACTGATCATAAGAGTCTCCAGTATCTCTTTAATCAGAAGGAGTTGAACATGAGGCAACGACGCTGGCTAGAACTTCTCAAGGACTACGACTGTGAGATACTTTACCACCCAGGTAAAGCAAATATTGTTGCTGATGCTCTCAGTCGGAAAGTCAATCTTGAAAGAAGAAGGCCAAGAGCGTTAAGAATTGAAGTCGTCTCGATGATTGTGGAAAGTATCAGGAAAGCTCAAGAAGAAGCCTTAGAAAAGAATGACCGAAAGGAAGAACGTTTGGGAAAAACGTTAGTGTTCGGTACGAACAGTCGAGGACTGAATGTATTCCAAGATCGAATTTGGGTACCTAAGACGGGAGGAATAAGAGATCTTCTAATGGAAGAAGCACACAAGACCATGTACTCGATTCATCCCGGTAGCACTAAAATGTATAAGGACCTAAAACCCTACTACTGGTGGCCGACGATGAAGCTCGATGTTGCGAAGTATGTGGCTGAGTGCATAACATGTGCGAGGGTTAAGGCACAACATCAAAAACCGTATGGGAGTTTAGAACCCTTACCTGTACCCATGGGTAAATGGGAAGACATCACCATGGATTTTGTGACTAAACTGCCCAGAACGAAGAATGGACACGACATGATTTGGGTAGTCGTGGATCGTTTCACCAAGAGTGCACACTTCATAGCCGCCAACGAGAAGTGGTCTATGGATAAGCTCGCAAATGCTTACGTGAAGGAAATTATAAGACTTCACGGTGTCCCTCTTACGATTGTGTCAGATCGTGATAGTCGTTTCACGTCAAGGTTTTGGAGGAGTCTACAAGAGGAGTTGGGTACAAAGTTGTGTTTGAGTACTGCTTACCATCCGCAAACTGATGGTCAGAGTGAAAGAACGATTCAGACGTTGGAAGATATGCTGAGAGCATGTACCCTCGAATTCCAAGGGAATTGGGACGAGCACTTACCTCTGGTAGAATTTTCCTACAACAATAGTTTTCACTCGAGCATCAAGATGGCTCCTTATCAAGCCTTGTATGGGCAAAAGTGTCGTACGCCGTCTTGTTGGCTTGAAGCCGGAGAGAAGCAGTTTATGGGCCCCGAGATAGTCCATGAGACTGCTGAGAAATTGAAGGTGATTAGGGAAAGAATGTTAGCAGCTCAGGATCGTCAGAAGAGCTATGCCGACAAGAAAAGACGACCGATAACCTTCGAAGTTGGGGATTCCGTTTTACTTAAAGTCTCACCGTGGAAGGGACTTATACGATTTGGGAAACGAGGAAAGTTGAGTCCAAGGTTTATTGGACCATTCAAAGTTCTTCAGAGGATTGGGAACCAAGCTTACAAGCTGGAATTGCCCGAAGAACTCAATGGTATTCATAACACCTTCCATGTGTGTTATTTGAGGAAATTCATGGGAGATGTTCCCGACATAATTCCAATCTCGGAATTAAGGATGGATGAGAATAAAAGGCTGATCGAAGAGCCTGAGACAATTATTGACCGTAAGACTAAGAAGTTACGACGCAAGATGGTCGACTTGGTGCTAGTCCGATGGAAACATTCGAATGGGCCGAATCTCACTTGGGAAACAGAGGATGACATGATGAGTCGCTATCCACATCTGTTTGCTGATGCATGATTCCGGGACGGAATCATCCTAAGGGGGTGAGAATTGTAACGCCCGGGTTTTCAGGGCTAAGCATTTTTGTCAATGTAATAGTCTAGGTCAACTATTGTAACTCTTTTTGAAGTAATAAATATGAAATATTTGAGTATTATGTGAATTATGTGTGTTTATGTGTTTATTATTTAATTATAAATGTATAATTAATAAAGAATAAAAATGAGCGTCAAAATTAAAGTGTGAGATAATCCCGATATCTCTACATAAAGTTGTAGAATATGTCTCAAGGTTTCCGTGCATATAAAGAATGCCGAAATCCGAGCTATAAAGAAGAAGTTATGGCCCGCCGAAGTTTTACGACAAAACCGGCACGACACCGGGAAACGTAAATAGTGAATTTACGATAGAAGACTTTTTAGCCTTAGCAATCTAAACAAAAGTCGTAGAATATGTTAAACTAAGAACATCGATAAAAAGAACGCCCAAATCTGACTTCGTATGAAGAAGTTATGATTTTTCTAAGATTCGGCTTAGCAGTGCACGGCCTGAAACTCGAATTTTAGTTCGAGCGGTTTTTGGCTTACGCAACATAAATGAGAGTTGAAGATCTCATTAATAGGAAATCAACGGTAAAAAGACAGACAAAAACAGAGTCCGTATGTAGAAGTTATTAATTTTACGCAGACGTTTAACAGTATAATCTCCTTGTACTGTTAAATTTAAGATCGGTCGAGAATTAGCTGACGGTGTCAAAATGAAAGTTGTAGATCTTATTATTACCTACGCGTGGATATAAAGAACGTCAAAAACGGAGGTCGTATGTGAAAGTTACGGATTTTAGAAGTCGGAAGTGTGCTGTGCGAAAATGGGTGATGTGGCACAATCTTGGCCATTGCTTTCTCCCCAAGGCTTGCCACCAGATGGTGACATGTGGCACCAAGTTCAGCCACATTTCACCCTATAAATACCACCTCTCCCACCCTCATTTTCTTCACACCTTTCCCATTCTTTCTTCTCTTTACTCTCTCTCTCTCTCTAGAACCTCTCTCTAGCCCCGAAATCCCCCGAAAAGCCTAGGGAACCTCCCTAGCACGAGGCGGAAGCCCCGGAGTGCTCGAAGGCTCTGAGAAGAAGAGCTTTTCGGCTCGGGAACGCTGCTCCAAGCAAAGCCCGGTTTTCAATAAAACTCGCTGTAAGTGAGCTACGCCTACGCTATTTTTAATATAACTTTTATTTAATTATAGTAACGTTATTAGGAACTTATAATAAATACTTGGGCTATTATTATGGGTTATATAAGTATTTTTTTGACGCTTATATAATAATAATAATAATAGCTAGACTATTAATTAGTCTCGACGAATAATAAACTAAACTCTAGTGGTAATAATACTAGGTTTCGTCGAAGGAAAATTCTTTTTAAGAAGCGAAGCGCTGTCTGAGTTCGGAATCACCACCTTTTCCGGTGAGTGCATAGTTACCTTCAACTTACACATAGATATGAAGTATTTTATATAAATTACGTGCTATGTGTGCATATTATCTGAATACTTGCTATCTATGCTAGATGAACGTTGTTATACATGTTTTCAATGATTTAAACTGTATATGTATTTTATATCTACGAAAATGTTGGGGTAAAACATGGGTAGATGTAATAGGTGATGTGTGATAAAATGATGAGAGGCCTCGATGTTGTTGTTGTTGATCCAGTCATCTAGCGGAGTATAGATGACGACCACGGACTCTTCTAGACAGTCCAGTGGAACACTAGCAGGCTCGCAACCTGTAGGTGTTGTGAACGATGTGTTCACCGGTGTACTCCATCCCCCACATGGTTGCCTATTAGGACATTTATTGCTGAGGAATCCCCTTAGCAGTAGTGTCCGTCCCGATGATGATCCTTAGGCTAGGTCCCTTATGATAGGTGTTTAGGGACGTAAAGTGAGGATAACGGGAACGGGTAATCGGGTTATTGTTGATTGATGAAATTAATAAACTTATTGTGGGTTGAAAACCCTATGTGCTCACCAGGCTCCCAAGCCTGACCCACTCAGTTTTATGCATTACAGGTAGTGGCGCATGAGCATAGGTGTGATGTTTTGGACGAGGGATTACGGATATAGGCCTGTAGATATGAAATAATGTAGTAAGGCTTATATTGTACTGTTTATACTTTTGATCTGTACGAACATGACATCCCGAGTCTTTTAATGAAATACATTTCTATGGAAATGCTTTTGATAAATCTTTATCATATTATTGTTTTGGGACAAATTCCGCAACCCTTTTATTAAAAGATAACTCTGATTTTGAAATAAAGTATAAACAAAACCGGTCTTTTCTGGCCGTGATTTTGGGGATGTCACATAATATCACTAATCCTGTGACTCTAAGTTATCTACCAATAATGATTATTTTCTTAGACTCAGTCTATTCATTCATATTATATAATGACTTAACATGTATGATCAATTCCAGGTTAGTGGATCATATGTTTTATATGCCTATATACACTAATATTTGGCAACAAAAGTAATCAAAATAACCCTAAGTGTACATGCATCCTAGGATCTATATTTTACTAGTTATGACAATCTACTTTTGAAACGACTAACTAAAACTACAAAGAGAAATAAGATTACTAACCTTTAAGGAAAAATCGAATTTTCTTATTGAATCCTTGTATATCTCGAATTTCTTGATGCTCTTGGAAGATTAGCATCCAAAATAGAATGCCTCTAAAGAATCACACCCAAAAGACTAAACAATAGAAAATTATGAGATAGGAGAAGAGACTTGCAAAACTCAAAATCTCATAGTGCAATTCTTGAGTTTCCTCCTTTGTTTTCATTCCTGTTCTTTTCTTTACTTTCCTCATTCACCTTATTTAATATCCTAAATCTTTGAATCTCTTTGAAAGCATCAATGGATTTAAGAAATCTATCTCCAAAGTTTTCGGTGCATAAACCCTTCGTACTCAAAATCACTTCATTTGATAAGATATCAAATAAGTTGGCAAGACTTATGACAAAGTGGCCTCCAATGATAACATTCCTATAGGGTGATCCTCATCTATGAATTCCTAGATAGTATGGAAGACAATTGGTAAGTTCACACCTTCTTCATATGTCAAGAGTTCATCTAATATGTAAAAATCATTGACACGTATGAAATCTTCATTGTCACGATGATCAATGATATTTGAAATTACTTGGTAAATGATCTTATATGCAAGGCTTTTGATTAGACTAGATGGTGCATTTAAATCAAAGCTTCCATATCCATATTTCTTTCAAGTGTCCTTGGGATCAAAATCTTGTGATATCTTTCTTGGCAACATTAATATATAGTGGTTGCATTCCTTGCTTAACACATCCTATTTTGTGTATAATCCATACCTACATGCCAATTCTAATACACTACATTACCTAGCCTTTCCTCTTAGTCGGAAATTTATTGCTCATTTTTCATGATAGTTGGTGACTTCTAACTTAAAGATTAACGTAGCATAAGATTCTTGCACCCGTTCTTTGTAAATCACCTCCTTTATGTTAACCATATTGTTCCATGCTATATATATATATATATATATATATATATATATATATATATATATATATATATATATATATATTAAAGGTAAGTCTTCATTTATTATCAATATTGCCTTTGTGGGATGCATGTCTATGTTGTGATCGATTTATATTGAGGTAAGTGTTCCCCAATGCTGTAGGAATCTTGATCTCCTTTTTCATCTAGATTTGCCAAATGATAGTTACAAAAAATTCTTTTGTACCCAAGGAATGTCCTTAAACTTCATAAATTCGTGTTTTGACATATGTAATGTTAAATCAAATGAGTTGGGAAATAATAAGTAGTTTATAGTTTCTTATGATTAACACAATTTTCTCGGTGTGATTTAACAATCACAGTGCAAAAATTAGTAAATGAATTTTTTCGAAAATTTTCCTGAAACAACACTTTTTCAATCAATGGATCATTCCAGCAAGTCAAATTAAACGAGAAATCAAAGCTTGGTATTCAAAGAAATTTGTTGTTATTTTTAGTAAAAGAAAAGTTTCTAAATAAAACACCATCTCAAGGAGAAATAGTGATAATTTGAATATGGATCAATAAAATCAAGAACATAGTTGAACAATAATCAATTTTTTCTTGTTGAGGAAGAAAAGAAATTAGGGGTTCTGGAGGGATAGATAGAGAGAGAGAGAGCAAAAGATTTGAGATGAATTCTCTATAAGAGAGAGAGAGAGAGAGAGAGAAAGAGAAAGAGAGAGAGTAAAAGATTTGAGATGAATTCTCTAAGAATAAGATATTCAGTATTTACAAATTTGTTTTATGGCTTAAATCTCGGCGTGCTAATATATTCACGCTGCGGTGGAAGACACTTTAGGGTTTAAAGTCACTTATCAAAATTGCATTATGATTCTATTTTCTCATCACGAATTTGCTCTTGAAAAAGTTCTAAACCTGTCATTTTTGTGATTTTTCCATTATTTAACTTTTAAACTCAACTTTCCATTTTAATAGTTCATTCACTTTCAGAGAATAAAAGTATTGAGATTTAGTTATAAGACCAATGCAAAAAAAAAAAAAAAAAAAAAAAAGGACAAGAAAATGAAAGAAAAATGTTCAAACCTAATGTTGGGTTGCACCCACAAGCGCTTATTTATGAAGTCTTTAGCTAGACTCCTTATGTCTACATTTTCTTTGGATTGGTCTCCGTATAATTTGGTAGTATCCCAGAAATCTGTCATGTAGAACTTTGGAAAATTGTCCAACTTGATTTTCTATGTTTAAAATTGAAGTTTGTTGATTCCTAAATGTGGTTTCTATTGTGTCGCTTAGTCTTTCATAGTTTCTTCTTGGACAATCTTTGTGAACATGAAGAAAAATGGGCAAACTGTCGATACTGGTCTGCGGATGTGATGGCTCATGGGTGGTGGTGGCAATAATGAGCCTTTCTAGAATCTCAACAGGTGGCTGAAGATAGAGGCGGATTAGGTGGTCAACGAGAGATGTAAAAGGATTGGTTTCGGCGACTAAAGAGGTAGATGAAGGTATTCTAAGCTTGAAAAGATGGCTCCTTAATTAGATTAGGACATACTATATGTTTTCCTAAAGAAATTTTAGAAATGGTACGTGAAATATATAATTATCTTATCAATTTTAGTACAAACTCAAATTTATCATTTCACAAACAATTAACGGTGAATCTCAGACGGAATTCGTTTTATAGACAATCGGCGTAATTTTTTGAAACCACATGCTAACCATGTAAAAGTTAAACTAAAAATATAGATTTGGATCCACTTAAAAAATATTTGTATTTTGTATCGTATTTAAACTAAAAATATAGATTTGGACCCCATTTTTTTTAACAATGTAAAAGTTAAACTAAAAATATAGATTTGGACCCCATTGTTTTAACAATGTAAAAGTTAAACTAAAAATATAGATTTGGACCCCACTAAAAAAACATTTGTAATTTTGTAGCTTATCTAACTAGCCATGTTACCATGTACACATCCCACAATGCTCATTAACCATCATCCGAACCCTATAAATACGCTGCTCCGGTGCTCCCTGTCACATTCGATAACTGCCGTAGACCACAAACACTCCTGGAATATTCTTCTTCTTCATATTTTCTCTCTGGATCTTCTCTCTGAGAATTTCATACCATGAAACTGGACCAAGAACTCAAACAAGAAGGTGGTGACGTGTGCAGAACGATCAAGTTCGTTGAGCCACTTCGCACGCTATCAACAATGGCTACCGGAAAAGTTGATGCGACCGGCGAAGTGCTATATCCTCCTCTTAACTTCTCCATGGTCGATTATGGAATCTACCGTTCTAGTTTCCCGGATTCCGCCAACTTCTCGTTCCTTAAATCCCTTGACCTCCGCTCTATCGTGTAAGTCAGTCATTATTTACTCGATCTTAAAGCTAATTGTCAGCCGAACAACATTGATTGCGTTTTGCAACTCTAAGAGTCATAGCTTCTGAATTCTGATCCTTGATTTTTCAATCAACACATACGCGTTGGATGAGAAATCATGTGTTATTGCGTTCTTCATATCAATTTCACATCACATTAATGTGTTAACTGAAATATTACAGTTTTGGGGGATTTTTTGTTCTAGATATCTGTGTCCTGAGGCATATCCGGAGCATAATCTGGAGTTCCTGAAGTCAAATCGGATTCAATTGTTTCATTTTGGTATTGAAGGCACTAAGGTACGGATTGCGATCGTTTATTTTGTCACTTTTGTATAGAGATTTTGTAGACTAATCGACAACTCCATGTGATAATTGATGATAAGTTTGTTGAATTTCATCATGATCTCTTCCTGTAATCATGAGATTAGTTGAGATCTGATAGTTATCTTATCATGTTTCCTTCTAATTTTCTACTTATCCACCATTCACCTATTCCACAAATCTCAAATTTATGTTTCTGATTTATCATTTTTATCATTGAAAGCTCAAAATCAACAACTGTATCTTCATTTATCAAACTTGAGAATCATTTTCCCTGAAAAAATACGAGAAATTTTGTGCTCATAACTTAAGCTGAGCAACATAAATTCCGAAGTAGGAGTGTAAGCCTATTTGACTTACATATCTAAGTATTTAAGTCAATTCAGCAATCAAATAGGTAATACTGAATCTATCTCTTTAACACTTTCTAAAGCATACATACTTATATAATTAAAAGAGTAAGCATTCTAGTAACGTATAAGCCAAAATAAACACAAATTCACAAAAACAACACAAGAAGTAAACAAATTAAGTTTTAGTTTATTAAATCATATAAATTATAATACCTTGTAATGATGCAGGAAAGCTTCTATGATATTCCTGAAGATACCATTCGAGAAGCCTTAAAAGTTGTCCTTGGTATATACCAACATATTCTTTTCATTTCATCTATTTATTTTATAAAATATAGAATGTAGCCTAATTAAATTGGATTTTACTTAGGGTAATATTCATAAAACCCATTATATTTTTGACCATTTTTATAGTAACCATTATAATCTTAATTTAGTTTCTTCAATAAAAACTACCTAAGTTTGTAAAGCTAAAAGTGGTCACAATATAAATATTTGTCAAAGTTTAGTGGCTTTTGTGAAAAAAATAATAATTTGTCACTAAACTTTGACTAAAATTTCTATTTTGATCACTTTAACTCAGGAATATATATATATATATATATATATATATATATATATATATATATATATATATATATATATATATATATATATATATATATATATATATATATATATATATAAAACCGACCAAAATATGATGACTTTAATGAATTTTTCGGTTTTACTTATTATTATATATGTTCTTTACAGATGTAAGAAATCATCCTTTGTTGATTCATTGTAAAAGAGGAAAGGTATGTGTTATATCCACTTACCTTATTATATTATATATCATCGGTTTCAACCGTAACATGAATTGACATATTTACCCTTTGATTCAGCATCGAACGGGGTGCCTTGTTGGATGTTTAAGAAAAATGCAAAAATGGAGTCTACTTTCTATTTTCGATGAGTACCAAAGGTTTGCAGCTGCTAAAGCAAGAGTATCAGATCAAAAGTTTATGGAGCTGTTTGATGCGTCTAGCTTGAACTTGAAGAGGTAATTCCAATTCCAATTCCAATTCCAATTCCGAAGTAAACTGGAATAGGCCATGATTACCGGGAATATGTGTAGTATGTTAGGAATGATGTTTTTTCCATTCCTTGAGGATTACATGAATAGATTTTTCTTAGTTTAATCCCATATGGCCTCGAGTAGTTTCTTTCATGCATTTGTTAAGATGATTTATTGTTGTAACATATGTCTTAAGTAATGGGAGTTAAATAATATAAAGAAATTTTACTTAGGAACATTTTTCTGATTTATTATTTTCTTGAGTGTTAAAATATTATCGAATCATGTATTTCGGGCCTAAACGAGGCATTGACTCGAAAAATATCTATAATTGGGCTTTTGTAACCTTTTATAGTTCATAGGGTCCAAACGTTCAAATGATCAACAGATTTTAAGAAAATGTTTCACTTTACAAAATTGTTCAAAGTTTTTTAGCCCAATTCAATTTAGCTACTATCTATTGTTAATGGATTATAACATCTTTATTTGTACCAAATGTATTGAAAATTTCCAAACTATTCAAATTTCAAATTAATATATTAAATTAATTGTTAAATATAAAATATTATCATAGTAAATAATAAATTTTTTGAATTATCAATACAATATATTTAAATATTAATTTAAATATCATGTTAAATCAAAAATATAAATCAAGATATCAAATAAAATTTTAAAAATATTCAAAGACTATTTTTTTTAAATAGTTTAAAATGTTTAAATGAGTTGAATATTTTAAATATAAAACTTAAATCTAATTTTCAATTTACCTAAAAAATATCTAAAACTATGTTTATAAGAATTTAATTTTTTTAAAGAAGAGTTTTTTTTTTTTTTTTTTTAATTTAATTAACAACAATAATAGTTATAAATAACATAAAGTTTTAAATTATATTATGTTACTTAACAAACAATTGTTGATATTTTAAATAATTATAATGATCAAAACTGTAAAAAAAAATATATTAGTAATTTTTAAATTAGATAAACATATCATTAAAAGTTACAATAAACCGAAAATCATATTTAGTTTCATTATTATCATGCCACTCAGAGTAGCGTCCATTAAAATATGTATTTAAATAGATGTTATGTTATGGTTCAAAATAATCACAATTTTATATATCAAATTAATTTAAGAACTTAATATTTCATGGTTAATATTAATAACATAATTATTTTCGACATGAATTTGACAAATGTTAACTATATAATTTATTTAGCACAATGCATAGACGTTCACCAACTTTAACCATAAAATAGAAGAATAAAAGATTATGATTCGTAATATTCTCTAAAAGTATAAAAACTGGAAATAACTTGTAAACTTGAAATAACTTGGAAAATACATTTTACTATATGAGAACATTTTACTCTTCAATAATATCACAACTTTGTGCATTTTTCTTTATTGTGGAATCAGATTATATTATTTTTAAACTGTTTTTTTTTTTTAATTTTTTTTTTGTCCGAGAGAAATATAAAACTTGGGCCATGTTAGATTTTATTATAAAAGAAAGACAGAACTATTAAAAATAGTCCTTATGGTTTGCATTCATTCATAAAATCAGTCCAAACCCTTTACAAATTATAGAAATAATCATTTTACTTATGTCTTTGTTGTACATTTGGTCCCTCTCTGAATTAAAAAACTATTATAAACTTATGTTTAATTATATAATATTTAAATGATTTTTTTTAATATTCATTAATTATTAATTAGAAAAGGGTTCTCTCTCTCTCTCTGTGTGTGTGTGTGTGTGTGTTTTGGTCTTCTTCCTCACCTCACATGTTTTAATTTCTCTTAAACCGAAAATAGTTAGGTTGTAACTGATGGGTTTTAGCCATAAGAACTTTCCTATGTGCGCATGCAAAACCCTATTGCTCGGATCTAGGCTTTCTAATTAAACATGCTTTGAATCCAAGACTTCTAATGCCTAATTAGGTTAAATAACAACATTGAATTAGATCTAGAATCATACCTTTGGATTCCTTGTTGATCTTGTTGTCTTGGAGCTTTTAGAGTCACAAATGTCACTCCTCTAATGGCTTACAAACACCAAATAGCAAGCAAGATGATTTAGGAGAGAGGAGAGGGGAGGAATTCGGCCAGAGTATCTCTACTTTAGATGGTGTGTTGTGATTACCCGAATTCCCTCACCCCTAGGGTCTATTTATACTTGTAGACTCCTTAAGGATTACAACTTTAACCCTAATTGGATAACTTAGACTTTAAGTTGATCCATATCCTTTCCTTGATAACCTTATGGACGATTTTGGCTTATCCAAGCCCTAGAAATTGTCCATCCTATCTAGGATAAGGATTTATAGTCTAAAGTGTAACTATCAAACAATTGACAGTTTATACCCTCTTATTTAATTAATCTCTTTAAGTTACCAAATTAATTCCAATTAATCTATGACTCATATTAATCAAATAACCATATATTATTCTTTATAATATTTACTCTCTCTTAACAAATCATCCATCAAGTTGCTATGGTGAAGGCAACCCAAAAGGACCATGCACAACCGGATCAAATACTTGCCTAATATAGTTGTAGCCTTAGATACTATTCCAACAGTCTCCCACTTGGATAAGTCTAGTAACTATACAAGTACAATTCGGTTTGCAATCGTAGCTCTCAAAGACACTATCAAACTCTGATCTAATCAATCTTGTCCTTTAGATAAGGGATCGTACAGTCCTCTGTTAGATATCATGCTGACAATCCTATGGAATGGTTAGTCAAGCATTTAGATTTCTCGATCTCTGATTTATTTGACATAGAACTTAATCAAACACATCAATTCAGTTCTGACCGGGCCCGACACATAAGTCAAATCAAATCATCGAGTGGCTAAGATATCTCTTCTACCCTCTTAAGATAAAATTTACAGATAAACTTCGACTTATATGCATTTACTTATTCATTAACCAACTATACACAATAATACGTTTTATAACACCAAGTTACTGATGCGTTTTCGCATTATCAATGTACAATCAATCAACAAATAATAAACCATATATCTAGGTTTTAAGACTATATGATATTATCGTCTTGCGATCACCTTTTATATCGTATTCCATAAAGTGATTCCAGCAAGCGCGGGTTTATTCCAATGCTCAAAACCAGTTCATAAGCACTCATGAACGTTGTAGCAATCCTTTGCTATGTCTAACACCATTTAGACAATCTACACACCAATTCATGACAATCTTCATTCATATCTACTTCCAACATATGAACAATTGTGGACAATTTGAATAATTCGATTATTCCTAATAAACTCAATTATTCTGGAAGTCAAAACATGCAAAGTGAAACAATAGTTAAACAATTAACATATGACAGTAACTTTACTTATAAATAAAACTCCTTTATTTAATCATCAAATGTTAATTACATTTATCTATTATACGTTTCTAATACTATCTAATCTATACTAATATCATCCTTCAGCCCAATACTCCTAGCATGCTGCAAGTGCTTAACCCTACTCAGTCCCTTCGTAAGCGGATCTGCTGGGTTATCCTCTGATGATATCCTCTTAACTATGAGTTGCCCTTCTTCTACACGATGTCTAATGAAGTGATATTTTCTGTCGATATGTCGAGATCTACCATGATCCCTTGGTTCCTTGGTCAAGGCAACCGCACCTTCGTTATCACAGAAAATCTCCATGGGCTCCTTTATGGCCGGCACAACTCCAAGATCACTAATGAAGTTCTTTAGCCATATTGCCTCCTTTGACGCTTCGCTCGCTGCAATGTACTCTGATTCGTACGTTGAATCAGCTACGGTTTCCTGCTTGGAACTCTTCCATGTCACTGCTCCTCCATTTAGGGTAAAGACCCAGCCCGACTGCGAACGGTAGTTGTCCCTGTCGGTCTGAAAGCTGGCGTCACTATACCCTCGCACCTTCAAGTCATCACTCCCTCCAAGGACTAAGAACCATTCCTTCGTCCTCCGAAGGTACTTAAGGATGTTTTTCACCGCAATCCAATGTGCTTTGCCAGGGTTCCCTTGATATCTGCTAACCATGCTCAAAGCGAAGGCTACATCAGGGCGAGTACAAGTCATAGCGTACATGATTGAGCCAACTGCGGAAGCATATGGTATTCGGCTCATTTCTGCTATTTCAACTTCGGTACTCGGACTTTGAGTCTTACTCAACTTGGCATTTCCTTGTATCGGTAGTTCTCCCTTCTTTGAGTTTTCCATACTAAAACGTTTTAGTACCTTCTCTAAGTAATTATTCTGACTAAGTCCAATTAGTCTCTTACTTCTTTCTCTTACTATCCTTATTCCCAAAATGTAAGAAGCCTCTCTGAGATCCTTCATAGCGAAGCACTTCCCGAGCCAGGACTTAACCTCCTGCAGAGTCGCGATGTCGTTTCCTATGAGTAATATGTCATCGACATATAGAACGAGAAAGCTTACTACACTCCCACTGGCTTTGACATATACACAAGATTCGTCTTCGCTTCATACAAATCCAAACTCTTTGACTTTCTCATCGAAGCAAAGATTCCATCTGCGAGACGTTTGCTTAAGTCCATAAATGGACTTCTCAAGCTTACACACTCTATTTGGATGCTTCGGATTCACAAACCCCTCTGGCTGAGCCATGTAAACATCCTCAACCAACTTTCCGTTAAGGAAGGCGGTCTTCACATCCATTTGCCAAATCTCATAATCATGAAATGCGGCAATTGTTAGCATCACTCTAATAGATTTAATCTTCGCAACTGGTGAGAAGGTCTCATCATAGTCAACTCCCGGAGTTTGAGTAAAGCCCTTCGCAACCAATCGTGCTTTATAGGTGTGTACGTTCCCATCCACGTCGGTCTTCTTCTTGAAGATCCACTTTCACCCAACGGTCTTACGTCCGGGCACATAATCAACCAAATTCCAAACTTGGTTATCGTACATGGATTGGATCTCGCTATCCATTGCCTCTCTCCATTTCGCAGACTCTGGGCCTGCCATGGCTTCCTTATAACTATTAGGTTCATCAAGATTTACTAGTGTACCATCACTAATATACGTGTCCCCTTCGGTAGTAATATGAAAACCATAAAAATGGGGATGAACTCTAACTCTATCGGAACGTCTAAGAGGTAAGGATTCGTCAATCGGTTCAACCGGAGTTTCCTCCTCGGGTTGAATGCCAGTGGTAGAGGTTCCTTCATCTATCGACCCTTGAATCTCTTCAAGTTCGATTTGCCTCCCACTGTCTCCTTGGCTTATGAGTTCTCGCTCTCGGAAAACTCCTCTCCTCGCAACAAAGACAACATTGTCTTTCGGTCTATAGAAGAGATATCCAAAGGAAGTTTGCGGGTAGCCGATGAAAATACATCGCTCACGTTGAGGTTCAAGCTTGTCGTGAGTATCTCGTCTTACGAAAGCCTCGCAACCCCAAACCTTGATATGTGCCAACGAGGGAGCTTTCCCCGTCCACATCTCGTGAGGTGTTTTGGCAACCTTCTTAGTAGGGACTCGGTTAAGGATATGGGCGGCAGTCTCTAAGGCATACCCCCAAAAGAAGATAGGTAGAGAAGCACGACTCATCATAGAGCGAACCATATCCAATAAGGTCCGATTACGCCTTTCTGCCACACCATTCAACTGCGGTGTCCTAGGAGGCGTCAATTGCGAAACTATTCCACACTCCTTGAGATAATCGTGGAATTCAAGACTTAGGTACTCTCCTCCTCGATCGGATCGAAGCATCTTGATTTTCCTGCCCAATTGATTCTCCACTTCATTCTTGAACTCTTTGAACTTTTCAAGGGTGTCTGACTTTTGCTTGATTAAGTAGATATACCCATATCTACTATAGTCATCGGTAAAAGTCACATAGAAGCGGTTCCCATCCTTCGTGGTTGATCTAAAGGGTCCACATACATCTGTATGTATTAGGTCCAATAGCCCCTCACCCCTTTCACAAGTACTCGTGAAGGGTGACTTAGTCATCTTTCCAAGCAAACAAGACTCGCATGTGTCATCTTCCCTAAGGTCGAATGACTCCAACACTCCATCCTTTTGGAGTTGCGCTATGCGTTTCTTGTTGACATGTCCAAGACGACAATGCCACAAGGATGCTTTATCCATACTAGTGGAAGAATCAATATTCAAAACATCATTTCCTAAGTTATCAACAATCATAACAGTTTCATATATTCCATTACATGGTATAGCTTCAAAGTAAAAGACACCATTTAGATAAGCCAAAATAGAACCATTCTCATTATTAAAAGAAAATCTAAATCCTTGTCTATATAAACCATGAAATGAAATGATGTTTCTAGCCATTTCTGGCGAATAGCAACAATTGTTCAAATCTAAAACCAAACTATTCCTAAGCACTAAAGAATACACTCCAATCTTGGTCACATGTGACGATCTTCTGTTCCCCATGATTAGATTGATCCTTCCTTGCTCTACATCCCTACTTCTTCTTAGTCCCTGCACATTAGAACAAATGTGATAACCACAACCGGTATCAAGAACCCAAGAAATAGCATGATTAGAATCGTTAGATTTGATTGTGTATATACCTGCGAAAGATGGCTTGATCTTTCCTTCTTTGATCGCTTGCAGGTAATCCGGGCAGCTTCTCTTCCAATGTCCTATCTTGTGACAGTGGTGGCACTCTGCCTCTTTTGGGTTAGAGCAGGGCTTAGCGGGATCAACTTTGGTACCACTAGAAGAGGCACCATCTCGGGCTTTCACCTTGCGATAGTTATTCGATGAAGCTTTCCTCTTCTTTCCCTTCCATTGACCAATAGCCAAGACAGGAGCAGCAGACGGATTGGGAGTAGGTGCAACAGACTTGTCTTTGAAGTTGCTCTCAGCGACTCTCAAAAGACCTTGGAGTTTGCTTAGGGTGACCTCCTCTTTGTTCATGTGGTAGGTCATCCTAAATTGGTTGTACATTGGAGGCAAAGAGTGAAGCACCATGTCGATCGCCAAGTCTTCACCGAAGTCAACATTTAACTTGCGAAGGCGGTCGACATACCTTTGCATCTTTTGCAGGTGCACGGTAAGAGATTCTCCATGACCCATCTTAGCGGAGATCATGTTAGTGAAAATCTCGTAACGCTCTTGTCTCGCGTTTTGGTGGTATCTCTCCAACAAGTCTTGATGCATCTCGTATGGATACATGTCCTCGTAGGACTTTTGGAATTCGGAGTTCATGGTGGCGATCATGATGCAATGTACCTTCGTTGCATCTCGCTCATGAGTTTCAAAGGCGGTGATTTCGGCGGGAGTAGCAACTTCGGGGTTGATTTTCTCGAGCTTCTCATCGAGGACATACTCCTTATCCTCATAGCGAGCAATGGTGCGAATGTATCTTATCCATTCGCTAAAGTTCGTTCCATCGAAGGTGACCTTTTGGCAAAGGCTCATCAACGTGAAAGAACTAGCAGCAGCGTTGTTTGCGTTCGACATCTATAGAAAGGACAAAGATAGATTAGAATAAAAATCCCTAATTATCACCCAATAAGAAAAATTAGGGTTAGGATCCAACAATAACATTTACATATTAGAAAAGGGATGCCGTAATCTAACATGAAAATAAATTGAAGGTAAGTGAATGACGATTCACTAATTCTCCACAACAAAACCTAGACTATTAGTCCTAAGTGTATTGAGAATTCCTAGGTTCGGATGAGATTCATTGAACTATTCAATGGCATGTTTAAATCTTGATATGCCCCTCTTGTTTGTGACTGGGATGTCGAGGATCACAAAGCGGGTGTGAATTACCATGAAAATTCACATGGTGCCTTCATTGTAACGATCACCTATTCGATGTGCCGGTAAACCACACACGCTCCATCGAACTATGATAAACAATGAATCACCCTTTGCCACCTTTGCTTAGAACCAATTAGTGTGCCGGTAAACCACACACGCTCCACTAACTTCTTAGCAAGGGTGCAAAGTGTAATTTCATGGGATTGCATCAATTCACTTTTCCTAAAGTAACTAAGATTGGGAAATTTTTTAAAACGTGTAGTTACTTTGTATTTCTTATTATACTTTTAATGAGAGGATGAGGTTGCCCTATCCTACCCGTTCGGCTAACGACCCTCCACTAATCAAGCAAGCGGTGAGTGTGAGTGTACACCCATTAAGCGCCATTTTATAGGTCGCAACCTTATACCCACCTTATAGATTGGCTTCGTGAATGAGGCCTACTAACGGTAAGACTAGCATTTAGTTATACATACATATATATATATATATATATATATATATATATATATATATATATATATATATATATATATATTATTCTAGTAATATCATATTAGTATAAGGTTGTGTTTTAAACCTTTTAAAATGTAGGGTTTGAAATTTAAGTTGTCTAAATTAAAACTTTTTAATCACAAATAGAAATTTCAAAACTTGAGGGAAAGTTTTAAACATTTTAAAACATGGAGGATCAAATAACAAATAATTCCAATTAACAATTAATATCCTAATTATCTATATTTGATTTATCCAAGATTTCTTTTAAGATAATTATCAAAATAATTAATCAATTATCATATAAGGAAATTAAATATTTTATTAGATGATAAATATCTTTAATTAGATCAAGATTATAGTCATATATATCAAAAAATCAGATTAGGGTTGATCTAATATGATTAAGGTAAGTTTCCACAAGATAAACATGAAAAAATCCCGGATTTGCCTAATCCTGACGCCCGGACTCGCCGAGTACACAAAGGGACTCGCCGAGTCAGGCCTACTCGCCGAGTCCACTTTGGAACTCGCCGAGTCCATGACTCATAAACCCAAAATTCGAATTTTGCAGGTTTGTTTCAGTTAATCAAGCAACAATTTAAAGAAAACCAAGCTAGGCTCTGATACCACTAATGGGTTTTAGCCATAAGAACTTTCCTATGTGCGCATGCAAAACCCTATTGCTCGGATCTAGGCTTTCTAATTAAACATGCTTTGAATCCAAGACTTCTAATGCCTAATTAGGTTAAATAACAACATTGAATTAGATCTAGAATCATACCTTTGGATTCCTTGTTGATCTTGTTGTCTTGGAGCTTCTAGAGTCACAAATGTCACTCCTCTAATGGCTTACAAACACCAAATAGCAAGAAAGATGATTTAGGAGAGAGGAGAGGGGAGGAATTCAGCCAGAGTATCTCTACTTTAGATGGTGTGTTGTGATTGCCCGAATTCCCTCACCCCTAGGGTCTATTTATACTTGTAGACTCCTTAAGGATTACAACTTTAACCCTAATTGGATAACTTAGACTTTAAGTTGATCGATATCCTTTCCTTGATAACCTTATGGACGATTTTGGCTTATCCAATCCCTAGAAATCGTCCATCCTATCTAGGATAAGGATTTATAGTCTAAAGTGTAACTATCAAACAATTGACAGTTTATACCCTCTTATTTAATTAATCTCTTTAAGTCACCAAATTAATTCCAATTAATCTATGACTCATATTAATCAAATAACCATATATTATTCCTTATAATATTTACTCTCTCTTAACAAATCATCCATCAAGTTGCTATGGTGAAGGCAACCCTAAAGGACCATGCACAACCGGATCAAATACTTGCCTAATATAGTTGCAGCCTTAGACATTATTCCAACAGTAACATCCATAAAATTCATGAAAATTTTAAACTTTTTAAACATTCCAAAACCATCTATTGTTTACAAATTGTTTTCAAAATAGTTTAACATCAGAGAAATCTCGGAATTCATAACATAAAATATGAGGAGGTGCACGATCAAGCATTCGCCTTCTCGTGATCATCTGAAGTACCTGAAACGTAACAAAAAATTGTAAGTCCAAAGCTTAGTGAGTCTTCCCTAAAAAACCACCACATAATCATAACCATTACAAAATGCATAATGAGCCTTCAGCCTGACTGGACCGCTTTGTAGGGCCTTCAGCCTATCTGGACCGCTCCCAAGCCTTCGACATGACTGAATCGCCTTGTAGGGACTACAGCCTATCCTGACCGCCTCAACCCAACCACACACATACATGTCGACATATAAATAGCAATTTAGCAAAAAAACTATTCTACAGACAAACAGGCAGATCTTACAGATCACTAAGCATGACATCATCCTATCTATCAGGATACAGATCAAATAGATCATAGCACACATAGAAACATTCTACTAGGATAAACCTCCAACAAGGGTCGACATTGGTGCCTTCGACCCATAAGTATAGCGAGGAAAAACTCACCTCACAATGTCGAACTGAACTGAAAACCTCCGGGTGTTGACCCACCGAAAATCCCGAACTATCACCAGTAACAAACACAAGTCAACAGTTGGAATATCAATCTTGGCTAAGGGCCCAAACATAGGGCAACAGTCCATTTTACCCTTTTCCTAATTTGAGCCAAGGCCCAACTCCAAATCCTTGATCCAAAGGTCCAAATATACATGGCCTATTATTGGCCCAATTTTCCAAATTAGGCCCAACTCTTTAATTGGGCCTCATCCTAAGGTCCATTTCCATAATTGGCCAAGACATTTCTATTCATAAATTCCAGCAAGGGCCCAAACCAAATTGGCCAAAAGGCGGCCCAAATTCGAAGCCCAACTCACGAAAACCCATCAGATGGCGTACGATGGGCGTACCCCAAAGTAATGCGGGGCGTACGCGAGCCTTGCATTGACTAGAAAATGGGGATGTTGACTGCATATGTAGGGCGTACTGCTTTCTACGCGGGACGTACGTGAGCTATATTCAAACTCCAATAAGTGCTTAATGGCTTAAAGCACTTAAGACCAAATTCCAGATCAATTGACCAAATGTGTCTTAGAACCATACAGTCTCAAACTTGACTTTGGACGTCCAAAAAGTTCTTAATACATAGTCTTAATCCATTAAGACCTTTCTACCAATTACATGGGACATTTCTATCCACTGGGACACCATTTTTATCGCTTAGAACCCTTCCTAGGGCCTGAAAGGACAGCTCAAAAAATCCAAAACGAATCATGCATTATAATAGGACATTCTGGGACAAAAGAATGCAAATAAGCTACCATGGAGAGATATAGAAGAAATAGACACAAAGGTAGTAACTTTGTACCTTCTAGAGCTCTCAAAACAAATGATGGACCAAGATCTACAAGCCAATCTTCCCTCCTTGACTCCCTGATGCACAAGCTTCTTCTTCAAAGCACAAAAACACACTTATGAGCTCAAAAATACTCACTATGAGGCTAGGGTTCTCACAAGATGGCTAAGGAAGGTTTGGAGGCTAAAAGAGTGAGCCACAATGTCCCATAATGATGCTTAAATACCCCAAAACCCCTAAAAATTAGGGTTTCATTCGGACACACGTACGCCCAACGTACATGAGTGTACACCCAGTGTACTAGGGCGCGCCATAATACGTGGGGCGTTCCCAAATGTACGCCCAGGGTACTACTAAACTTCCCAAAATTACCAATCTGCCCATTGGGCTAGGTCCAAACCAATATCAGGGGCCAAAATTGACTTATTAAAATACCAAAGAGGGATTCGTAGAATACCTGAAATTCAGAATGTTACAACTCTCCCCCACTTGAATGAGACCTCATCCTCGAAGTCTGGTGTAACAAACAGATCTTGATGATGCTCCCGCATCTCGGCCTCCAACTCCCAAGTCCACTCGGACCCCTTCCAATGCTGCCACTATACCTTTACAAAAGGTATCTCCTTGTTATGCATAACCTTTATCTTCCTTTCCAAGGCAGCCACCGGCTGCTCAACATAATTCAGGCGTTTGTCAACCTGTATGTCATCCAATGATGCTACCGCATCCTCATCTAATATGCACTTCCATAATTGCGAAACGTGGAAAGTGCTATGAATCTAACGGAGCTCCTCCGGAAGGTCCAATCTATATGCCACCTTGCCAACCCTGGCAACAATCCGAAACAGTCTAATATATCGAGGAACCAACATTACCCTCTTCTTGAAGCGGATCACACCCTTCTAGGGTGAGACCTTCAGCAACACCATATCGCCGACCTGAAACTCCAACTCGAATTGGCGCCAGTCAGTATAACTTTTCTGCTGACTCTGAGCAGTCTAAAAGCGCTGCCTGATCTGCTGACTTTTCTCAATAGTCTAGAGAACCACTTCGGTCTGTCCCATAATCCAATGACCAACCTCGCCCCAACAGACTTGAGTACGATATCTCCGCCTACACAACAGCTCGAAAAGTGGAGCACCGAGGCTTGAATGATAGTTGTTGTTATAGAAGAACTATGCAAGGGGTAGGTAAGAGTCCCAGCTCCCACCAAAATCAATGACGCAAACCCTTAAGATATCCTCGAGGGTCTGAATGGCCCGCTTGCTCTGGTCGTGTGTCTGCGGATGGTAAGCGTTGCTAAAATGCAGTCTCATGCCCAGTTCCTCATGGAACATCTGCAAAAAATGGGAGGTGAATCGAACATCACGGTCTGAGACAATAGAGACTTGCATGCCATGGCAAGCAACGATCTCGCGGATATACACATCAGCCAACTTCTCGACCGACGAACTCTCCCAAATTGCCAGAAAATAAGCGTTCTTGGTCAATCAATCCACGATGACACATATAACATCATATCCCTTCACCGTTCCCGATAATTTGGTGATAAAGTTCATCGTGATATGCTCCCATTTCCAAATGGGAACCTCCAGATGCTACAGCTTGCCACGCGGCCTCTAATGCTTGGCTTTAACCATCTTGCAGGTCAAGCACCTCTCGATATACCAAGCAATCTCTCTCTCTTCATGCACGACCACCGGTAACTCAAACTCAGATCCGGATACATCTTTGTGGCCCCTTGGTGAATATAGAAATGAGACTTATGAGCCTCCTCAAGTACGATCTGTCTAAGCCCACCAGACACTCGAACCCATACCCGACCACAATGGGTCAACAACCCACGACTATCCTAAACAAATCGAGTGATCTTGCCTCTGATCCTCTCAATCTTCCAATTTTCCCCTCGCACTCCCTCAACCCGAGCCTCTCTAATCAACCCTACTAGTGAAGAGTCCACAAAAATCCTCATACGTAATGTCGGAACAGAAGGTCCAGCTGACCTACGACTGAGGGCGTCCGCCACTAAATTAGCTTTACCCAGATGGTAAAGGAAATCGCAATCCTTAACCACGTCCAACAACCTGTTCTGCCTCATGTTCAAGTTCAACTGATCCATAATGTGTCTCAAGCTCTTGTGGTTTGTGTAGATGGTGCATTGGACCCCATAGAGGTAATGCCTCTAGATCTTGAGGGAGAACACTACCACTCCCAAATCAAGATCATGTGTGGGATATCTAATTCAATATGGCTTCAACTGCCACAATTCATAGGCTATCACTCGTCCTCTCTACATGAGGACCGCTCCAAATCCGGTGATGGATGCATCACAGAAAACCAAAAAAAATCCTCTACTCCCTTCGGGAGGGTCAAGACTGGAGCCTCACAAAGTTTCTGTCTGAGGGTCTTAAATGATGTTTGTTGCTTAGGGCCCTACCAGAATCTACCACTTCCTCGTCAGACGAGTGAGGGGTACTGCAATCTTTGAGAAGTCCTGAATAAATCTCTGGTAGTACCCTGCCAAACCCCAGAAACTTCTAATATCCAGGGGAGATCTCGGGACCTTCCACCACATCACCGCCTCGATTTTGGCCAGGTCGACCAAAATCCCATCCTGGTTAACGAGATGTCCAAGGAACTAAACCTCTCGCAATCAAAACTCATATTTTGAGACTTAGCATAGAGTTGTTCTCCCCTCAAAACTCCCAAAAGCTTGCAGAGATGCTCCTCATGCTGCTCTCTGGTCTTGGAATACACCAAGATATCATCGATAAACACAATAACTGAGCGATCGAGCATCGACATGTATACCCGATTGATCAGGTCCATGAATAATGTCGGCACGTTGGTGAGCCCAAACAGCATCAACACAAACTCATAATGTCCATAACAAGTCCGGAATCCGGTCTGCTCCGCCTCCTCCTCCCTCACCCTGACCTGACACACTCACCAGTTCAATTATCAACAGTTGAACTACAATAGCAGGAGTAACCTATGCTTTAAAACGGGCTATAAACTATCCCCGAGACATAGTCTCCAATCCTAAAAGTTCCATAGATCGCACAATCAATCCTTGTCGCCTGACACGAGAGATCCAAGGCGAACTCAAAATCCTGGTTGTCCTTCCACTAACTGGCTCATCACCGGAGCCAGGTCCAAACCCTGGTCCTTCCCTTTGCGTGATCATCTTCATTCTGCATAGCAACTATTCCCATGGTCCAAGCTTAACCAATAATCTCCTTCCCTTAGGCTTCTTAGATTCTCCAAGACTCTCACCGATTTGTGTATGGATCTTGTGTTTTCAGTAGTACGGGAGCAATACTACCTTCCACACCTATCCTTACTTTCCTCAGGAATTCTCCCATATCCTCGAAGTTACCTACTCCACTAATGCACCAAATATCGGCTAAACAGTAGCACAATACCCACCAAAGCAACTACTAGGCTCTTCTAGGTTCCCGAACCCACTCAGTCCTCAGCTGCTGAAAGATTCCTAGTAATGTCAACTAGCTACCTCATGAATATAGCCACATGTAGCAGAGATCAGATAATCCTTCAAGTAAAAAACTCATCCCTAGAACGGTTGGACTCATACGAAGTTGCGCAATAAGGTCAAGTCCATCACTCTCAGATTATCTAGCCTGTACTACATGTGACTTAGCATATTCACTTAGTAGCTAACTCACATTGCTATGAGTCCTACAAAGCATAAAGCAAGCAACATTTGGACAACGGAAAACTAACGAACATACTCCAATCAAGCAATTTTATCCATACATACAATCCGCAATCAGGTGACTCTTGGCACTAATCTTATCCTAGGCTTACCCTAGGGTATATTCTGACCCACAAACTATCATCGCCCATTCGGCCCACATACCACAACTCGAGCTGTCCACTCCACCCATTCTTACTGTCAGCTGCCTTATGCATGCAAATTGTACATAGAACAGAAAACGAGCCAAATCAACTATTCTAAGGCTATAATATCCTAATTGTATACAGTTTTTAAAGCATACACTTAGCAGTTACCAATATCGATAATCATTCTCATTATAGCATGGCATCCAGTATCTCCAAGGCTACAAGCATCACATATCAGGCCAACCTATCACTGACTACTCAACACTAGCATGCAAGTCTACCGGCTCATACAACATATAAGGGCATCTATCCTAACCCTAACTAGCATGCGATTCTCAGTTTCATAAATCAATTCATAATAGATAACATATATGGGTATTCTGGGGAAACTTACTTGAGCTCAATTGATTGCATCCACCATACCCTTTCTTGTCTTAGAAATTTTTTTCCTTGAAAACATTTTTTCTTTTTGAAAACTTTACAAATCCTCAGTTTGAGTTCAGACACATCTGAAGGTATACCTGAATCCCTCAAACCAAGGCTCTGATACCAACCTGTAACGTCCCAAAAATCAAGGATAAAAATTTCATTTTTTAATACAGTCAAGACACATATATATTTAAATCCAAACATTCTAAAAACATGATTAAGTAAAAACATTCATCAGAGTTCGTCCCAAATGATATATTACGGAAACACGAGTGTGTGCACCGCGATAAAACCATCCCTTCCTTTCAAAACCAATGATATCTGAAACAATAAACAAAATTGTAAGCATGAAGCTTAGTAAGTTCCCCAGAGGATACCCCCACACAATACACATAACCACATAATTCATATCAGCTATAACAGCTACATAAACCATATCTATCACATAAGCTATGCATATAAACATATAAGGATGTCGTGGGCTCGTCCCTAGGGTCTTACTCCAGGATGCCATGGGCTCCCTACATGGTCTTACACCTAAGTGCCATAGGCTCCCCCATGGTCTTTAGTAGGAAAGTCATGAGCTCCTCACATGGTCTTACATCCTAGTGCCATGGGCTCCCCACATGGTCTCTAGTAGGAAAGTCATGAGCTCCTCACATGGTCTTACATCCTAGTGCCATGGTCTTTACCTGGAAGGCCATGGGCTCCCCCACATGGTCTTATAACCAAGTGTCATGGGTAACCCCATGTTCTTTACCTGGATTGCGATGGTCTCCCCTACATGGTCTTATAACCAAGTGCCACAAGCTCCCTCGGGGTCTTCTATGCAAGTATCAAAAAGACAGCTAGCATATCACATAACATATAATCAACTAGTATACCACATATCACTACATTAACTAGTGTACCACATAACAGAAAATGGGCCGACCTTGGTGCCTTTGACCCATTGGTATGGTGAGGAGACTCTCCTCGAATGCAGAAGCTTCCTGAATGACATCCTTAGCCACTGCCCCGTCGACTTCCCAAGCTATCAATACCAACCAGTATGCCCAATTAGCAATTAAGTTCCATACTATAATCCTTAATCCATACATGGGGGTAAAATGACCATTCTACCGTGGCCCAGTATGATCAAAACTGAGGCCAAAGCCCAAAACAAAAGCCCAACACTATGATATCCATAAATCCATCAATGGCTCAATTTTCCAAATTAGCCCCCAACTCCTTACGGGCCTTACTCTAATCCCATAATCTACTTCATTATAATTTGGTTAACTCCAAGCACCCCTTGGGACTAATTTGCCCAATGTTAAAGGTCAAGGTCAAACTAAACAGTCAAGGTTAACAGTCTATGTTGACCAAACTCGTCGAGTGCATCTAGAAACTCGTCGACTTCCTTTAGAATCCATCAACTCGCCGAGTCACCTGAGCAACTCATTGAGTTCCTTAATGTCCAAGGGTTGAAAACTAGACCTGGCATTTTCAGACACGAAGAAATGAATCTGTGCGAATACACGACACGAATACATCTTACAAATTAAGATAAAGCTTATTTATCATCGTGTAATCGTATCGTGTCAAATTCATGGCTAACATGTTTTCATGACACGAATACACGAAGTTCCAGCTCTACTGAAAACACTAAACTAAAATCTCCTAACCATCTCACTGAAATCACTTAGGATCCCAAAAATCGGAAAACCCTGCCCGACTCGTCGAGTCCCTTCAGCCCTTTTTGTTCAGTCGTTTCCAGTGAGATCCAACCCCTTATAGTGTAGTTACCACGTAAAGTTGCAAACTTTACGTGCATGCAAGGCATCAAAGGCTAAAAATACTTAATCAAAGCTTGTCAAGGGGCTTAGAGCATGAAGGAGGGCCAAGACTTGATAAATTTGGCAACTTTAAGTCCCCAAAGACCCTGATATGTCCAGATCTAAATCCATATCTTCATATCATGCTCAAAACCAAGAATGGTACCAAACTAGGCTAAGAATGGCCATAAACTTTCATAGAATGAGATCTAAGCAATGGAAGGTCAAGGTTTCGACTTTATACCTTAAAATGGTTGCCACGGCAGAGTAAACCCCATATCTTCAGCCTCTTCCTTTAGCTATGTACCAACCACTTCAAGCTTCTCCACATAAACACCAACAATTCACTCCTTAAGCCCTTACACGCTCAAAATGGGAGATGAGACACGATTTAGGGTTTCTCTGGACAAAGGGGGTGATAAGGGAGGCTACACGTGAGGCTTAAGGCCTTTAAATAGGGTACAAACCATGAAAATTAGGGTTTTCCTTTCCAGTGTCTATTCGTCAAGTTGGGGCCTTTCAACTCGTCGAGTAGATTCGAAGTCCCGCGTCCTCATAAATGATCTCTACTCGACGAGTTGGAGCTCCCAACTCATCGAGTTCCACTCCAAAACCCTAAAAATTCTAAAAATTATTTGATATTTGAGATAAGCATTACAAATCTCCACCACTTGAACTAGACTTCATCCTTGAAGTTTACTGGTGTTTCTCATCTTCTCCTCCGATCGCTGCTCACGAGCCACACCCGCCACTTCCATTACCTATTATGACCTGATTGATGATTCCCATTGCACCTTCTCTAATCTTTCCACCTTACTTCCTCATGGCCTGCATTTTCTGTTCGATAACCAACACTAACTTCCTCCCATGATTCAGACGCTCCTTTGACTGAATTTCGACTATAAGGAAATACAGTAGAGTCGTCGTCCAAACACTTCCATGACTGACACATAGTATGTACTATGAATTAGTCTGAGCTTCCGCCACAGTCCTACACGATGCATCGCCTTGCCCAACCGGGCCAAATTCTGATTGTATCACCACACCTGGCCTTCGGCCCCGCTTCCCGAACAGAGTGTCACCCTTCAATTCGAAACCCTGAGAGCACTTCAACCCCAATAAAACTTGGGTATCTAACTCTTACCAATAAGCGACAAACCGTTCTGAACCCAATGAATACAGACACCCGACTTTCCGAGAGACACATCCATCACGCCGATCATTCAATGACCTTTCCAAAGGCAATAAGACCCAACCACACCAAAATCTCTTTGATCCTGATTATCTCGGTGTTACTAACTGAATGAATCCACCTACCATAATCGGATGCCAATAATGCACACTCAGAATATTTGTTTCCCGTCTGGTTACTTAGTTGACTAGCAACTTCACACACACGACCTTCGAGAGAGAGGCCTCGTCCATCAATAACTGTCCTAGCTATACCGCCACTCATGGCTTCATCAATCCTTCTGATATATCTAACCATAATAGCCTGACAACTTGTCGTCACAGAATATAATACGAAAAGTGACTGCTACCAGAACCATTGTAGTCTTACATCACCCCTGTTCTCCATCGACCCATCTTTTCCTCACTTCAAGTACGTTGTGGTCCTTTCACAGATAAGACTAAACCAGGACACATGAAAATAACTCGGGCTGCCATCAACTAAGTCCACCCATTACCCTTGGACCTCGCAATTGTCTCCCTTGGCATATAGATACCACTAATTCTCATATCACTGAATTGAAATCCTGCACTGAACATGCACGGATTCCAATTCAGGATCTTACTCAAAACGAAGCGATACCTCATTCCTACCCCGAGATCCACGAATTTGCATTTTCATAATACACGATAACTTCCGACATCCCCTACTTGACTAATAAATATATACCCTTAGTCGATTCCCGAGACTACCAGTCTTGCACCTGGGACCAGGTTCCCAAGAGATCAATATTAGGACTACCATACCGTAGCCTTACTGTGTCACATACTAATTATCCACATGATCCTGCAACTCAAGATCCAAACCCTTGACTTAACAGTCTCTACCAGTTCCATCCCAAATTCCCATAACCATCTGGGCTCACCCACGAATAACTCATCGGACAAACATCTCCAGTCCTGATTCTAATTAAGATGTGGCTTTCCCACAACCTTGCAAACTGGCCTACCCTAGCCTAATTCTTCTGAAAGAATTTGTGAATGCTATCACTATCCCACAATCTTACAGCTCTTCCAACCCCTTATAGTGCACTTACCACATAAAGTTGCAAAATTTAGAAGAGGTTATAAACAATGGATTTGGAAACGGAAAACAACCAATAATTATTTCCGAATAATTAATTTGTGTTTGGCAATGTTATTTTAGATATGGCTAAAAACTTAAGATTCGTATTTTATTTTGGGTGTTGAAATATATAATTCTTAACTAATATACATATATATAGAATTTTTTGGGTTTAATGTTTAGTGTTTAATATGTTGCTTCATAACTATATCTTTTGGATTTTACATTCTTATATCTCAAGAATAGTTAATTCGTGTTTACAATAAATTTAAAGAAAAAGTGAAATCATTTTCAATGTATATTGAATATTTGGTTCGTTAATTTGGGAACAAAAACATATCAAATATATAATTTGTGGTTACATGTAAGTCCATAATTATATGTTTGTTCTTACAATGCATGCTTACTACACAAATTCTAACATTTTTTTTACACATTTGAAACAATTATTTATACTTTCATTATTTTTAATCAACAAATTTGTTTCTTTAAAAGTTTTGTAATGGAATCATAAGATAAAAAATTAAAAAAATACAATGCTTATAATCATATTGTAAATATTATTCGGGTTATGGATTCATAATATTGTTTATTTTGTTTGTTTAGTTATATTAGGTCATTAATGATATTGTAAATCTCATTCGGGTTGTTCGGGTTATAATCAGATCAAACCGATTAATCCCCTCACCGAACTAAACCCGTATTAGGTTAATCGGTCTGGGTTTTGATTCCTCCAATTAACCTTATTCGGTTTTCGGGTTTTTCAGGTTTGGGTCGGTTCGGTCCGGTTCCGACCAAAATAACATCCCAACTACAACATACCAACATTCTACATACAATGATACATACTAAAATACACAATATAGTGAGAAAACTCAGTTGAGCTAACTAGCAGAAGCTCCATAACAAACCTCATCAATCAAAAAAACTAACACAAGCTACCTATCGCCAAACTGAGACTAGATCTTAGCTAAACACTCAATTCAACCAAGGTTTGACCAAAAGTCAAACTGGTAAAAAAAGACAACGATCAACAGTCAACCAAGTAAATGAAAGATCTAATATACTCAAAAGTCATATTAGAATGATATTGTTAATTAACTTATGATCCTAAAGGTCACAATAATAACTTGACACAATTGATTATTTATTAGAAATTCATTTTAATAATTATTCATAAACTCTTATGATGAATTGGAAAAATATTTATTTAATGGAAAGAATTATTTTACAATATAGGTAACATATTATTTCATAATGAATGAACTAATAAGTTATTCACAACATTTTGGAGTAGTCGAATCCTTTTTGACTTTTACCTAAAGATAAAGTTTATATTTTATAAACTTTGAGTTTATAAAATTTAAACTTTTTGTTTTCTTTTTGGGTCCATGGCCGAAACTAGCTGTCTAGTGAAGGAGTATGGCTTTTACATTTGTTTAATGTAAAGTGAGCACCCTAAGAAATACATGTTGATGACATTAGGAAATGGTTGTCTTAAAGTGATAAGACGTAATGGCTAATGACTTTGCTTTATGACTTAAGACTAGTTGCTTGCACTTTGATCTCTAATTCATGCATTCATTGCCCACACTCTTCCCTTTCACTATCTTATTCTCTTTTGCAAAGATAAGAAGTTTAAGTTACTTGTTTTGATGGTCTCCTGGATCAAATACTTTGGTATTTGTTTCTAAGCTTAAGAGTTAACAAAAGGAACTATCATTCTCTTCAAGTTGATCAATTGTTGGCGTCTCAAAGTAAATCCATCTTCTTCAACTTCTAAGTTTCCCCTATAGGACCCAAAGTTCATCAATGGTTGTTCATACTTCTTCCTTTAATGGTTATATTTATATCTTTCCATCACTTAGTGTGCTTAAACAAGCCTTGGACCATTTGTGTTGTTGTTTTGTGTGATTAGTTTTGAAAATGGTTTGTAATACTCTTTTATTCATAAAAGTATGTAATAAAAGTAGCTAGTTTTTATTCCTATCATTTTTGTGTAATAGATTTGTTTTAGACTAGATTTATTTTATGAAAAATTTAACAAGATGAAGATGGAGACCATTATTGAAGACTACAAGTGGAGGCCATGGTTTTATAAGGTTTTTATAAAAGGTCATAATTTTTATAAAAATCTTATAAAATTGCAACAAAGTTGGTTGTTATTGCAAGTGGGAGCTTGAAGATCACATGAAGAACAACTTGTATTATCTGGTCCCTTTGTCCCTTAGGAAGGACTTAACACTTTGTCTTGGCTCACAAAAGTATTAACTAGATCAAGGCTTGTTTATGTTAAATGCTTGCTTGTGTTGTTTATTTTTCAAGTAGATATTTTATATGGTTGATAATTTGGCTTTTCACACACTCAACTATTTTTTGGTCAAAATAATTATCACATGGAGTTTGGTTTTCAAAATTTAAAATTTGAACATAAGATGTAACAAGTTAGTTCTTTAAAATAAAAATTGGTTTTATTAAAAAAACGTTAATTACGGCAAATTTTGAAATAGTAAAATATATATCTAAAAATTGAGATTTTGAAACTTATACAAACTCAAAGTATTTTTTAATGAATTTTTTTATTAAACAATCTTAAAAGGTTCTACAAGACTAAAACTCAAACTTAATATTTTGATATTATCATTAAAATTGAACTGCATCAAAAAATATATAACCGGGTTTTATATTTGAACCTTAAAAGTGATTTTTTTTGGAAAATTAATACCATGATTAATTGGATGCATGCAATTATCATGATATCACATGTTTTAAAATAGAAAAATAAAAAATACAAATCCATTTTAAAAAAGGCAAGTTTCTGCCATCAAACTTTATAAACATTTGCACACCATTTGTATATTGGTTGTAGGATAAAGGATACCTAACCATTTGTGTTATCTTTTGGTGGCAACTTATTTTTGCGATTTCTATAGCCAAGTTATAGGCCAATTATACAATATTCTCTACTTGGATGACTTGATTGGAAACCTCTTGTGATAAATGTCACCTAAGCAAGACTGTTACGAGGCATAGATGAGATCAAACATGTCAAATTAACAAATAGATTGTTAAGGGTCTCATATATCTAGGAATTACAAGTGGTGTAATTAATAAAAGCTATTTACCTTTTTAAATTGAGTAAGTGGGATAAAGGTCACCTGGCCATTAGTAACATGGATCCTACATTTTTTATAAATAATGTTTTTGGAAACAAAATGATATTATTTTTAAAGAATTAAATACTAAATAAAACTTTGTTAAATCTTGTAGATGACACCACCAACTACTATAACATACATGACCCCATGAACCTTCGATCCATGCTTGAAAAGTAAAACTAGGCCATTACAATTTTTTGGATTGGTACAAAAATTTGAGAATTGTTTTATAACAAGAAAAGAAAGATTATGTTCTTGAATCACAAGTCCTAGAAGAACCAACTTTTGTCCCAAATTTTGCACATGATGTTTGGCTGAAGCATGTGGATAATTCAGCTGATGTTTCATGCATTATGCTTGCCATCATGATTCATGATCTTTAGTAGTATCTGGAACTCTTTACTGACTTTAACATGATTGAACATCTCAAGTAGATGTTTGGTCATGAAGCTAGGGCTAAAAGATTTGAAATTTTTTGAGCCCTTCATGCTTGCAAGATGGAGAAACCGAGAATGTGAGCACTCATGTTCTCAATATGGAAGAAAATGGGAATGTGAGCTCTCACTTGGGCAATGAATTTAGAATTATATATGTGGCCAAGAAACTGGGAATATTATCACTCATGTTCTTAGGAAAGTTCTTCTCAATAAAGGATCTAGGTGAGGCTCAATAGATTCTTGGAATCAAAATCTATAGAGATAGATCAAAATGATTAATAGGTCTAAGCCAAAGTATATACATTGACAAAGTCTTGAAATGGTTCAAGATGGAAAAATCTAAGAGATTATATGTATCCACGACACATGGCATAGTATTAAGTTCATCCCAATGTCCTAGCGCAAAGGCTGAGCTAGATAAGTTGAAAGATATTCCAAATTCTTCGGCAGTTGGATCTATCATGTATGTCATGAATTGTACCAGACCTAATCTTGCTTATGTTATAAGAATGACAAGAAAGTTCCAACAAAATCTAGGGGAGAGTCATTAGATAGTTGTGAAGAACATCCTTAAGTACTTGCGTAGAACTAAAGCTATGTTTCTCATCTATGGAGGCATTGATGAAATCTTAAGTGTAAAGTGTTACACTACCGCTTCATTCATAACAAATCAAGATGATTATAAGTCACAATTAAGATATGTGTTCATTCTCACTGGAGTTTTAGTACCTTGAAAGAGCTACAAGCAAACTGTTGTAGCACAGTCCACTACATAGTCAGAATACATTGTTGCATCAAAAGCTACACAAGCAGTTGCTTGGATAAAGAAATTCATTAGAGGTCTAGGCATGGTTCCTTCCATTTAGGACAGCCTAAAAGTCTTTTGTGACAATGAGGGTGAAATTTCTTTGGCAAAAGCAACAAGATCAAACAAGAAGACCAGGCATATAAGCTGTAGATTCAACTTTATTCGGTATAATGTTTTAGGCGGTGAAATCAATATTCGCAAAGTTCACACTGATCAAAATTTGGCGGACCCTTTCATGAAGCCCCTTCCTCAAGAAAAGTTTGAAGGAGATGCTCGAGAGATTGGACTTTGATATTCTAGTGATTGGGTTTCATTTATGTATTAATATTGAAAATTGGAACATTTTATAGCATTATCTATTGTAACGACCCGTTCCCGGTACGTTAATTCATTGGTAATTGTTGTAGGTTTTCAAGAGGGACTCGGCGAGTTCTAGCCTGACTCGCCGAGTAGGGTCGCGACTTCGAGCACACGTGAGCCGGGGACTCGGCGAGTCCATATCCCTGACTCGGCGAGTCCATCCGTCTGGGTGAAACCCTAAATTCCCAGGGTTGCCCACTATTTAAACCACCTTATAGCCCCCATTCTCGCCTCCCTCACCCTGAGAACACAGTGAGAGAACCCTAATCCTCCCTTGAGAGCTTATAAGTGTTTTGGTGCCATTTTGTGAAGGTGTGAAGAAGGAGAAGAAGAAAGAAGCAAGGAGAAGAGTTGTAGTGCAAGGATCCAAGGGCAAATCTGAGTTAATTGAGGTATTTTCGGAGTTCCCTTCTTGTTATATGCTTTAAACTTCCATTAGAGCTCTCCTAAGAGCTAGTTGATGCTTGTTCCAAGCCTTATGTTTGCATGAATGTCTTAATAAGTCGAAATATCTTGGGATCTGAATGATGGGGTGTTGTAGAGCCCAGATCTACTGTCTTTTTGGAGTTACTTTGCATATTAACCATAGATCTACCCATTTTATGCATCTTTTAGCCTTATTTCCCTTATTCATGAGGTTGTACACGTAAAGTTGGAAACTTTACGTGGTAAATCAGCTTATTGGACCCAGATCTATCAATTGTATGTGTTGGATTCAAACTAAATCGAGTAAAAATCAGTTGCATGGCGGTAACTCGGCGAGTCGGGAAGAACGACTCGGCGAGTTGGGTCGCGAGTTCCCGATTCTTCCATTTTTATCAGTGTCGAGTGGATTCAGTGATTTAGTGAGTGGACTCAGCGAGTTGAGGGTAGACTCAGTGATGGAGGGACTCGGCGAGTTGTTCATACAACTCGGCGAGTCCAAGGCAATCTCCTTAAGATCAAGAACAACTCGTCGAGTTTGTTCATCCGGCTCGGCGAGTCGGATGAAGATTGTCTGAGTTCTTGGATCAAGAGGGTACTCGTCGAGTCAATGCCAGACTCGACGAGTAGCAGCGAGTAAGAGTGAAAAGTGAGAGTAGGACTCGGCGAGTTGGGTGGCCAACTCGGCGAGTCAGTCCAAATGAGAGTAACCTTGACCAAGGGTAAAAGAGTCATTTTACCCCAAGTGCAGTGTTTAGTATTTGATTGAGTGTGTTTATGGACTTGTAGCCGAGGAGATTCAGGAGCAGCATCCGTTAGCTTCCCGAGCCACACACTCAGCAGCCAGCTTACGAGGTGAGTTTCCTTCCAGTAGGAACGGGTCTAAGGCCACAATGCCGGCCCGTTCAGTTAGCAGTAGTTTCCGGATTTAGGTCCGATGCAGTAGCTAGTATGTTCGATGCCTTCGTGGCTCGAACAGGATTTGTGTGCTATGTTTTATGCGTTAAGTATTATGTGTTCCGGGCTACGGCCCGATGTAGTATGTCGTATATGTGTTTATGCTAGTTGATGTGTTATGCTATGCCATGTTCAGTCAGTCAGTTCCAGACTTCGGTCCGATGCAGTTAGTTCCGGACATTGGTCCGATGCAGTTAGTTCTGGACTTCGGTCCGATGCAGTTAGTTCCGGACTTCGGTCCGATGCAGGGGATAAGGTCCCAGTCAGTTTCAGACTTCGGTCCGATGCAGTTAGTTCCGGACTTCGGTCCGATGCAGGGGACAAGGTGCCGGTCAGTTCCGGACTTCGGTCCGATGCAGTTTCCGGGCTTCGGCCCGATGCAGTGGGCAAGGCCCAATATGTGTTTATATGTTATTGTATGGTATGTGGTTGTTTGGGGGGAGCTCACTAAGCTTCGTGCTTACAGTTTCAGTTTTGGTTTCAGGTACTTCCGCAAGCAAAGGGAAGAGCTCGGGGTGACGACATCGCACACACCACAGCTTTAGCTTTTAGCCTGGGATTGATTTAGTTTGTTTGATTTGTCGTAGTATGATACAGTTTCCGCACAGTGTTTTCATTTATGTTGGAATACATCACGTATGGTTTTATTATATGACACTCTGATTATGGTTTTGATTATATCGAAAAACGAAATTTTTGGGTCGTATTTTTGGGTTGTTTCAAGTTGGTATCAGAGCCCTGGTTTGAGGGATTCGGATACACTTCCGGGTGTATCTGAACTCAAACTAAGGGAAATAAAAGATTTTAGTAAAATAAAAAAAATGTTTTACAAAAAGAATTTTGAAAGCACTTAGAAAGAAAGAATTGTTTTTAACAAGATTGAGGTGTGTGCATGCGGTCAGCCGAGCTCAAGTAAGTACTCCCAAATTACCCATACAAGTTATTTGTTCAGTTTCAGTTTCAGTAGAACAGCATGCTAGTATAGGGCTAAGGATCTAGGTGAATGCCTTATGTGCGTGCTTATGTGTTACAGCTTTATGAGTATTGCATGCTAGAATTGAGTAGACAGCAGTAGGATAGCCTGTTTAGGTTATGCCTGATAGTATGAGCATAGCATCCTATGATAGTGCAGTTTCTTGTTATAAGAATAGTTTTGCTTGAGTCTGTTTCCCTTATCCGAATGTTGCTTGCTTCGTGCTTGATGGGGTTCTGAGTAATGGGAGTTAGCCATTAGGTGAACACGCCACACCACATGTAATCAGGATTGAATAATCCCAGAGTGCTGGAACTGGCCCTATTGCGCAACTCTTGTTTGAGTCCAACCGTTGTAGGGACGGATCTTTTACTTGCAGGATTATCTGATCCTCATCACATGTGATGGTGTTTAGGTGGTGGCTAACTGGCATTATGAGGAGACCTACGACAGCTGAGGACCAGTCGTGTTGAGCTTGAGTTTCCCTAGGGCAAGCCTAGGATGAGAGTAGCAGAGAATAGCAGTAGTAGAAGTGACTTGGTGGAGTCAAGGCAGTTCTTGAGGAAAGTACGGATAGATGTGGAAGGTAGTATGGGCCCGTACTACTGAAAGCAGAGGATCCGTACTCGAATCAAGGAAGGCCAAGACAAGACCAGGAAGCTAGTAGCAGTGTCATGATCCCTTGAGATATTTCAGTGTTCTGATGTTGTTATGATATGTTTCAGAATGGTAGTTTTGCGTCCGAGACCAGCAGTCGGCAGCTCAGATGCCGGAGGGGGATCTAGATCGGGATCAGGCCCGGAGGTCGGGCAGATGGATGAGCAGACCAGAGAGTTCCTTTCTTCTGAGGTTACCCGCATCATACTGGAGCAGACTCTTGTGATCTTCGGTTCGATCAAGGAGGGTATTTTAGAGCTGATGGATGAGAGATTGAGTACTTTCCGTGCTGAGATGGCGGCCGTGATGGGGTCGCGCACACTTACGTTCAGGGAGTTCAGGGCATGCGGAGCTCCAGACTATCATGGGGCGCGGGACCCCATAGCGAGTACCAGATGGTTGGCGGATGTGGCCAACGCTTTCCGCACTAGCAGGTGTCCCGAGGGGGACAAGGTCAGATTGGCGTCCTGTCTTCTGAAGGACAGGGCACGGAATTGGTGGGAGGAGGTCGGACATGCCATCGGGGATGATGCGGCATTGGATGCCATGACCTGGGCTGATTTCTCTACCAGGTTCAAGGCGGAGTTTGCACCAGTCATTGAGGTGCAGCAGTTAGCTAGGGAGTTTCAGGACCTTACCCAGACTACCGAGACAGTGGCGGAGATCACCGCCAAGTTCAAGGAGAGGGCTCTTCTTGTTCCATAGTACGCAGCCGATGAGGAGATGAAGAAGGCCCGTTATCATGAGATGTTGCGGAGTGACATTCGCATGTTTGTGAGCCGGTCCAGTTGTAAAACGCTGGACGATATGATTGCTAGAGCCAGGGAGAGGGAGATTGATCTCGAGATGGAGAAGAAGAGGAAACCGGAGGCGGTTTCGGGTTCAGGCAGTATGGGCAAAAAGCCCAAGGTTTCAGATCACAGGTACAGGGGTCAGCAGAGCCACGGTCGGTGTGGCAAGTGTGGGAGATTGCACGAGGGGGCGTGCAAGGCAGGGAGTTCCGGCTGCTACAAGTGCGGTCGGACTGGGCATTTGAGTAGGGATTGTACGGCCCCTGCTACTACGGCTACAGCATCAGATCTGATTTGCTTTCAGTGCAATCAGAGGGGACATAAAAGGTCCCAGTGTCCCAGTTTAGCTGCAGCAGGGAAGGTGGTTGCACCTACCCCTGCCACCTTGAGGATTACGGATGGCCGGCAGGGCCGATCTGATACGCCAGTGGCGAAGAGCAGGGCATTTTAGATGACAGCGGAGGAGGCGCGAGCGACTCCTGATGTGGTGACGGGTATGTATCTTTCCTCCATCTCTTAATTGTTATTATATCGTTTGAATATTACTTGATGATATGTTTTATTTAGGGTCGTTCTCGGTGAACGGCATCTCTGCTTTGGTATTGTTCGATTCGGGGGCTACCCGATCATTTGTATCGCTTGCGCTTAGCAAGAGATTTAGCAGAGCTCCAGGGGAGCTGGATTGCCCATTAGAGGTTGAGATAGCAGATGATAGGACCGTGAGGGTCGGCAGAGTACATAGAGGGTGTTCCCTTCAGATATTTGATGAGTAGTTTTCAGTGGACCTGGTTCTTATTCCCCTGCGTGGGAATAAAGTTATTGTGGGCATGGATTGGCTGAGCCCCAATGGGGCGGTGATTGATTGTGAGCTTCAGCTAGTGAGGGTTCGCACTCCCAGTGGGGGAGAGATAGTGATTCAGGGCGAGAGGCCCCAGCGAGGACCGACCTTTTGTTCCGCCGCAAGGGCGAGGCGCTATGTTCAGCAGGGTTGTGCCGGTTTTGTAGCTTACGTCTTGGATGCCCGGGAGAAGGGCAAGACGACGACTGATGATGTTCCTATTGTTCGTGACTACCCGGATGTGTTTCCCGAGGATTTGCCGGGGATACCTCCAGAGAGGCAGGTTGAGTTCAGGATTGACCTAGTTCCTGGTGCGGCTCCGATAGCCAGAGCACCGTATCGACTTGCTCCCCCTGAGATGCAGGAGTTGTCTACACAGCTTCAGGAGCTGTTAGACAAGGGTTTCATTCGGCCGAGCAGTTCGCCTTGGGGAGCGCCGATCTTATTTGTGAGGAAGAAGGATGGGTCGCATCGTATGTGCATTGATTATCGGGAGTTGAACAAAGTAACGGTGAAGAACCGTTACCCACTTCTGAGGATTGATGACTTGTTTGATCAGCTTCAGGGAGTGTCTTGGTTCTCCAAGATCGATCTACGCTCCGGTTATCATCAGATGAGGGTTAGAGATGAGGATGTACAGAAGACTGCTTTCAGGACCCGATATGGTCATTATGAGTTCGTGGTGATGCCATTTGGGCTCACCAATGCCCCAGCCGCGTTCATGGATCTCATGAACCGCGTGTGCAGATCGATGCTGGATCGATCGGTGATAGTGTTTATAGATGACATCTTGGTGTATTCCAAGACACAGGGGCAGCACGAGGAGCACCTGCGGGAGGTGTTGGAGACTTTGAGGAGGGAGAGACTTTTCGCAAAGTTCTCCAAGTGTGAGTTCTGGTTGCGCGAGGTGCAGTTTCTTGGTCATCTCGTCAACCAGAAGGGTATTTTGGTAGATCCGGCCAAGATTGAGGCCGTGATGCAGTGGGAGGTCCCGAGGTCTCCATCTGAGATTCGGAGCTTCCTGGGGTTGGCAGGGTATTATCGGAGATTTATTCAGGACTTCTCCAAGATAGCAGTGCCGCTCACCCGACTAACCAAGAAGTCGGTGGTTTTTCGTTGGGGGCCTGAGCAGCAGGCGGCGTTCGAGACTCTCAGGCAGAGATTGTGCGAGGCTCCGATCCTTACCTTGCCAGAGGGAGTAGAGGATTTCGTAGTCTATTGTGATGCTTCAATCACAGGTATGGGAGCAGTATTGATGCAGCGAGGCCATGTGGTAGCTTATGCCTCGAGATAGTTGAAGCCTCACGAGGCTAATTATCCTACCCACGATTTGGAGCTGGGGGCAGTTGTGTTTGCCCTCAAGATTTGGAGACATTACCTTTATGGGGTCCGCTGTACTATATACACGGATCACAAGAGTTTGCAATATCTTATGGATCAGCCGAGTTTGAACATGAGACAGAGGAGATGGTTAGACGTGCTGAAGGACTATGACTGTGAGATCCTTTATCATCCAGGGAAGGCCAATGTGGTGGCCGACGCCCTGAGCCGCAAGGTTTCGACGGCCCCTATCAGAGATCTGTGTATGAGGATGACAGTGATCACTCCGTTGTTGGAACGGATCAAGGAGGCTCAGATGGAGGGCCTCAAGGAGGAGAGGCAGAAGTGTGAGAGGATAGTGGGCCGAGTAGCTTCATTTGATTACGACAGTCAGGGATTGTTGACGCTTCATGGTAGGATATGGGTACCGTACTGGGGTGGGGTACGACAAGTATTGATGGACGAGGCTCATAAGTCTCGATTTTCTATCCACCCAGGAGCGACGAAGATGTATCGAGATCTTCGACCTGATTATTGGTGGCCCTGCATGAAGCGAGACGTCGCTTGGTATGTTGAGAGATGTTTGACCTTTCGGAAGGTCAAAGCGGAGCATCAGAGACCTCACGGAAAGATGCAGCCGTTAGACATTCCCGTGTGGAAATGGGAGGATATCACCATGGATTTTGTCACCAAACTCCCCAGGACCGCACGTGGAGTGGACTTGATATGGGTAGTAGTGGATCGGTTGACGAAGAGTGCTCATTTTATTCCGATTCAGGAGAGTATATCGGCGGAAAAGTTAGCCGATATCTATGTGCGGGAGATTGTGGCACGTCATGGAGTGTCGGTATCGGTGGTGTCGGACCGAGATGTTCAATTCACGTCCAGATTCTGGAAGCGGTTCCATGACGAGATGGGTACTCGTCTCCATTTCAGCACCGCTTTTCATCCTCAGGCAGACGGGCAGAGCGAGAGGACGATTCAGACTCTTGAGGACATGCTTAGGGCATGTGTTCTAGATTTTGGGGGCAGTTGGGATACGTATCTTCTGTTAGCGGAATTCTCGTATAACAATAGTTATCATGCGAGTATTGATCGACCTCCTTTTAAGATGCTGTATGGGAGGAAGTGTAGGACCCCGATTTGTTGGGGCGAGGTCGGTCAGCGAGTCATCGGGAGCACCGAAGTGGTGCTCAAGACGACTGAGTTGATCCAGCAGGTCCGTAGTAGGCTGCAGACTGCGCAGAGTCGGCAGAAGAGCTACGCCGACAGGAGGCGTTCGAACTTGGAGTTCCAGGTGGGCGATATGGTTCTTCTGAAAGTCTCACCTTGGAAAGGTGTCATCAGGTTCCGGAAGAGGGGCAAATTGGGCCCCAGATTTATTGGTCCTTTCAGGGTTTTGGCCCGGGTGGGTCGGGTTGCTTATCGGTTAGATCTCCCTAAGGAGCTTAGTCAGATACACAACACCTTCCACGTGTCGCAGTTAAGGAAGTGTTTGGTGGATGAGGCGGCAGTCGTTCCCTTAGAGGATATCCAGGTTGATAGCGGCCTGAATTATATTGAGAGACCGGTCGCGATTCTGGAACGGAAGATCAAGACCTTGAGGAACAAGGTAATTCAGCTAGTAAAGGTGCAGTGGCAGCACCGGAAGGGGTCTGAATGGACGTGGGAGGCTGAGGAGGAGATGAGAGCGCACTACCCGGAGATTTTTGCAGATCCAGCTGTAGCAGACTTCGAGGACGAAGTCTGAGACAAGTGGGGGAGAATTGTAACGACCCGTTCTCGGTACGTTAATTCATTGGTAATTGTTGTAGGTTTTCAAGAGGGACTCGGCGAGTTCTAGCCTGACTCGCCGAGTAGGGTCGCGACTTCGAGCACGCGTGAGCCGGGGACTCGGCGAGTCCATATCCCTGACTTGGCGAGTCCATCCGTCTGGGTGAAACCCTAAATTCCCGGGGTTGCCCACTATTTAAACCACCTTATAGCCCCCATTCTCTCCTCCCTCACCCTGAGAACACAGTGAGAGAACCCTAATCCTCCCTTGAGAGCTTATAAGTGTTTTGGTGCCATTTTGTGATGGTGTGAAGAAGGAGAAGAAGAAAGAAGCAAGGAGAAGAGTTGTAGTGCAAGGATCCAAGGGCAAATATGAGTTAATTGAGGTATTTTCGGAGTTCCCTTCTTGTTATATGCTTTAAACTTCCATTAGAGCTCTCCTAAGAGCTAGTTGATGCTTGTTCCGAGCCTTATGTTTGCATGAATGTCTTAATAAGTCGAAATATCTTGGGATCTGAATGATGGGGTGTTGTAGAGCCCAGATCTACTGTCTTTTTGGAGTTACTTTGCATATTAACCATAGATCTACCCATTTTATGCATCTTTTAGCCTAATTTCCCTTATTCATGAGGTTGTACACGTAAAGTTGGAAACTTTACGTGGTAAATCAGCTTACTGGACCCAGATCTATCAATTGTATGTGTTGGATTCAAACTAAATCGAGTAAAAATCAGTTGCATGGCGGCAACTCGGCGAGTCGGGAAGAACGACTCGGCGAGTTGGGTCGCGAGTTCCCGATTCCTCCATTTTTATCAGTGTCGAGTGGATTCAGTGAGTTAGTGAGTGGACTCAGCGAGTTGAGGGTAGACTCAGTGATGGAGGGACTCGGCGAGTTGTTCATACAACTCAGCGAGTCCAAGGCAATCTCCTTAAGATCAAGAACAACTCGTCGAGTTTGTTCATCCGGCTCGGCGAGTCGGATGAAGATTGTCTGAGTTCTTAGATCAAGAGGGTACTCGTCGAGTCGATGCCAGACTCGACGAGTAGCAGCGAGTAAGAGTGAAAAGTGAGAGTAGGACTCGGCGAGTTGGGTGGCCAACTCGGCGAGTCAGTCCAAATGAGAGTAACCTTGACTAAGGGTAAAAGAGTCATTTTACCCCAAGTGCAGTGTTTAGTATTTGATTGAGTGTGTTTATGGACTTGTAGCCGAGGAGATTCAGGAGCAGCAGCCATTAGCTTCCCGAGCCACACACTCAGCAGCCAGCTTACGAGGTGAGTTTCCTTCCAATAGGAACGGGTCTAAGGCCACAATGCCGGCCCGTTCAGTTAGCAGTAGTTTCTGGATTTAGGTCCGATGCAGTAGCTAGTATGTTCGATGGCTTCGTGGCTCGAACAGGATTTGTGTGCTATGTTTTATGCGTTAAGTATTATGTGTTCCGGGCTACGGCCCGATGTAGTATGTCGTATATGTGTTTATGCTAGTTGATGTGTTATGCTATGCCATGTTCAGTCAGTCAGTTCCGGACTTCGGTCCGATGCAGTTAGTTCCGGACATTGGTCCGATGCAGTTAGTTCCGGACTTCGGTCCGATGCAGGGGACAAGGTCCCAGTCAGTTCCGGACTTCGGTCCGATGCAGTTAGTTCCGGACTTCGGTCCGATGCAGGGGACAAGGTCCCGGTCAGTTCCGGACTTCGGTCCGATGCAGTTTTCGGGCTTCGGCCCGATGCAGTGGGCAAGGCCCAATATGTGTTTATATGTTATTGTATGGTATGTGGTAGTTTGGGGGGAGCTCACTAAGCTTCGTGCTTACAGTTTCAGTTTTGGTTTCAGGTACTTCCGCAAGCAAAGGGAAGAGCTCGGGGTGACGGCATCGCACACACCACATCTTTAGCTTTTAGCCTGGGATTGATTTAGTTTGTTTGATTTGCCGTAGTATGATACAGTTTCCGCACAATGTTTTCATTTATGTTGGAATACATCACGTATGGTTTTATTATATGACACTCTGATTATGGTTTTGATTATATCGAAAAACGAAATTTTTGGGTCGTATTTTTGGGTTGTTTCATCTATTGTAACGACTGTGATATATATGGCATATGATATTTTCATTAAATATTTGTTAAGTTCTTTATTAACATGTTTAATCCTTGACTAAATTTATTCACTCTAAAATATATATTCAATTATTATTTTGGAAGCAATAATGAAATAAGGCTAATATGAATTGTAATGGTTGACAAAGTGCTGTAACCTGTTTCATAGGTACTTAGTAGAGAACATGTATTGGATTGAATCGTTCAAGATCACTTCAGGTATCGCTATCATGAATGATACTTGATAAAAGGTAATATATGTATATCCTTAAGACCTGAGATACATATATGGGCCTTAAGTATGGGAAATGTTGTGCTTTGATATAGTCAAACGATGTTTTTTAACCAGTTAGTTATAGAAACTTTTTTCAGGTATGATGTGAACCATGCAAGAGGCATATGCAGTGAAGATGTGATTTGTTTCTCTTATTCACTGAGAGTTTGACATCTCAGGCTTAATTTAAAGTTGAACACTTATATGAGATTTACTGCGATCTATATCTCATGTTCAACATGATGTCTGTAGCAAAGGGATAACTGATTAAATTTACTTATAGACCAATTGTAGTCTTAGGATTTTAGGAATTGGGCGTTGATAGAATAACACAAAGTCATATGTTGATGGGGACAATGAAATGTTGTTAGATGTTCCTCATTATCCATACCAATCTAACATGAGTCTTATGTAAGTGTGAGATTAAAAGATGTAATATGGTCAAGAGTCATATTAGAATTATATTAACAATTAACATATGATCCTAAGGGTCACAGTAACAATAACTTGATACAATTGATTATTTATTATAAATTGATTTTTAATGTAAAGTGATCACCCTAAGAAAGGCATGTTGATGACATGGGGACATGGTTGTCTTAAAGTTCTAAGACCTAATGGTTAAGTGCTTTGCTTTATGACTTAAGACTAGTTGCTTGCACTTTGATATCTCATTCATGCATGCATTGCTGAAACTCTTCCCTCTCATTCTCTTATTCTCTTTAGAAAAGATAAGAAGTTTAAGTTACTTGTTTTCATGCTCTCTTGGATCAAATACTTAAGTATTTGTTTCTAAGCTTAAGAGTTAACAAAAGTAACTAGCATTCTCTTCAAGTTGATTAAATGTTGGTGTCTTAAAGGTCATCCATCTTATTTAACTTCCAAGCCTCCCTTAGAGGACCCAAAGTACATCAAAGGTTGTTGATACTTCTTCCTTCTACAGTTGTGTTTTTATCTTTCCATTACTTGCATGAAAATCTTTGGTGGGTTGTAATTTGTTATTAAGTTCAAATTTTACAAGACTTTCGTTACTATTATTATGTGTTTTTGAAAACTATTTTTAAACTAAAACCCAACAATAAACGGCTGTCATGCCATGGGGAACTCGTGGCCACGCCATGACTAAATAAGGACAAAACAGTCGAAGGCGTCATGTCGTTGTGAGCATCATGCCATGTTGTGGGCACGTCCAGAAAAAATAGACGCATTACATCGTGCCACCATGTCATGTGCCTTCCTTGACCACATCGTGGTTTTCAGGAGGATGCTCTTTTTTTCATTAAGAGCTTAAGCTCAAAAGACTATGACTCATAACATCAGATCTAGTGCCTAATAACTTCATATTGGTTAAAGTTTCTAACTTTCTCAATTAGCATGGTCCAAACATCCAAGATCTTGACTTTAAGTATCAAAGGGATCAAGAATGCATCTATCTCTACTTAATCTTTTAAGTCTACATTTCCAACCTTTAGATCTGAATTAACATGATGTTTAGATGGATAAAGTTTCCAACTTTTTGTCCATAATAATGCCACAAACTTTCATATATGAAAATGATCAAAATGACCAAGATAACTTACATGACTTAAAGGGAAGGTAAAAGATCATAACTTGCATAGTCAATGAGGTCCAAGAATCATTCCAAATTGATAAAAAGATGTTGGAGTCCACTCAACTCCAAGATCACCCATAAAATGGACAAAAAGTGCCAAAACCCCAAATGAGAAGATCTAAAAAACTAACTAGCAAGATATGAACTTTATAGTCATAATAGTCTAGAAATGGAGAACCTTTGATGCATCCAAACCTGAAACAACATTCCATGTAACCAAAATAACTTTCTTGATCTTTAAGCTTCATCAAATCACCACCACAAGCTCCCAAAAGAGGTCCAAGGAGAGAGAAAGAGCTTAATGAAGGGATGCTAGGGTTTGCTAAATAGAGGGTTTTATGTGAAATGGAGGTTGCAAAATGATCTAAAACAATGGGTTGAAGTCCTTAAATACGAGTCAACCCCTAAATAAATGGTCTTGGGTTACACAATGCTCCGTTCCTAGAAGAACTCTTCTCCACGCCGTGGAGACGTGTTTTTCCCAAATCCATCTCAGCTTCATACAACCATAAGTTCTTTGTTTTAACTCCATTTTGGTGATCATTATATGCACGGAAAGGTATTGATGAGCCCCACAATTCTATCTAGTTACTTTTGACTAAAAACACATTGAACTAAAATCATTAATCCATGCAAGGGCCAAAAATATTACCTTTTCCATTTTACCGTTTTTCTTCAAAGGAAAATTCAAAGGCTTTAATCACTTTACCAACATTATTAACATTTGATAGGGTCAAAACACTGTTACTTAAATCCCAATACATTTACTTGATCCATTTACAGCCCGCTATCTCGAAATTAGAACTTTCTGAAACTAGGTATTACACTCCAAATAACAAGATATTGGATTTAAATCATTGATTTCATAATTTAATCATCTAAACACATACTGATTTCATATTTGACTCTAAAATGAATAAATGGAGGCTAGAGTACAACTCATCAAAGCCAAGGGACAACTCATATGAATATAGAGTTTGAATCATCCATTTTTACCATTAATTGATGAATTTGAAATATTTCAAGTATGGTTTAACAATCTCATGGTGGTCTAGAGGACAATCCAACACTCCACAACAAATTTGAACTACTAGATAGAATATTCCACAATTAATGGAGCTTGAAGCTTAACATCTTAACTAAACCTTCATCAAAACCAAATTGGGTTTGATTCAATGAAGGATCGGATATCTAACATCGAAATATTAAAATCACACATCTAAAAATAAAAATACTCATCATCATGAGAATTGGCTTAAAACCCAACCCTAGGTCAAATTTATAAGTGATGAGAGTGGGGGATAATACCTTCAAGTGTTAGAATGAAAATCTAGCTTCCAAATCTTTGATAGCTTCAAAATTGCTTCTAGATCTTCACTTCTACCTTCAAAATTGATAATGCGGTGTCATACCTTCTCTAAATTGTTTTCCTTCATCAAATAAAGAAGGAGATCCATAGCTAGCTCCCATCTTTTGAAATTTGGCAAGAATGGCCCATCCCTAACACTTTCTCTCATTTTTAACACCTATAACTATAAACTTAAAGAACTTTAATTTTTTATACATTTGCCACTAAATCATCTTCTTCTAGTCATATGGATATTGACTAGTCAACACTTGGTCGCTAAGTTTGAAAGTTGGCAAAATTGGTCCTTCTATTTATATTTTCTACTCATTAGACCTAAACACTTATTTTATTTAAAGTCACAACACTTATATAATTAGAATTTTATTAAAATTTTATAATAATTATTTATTATTATTTAAGTTTTAATTATATTTAATTTAATTTATTTCTAAAATTTCAATTTCTTATAAATAGGACAAAACTCCTAGACCTGATTTTATGGTGTTACATATGTTGCACTAGTCAATGTAATTGTGTTTTGATTGTTACTTAGGTAATCGGATCTTTCAACTTGGTATATTTTTCAAAGGGTATATATCATATTAACCCATCAAATTTTTTGTGTTTATTTTAAATGGTCACCAAACTTTTTTTTGTGTACATTAAGTGAATAAACTATCGTTTGACATATAAAAAAAGTCACTTAACCCACTATAACAAGTTTTAATCTTATTGTAGTCTCATCTCCTCCAACCTCCTCGTACTATAACATGTTTACCCTCTCCAAACTTATCCCCAAAACTAAATTCAAGTACTTTAAGTTTTAGAATCATTCGTGGTGTCTTTTCCTTTGTCCAAGTCAGTTTTGGTCGACGGTTGTGAGATTTCATTGGTTGACGCAAATCACTACCCCAGTGAATCGTACTTGGTATCGAGGAATCAGAACAAGGTCCAAGCGTTTGTTTTGGTGAATCGTTGCTTTTTTGAATCGACAATCCAATTCCCGCCTAATCGCCAAATCGGCGACCCAATAGCCAAATGGGCGTACCAGAAACACGAACCAGAGCACCAGAAGCATGAATCAGAATAATCCAATTCATTTTCTTCGTTGTTAATACGAGCTTCGATTGTTGATTTTAGATTCTTTAGACATTAGTTTCATTGTAATGCTACTTGAGATTAAAACATGTTATACATCAGTTTTAGATTTTAGATTCTGTACAAATTCTATCCTCGAGGGCTTGAAATCGAATGAAAACCCGGTTTTGTTGAGATTTTGTTTAATACCCAATTGATATCATATGTTCAATTAAATAGGTTGTCAAGAACATAATTAAGCTTTCCCTTTAATCATTCTACTTTTCTCCTCCATTTCATACATAATTACTGCTAAAAATAAGTTGTCCTTGTTAATGGGTTTGCGGTAAAGGTTTAACAGTCAATAGGGGAAATAAGAACTGCATAAAGGTGTTAGAAAAAAAAAATATAAGAATTGCATAGAAGGTGTTCGACAAAATGCTTGAAAGAATAATTTGGCCTACATCAAACCTCTTAAATGTTAAGCCAATTTATCAAACATACATCACCACATATTACCTGGTTACCCAATATCAAGTCAAATAAGAACACTTTAAGTGACTTTTAAAAACAAACACGATAGGTTTGATAGGTTAATATGACATTTGTCCATTGTCCAAATGCTTAATATCCAAAGAAAGTGTTGATTATTTCTGCCTAAGATTATGTTTTGTTGTCCAAGTTAGGATGGAAAAACTCAAAAGAGCGTCGAATAGGCGGAGCACAATTTGATGTTCGTTAGGTATCGTACTTTTGTTGTTTCGTTAGTGATTTTGAACGGGTCCAACATTTTCTCCTATTTGTGTCATATTGCGGTGTTACACTCTATATGCTTATAATTCTGTATTTCTGTATTGTCTTATTGTAGTTTGACTATTTGACTCTTCTTGGTTAGACTATAACCAACAATTAAAGTCCATCTTTATTGTGAACTCAAATCTACTACTTTCCAAAATGCAAATATTGCATAGACGGCTTCTTTTTATAACCCCAAAAGTTTTCTGCATAGATGCATGCAACTATAACCATGTACCTCTGTTTTCTTAATCCTGGTTTCAGAAATTCTTTTTATTTTACAATGTGCATAATTATATATGCTTTAATTTTGTGGTCCTTGCACTTTATTAATTTTACAACCGTTAATAACCTCCTTGCAAGATTCTCTTCTTTTTAATTCCTTGTGTAGAAAGCAAAGGAGGCAAAGAGTATTTAAGACGATAATTTATTTATTCTTATTTTTATAATTATTTTTCTAATGGAAGGTTACCAAATATATTATTTCCCATAAGTCTTGTGAACTTTATGGTCTGCTGTTAGTGCCCGTCCTCATTTTTCCATGATACCTTTTCTTTTGACCTTCAAGCTAAGTTATTTACCTTTTTCCTATATGCAAGGCGTAGCCAATATAGGACAACACTAAGGTGTTGATTGTTTTTTGAAAAAAACATTTTTAGACCTTTTATTGCTGCGCGGTGCAGCACACATGCAACACTTTTCATCTCGCAACTGTTTGTATTTTAGAATTCTTCAGAGTCAAAAACCTCTGTGCATACTCTGTTTGACGCAACACCTGTACTGCCTTTTTCAACCTCTTATTGCCTCTTTTTTTTCTTGCTGAATTTTTTATTATATGTTGTTGAAATTTTATTTTATTTTATTTTTTCGTTTTTTTTGTTTATTCTTATTGAATTTTTTTTTGTTTTTTTTATATTGAATAATGATAATTTTTGATGAAATATCATTATTTTTTTTACTAAATATCTTTGTTTTTTTTGGTTGAAATATCATTAATTTTTATTGAATTATCATTAATTCTTGCCGAAATGTTATACATTATTAAATTTTCCGTATTAAAAAACTATTTTTCATTTATAAAATTAGTTTATTTTAATTTTTTAATATCTGCAGCAATATACAGATGCTAAAAAAACAAACATCATTCTTATTACATTCTGCAGCCGTTTGATCCACATTTTCTACTACAGATGGTTGCAAAGGTGGTCCGCAGACTTCATTAATTTTTGCTTCAGAAAATCAAACAGCACATGAGTCTTGGTCCACCCAAATAAAACTTAAGTTACATATATATGATATGTATGATATATATTTTTGTTAAATAAAAGAAATTAGGGTTGCGATATGCATGACATATACTATTCAAAAATTGAAATTAGTATAAGAGAATACATTGTCGTCTATGTCGATTAAACTCCATTTTACATTATTTTAATAATGTAAGATAACATCGTGTACAACTTAAATAAACAATTTAGTTAAGAATGCATATATAATCACATTTTGCTGTCGTTTGAAGAATTTTGTCACTTATTCATATTTTGTATATTATTTGGCTTACTGTAAAACAAAATTCTTGCTACACTAGTGCTTATATGATATGTTAGATAAATGGTTATGTTTGGTTGATCCATTTAAAATTTAAATTTTATATAGTTGAAAAAAATTAAACATAGTTAAATAAGTTATAAATCCTGATAATTCTTTAAATAGATTTAGAAAAGCATAATTTACAAAATAGGTTTAGAGTTTTGTAATTGGGTTTTTTTTTTTTTTTCAATGGTTGAATATTATATATAAAAAACTAACAAGACTCTAAAAAAATATAAATAATTACAAGGGCAAGGCTAATGCCAAAATCAACCATGATATCGAATATAGTCAATTACAAAGACAAGATAAGTGTCCAAATTACAAAGAAAAAGATAAGACCAAAATAGTACCCGTTTTAATCTTCTAGAGACCATAACTATCGAATATATCTCCAAAATACAAAATGAAATTTAAACGGGTTGGAATATGGAGTTTAGGTTCAAAATTTTCAACAATGATACAATATATCCGGAGAAGTCAAATATATTTCTGCATTTTGTTACTACATATATTTTTGTTCACTAGATCGAGGAAAATATCAAGATAAAGAAAATTGATTGCAAAAGATAATTAATAAATTTCAGTTATCATTATTTTATATAAAAATGAATAAACCATAAAATAAAAACATCCATATATTTGATTTTTCATATATTTAAAATGTTAAAGATCTGAGCCCAATTCATTGATTTTGGATGGGTTTCAAGGATAGAGAAAATTTTGACAGCTCTATCATTCATCTTGCACGTTGTAGTAAGTGAAAAGGTTTTTATCACTCTTCTACTCCCTTTGTTTTCGCTTACTTTCTTAGTGTAGCTGGTCCACTTAACATGTTAAGTTGAGGTAGAGTGAAAATTATTGTCGGCATATCAACTTTTTATGACAAAATAATTCATTTCTATTATCCACTAGGGTTTTTAATAAATTTAATTTCTCTTTCGGCATTTAACCTCTGTCATGTCCCCAGTTGCTGGCTAATTACGTTAAGTTATAAATATTTGTTCAATTGGTAAGATTTTATAATTTATTGTTAACTACAAAATTTTCTTCAATCTATTTTTACTAGGGATGCAAGCTGAGAATTTATTTATGTCCATTTGTGAGAAACGTAATCTATAGATTTTTAATTAGGCAGAGATCATCTTTTTTTAAATTTTTTAAACATAGAGTATATTATTTAAACACATGAATTTTTTTTATAAAAAAACATATATGAACATTTTCTTTAAATTACAAGGAAAGCTTTTGTAATTTATTTTCTATATAAAGTTACTACATACAAATATATTATAGCGAAAAGCTAAAACCCAAACTTAAAAAAATACACTTACCTTCTCTGTAAATAAAATAGAGAACTTTTATAATTTATTTTTTATATAAAAATCAAATTTACCAACATATAAAATTATTATGGTAAATCTAAAACTCAAAAATTTACTATTCCTATGCTAGTTATTTTTTATTTTATATATAATAATATTGTCTCAACATAAATGTAAAATCAACCACGTATATTTTTATTTTATTAATCGGACATTTTCCACTATGTTACTGTGATGTTTCAATCGTCAACCATTCTGTAACATGGAGTTGGTTAAATAATATTCCTTAATAAATCAAAATCTATTTATCATATTTCTTTTTCTTTTTCATATGTTATTTTTTAAAATTTTAAATTTTTTATTTTTCACTTATCATTTTATTATATTTTTTAATTTATTAAATTAAAATTCTACATTAATATGTTATGTAATATATATATATATATATATATATATATATATATATATATATATATATATATATATATATATATAGGGTTAGGTTCATTTGAAACCACCTATATTTTGTGAGACCGTGAGACGCATTTTTTTTTATTTTTTTATATTTTTTTTAGTTAATTCATGTTCCGAAAATAATATTTAAAAAAACAATTTTTTGATTTTTCCATTTATTTTGCATTTTAAAATTATTTTTAGAATATTTACAATGTAATATTCTATTTAGAATATTTAACGTATTTTTCAAAAAAAATAGAATTTTTTTTTTATTTTTTTTATATTTTTTTTAGTTAATTCAAGTTCCGAAAATAATATTTAAAAAAAGAATTTTTAGATTTTTCCATTTATTTTGCATTTTAAAATTATTTTTTAGAATATGTCAGTATAATATTCTATTTAGAATATTTCACGTATTTTTCAAAAAAAAAAAAACGGAATTTTTTTATTTTTTTTATTTTTTTTTATTTTTTTATATTTTTTTTAGTTAATTCAAGTTCCGAAAATAATATTTAAAGAAATAATTTTTGGATTTTTCTATTTATTTTGCATTTTAAAATTATTTTTAGATTTGGTCTCACGGTCTCACAAAATTAGAATGGTCTCAAATGAACATGAACCTATATATATATATATATATATATATATATATATATATATATATATATATATATATATATATATATATATATATATATAAAAGGTATTTATTAGAAAAAATGTATATATGTAATCTATTCGATGTATTAAAGCCTCATTAATTTTAATAATTTAAAAATTTTATCATTTTTCTTATAAATTCAAACTTCTCAAATTGTTAAAATTTCATATATATTTTTTTTCAATAAATCAGTATAATACAAGAGTCTCACATCTAGTTTCTAATTATTTCCGTTGGAAAGGCCAAGGACTGATTTATGTCTGTTTGACCAAAAACCAAACGATTAACTATGAAAAATTAGTGTCTAAAATTTTACAACCAAACTAAAATCCAAACTAATAGGTTATATATATATATATATATATATATATATATATATATATATATATATATATATATGGGAACAAAAACGGTATTATAAACGTTTAGCAAGAAGGTAAAGAACAATAAAAAATACTACAAGGCCATGTCGGAGGATAACAACCAACAATGCTAAGAAATAGTATTTTTCCTATGTCTATTAGAAATTCAAAAGTAAGAAAAATATTGAATATCATCAAAAACCTCGCCTGTGCTATGCTTATCGTTCCAAAAATTAGTTTATTATGAAATTTTCAAATGATCCAAAACGAAACAACAATCATTGTAGCCAACACCTGTGTAGTCTCCTTATTCATCTTTAGCGAATTAACCCAATGTGGTATGTCATTAACCATACCATGTGATCAAGGTTGTAGAACTCACTACTCGGTACCTGTTCGGTCGACTGTCGAGTAGCTAGTACTTGGGAATTACTTATTCAATAATTCATGTAGAAATATTATTAGGGAAGTTATATATATATATATATATATATATATATATATATATATATATATATATATATATATATATATATATATATATATATATATCAAAATCATAAATTGAAAGAAATATATAAGAAAATTAGGTACATGTGAACACATAAAACTTAAAAAACACACAATGTTTTCACTTCGTGAATAACTATAAATTTATGATATATATATATATATATATATATATATATATATATATATATATATAGATATATAGTAATAAGCATATATGTGTGTGTTAAAACTATAAATTATTAAGTATATTATACATATTAATCACCGAGTTGCTTGAGTTTTACAACACTACTCGCTTCAGCAAGGGGCCGATCAAGGAGTACTCAAATTCAATAACTCGCATCGATAAGGGGCCAAGTAGGGAGTACTCGACCAAGTAATCGGTCAACTCGGTGAGTTTTACAACACTACATGTAATGGAACACATATATTCTACCACCTAGCTATTGAATGCCATATAGGGGTCAAATATATTCTAATTAGAGAAAAGACGTCGAGCAGAATCACCAATTTGAAAGCAAACGAGACATAATAAAGACTCTAATTCAATGACTTTATCATGTAAATTCAATTTAGTGGAAAGATTATCTATTTCAATCCGCCAAACATGAACATTAACCTTTATTGGAACATAATAATTCCATCTAGTAGGAATGTTAGAATACTCTGATGTGTATGCATCAATAAAATTTATCATTGAGGAAACCACGAATTATCCCTTAACATCTTGATCATACGAGTAAGAATCAAATGAATTGGATAAAACCACCTCCTTGATGATTTCTTTCAACTCATCCCATTGGGCATCAGTAACAACGTTTTGCAGATATTTCACAAATGCCTCAAAAATCTATGTTTCTAAGGACTGATCTGATAACCACACCTCCAAATTTGTATCAAGAACAAAAAACCTATGAACTTTATTCTTAAAAATATTCAATACATGCCAATTATCCAGCCAAAACCTAGTATGTTTTCCATTCCCCATCTTTTTAGTACACATATCCTGCAAAACAAAACACCTTTCTTCTTCAGATGTTCAATCTCCCTAATAATATTCAACCATTAACTTAAACCTACACTTTTAGTAATCACATCACCTCTTGAATAAGAGTGTAAAGTCGAGATCACCTTATCCCATAAAGCATTTTGATTTTGCAAAAAACGTCAATGCACCTGAATAAAAGAGCCTTATTAAAAGCAAAATTGCTTCCAATGTTAAGACCTCCTGTTTCCTTAGAACTCATCACTTTACTTAAATAAATCCAATGTAGCTTTCTCTCTCCAATGTTTGCTCTCCAAAAAAATCTAGCTCTTAAAGATTCCAAGAGCTTAATAATCTTAATAGGCACTTTAAATATGGACATTTGGTAGATTGGAGTACTATCCAAAACTGCCTTCACAAGAGTTAAATGACGGCCAATGGATAACAATTTTGCTTTCCAAGCAGACAATCTACTAAAAAAATTATCCAATGTAGACTGACAATTAGCAGTTATATTCGTGTTAGCACCTATTGTGTAATGATAGTAAAAACTCATAAAAATTTAAACCTTTTTAACCTACCAAAAACCATAATTGTTTATATTGTAGTTGTCAAAATAGTTTAGACATCAGAGTTTTTCCCAAAATCATAAAACAAAATTTGACGACGTGCACGATCACGCCTTCACCTTCTCGCAATCCTCTGAGGTACCTAAAACATATTCCAAAACTTTAATCCCAAAGCTAGTGAGTTCCCTTAAAATACCGATACATAACAAATAGCATAAATATAATTACAGCATGAAATGGGTCCACAACTAACTGACTGGATTACCCCTGAACCCACATCATCAATCTGGCTTGCCTCATGGGCCTACAACTTATGTCTGGCTTGTTCCTCGGCCTGATCAGTCCTCAGATTGAATATGACGAGGTGGACGATCACGCCTTCGCCTTCCTGCGATCCTTTGAGGTATCTGAAATGTAATAAAAAGCTATAAGCCCAAAGCTTAGTGAGTTCCCCCAAAATACCAGTAAATAACAAATAGCACAAATATAATTACAACATGCAATGGCTCCACAACTAACAGACTGCATTACCCCTGAGCCCACATCATAACTATGGCTTTCCCCATGGGCTCACAACTTATGTCTGGCTTGCTCATCGGACTGAATACCACTAAGCCCTTAGTACGAGTCTGGAGTGCCCTTCCTGGTCCTCAACTCGTATCTGGAATGCTTATGAGCCTGAAATATTAGTCTGGCATGCCCTCCCCGTCCCTCAGCTCATAACTGGTATGCTCCAGGGTTTGTTAGCTAGAGCACGAAGTAGTACAACCTCAGCCCAACCCACATGATATGTCGACATATAACAGATAATATCATATACAGATAAACAAACAATATCACAGGTAGTCCTATAGACCTACCAACCTAGCATATCAAAAACTAGCATGCATATCTATTCCATACTCAATATATCCATAATATCGTGTTATCAAACCAATGAGCCGTCCTTGATGCCTTCGACCCGAAAGTATAGTGAGGAAAAATCATCTTACAAGCAGTGCAGAACTGATAAGGCCTGACTCTGAATCTCAGCTCAGAACTCAAATTCCTACAACCATCAAATGACCAATCCCATCAAAACCCAGAATACCCATAATACCCTCAAGGTTACCATGGCCAAAGTCAAAGTCAAGGTCAACAGCCTGGATTGACCAAACGCACCGTGTTCTCTTTTTACCACGTCGTGTTCCACAAACTGTTCCACAGATAGGAAATCTTCAGCCAACATGCCGTGTTCGCTAGATTCCCAACAACTTAACATATCCAGTTGCCTTTTCGACCCCAAAAGCAATAAGGCTCAAATTTGGACTAGAAATGCGGTTAGGAAGGATAAAGTTTCCAACTTTATCCTTTGGGACCGCAAGAAGGTCCAAAAGCCAAACTACATGCTAAACCATGCAAGGGCTCAACCATAAAGTCCTCAATCCTTAAGATCCAAAGTCTCTTCCTTCCAGAAGTGGTTCAACCACCTAAACCACTCTAAAGATTTGTGCTTTATAAGACATGCATGTCTTGAACCCATATTAGGTCAAAAAGGGAATACATGACCTACTTTATATGCATGGAAACAAAAATTTTGTTGGAACCAGATCCGAGCCACTATAAGGTCTCCTTGACCTGGAGATTCACAAAGTCGCAAAATTTATGAGATCCCTCCATGCATTAACCCATAACAAGGAGAAAAACGGTACATAACTCAAGATCTAGTGAATAGGAATGCTAAAAATCAAGACTTGAACACTTAAAATGGTCCAGGAGAGTGTTACACTGAAGTATGATGCTTGCTAGCAGAAACCTTGGTTCCTTCTTTCACTTTCTTCCTTCAAAACCAACTATCTTCACAAATGGGAGAGGAAAAGATTAGGGTTTCTTCTTAAGCTTGAGAGGCCAGATGGAGGCTGAGGGTAGACAAACCCTAGTCCCCATAATCCATAAATAGGGGACTAAACCCCGAAATATTATGGTTTCACACACAGCGGTCAACATGCCGTGCCCAGAGTGAAAACACACAATGTTTCTCAGCCAAAACATGCATCTTTTATTGTCTACACATGCCGTGTTTAAACCCCAAGATTACAAACACCAAACCAATTATCATGACATGAAGGAATTAGAAGTACCTAAACGTTAGGATGTTTCAATTCTCCCCCACTTGAGCAAGACTTCATCCTCGAAGTTTGCTGCGGCAAAATAAATTCAAATAATACTCCCTCATATGAGCCTCTGGCTCACAGATCCACTCGGAGCCCCTCTGATAGTGCCATCGTACATTTACTAAAGGTACTTCCGTGCTATGCAAAACCTTTACCTTCCTCTCCAAAATAGCTACGGGCCTCTCCATATTGTTCAAGCGCTCATCGACCTGAACATCATCCAGGGATACCATTGCATTCTCATCCAATATGCCTGTTGTGGTGTTGATTATGATGACATTTGCAGAATTAGAAAAGATCTAGTGAATCATCATACAAATTCAAGAACACATGGAGTAAATATGTAACACCTGGACTCCCAGGTATATTATTTACTTATTTATTTTTGAGATCTAATGAGCAACTCAACGAGTTGGCGCTTCGACTCTTCAAGTAGAGACTGAATGACCACATGGATCTAAAAACCGACTCGACGAGTCAGAGAGTTGACTCACCGAGTAGGCACTACAATATGAAACCCTAAATCCCCGGGTTTGGAGCCTATTTAAGGAAACTTATGTCCTCATTTCCGCCTCGCTAGCTGCCCAACTCCCCTATGTTAAACCCTAATCGGCCATTGAGCTAAGAGAGAGTATGTGAGCTAATATTGAGTGTTTTAGTGGATCTTTTGGAAGGAAAAGAGTGAGATAAAAGAAAGGAAAGAGGAGAGGCTGTGGGATCTAGCATTTCCTTCACTTGGAGCTTCTGTAGAAGGTAAAAAGGTTGAACCTTTCTCACCTTATTGGTTAGATCTCATGATTATGAAAGTTAGTGCGTTTACCACCTTTTATTGGGACATTAAATGAGGTCCATAGAGTCCAAAGGTCCCAGCTTTATTCAGCCATATAAGAGTTATTGTGCTTAAATCCCTTTGTTGAGTCATATTGGCATCTTGGATCAAAATGTACAATGCATGAATGTAAAGATCGAAGCTTTACGTGACATTTAAGACTTGGGAGCCTAGATCTAAAGTGTGGAGTGGTAGATTTGCCATAAAACGTCTGAATGAGAAACTGACTTAAGGGACTCGACGAGTCAAAGAGCTGACTCGACGAGTCGGCTAGGGTTTTCCCCAATGAGTCTGGACAAGGTTAACTCGGTGAGTTGACGAGACAACTCGACGAGTTAAATTGGATATTCGTGATATTTCAGAAGAAATAAGGGGACTCGACAAATCACATAGATGCACTCAGCGATTCAGGTCAACATGGACTATTGACTTGAGTGTTGACTTCTGTTGACCTTAGGGTTTGGTCAAGAGAGGGATTATGGGGACAATGGAGGGGTAAAATGTTCTTTTACCCATTCCACGAGTTAGAGAGAGAGAGAGAGAGAATAACCTTGGTTTATTTAGAGTTGTGAATAGAGTTAATTAGAATTGATTATTGTATGTGTTAGGCGAAGGCTAGTTCGAGATTCGTGTACGAGGTTATTATGTGCTTGCTTACGAGGTGAGTCTTCTCACTATACTTACCATGTGTGGTATCTATGTGTGACCGGAGGGTCTTCTATGCCTATTTGAGTTACGTGATATTATGCATTTTGTCTGTGTGATATATATGATATATTCTGTGTTTTATTGAGATTAGACTGGAGGGTCCAACCCGAGTTGTGGGACCGGAGGGTTTCCACTGAGACATGACCGGAGGGTCAAAACCGTGCCGTGAGATTGGAGAGTCCTCACTGAGACACATGACTTGAGGGTCCACACTGAGACACATGAGATCGGAGGGTCCGTGCTGAGTTATAGCCATGAGAGGCTTATTATTATTATTTTTGTAATAATAATAATAATGACAATAATAATAATAATAATAATAATAATAATAATAATAATAATAATAATAATAATAATAATTATTATTATTATTATTATTATTATTATTATTATTATTATTATTATTATTATTATTATTATTATTATTTGTGTATATGGTATTCTAGGGAACTCACTAAGCTTTGTGCTCACTATGTTGAGTGATATGTGTTTCAGGTTCTTCTCAGGACCGCGGGAAGGTGCCGTCGTGATTGTACACACTTGTTTGAGATTTTGTTGAGGATTCTGGGATTTGATATTGTTGTGGATTTATGTTGACATTTGAGACACTTATGATTTTTGTGAAACATAATATATGAATTTTATGTCCTTTAAAAATGAAAAATTTGGTTTGAAAATTTACGGTGTTACAAGTTGGTATCAGAGCCTTGGTTTGAGGGATTCAGATGCACCTTCGGGTATGTCTGGAATCAAACTGAAGACTTGAGAAATTTTTTGGAAATAAATGATTTTTCTAAAACTAGTTAGAGATTCTAAGAGAAAACGAGAAGGAGCAGTGTGTACAATCAGCCAGAGCCCGAACGATGGTTTCCTAAAATACCCTTAACTGTTTATTTTCAAGATATTTATGACATGTTTATGAGATATTAGAAATTCATGCTAGAGATTAGGCTAGGTATTTCATATTCTAGGGCTAGAGTTTCCTGATTTTAATTCCTTAGCCTAGGAGATGCTTTTGATCAGTGTTATCTATTATTTTCTCTAAGTATGTGCTGAGTTCTAAGTCGAGAGATAAACTAGGAAGAGATACCTAGATGAGCATATGAGTAGTCTTCTGAGAGAGTAGCATGATATTTGTGAGAGATAGAGTACTTGTGAATTAGAATCCTAGGAGGAGGACTTGGGATGACTACAGGATGATGTGGAAGGTAGTATTGGGCCCGTACTGGATCTATATGCAACCCAAGTAAGAATCTTTAGGATGCTAAGGAGCAAGTAGGGGAAAGTAATCAAGTGTGAGTATACTCGAGCGAGTCTCTGATGATTTTGTGTTGTGTTTTAGAGACATCATGGTGGGTACACGCCATACCCCAGGGAGCAGTGGGACTAGAGATGATGAAATTCGCAGGATGATTCATGAGGAGGTGGCCACAACCATACGAGAGGCGATTCCAGAGATGTTTGGGTCTATCAAAACCATCTTGATTGAGACGTTTGATGAGTGGTACGTTGCTGTTACCGAGGCTGCTGCTGCAACCACTGTAGTTGTCACAGCTGCTAGGCCATAGGGAGGTGACTCGTTGTTGTTTCGTGAGTTCAGCCACCTGAAGCCACCAGAGTTTGATGGGACATAGGATCCGATTGCTTTTATGAGATGGATCGCTGATATTGAGGGATTCTTTTATACTTGTTCATGCCCAGAGCATCTAAGAGTCCAGTTCGCCTTGAACTAGCTTCGCTTGGGAGCGAAGGACTGGTGGAAGTTTGTGACGACTGATTTTACCCCCATAGATCATGTTGTAGTGACTTTGGAGAGGTTCGCCAAGTTGTTTCAAGATGAGTATGTTCCCCAGGTGGAGAGGGAGCATTTAGCGTATGAGTTTCTGTCACTCAAGCAAAAGACATAGTCAGTGACTGAGATTACACAGATGTTCCATGAGAGTGCGTTGTTTTCCCATGAGCACGTGTCTACTGAGCAGGCACGTATGAGTCGTTATCTGAGCATACTGAGGAGGGATATACGGGAGTTCGTGGCGAACTCATCATACCGGACATTGGCTAAGCTTTAGGGAAATGCTCGATGCAGGGAGATTGAGCTTGAGTTACATACGAAAGAGGAGGAGGAGACCCGGTGGAGGGACAGGAAACCAGTGCAGTCGCAGCCGGCGACGAAGCGGGTTGTTGATACGAGGACTGGGGGCCAGAAGGGTTGCACTTGTGGTAAGTGCATAAAGAGTCGTGAGGGTCGTTCCGAGCAAGTATTTGCTACAAATGTGGCAAAGAGGGGCATATGGCGAAGGATTGCCCCAAGAGGTTTGCAATCTGCTTTTCTCTGCAACCAAACTGACCACCGGAAGGCCGAGAGCCCCAGCTTCTTCAGGGATCAGCATAGGGATCGGCACATGCTGCTATACGAGCTATTGAGAGTCGGCCAACAAAGGTCGAGACACCAAGGGTTCGTGGGAGAGCCTTCCAACTGACAGCGGAGGAGGTCCGCGCAGCTCCAGATGTTGTGGTCGGTATGTATTCTTTATTTATATTCTTTTGAGATATAGTGTGCGTATATTATGCTGTGTGTAGGTACTTTTCTTGTGAGTTCTGTACCTGATTTGGTGTTGTTTGACTCGGCTGCGAGTCAATCCTTCGTGTCCTTAGCTTTTAGTCGTCACATCAATATACTGCGTGAGGCATTGAGTCAACCTCCGAGAGTTTCTATAGGCAACTAGCATGCGGTTTTTGCAACTGATGTGATCCGGGGGCATGCATTAGAGACATTTGGTGTTGAGTTATTGATAGAACTGGTACCTATCGCGATGGGTGATGTCTGTGTCATAGTGGGCATAGACCGGTTGAGTCGATTTGGAGTTGCGATCGACTATGAGCGACAATTAGTGACTATACGAGACCCTAGTGGGGGAGTGCTTGATGTATGAAGAAGGTAGTGGATCTGGATCAGCTTTTTGTTCTTCTGCCAGAGAGGCCGAGTTCTATCTCCAAGGTTCCGATATTGTGTGAGTTTCTGGACGTTTTTCCCGAGGAGTTGCCTGGTGTGCCTCCTGAGAGGCAGGTAGAGTTTTGGATTGATTTGGTTCCGGGAGCGGCACCTATCACCAAGACACCTTATCGCCTTGCACAACCACAGATGCATGAGTTATCCTCACAGCTCCAGAAGCTGTTAGTGAAGGGTTTTATCAGGCCGAGTAGCTCGCCGTCGGAGCGCCGATCCTTTTTGTCAACAAGAAGGACGTTTCACACCGGATGTGCATTGATTACTGGGAGTTAAACAAGCTAACAGTGAAGAACCGTTATCCATTTTCGAGGATCGACAACTTTTTCGATCAGTTGCAGGGGGCCTCTTGGTTTTCCAAGATCGATTTGATTCTGGATATCATCAGATGAGAGTCTGTGAGGAGGATATTCAGAAGACAGACTTTAGGACGCGTTACGGGCACTACTGTGGTGATGCCTTTCGGGCTCACCAACACACCGACAACGTTCATGGACCTCATGAACCGGGTGTACAAGCCTACATTGGATCGATTGGTGATCGTGTTCATCGACGATAGTTTGGTGTATTCGAGATCCAGAGAGCAGAGCGAGGAGAATCTTAGAGAGATTCTTGGGGTATTATGGACGGAGAGGCTTTATGCCAAATTCTCCAAGTGTGACTTCTAGTTACGATAGGTCCAGTTCCTAGGGCATCTCTTAAAACAGAATGGGATATTGGTCGATCCAGCCAAGATTGAGGCAGTCATGAGATGGCAAGTGTAGAGATCCCCTCCCAGGATCAGGAGTTTTCTAGGTTTGGCCAGCTACCATCGGAGGTTTGTCAGAGATTTCTCCAAGATCACCGTTCCTCTCACCAAATTGACCAGGAAGGGTGTTACCTTTACCTGGGGTCCCGAGCAGCAGTCTTTATTTGAGACTCTTCGCCAGAGATTACGTGAAGCCCCAGTGTTATCCCTTCCTTAGGGGGTGCAGGATTTTGTGGTTTATTATGATGCTTCTATATCTAGGATGGGCATGATGTTGATGCAGAGGGGGAACGTGATAGCATACGCATCGAGGTAGTTGAAGCCTCATGAGACGAGGTATCCTACTCATGATCTGGAGCTGGGGGCGATGGTGTTCTCCCTCAATATCTGGTGTCACCATCTATATGGAGTCTGGTGTACCATATAAACATACCACAAGAGCCTGAAGTACCTCATGGATCAGCCCAACCTGAATATGAGGCATAGGAGGTGGTTGGACATAGTGAAGGACTATGATTGTGAGATCCTATATCATTTGTGCAAGGCTAATGTGGTAGTCGACACCCTAAGCTGTAGAGCAGCGAGTGCTCCGATCGGATATGTGTGTATGAGGATGACGATGATGACTCTAGTATTAGATACTATTCTAGAGGCCTAGGTGGAGGCCATGAGACTGGAGATCCGCAATAGGGAGCGGGTGATGGGGGCAGGTGTTTGAGTTTATGACAGATAGTCGTGGGCTTGTGACTTTCTGAGGGCGGATTTGGGTGCCCTATATAGGCGGAGCTCATCGTGTGTTGATGGAGGAGGTGTGTAGATCGAGATTCTTGATTCATCCAGGGGCCACTAAGATGTATTTGGTCTTAAAGAGAGATTATTGGTGGCCCTGTATAAAGAGGGATGTGGCCTAGGTAGTTGAGTGGTGCTTGACTTTTCATTGGGTTAAGGCGGAGCACCAGCATCCACATGGGCCGTTAAAGCCTTTAGAGATTCCCCAGTGGAAGTGGGAAGAGATCACGATGGATTTTATCACCAAGCTACCGAGTACCATATGTGGGGTTGACGCGATATGGGTGATTGTGGACCAGCTGACAAAGAGTGCTCATTTCCTTACTATTAGTAAGAGATCCTCTGCCGAGAGACTAGATGAAATTTATGTAAAATAGGTGGTCGCACGACATGGGGTGCCGACCTCGATATTGTCAGATCGAGATGTGCGTTTTATTTCTAGATTCTGGAAGAAGCTTCATGAGGAGTTGGGTACCTGTATGCATTTTAGTACCCTCATACCACCCGCAGACAGATGGGCAGAGTGAGCGGACAATCTAGACGCTTGAGGACATGTTGTGTGCATGTGTTATGGACTTCAGAGGAAGTTGGGACACTTACTTTCCCTTCGATGAGTTTTTTTTACAACAACAACCACCATTCGAGTATTGATATGCCTCCTTTTGAGCTTATATATGGGAGGAGGTGTCGAACTCCCATCTGCTGGGGAGAGGTAGGACAGAGAGTAATGGGTGGCACTGAGATAGTGCTCAAGAGGACCAAGCAGATTCAACAGGTCAGGCAGAGGCTACTGACAGCCTAGAGTCACCAGAAGAGTTATGCAGACATACAACGATCCGAGCTAGAGTTCCAGGTGGGAGATTTTGTCCTCTTGAAGGTATCCCCCCTGGAAGGGAGTGATGATGGGTTTTGGTCATAAGAACATCCTATGTGCTCATAGAAACCCTAATGCTTGGATCTAGGTTTCTCTATTGTACATGCAAGTTATCCAAGACTATAAACCCTAATTCTAGCATTCAAGTAATCATATTAACATGCAATTAGGTTTAAGATCATACCTTGATTTTTATGTAGCAATAACAATCCCAAATCTCCTTGTATTGACTTTAGAAAGCTTAGAGTCACAAATGTCACTCCTCTAATGGTTCACAAACACCATAAGCAAGAGGATGAAGAGGAGAGAGGATGGAGGCTGCCCAAAAATGTGTGAAACCCTAGAACAAATCTTAGCCACGTTTTTGGTCCTTAAGGGGTCTATATATAGTGAGGCTATTAAGGTTATTTAACAAGGAAACCCTAATTTGGATGCTTAAGCCCTAAGCAACCCATAGACTCCTTTAGTTAAGGCCTTGGAAGATTTCCTTATGGGCTTCCCCATAGAATTCGTCCACCCATTAATTTAAGACAATCCATAGCCCAAATTGCAATTATCTTATAATTACAAATCCAGTCCCTTAAGTTTAATTAATCTCTTTTAGTCACAAAACTAATTACCAATTAATTATTTACTAATATTAATTAAACAATATGATTTCTCCTTTAATATATTATTCTCATAATATATTAATAAATCATATTTAATCCTTTCTCTCCATAACTCATCCTATCAAGTTGCTTTGGTGAAGGCAACCCAAAAGGACCATGCGCCATCGGGTCAAGTATATACCAAAATAGTTATGGAATTAGAAACTAATCCAACAGTCTCCCACTTGGATAAGTCTAATAACTATTCTGCGTATGACTTCAGATCCTGATTTGCAATCGTAGCTTTCCAAAGCCGCTGTCAACTCTGATCATATCAGATACGCATGTCCTTTAGATAAGGGATCATATATTCCTCCATTCTAGATATCGTATGAGATATGATTTCAAATCATTCTCTTTGTACTATTTCTCGATTTCCGATTTATGACGACTGACTAATTGAACAAATCAAATTAGCCCTAGCCCGACCGAGCATTTATGTTTGTCATCACTAAATCATCGAGGGGCCCAAAGATATCGCTTTTATCCTTCTTTGGATAAAAGGAACGGATAAACTTTGATACAATGCTTGCTTGCACTCACTCACCGAATCACACACAACAATATGTTTTATAACACCAAGTTACTAGTTCGTTTACATATTATCAATGTGCAACCGATTAGCAAGATACAACTCACACATCTCGGTTTCAAGAATATAAGATGTTATCGTCTCACCAATCACCCGTGATACAATTCATGGAGTGATCCAAGTGAGCGTGGGTTTAATCAAATGCTCAAATTCATATTCATAAGCACTCATGAACGTTGCAGCAAACATTTTCTTATGTCTAATACTCTTTTAGACAATCCACACACCAATTCACGGCAGTCTTCATTCATACCTACTTCCAACATATGAACGACTGTGGCCCGTTCGAATAATTTGACTGTTCTTAACCAATTAAATTTTTCAGGAAGTCAAAACATGCAAAGTGAAACACAAGAATAATACTAATCCCATATGGCCTCAAGCCTTTTGAGTATAAATAAAACACCTTTTATTTATCACCATATCGATTACTCATTATTTGTTGTTTCGGGTAATCAACTTCTTACTTAAATTACAACACTTGTCCCATGCTCTCAGCATGCACATAATGTTTACCTATGGTTCTTACTTTGTGAAATAAATCAAATGAACACATTTCCAATCATACTCATTCCACAACTCCCAATCCTTTTTCATAAGTGAAAGAATATCAAATTCTTGCTACTTATTGAATATGCTAGATTCTAACATTCTATGCAATGATTCTTTCGTAATGTCACTGCACCAAAGTCACAAAGACTACTGCCAATGATATTACAAAATCTTCTATCAGAGATTGTTACAAGACAATTCCTTAGATATGATGTCTCTCACTCAAAGTACATTCCTTTGAACATCCTTTTGCATAAAAGTTTCTAATCTAGACATAGATTTTCAATATTTAATTCCCAATATGGACACACTTCCATATTTTCCATATGACAACTCATTCTTAATAGAATCTTATCTATTTGTAATGATGTCGATATGGTCCATCCAATATGGAAACATTTCCATAATTTCCATATGACAACTCATTCTTAATAGAATATTTTCTATTCATAATAATTTCGATATGGTCCATTCAATACCATGCTTCCAACTACTCATAAGCAACCAATCGTCGTCGAAATTTGGATTGTCCTTTGATAGTTGTTTAATTATTTTAGTCAAAACCGATTATAGTCGTTTTCCCCTCTAAATACGCTAGACATTTGGAAAATTTTAGAATGGTCAAATATTAAAGCTTTTGCAATCAATCCTATACCCGAAGCGTATGGGACACGATGCATAATGTTTTATTTGCTATGTTCTCAAAATTCGAATTGTGAAGAGGAATGCCGTAATCATAATCGAAATTTTAAGAACACACTATGTACCTTTGACTAAATTTATTAACATTTCTCAACCTAAGCCTTTAGATTTGAAACGAAGCATAATATTCTCTGCCTTAATTATAGCAAAACAACTTTACAACCCTTACGACTTTGCAAGGTATAACTCTTGTTTTCTATAATTAATATTGCCAACTTGCAATACGTGCCTTAATAATCATACAATCATAACATTTATGCTCCCACTATCATGATGATTATTATAAAACATAACACTTATGCTCCCACTAGCTTTGACATGTATTCAGAAACAGCTTAACTTTTAGAAAAACAATACCTATTGAATTTCTTAAGTCCATGTTTCTAATACTTAATTCTTTGATAATCTTTTATTAAGGCCTCTTAAACTTATACACCTTTGCCTTAGATAGCTTATATGTGTGTCTAAACAATTAAGACTAATTGCCAAACCTCACAATTCAAATCATGGAAAGGGATACCGTAACCATAATCGAATTCGAGAATGCAATTTTACAATCACTGTCTTCTTAAAATCTTTCTTAGTGAAAGCATTTCCTCACAATCATTTTAATGAGGGAGGAAATCTTATGACACTTAGATTTAAACGGTGTATGTGTTCCTATCCATGTGAATTTGTTAAAACCAAAGTTTACGACAAATTCAAACTCATATGGACTGAACTTTCTTAATCTTGCTTTCTTGCCTTATGGTAGCACAGCTGCCCACCATGTCTTCGAAGTAGTTAAGCAGCTCACCCTTTCCTATCAATGTACCTTTCATTGATTAAGGTTCCTTGCCTTTTATGCGTTCAAAATGAGAACTCATAGAACTCACATGCATAATTAACTCAACTGGAATAGCATAGAAACAAAATAATGTCAACACGACAGGTTGTAAACCTCAAATCGTGTGCTAGTGATGATCGATAAGGTTTATTTTATTTGTTCTTGAAACTTTTCAAGACCATTAAGACTCCCACTGACTCCTTGACATATAAGATTCTCTTGTCAATAAACATTCCTTGACAAACAAATATTCAAGAGTTAGTGTAGTTTTTATCAAAACACTTCATAAATTTGTCCTAGTTGGTCTTTGTCTTATCCAAGACATCACAACTTTCCACATTTAATGAATGTCATAAACCTTCTTAATACTTGTCACTTATTGCCACAATCTTAACTTTAAGACTTGTTATTGGAACGAAGTATGATTGACCTTTTGATTTAACCATTTCTTCAATTCTTGATTCCTCTTCTTAAACATACAATTGTACTAAGACTCACTTAGAAGATCAATTGAGATATGGTTCTTAATCATTAAGATCTATCATAAAGCATAAATGGTACTCTCCCTTCTTCTTAGAATGGAGAACCTTTTATCTTTCTGCCTACTTGATTCTTCTTATCCGTTCTGCCATTGATTTAAACATTTTCAATCAATTCAGAGTTACACTTAATCTTATAAGTATAATCAATCATATTTACTAAACCTTTAGTAAATCATGACGAATATCTTTGTTACTCTTATGGTGACTGTAACGTCATGAATTTCAAAAACCAATTTTTTCATTTTTACAATCATTAAAAACATCGAGTAATAAAATTTAGGTTCCAATGTAACAATTTAGTCATGATCAATTACATAACAAGATCACAAAACGATTTGCCCGAGTGTGTGTACGATCACGCCGGCGCCTTCCCACGGTCCTCGCTATTACCTGAAACACATAACACAACCACTGTAAGCTGATTGCTTAGTGAGTTCCCCAAAATACAACCTACGCACGTACGCCTTTCCAGGTCTTGAACTTTTGGTCCATGTGTCTCAGGGGACTTCCGTCCCGACTGGGTAAACCTTCCGGTCCTACCCACGTCAACCTTATGGTCCATATGACCACGCCTTCCGGCCCATAACATATTGCCTTCCGGCCCATATCAAGCATATCACACATGGCACATATAACGAATAACTTATTACACATAAGGCATATATATCATATCACGTTCGACCTTCCGGTCACACAGTCAAACCCTTCCGGGTACAGTATAGTGAGAAGACTCACCTCGTATGTCTCGCTAATTCGTGAACCCTGGAATCACTCGTGCTCGAACCCTCGAGCTGTAATCCCCCTATGACATCATGAATCTATAATTATTACTTGTACCACTAGGGTTGACCATTCTTATCAAGTCAACACTGGTCGACTTGGTCAACAGACTTTGGTCAAATTGACCGGACTCGGCGAGTGCACTATAGTGACTCGGCGAGTATACGCGTTTTCTCCAACTCGCAAGGATTTCCCTTTTGACTCGTCGAATACTTCCCTGACTCGACGAGTTCCACCTGGGCATGAATCACGGGGCCACCGCGACTCAGCTCGCCGAGTCGCAAGGACAACTCGGCGAGTCCCAACTCGACTCGGTCCACCTGTCCAAACCTTTCTAACTCTCCGTGACTCACTGAGTCACCTATAACTCGGCAGGGCTACACACTGGGTGGCCACAAGGATAATCTTCAAGCGACTCGTCGAGTCTGTTCTTCAGACTCGGCGAGTCCATGCCATGCATCAGCTAAAACTGGCTTTTGCGGTCAGATCCGTTCCATACACACATAGATCTAGCCTTCCCAAGCTCATTTTTCATGTAAAGTCTCAGTCTTGGTCGCCATGCAACGCATGCAAGGCTCATTTTGGAGGAATAACCTCTAATATGGCAACCCTAGCTTCCAAGTCAAAAGAATAGACATAAAGCTTGTCATTTGGGGCCTTCTGGACCTGCTAAGGTCCAGATCTAGGTTCCATACCTCCATGGGACCTTTCATACTTCCAAATTAAGCCAAGTAAGGCAAGAAGAAACCCTAGAATTGACACATCAACCAAAATATGAAGTTTTAGCTCTGAAAGTTACCTCAAGAAGGTTCCCTTGATGAAATAGAAGCAGATCCAAGCTCCCCAACTCTTCAAGCTTGATCTTCTCCTTCCTTCTTACAAAAATCACACAAAATGATGAACGAATGGCCTCTATCTCACTCACAAAGTCTCACAGCCATTTGGGTGCACTCAGGGCTCAAGGTGGCTGCAAATGAAGTCCATAAGGTCCTTTAAATAAGGCTTAGGACTGGAAAATTAGGGTTTCATTAAACAGCGCGGACTCACCGAGTCCCTCCCTTGGACTCACCGAGTCCGGACGCGAACCTCCGTCCAAAACCGCGACTCGACTCGGCGAGTTCGACCTCCAACTCGCCGAGTCCCCTCACAGAATGTCAAAAATAAGAAAGTAAAGATACCTGGGGATCCGGGCTGTTACAGTGACCTTGATCAACACACAACTTTGTGTGCTCGATTTCCTAGTCCTTTCACTTGACACTTTGTTAACGAATTAGTCTAATTTCCAAATATGAAATTTCTCATTCATCATGCAACCAAGTTGCGTGATTCCAAATTTCTATCCAATTGAAATTTGGGCGATGAGAAACTCTCCTTATTTGGTAAATTCTTGACATTTCCATAAATAACATAAACAAGAATCATATCTATTCGTTGTAGAAATATGCAAACATCAATTTTCATTACGATTTCATTGCAAGGAAATAAACAAATAAATAAATAAGTCAAACCAAAATTTATTTTATTTATATAAATAGCGGAAAACATTTGTCCTTACAATGCAAAATCCATTGAAAACTATGTATTTCAAAAGGAAAATTTCTTACAACTCTATCATAACTATCTAAGCTCAAAATCTAATCTTCAAGTTCATGCGATCGAGATCCATTTCTTTGTGATTAGACTCATCTTGCTCTTTCATCAAGCTTCCTTTCTTTTCACCAATCCTACAAAACATTCAAATGCAATCTTATCACATCATGTATTAAGAATCAACGAATAGGAACTTAATTTAGATAGTGGATTTTACCTTAAGCACAACCATACTCTTTGACTTTCCCATCTTTGGAATCTTCAGGCTCTTGGGGCAGATTTCTATCCAACGCCCTTTTTTTGGCAGCAAACGCAGGTTGGTTCTCCTAGAACGTCCTTGGAAGCATGGTCGGTTGACTTTCCCAAAAAATACGTTCCATTGCTTCGCCAAATCATTTCTGATTCAGCAGCAATGAGCATGTAAGGTAGGTCAATGAGGTTGTCATCATGATCCATCATATAATACTTTCTTTTGAACTCATTATATGATTCAAGAAGTGACTGCAAAACCCAATTCACAGCCAACTCATCCGGGAATGACACACCCAACATTATAAACCTATCAATGTGTGATTTCATTCCTAGAACGTGGGCACACACGAGTTTACCATCTTCATGTTTCATTTCCAATAGGGCTTTAGTGATATTGAACCTTTCAATTCTTCGATCTTGTGGGTTAGGGAGAACAATTGGAGGAGGAGGAGGAGGAAGTGAAGCATGATTTCTTGTTCCTTGATCGAATCGTGGAATATCATCTTCATGTGGAATGCTTGTTCCACGAGATTTGGGAAGACCATAGTTGTCGAACTTTGACATCTACAAAACGGGAGAAACAAATTCAAGTTAGTTGATTGATTGAGTCCTTGGTAAATCACCCAAATGAAATTCCAAGGCTAGGACCCAACACAATACGCTACAACCTAGAAAAGGGATGCCGTAATCTAGTTGCAGAATATTTGAAGGTAAGTGAATGACGATTCACTAATTTCCACTATGAAAAACGAAAAAGAAATTTAAGTTTTAAATCTATGAAAAATCCTAGATCCTTTGAGATTCATTGAACATTTCAATGGCATGTTTAAATCTCGATATGCCCCTCTAGTTTGTGACTGGGATGCCGAGGATCACAAAGCGGGTGTGAATAACCATGCAAACTTACATGGTGCCCTCACATGTTACAATCACCTATTCGATGTGCCGGTAAACCACACACGCTCCACTGAACTATGGCAAACATTGAGTCACCCTTTTCTACCTTTGCTTAAAACCGTTTAGTGTGCCGGTAAACCATACACGCTCCACTAACGTCTTCGCAAGGGCACAAAGTGTAATTTCATGGAATTACATCAATTCACTTTGCCTAAGTAACTAAGATTGGGAATTTGAAAAACATTTAGTTACTTTAGAAATTCATTATACTTATAATGGAAGGCTTCGTCCTATCCTACCCGTTCGGCTAACGACCCTCCACTAGTCAAGAGTGCGGTGGGTAAGAGTGGATACCCATTCAATCGCCATTTTATAGGCAATTTCCTTAAGCACCCCTCATAGACCAGCTTCGTGAATGAGGCCTACTAACGGTAAGACTGACTTTTACTCATACATATATATATATATATATATATATATATATATATATATATATATATATATATATATATATATATAATGTTATACTTTTAATGTTATATATAGTATAGGGTGTATTTTACATTTTTAAAATACTAGGTGATCAAATTTAATAATTATACCTTTAATTCAATTAAATTGTAAACCAAAACTATTATGGATTTATTATACCTCTTTTAATTATACACCTTAATTAATTAATAAAACCATAAGGATGTGATTTGAACTTTTCAAAACAATACTAGGGTTTTAGAATTTAACATTCCTAATTAAACCTTTAATCAACTTTTAAATTCCAAAACTTGAGGGTAAGTTTTGAAACATTTCAACACATTAGGGTTTCGAATTTAAACATACATCAAAATTAAACTTTTAATCAAAATTTAAAAATCCAAAACTTGAGGGCAAGTTTTGAAACCTTTTTCAAAACATTAGGGTTTCAACTATTTAAATTTCAAAACAACAAAACTTTTGAGTTCAAATTTAAACTATAAAACCTAAAGGGGAAAAAGTGAAACTTTTCAAAGAACAAGTATCAAATAACAAATAATCTAAATTAACATTTAATCACATAATTATCCATATTTGATTTATTTAATGATTTCTTGCAAAACAATTTACCAATTTAATCAAAATAATTAATCAATTATCACATAAGGAAACAAATATTTTATTAATTGATAAATATCTTCAATTAGATCAAGAATGTACTCATATATATCAAAAAATCGGATTTATATTGATCTAATATGATAAAGGCAGGTATCTCAAAGATAAACAGCAAGAAATCCCGAAAATAGCTCCATCTGACGCTCGAACTCGCCGAGTACCCCCATGGACTCGCCGAGTAGGGGGCAAATCGTCGAGTCCACAGTGGGACTCGTCGATTCCATCATGCAGAACCACAAAAAAGCGAATTTTTTCAACATACAAGGCACCAATATAATAGAAGCCAATCTAGGCTTTGATACCACTGATGAGTTTTGGTCATAAGAACATCCTATGCGCTCATACAAACCCTAATGCTTGGATCTAGGTTTCTCTATTGTACATGCAAGTTATCCAAGACTATAAACCCTAATTCTAGCATTCAAGTAATCATATTAACATGCAATTAGGTTTAAGATCATACCTTGATTGTTATGTAGCAATAACAATCCCAAATCTCCTTGTATTGACTTTAGAAAGCTTAGAGTCACAAATGTCACTCCTCTAATGGCTCACAAACACCATAAGCAAGAGGATGAAGAGGAGAGAGGATGGAGGCTGCCCAAAAATGTGTGAAACCCTAGAACAAAGCTTATCCACGTTTTTAGTCCTTAAGGGGTCTATATATAGTGACGCTATTAGGGTTATCTAACAAGGAAACCCTAATTTGGATGCTTAAGCCCTAAGCAACCCATAAACTCCTTTAGTTAAGGCCCTGGACGATTTCCTTATGGGCTTCCCCATAGAATTCGTCCACTCCTTAATTTAAGACAATCCATAACCCAAATTGCAATTATCTTATAATTACAATTCCAGTCCCTTAAGTTTAATTAATCTCTTTTAGTCACAAAACTAATTACCAATTAATTATTGAATAATATTAATTAAACAATATGATTTCTCCTTTAATATATTATTCTCATAATATATTAATAAATCATATTTAATCCTTTGTCTCCATAATTCATCCTATCAAGTTGCTTTGGTGAAGGCAACCCAAAAGGACCATGCACCATTGGGTTAAGTATATACCAAAATAGTTATGGACTTAGACACTAATCCAACAAGTGATTCATTTAAGGAAACGGGACAAGTTAGGGCCTCAATACATTGGTCCTTTCAGAGTGATCGCTAGAGTGGGTAAGGTAGCATACCAGTTGGAGCTACCTGCAGAGTTGAGTCAGATTTATAACACCTTCCATGTGTCTCAGTTGAGGAAGTGTGTGGCCGATGAGATGACAGTAGTGCCATTAGAGAAAATTCAGGTGGATGCGATCCTAAATTATATCGAGAGGCTGATCGCGATATTGCATTGGAAAGTGAAGGTTCTGAGGAACAAAGAGGTGCCCCTTGTCCAGGTTCAGTGGCAACATCAGAAGGGGTCCGTTTTGAATTCGGAGCTCGAGTATGAGATGCGAGAGTAGTATCCGGAACTATTTACACAGCATAACTTCGAGGGAGACATTAGTGCCTTCAATGTGAACCCCCACTTCAATTAATTTACTTTTACATAAGGATCTCCTTGATAAATACCTCTAAGAGAGCCACATACAAACCCTCCATAGCCAAGATGTAAAGAAAATGAGATAAATGATCTCCTTGATGAAGACCTCTGAAAATATCAACCTCTTCACTAGGCGCCCCATTGACTAATGTTGAAGCCCTAGTAGAAATAAGAGTTTCTCTAATTCAATTAATATACAAATCACTAAATCGCATCTTCTACATAAGTTCAAAGAGGAAATCTCATAAAAGATGTAATACCCCATTTTCGGCTTATAGCATAAACGACCAGTTATGTAAATATAAGTTTTTGGTAAAGGACTATTTAGGATAAATAGTCTTGGTGAAAATTGTAATGATAACAAAATCAAGAGCGTGCATATAGAGAACGTCTAAATCTAACTTCATAAGAGGAAGTTATCATTTTTAGACGTTGTAGCACATCATCGTGTGACATACAAATCAATATTAAGATTGATTGATTGTTAGGAAAATCATTCTAGACGAGAGCTAAAGATCTCATCAGTACCTATCTATCGGTATGAATATAGTCGAGAACGGATATCGTATGAAAGAGTTATGATTTTTATATGGAATTTAACAATCTAATCCTAGGAAAATATAACTTTAAAAATAAAGTGAGAACAAGTTGAGGGAGTCTAAATAAAAGTTGTATCTCTCATTTATAGCAACACATGGATATACAAAATGTCAAAAACGTAGCTCATATGAAGGAATTATGGAATTTACAAGATTCGTGTTATGCACCATGCACATAAAGGCAAGATGTGTGCTTCAAGAAGGGGGCCAAGTTGTACCAGTTTGACCATACCATGTGTCACAAGGCGAGAGTAACATCATTTCATAAGGGCACGACACACACTTCAATGAGAGCGGCCTGCAAACCCAAGTTTTCACCTATAAATGGGCAACAACCCCCATTCATTTCCACACAATTTTCCTTCTTTCCTCTAGAGAAAACCAGTTCTTTAGTCTGAAATTTCCTTAAATTTTTCGGTATTCTAACAGGGCTTTGGAGTCTCTGAGAGCTTGACAAGTGGAAGTTCTTGAGTCGAATCTCTACCAGTGATTCTAGTTATAATGTTGTTGATCTACTTACTAGAAAGGTTCCTATAATGGGTACCTTGTCTTGATTGTTAGATTTCAAAAAGGCTATATGCCGAAATGATCCTACATCTTAACTGCCTTGCCTGGTTCATCCTTATTTGATAAAACTCTCGATCTTCAATGGGGTTAGTGAAAGATCTAGCTTTCAATACCTGATTTTCATTGGGATAAATAAGTTATAGTATTATAGGTTAATACTTTTTAGAAGTATTATCAACCATTTGGGTCTCCAGTAGAATTGCCCAGCTAGCTACCAATCATCTAAATAATAGTCCAGCTGATTTATCTTACTATACAATGTAGTATAATATATATATATATATATATATATATATATATATATATATCCATGTGTGTTAGGAAAGAGCTAGTAGAGTAAGAACTAATAGTATAATATCTTTTTTCTTAAGTAGAGTAGAATGTATAAATATGCATGTATTAGTAGAATCTAGGATGTAGTCTCTATGTTCGTAAATGTTATGATATTAGATTTAGTTAAAGGATGGTGGTTTAATGAAAAAGAGGCCAGTAGCCAATAGGTCTACATGTTAACAAAATGGCATAGAGGCCATAAGTACACATAGACCCGTGTTAACGAAATCATGTGTAGGTCGTAAGTACACATACTATTGATAGATCATGAGCCATTTTTGTACGCATGTATATGTATTGTGGTGTGTATTATTTTGGGGGCCTCACTAAGCCTCATACATATCCAGTTGATTATAAATGTTTTTCATGTACTTCATTGATTTGTAAGAAGGGAAATGTTCATGAAACGTCTTAAAATTTCCGATTAAAAATTTCATTTTAAAATAATAAAAATCTTCATTCATTACCCAAAAAGAAAATATAAATAAAAGTATTCTCCAAAATATTAGATTAAAAGAAAAAAATAGTCGACGCAGAATAAATCTCTAGGGGATGTAGTCCGATCAAGCCAGACCCTTCATTTGAAAAAATAAGTACCTAAAACCATAAGCATTAAACCCTAAGCACAAATATTAGTGAGTTCTCCAAAATATCTCATACCATACACATATAACATTTAAATATAACTTGGTCTATTTCACCCCCTTCGGTCTCTTTCAACCAGTAATGGGTCTATTTCACCCCCTTTAGTTTCTTTCAACCCGTATTAGGTCTATTTCACCCATTCAGTCTCTTTCAACTGGTATTGGGTCTATTTCACCCCCTTTGGTCTCTATTAAATGGTATTAGGTCTATTTCAACCCCGATAGTTAAGCATATAATCATACCAGCAAGACTCACAAAGATAAGAACCACGTACATGCATAGCAATAAGTGTCATAAAGATAATTATCATCCTACAAACATAATCCTGTGGGCTGACATTCATGCCTTCGACTAATGAATAAAATGAAGGAAATCACCAATCAAATGATGATTAACTAGAATTGCTACTACTTCTGCAAACACATATGCTACCAACCACCTATTCAGCCATATAAAGTACACTTGTAGCTTTTCTTCCAAGACTAGGGGTTAACGATAAGTCAATGTAAGTCAAAGATCAAAGTTAATTGTGAATGTTGACTCACCACGTCATGCTCCTAAAAGGAAAAAAAAATCTAACCATAATCACTAGGGCGTGGTGACCTGACACCACATCAACTCAAACCTAGATTTCACAAGACATGAACTTAACCATTAAGCACTTATTTCATTAAATCCAAAGTCCATCTTTTCCAAAAGTTTTTCTAACATTAAAATTGACATGAAAGTTGGTGCTTTATAGACATGCATGTCCAATACATGTATTGAACCTATATTAGGTCAAAATGAGAGTTTATGGCCTAAATCTCATGCATGACTTCAAAATACAACCAAACTTCAGATCCAATCCACAAACTACACCAAATTACCTAGAGATTTATAAAATTTCAGACTTTATCTCTTTCAACCATCCAAAACTTACCTATAGATCAAAACATACCAAATACCTAGATTTATATGGTAAACATCATCAAGAGGAATACATGAGAACTCACAAATGGTCCAAAGGATGCTTACAAGGATTAGAGATGAGTAGCTTACTTGATATGTGCACAAAAGATCTTTTTCTTCCTTCCAAGACCACAAAACACACCAAATGAATCAAGAGCTTCAAAGAGGGCTAGGTTTTAGGTTTCTTAGTATTGGAGGCTAGTAAGAGGTGAAACCCTAGCCACTACTTCCTTTAAATAGGGTGTAAGACTTGAAGTTTAGGGTTTAGACCTCTTGAAGGCTGCTATGCATGGGAAAAATAATGACACGCCATGGTGGCTTAATTGATTTTGTGGCCAATTTGTCCTCGCCACATCGTGGTGGTTCCTACACCATGTTCTGGCAACCCCTAAAACTCACAAATTAGCAAATAACATATATCTCTAGAATCTGGGCATTACAACTTTCCCCCATGTGAATCAGATTTCGTCTTGGAAATCATTCCTCACAACTTACTCTACCATAGTAGGCGATCCCGTTTGAGCTTTCTGAATCCTAATTAGAAGTAAGATATTATAACACACGATGACTCACTTCCAACACCGTTACCGGAACCCAACTTTAGCAGAAATCACATATTCTGACAAATGAACAAATCTTAACACACCTCCCTTATCTATCAGATAGAAAGTCTCACTACCCTGCCAAAAAACTGAAAACCCGGAACCATGTACGACTTCCAGACAGACATTCCCATTCCAAACCTTATGCATAATGACTCCACTCCATAACTTGAATCGAACGAACTCCTCCCACCCCAGGATTATCTCACTTATAACTTGGAGAAACAGAAACCTTAACTATTTACCGATGCCGAAAACCCTACTTCAAATATAAAATTGACCCCTAAGCCAATTTTTAGCCATGGGTGCCAAACCAATGCCTGCATCCCTACTCAGAACCCTATAATGAACAACAATTAAACCAATAACTTGAAAACACTCAACTGCAACAAAAATACTTCTCTACCTAACTCATAGCAAAACTAGTCAGTCACGTAAGTCTCGAAACTATAAATATAAACCACCTCCATCAATGTACTCCTCAAAACCAGGAATCCATTAGTCTAACTTCAGAAACCATACCCTATGACTGATGATCATCCATCCATCAAACCTACCCCTAGTCGTTAACTAGGAATAATACCAAACCATACCTAATGAATACTCAAAACACCCTGATCGTGAACTTCAGCCACTCCTAATCTGGAAATTGAGCCCAAAACCTAAAATACACACTTAGCTTCCTAGCAAATCGTCATTAATCCATTTCTACTACTAGCTTAAAAAGTGGTCAATTTAAAAATCTCACATGGTATCCAAGTTCTTCATCAGCTCAGGTGTACATCCACCTGACAAACCATTTGAGACTTTTTCCATGAACTTCATGACCCAAAGTTTCTAAACAAAACTCAATGTTGCTAACAAAATTCTGAATAAACAGTACGCTAGCAAAATGGTTCATAATATAGACATTCAACAAGAGGCTCACGATGTACAACTAACACTCCCAACAAGCGTTTATTGGCCACTCCAAGCCAGCTGGTCACTGAATCTCCCGATTCCCAATAATTCACTAGAAACAAAATATGCCAAGAAGACCAACTATCTGTGATCTTAAAGTTTCAATCAATTGAATATTAGGTTCTACTCAAATGAATCATATAACCACTGGTCCACGATACATCATGGAATTGTAACGCATGATTCATGGTACCCATTTATTTATAATTTATTCATTTTTGTACACCTACTCGATGAGTTGGGAGCCCCATACTCGTCAAGTAGAAACGAGATTGGAAGCGGGTTTTTAAGCAATCTACTCGATGAGTTGAGAGCACTCAACTTGGATAGTAGGTCTGCTAGAGTGAAACCCAAATTTTGGGGTTTTGCACCCTATTTAAGCATCTTAATCCCCACCTTATGGCCTAATTTCTAGCCTCCAAGTCCCAAACCCTAATCTACAAAACCCTAGAGCTTTTTGTGAGCTTGTGAGCCATTTTGAGTGATCTTTGTGTGTTCTTGAAGCGTGGGGAAGAAGAAGGAGCCAGAAGGTTTAAGGAGAAGATAGTAGATCCATAGACTTCCTTTCGTCCTCATCATTTTATGGTAATCAAGTCTCTAACTTGTTCATTAGTTCATTAGATCTCCTTATTTTCACTTTATGAGGGTTTTTGGTCCAAGAAGCTAAATCCTTGGGAAATGGACGTCCCAAGTGACTTACCTTTCAGATCTAGGATCTAGAAGGGGTTTCATGGAAAAAAGGTGAAAACTTTATGACCATGAAAGCCTATGTGAGCTTTTTGGAAGTTATTATGGCCTTTTAAGCCCCAAAAGGCCATGAATGGAAGTAAAGTCTAAGACTTATGTGTTCATTTGGTGTCTAGGATTTAGATCTAAGTTTTCATGCTTTAGGTTGGGGTAATAAGGCTTTTGGACAAAGATTTATGTTATAAAGAACTAGGGTTTTAGCTAAACCCATTAAGAATGATTATTAGAAGGTAAAAGTGGAAACTTTATCCTTAAAAGGGCATTTCCAGTATGTAGAAGAAGTATGGGGTTTGGATCTAAAGGGTAGAGGCTTAATCTATTAAGATGGTCCAAACAGACAGAGCAACTCGTCGAGTCCATAGAGGAACTCGAAGAGTTGATTCATGATTGTCCCATTTTGGTTTAAGGTAGAAGTTGATGAGTCAGTGAAGGGAATCGATGAATTGATTCGCCAAATTGTGACTATGAGTAGCCAGGGAACTCGATGAGTTAGACCGTGATTTCAGGGTTCTAGGACTCGGCGAGTTGATGGAGCAACTCGGCGAGTTATGTCAACCTAGAATGTTGACTTTGACTAGGGGTAAAATGGTCATTTTACTCTTAGAAGTATCTTTAGTTCTTGACTAAGTGATAATTATAATAATGATAGTCGAGGAGCCGTTGGAGAATTAGTTAGGGATTCCTCACACGAGATTTCACAGTTAGCACACGAAGTGAGTTTCCTTCAGTAGGAACGGGTCGAAGGTACCAATGCCGACCCGTGTAGAGTAGCTAAGTTGTCGCACCCCAAAACCGGAACGGCGGAAACGATTTGGGGCGGAGGACATCATGTACAGTATCACAACAAAGCATAATAGTAAACAAGCAACAACATCATCCATTGCATTAATAATATAATTTAATAAAAGTGTGTTATGTATAGTTTATAAGACACCAAAAAATATGAATCAAAATAGTAGATGAGTCTTGAATGCTCCATCTTCTCAAAACCTGGCATCGGTACCTATCTACTGATGACGTAAGAATACAAGTTATTTTGAAAGAGTTTATCGACTTTAAAGCTGTTGAGTTCATAAGCATTTTAGTGTCATTTCTTGATGAAAATGTTTGTAAGTGTCTGATGTATATGTTTGTAGTAAATGTTTGTATCTCCTGGAAAATCCTATATTTTCTACTAAAAGTAGCCTTCTACCAATGCATCAAATGTTCTGTATATGTGTTTCTTGTAAAATTGTGTATTTTTCCCAAGTGTGACTATCATTTATAAACTATAGTTTTTACATGATCGTTTATGTGAGAAGATCACAATGTGAATGCAATGGGAAAATAATAAAGTACTGCAGTGTTGTATGATAGTAACTACTGTTGTACTAACTACCTTAAGCCAATTGTAAATTGAGGTATAATGTGATATAATTGTAACCATACTTGATCGATTTAGTAAAACATGACGCTCGAAGACGTCGAAATGGTATGACATTTGTCACCCGTAGACCTGCAGGTCCCACTGTAGCTAGCAGCAAGGTGTAGGACGGTCAGTCCCGTATAGATCTATACACAAATTCACGCTCTCCCTCCAGGAGACTCTGGTTACAAAACGAGACATAACAATGATGCCATGCCCCGAAGTAGTAACTCACATTTATGTTATAGTATTCTTGGATATGTATTGTATGTACTAGTGTAATGTATGTTCTCTCTGTCTAGTATGTAGTATGTTCTCTTTGTTTCTCATCATAGTATGTTCTCTTGTATAGTGTATAGTATGTATTGTTTCTCGTTATAGTATTCTCTATTTGTTTCTCTTTATAGTATATATTGTTTCTCGTAATATTATTCTATATCAATTTATCTTTATAGTATGTATTGACTCATGTATGAACTGACTCTTTGTACGTTTCATTGTACTAGAAATAGTGAGTAGTGACTTCCCGAACTATACCTATTATAGTTTACTACTGGTGTTGTTTGTATAAATGAACATGTTTGTACACCTTTACTACCTAAAGATATTTATGTAACTAAGGATCGAATGACGCTCGGCCAAACAATAGGGTACTCGAAGTCCACATCCAAACAAGGAACAAGAAATAAAGTGATTATCAGTCCTAAGTCCTTCGAACCTTACTTATATAAATATATATGCAATAGACATGATTTTAATAATATATAAGTTTAAAAGAGTTAAAAGAAAAGGTTTGGCATATAATAATAAGTTTGATAAAGAGTTTAGTATGTAAACGAGTTTGATAAACATTTTGAAGTAGTTTGCTTGATAAAATAGTTAGAAGTATAGTAAATCCATTTGTTTAATAGTTATTAATCACATGTGATTGATATAATAAGTATAATGTTTCAACTTGTATTCCCCCCCCCCCCAATAAAAGCATTTAAAATCATTTAAAAGGTAGATTAAGGGGTATGAACTCACCTGCAGTGAGTGGTTTGGATGAACGAGCGGTATAGGATGCTAAGTGCCAAGTGAAGACTTGAGCACACACACGGATCCTATTTATCATATAATGATACATATATGTTTACAATTAGTTTTTAAACAACTAATTATGCAAGTTAAGACACCCTAGGTCATAGAAAACACTTAGATTCAAGTGCTAGAAGTACTAATGGTTGCATATAATGGGTGTGTGGCCACACCTAGGAGTATAAGGGTAACATGTTGTGTTTCATGGGTGTGTACGGCTAGAGTGTATGGCCTAAGTGAGTGTACAACTATACGATCATGGTTAAACATGCCATTGGGTGTTTTAAAGTCTACTTAAGCATCTAGATAGTATGTATTCACCAATACTTAACCTTATTGAAAGTTAAATGCCATTTTGGACCCTAAAAAGGGTGTCTACGACCACACAAGGAGTGTACGGCCATACATCCTTGAAGATCATGTAAAAATGGTCAAAAGTGTACTCCAAGGCTCAATATTTCATTCCCTAAGTGCTCTTGATCAAGTGCTAGCCTAGAACATGAGTTTTAACGCCATTAAGCAACAAGTGAAGGGGTGTACGGCCACATGGGGTGTGTACTGCCATACACTCCTTATTGATCATAATTTGGACGTTTTCTAAAGAGTAAAGTCAGTAAGAAACAAGCAAAAGGACTGGTACTTACAATAGGGAAGCCTTTAGGGGTGTTTGAGGTCCAAAAGCTATAAGATATGCTTGGTGTTCTTGGTGTTCTTGAAGAACACTTGAAGATCTAAACAACATGAGTAATTTCATGGATGAAATGGTAGATCCCAATTAGATTGTGTAATGAATCATCAAATGGAAGGAAGAAACATTTACAATTTGAACATCTAGAAGAAAAAACGGATGAGACTTTAGAGAGAAGTTGATTTTCGGCCTTAAGTGTGTGAAAAGAGGTGAAAGGAGGCTAACACTCTCATTTATAATTGAGAGTGTATGGCCAGAAGGGGGTGTATGGCCGTACACTCCGTAAGTTGGAGTGTTTGGCAGATTTTTGAAGTGTTGGACTTGTGGGACTCTTTTCTAAACCCTAACTTTGATGATACAAAGCTCAGAACACTCTAATTGACTCTAAACAATGCTAGAAGATAGCAAAACGAGTCTGAATATGATTGATTTGAATGGTTTGTACAAGAAAGAAATTACAGGTTGTCACATAAGTGTAGGTTGGGCCCGTATCTTAGAATTATTATGTTTAGTAGCTAAGTGTGGGCTGGGCAGGTATCTTAGACTTGTTTATTATTATTAGTTAAGTGTAGGTTGGGCCCGTATCTTAGTATTATTTGAGTATGTTTATCAACTAGTAGATTATAGCTATACTTGTTGTATGTGTGATACTTGAATTATATTTCGATAGCGGAGTGTGGGCGGGGGCATGTGTCTCCTGGATAGCGGAGCGTGGGCGAGGCCCGTACCTCCTAGTTAACAGAGTATCGGTGAGGCCCGTATCTCTAAGATAACTGAGTGTGGGTGAGGCCCGTATCTCATAGTTAGCTGAGTGTGGGCGGGGCGGGGGGGCGGGGGGGGGGGGGGGCATATCTCCTTGAGTATGGGTAAGGAATGTATCTCCTAACTGCATGTTATATGTTATGTGTATGGTACAGGGTTGTTTCGGGAGACTCACTAAGCTTCGTGCTTATAGTATTCAGTTTTGGTTTCAAATACCTCCGGTAATAAAGGGAAGAGCTCGAGATGATTGCAGTGCATACACCATTCATTTCAGCCTGGGATATTTAGACTCTTATATTTTGAGACATGATTTGATACAATATTGTATTATGATGATTTGAGATACATAACCTATGATTTTTATTGTGATGCTTGATGAATTATGATTTCTTAAATGATTTTAAAACGAAATTTTTGGTCTGTATTTTTGGGATGTTACAAGTTAGTATCAGAGCCTTGGTTTGAGGGATTCGGGCACACTATTGGGTGTATCTGAACTCAAACTGAGGATATGGTATGAAAATTTTCAAAAGAAAATCATTTTTTCATACAAAGAATTTTGAAAAGAGAAAAGAATTCTAAAAATAGAAAAGAACTTTTTAAAGAGAAGAGTGTATGGAGCATTCAATCAGCCGAGCTCAAGTAAGTACTCCCAAATTACCCATACAAGTTTTATGTTACGATATGTTTATGAGAACTGCATGCTAGATTAGGGATAAGGATCTAAGAACGATGCCTTATGTGCCTGTTATATAAGTATCAGCTTATAAACGACATTCTAGTACATATTAGTCAGTGATATGATGACCTGATTAGGATATGCTTGATTTTGTTTACTCAATGCTCTAATGTTGCTGCCTTTGTGCTTTTAGGAGTTCTAGTTATATTTTATTAACTAGTAAACGAATATGTTAAGTTACATATTGCAAGGAATAAATAATTTCAGAAGGTTAGGTCTTGCTCTATTTCGCGGCTCTTGTTTGAGACCAACCGTTGTAGGGTAGGATCTCTCATTCAAAGAATTATCTAGTCTTAGTGATATGTAATGGTATTCGCGAGCTAGTTAAGGGGAGATAGCAGGGACTTCTTATGCAACTGATGGTCGAGAGTAGGATGGTCATTACCCTAGGGCAAGCCAAGGATTAAATGTAGGCATGAAGCAGTAGTAGTAGAAGGGACTTGGTGAAGTCAAGGCAGTTCTTGAGGGAAGTAAGGATAGATGTGGAAGGTAGTATAGGCACATACTACTGAAAGCAGAGGATCCGTACTCAAATCATGGAAGACTAAGATGAATCGAGGGAACTTATAGTATATGTGATCCCTCGAGATATGATTAGTAATCTGATGTTTCTTATGATGTGTTTACAGAAAGGTGGTATTACGCAGTATACCAGTCAACTGTTTAGGTGTCAGTGAGCGATAAGGGTCGAGCACTGGAACCAGGCAGCTAGACAACTAGACGCGGGAGTTCATCTACTATGATGTCACACTCAGTATTCTGGATCAGACTCATGTGATCTTTGGAACAATCAAGGAGGGTACTTTGGAGCTTTTAGATGAGAAATTAAGTACCTTCCACACCGAGGTGGCGGCCATGATGGGGTCGCGCACACTGACATTCAAGGAATTCAGAGCTTGTGTAGCTACCAATTACCATGGGGCTCGGGACCCTATTACAAGAAGCAGATGGTTGGCGGATGTCGCCAATGCATTCCACACTAGAAGATGTCCTAAATGGGACAAGGTTCTAATTTCGTCCTATCTTCTGAAGGACGAGGCACGTGATTGGTGACAAGAGGCTGGGCATACTGTAGATGACACTACTTTTGATACTATGACCTGGACTGACTTCTTGACTAGGTTCAGAGTCGAGTTTGCACCTGTGATAGAGGTGTAACATCTTTCTAGGGAGTTCCAGGATCTTCAACAGACGGTTGAGACAGTGAAGTAGATCATCGTTATGTTTAAGGAGCGGACCCTCCTCGTTCCCCAATATGAGGCGGATGAGGAGATAAAGAAGGCCCGATATCATGAGATGTTGCGGAGTGATATATGCTAGTTTGTGAGCCGATCCAGCTGCAAGACGCTGGAAGATATGATTGCTAGGGCTTGTGTGTAACACCTATTTTAGGTGTTAAATAATTTACATTGTTTTTAGGGTTTGTGCATGGACTCGGCGAGTTGGATGCCCCAACTCGTCAAGTACATGCCATCTCATGGATGCAGGGTCAAGACCTACTCGACGAGTCAAAAGTATCGAATCAGTGAGTAGGAGCTGAAGAGAGAAAACCGTAATTCCAGGGTTTGCACCCTATATAATCTCCTTAAGGACCTTGAGGATGACCCTCTATCAACCTCCAAACCTTAGGAACGTCTGTGCTAAACCCTAATCCCCATTCTTTTTCATTTTGTGGGCTAGAGTGACTTTCGAAGCTTAAGAAGAAGGAGATAGTGAGAAGAAGGAGAAGATCCAACAAACCAAGCCCTCACCCTTGAGCTTGACCACTTTCTGGATTGTGGTATGTCCCCAAGATTAAATTTTTATCTTAGGACATGGCAAGATCTTGAGTTTTTTCTTCATTTTCTTGTATTCCCATTGATTGCATGCATATGGTTCATAAAGTTTGCAACTTTATGAATATCTAGGGAAAAATAGTCCCAAGGTGGGCTAGATCTAGCTTTTGATCAAGCAAGGAGGCCATGCAAGAGTTTTAAAGCGTAATTTTCCCTTTTTAGCTATTTTGACCTAAAGACATACATTGGACATGCATGTGCATAAAGCCTCCATCTTTGGAACGTTTTGAGTACTAGAAACTCTTCTGGAATGGAGGGACTCCAGATCCCTAGAGTTTTGGACCATATAGCAAGCTTTAGAGTATTCCAACCTCTTATAAGGGCCTTAGAGCATTTGGAATGGTTCTAGAGGGTAAAGATGGAAACTTGGTCCTTCCATACACCATAGGACTCCAGATCTAATCCCTGGAGTCCCTATATTTCGTGTATCATCACAACAAGAAAACAAGAAGGGGGACTCGACGAGTTGCCCTAGGAACTCGACGAGTCGGATCGGATTTCTCCGCCTTCTGAATATCAAGTGAACTCGTTGAGTTGATGAAACAACTCGGCGAGTTGGCTATGGTTTGATCAGGTTTACTGGACTCAATAGGAACTTGATGAGTCACTTGATGCACTTGACGAGTTAGGGGTCTACATGGACTGTTGACGTTGACATCGACTAGGGTTGACCAATTTTGAGTTGGAGGGTCATTATGGGATTATGAAAAGATAATTGTATGCTGATTATTGGAAGTTGAGTTGGAGTTGCGCATGGGACTTATTGGATCTTATATGTCAGCACAACATTCGTGAGAGGTGAGTCTTCTCTCCATACCAATGGGTCGAAGGCAACAAGGTCGACCCGTTTAATGTTATATGGATTGATAGTTGGTTATGTGATACGTCGCTAGGACATTTGTATGAAAGACCCTGAGAGGTTCCCGTGGCAGTATATTAAGACCATAAGTCCTTGGAGGGTTTCCATGGATTCTTAGTATGTTTACTATTTTAGCTCGTATGGTATTTTCATAACTTATGTAGACCGCCTGGGGGTTCCCACGAAAATAAACCAAGACCACGTGGGGGTTTCCCATAGTGTTTGATGTAAGACCTTAGAAGGTTTCCACTGCATCCCTATATGTCTATGTGCATGGCTTATGCGATAAGTGTAGCTTTTATGGCTAATATGATATGTGTTATGTAGATTATATGTGCGGTATGCTATGGGGAACTCACTAAGCATTAGCTTACAGTTTGTGGATTTGTTTCAGGTACATCCAAGCCCATGGGCAAGGGCAAGGCTTGATGGCGTGGCATGCACTATCTTAAGCGTTTTATGGGACACTCTCATGTTTTAAAATAAAAGTTGTAATTGATATGAGTTTTGAAAACAATTATATTTGGATTTTGTAATTTATGGAGATGTGTTTGGTTAATAAAAAATGAAAATTTTCTTTTGAAAAATTCGGTCGTTACAAGTTGGTATCAGAGCCTTGGTTTGAGGGATTCGGGCACACTCTCAGGTGTGTCAGGACTCAAACTAAGGAGATGGTAAAAAAATTGTTTTCGAAAATGAAATAAAAAGCTTTTACAGGAAGGAAAAGATGAGAGTACAACGAGATTGATCATCCGAGCCAAGTAAGTAGTTCACCAATGTGTTAGCCATGTTACTGATATTTGAGCTTTGATGAGAGTATAGAACTTGCTATGTGTATGCTTTTAAAATTGTATACGGTTAGGAGCTTATAGCCTTAGAATGATTGATTTGGCCTTATTTCATGTTCCTTGTTTGGTTGTGGTCCTAGGGTATAATCTCTTATTCGAAAGTCTATTTGATCCTTTTCTGTGTATAATTTTCATACCTGAAGGAAACCTGTTATGACCGGTTTGATTGATGTGAGTAGAGAAAATCTTACGGCGGCCTGGGATTTGATGTATGCGGTAGTCTGTGGGATGTGGCTTAGTTTGGGATAAATTGGAGTTATCAGGAAGAGCCTTGGGTAAAGGTACAGGTTGGTGTGGAAGGTAGTATTGGGCCCGTACTATTGAAAACACAGGACATGTATCCGAACCAATCTTAGACCTAGGAGCTCTAAGGAGGACCAGTGTGGGAAGATCCCTTCTATGGACATCCTGATTATTATGTTTTGTGGTATTTCAATACTATATGGTGGTGACACAACACGGAGCTGGGGAATCAGGATCGGGATCTGGATCTGGGTTGGACAATGGTATCGAGCCCATCAATGAGAGGCTGCGTGAGCTTATCCCAGTTGAGGTCACAAGGGGCGTCCTTCACACCACCCAATTTATCTTTGGGACAGTCAAGGAAGGCATGATGCAGATTTTGGAGGAGAGGCTCAGGGTATTTAGAGCCGAGATTGTGGTGGGCCAGGTCGGGGCCCAAACTCCCTCATTTCGGGAGTCCAAGGCATGTGGGGCGCCAGAGTTCTTTGGGGTCATGGACCCCATTGTTAGCCGATGCTGGGTGGTGGATATCGAGAATGCCCAGTGCACGAGTTCTTGCCCAAATATGGCAAAGGTGGCTTTTGCTTCTTGTATGGTGAGAGACAGAGGCCAATATTGGTGGGGCGAGGTGACTAGTCAGGTAAGAGTAGCTGGTTTGGATGAGATGACATGGGCCGAGTTTGTTCGGCGATTTGATTTGGAGTTTGCACCACCTATCGAGGTGTAACGGCTAGTGAGAGCGTTTCATGACCTACATCATACCACCGAGACTGTGGCGGAGATCATCGCTAAGTTTCGAGAATAAGCACTATCGATCCTATAGTATCCTACCGATGAGGACGTGAAGAGGATAAGGTATCATTCCATGGTGAGGGATGATATCCTAGAGTTTGTGAGTTTCAAAGGGTGCAAAATCCTAAACGAGATGGTGGAGAAGGCTCGTAAAATGGAGATAGAGTTGGACTTCTGCACCAAGCAAAAGTCGGAGCTGGTTCAGATGGCTGGGGGTCAGGCTAAAAAGCCTAAGACCTCTGATTCTTCTGGTAGGGGAGAACAGGGTCGTGGCTAGTGTACCAAGTGTAGGAAATTACACAATAGGAGCTTTTGGGGTTCGGGCTTGGTATGCTATACTTGTGGACAGTCGGGCCACATGAGCAGGAATTGCCCCAAGAAGGGCTTGATATATTTTCACTACAACCAGGCTCGCCGTAAAAAGGTCGATTGTCCAAGGTTGCAGGGAGGAGGAGGAGTAGTACTGACGCTTTTTCCTTCCAACTTGAGGATCACTAATGGCTGCTCTATTAAGGCGGAGACTCCAGCGGTTAAGAGTTGTGCATTCCAGTTGACTACCGAGGAGACTCGGGCAGAGCCGGACGTGGTGGCTGGTACGTATTTTATCTCCTTTCTCTAGAATTTTATTGTACTGCTTATGTATAAATTGTGTTTATGTATAAGGAACTTTTTGGTCAATGGTATGTCTGCTCCCGTTTTTTACGATATGGGAGCTACCCGATCGTTAGTGTCCCTTGCGCTTAGCAAGATGTTCCGGGATGCGCCGAGAACTTTGGATTCCCCACTCGAGGTAGAGATTGCAGGTGACCGCATTGTGAGTGATGTGAGGGTGTATTAGGATTGTGTCCTAAATGTGCTTGGCGATAGGTTTCACGTTGACCTAGTCCTGATACCGTTGCGAGGGTTGAAGGTGATTGTTAGCATGGACTGGTTGTGAGCGCCATTTGGTGTGGGTTCGAACCCCAAGTAGGGGAAAAGTGGTTATACATGGTGAGAGGGCCTCATAGGGGCCAACTCTCTGTTTAGTTGTAAGGGCTAGGAGATTTGTGCAGCAGGGATGTATGAGATTTTTGGCTTATATCTCAGATACAAGGGTTGAGACCACGACGAATATGGGCAGTGTGCCGGTTGTACAGGAATTTCAGAATGTGTTTCTTGATGAGTTACCAGGAGTGCCTCTGGAGAGGTAGGTAGAGTTTCAGATTGACTTGGTGTTGAGTGCTGCTCCGATAGCGAAGGCACCATACCGGTTGGCATTGCCCGAGATGCAGGAGTTATCTATGTAGCTTCAGGAGTTGCTAGACCGAGGATTCGTTTGTCCGAGCAGTTCCCCGTGGGGAGCACCGATCCTATTCATGAAAAAGAAGGATGGATCACACAAGATATGCATTGATAATGAAGATCTGAACAAATTAACGGTGAAGAATCGTTATCCTTTGCCCAACATCGATGAGTTCGATTAGTTGCAGGGTGCGTCTTGGTTTTTCAAGATTGATCTTTGGTCGGGGTACCATGAGATGAGGATTCAGGATGAGGATATATCGAAGAATGTGTTCAGGACTCGATATGGGCATTATGAGTTTGTGGTAATGAAATTTGGTCTCACCAATTCCTTAGCAGCGTTCATGGATCTCATGAATAGGGTGTGTAGACCGATGTTGGATCGGTCGGTGATCATTTTTATTGATGATATCCTAGTCTATTCAAAGACTAGGGAGCAACATGAGCATCATCTGAGAGAGGTATTGGATACCCTGAGGGCAGAGAAGCAGTATGCCAATTTCTCCAAGTGTGATTTTTGGCTGCACATCATAAACCAGCATCTGAGAGAGGTATTGGATAATTTTTGGGGCACATCATCAACCAGGATGACATTTCAGTTGATCCAACCAAGGTTGAGGCAATGATGCCTTGGGAAGTACCAAAGAATGCATCTGGGATCCATAGCTTCTTAAGTTTAGCGGGCTGTTATCATAGATTTACCCAAGATTTCTCCAAGATTGTTGTGCCATTGATGCGCTTGACAATGAAGAATGTGACATTTCAGTGGGGCACGGATCAACAGTTGGCTTTTGAGACCCTAAGATGGAGGTTATGCAAGACTGCGATCCTAGTACTACCCGAGGGGATAGACGACTTGGTGGTGTACTGTGACATATTAATTTCAGGGTTAGGCATGGTACTGATGTAGAGGGGGAACATGGTAGCTTACGCCTCGAGGCAGTTGAAGCCTCATGATGCGAATTACCCCACTCACGACCTGGAATTTGGGGTAATGGTGTTCACCCTCAAGATCTGGAGGCACTACTTGTACGGAGTGTGGTACACAGTCTATACTGATCACAAGTGTTTGAAGTATTTGATGGATTAGCATCACCTCAACAGACGACGGATGACTTGGTTTGACGTGCTGAAGGATTATGATTGTGAGATCCTATACCATCCACGGAAGGCCAACATGGTGGCCGATGCTTTAAGTCGCAAGGCGGTAGGTAACCCGATTGGGAATGTTTGTTTGAGGATGACCATGAGCTCTCCACTATTGGATATGATTAAGGAGACTCAAGTCGAGGGAGTGAAAAAGGAAAATTGGAAGATAGAGCAGATTTAGGGGCAGTATCCTTTGTTTGTTAGGGATAGTCGTGGACTTTTGACACAGTGTGCCCTAGTATGCATACCAGTGACTGGAGGAGTGAGGAAGAAACTATTGGAGGAAGCACATAGATACAAATTCTCTATACATCCAAGGGCTATGAATATGCATAGAGATTTGAGGTTGAGTTACTAGTGGCCATGCATGAAGCAGGAGATCGCCTGGTTTGTGTAGCGGTGCATAACCTGCAGGAAGGTCAAGGCTGAGCATCAACAGCCTCATGGCAAGGTTTAGCTGGTACCCATTCCCATGTGGAAGTGGGAAGAGATTACTATGGACTTCATTACAAAGTTACCAAGGATGGAGAGCAGTGTGGATGCCATATGGGTGATCGAAGACAGACTAACGAAGAGTGCCTACTTTATTCCGATCTCTGAGAGTATATCCGCTGAAAAGTTGGTAGGCATTTATGTGCGAGAGGTGGTGGCTAGACACGGAGTGCCAATATTGGTAGTCTCTTACAGGGACCTTCGGTTCACATCTAGGTACTGGAAGAGTTTCCATGAGGAACTAGACACTTAGTTGCATTTTAGTACAACATACCACCCCCAGACAGATGGCTAGAGCCAGAGGACGATCTAAAAACTATATGATATGTCACGAGCTTGTGTTTGGATTTTGGAGGTAGCTAGGATACGTACCTCCCGTTGATAGAGTTTTCATACAATAATAGTTATCATGCCAGTATCGACTGGGCTCCATTCGAGATGTTGTATGGACGTAGGTGAAGAACCCTGGTCTGTTGGGGTGAGGTTGGGTACCGGGTCATGGGAAGCACTGAAGTAGTGCTCAAGACCACTAGACTGATTCTACAGGTGCGCGACCGGCTGCCGATCTCATAGAGCCATCAGAAGAGTTATGCTGACCGACGACGATCGGATCTCGAATTCTAGGTGAGGGACTTTGTGCTACTGAAAGTGTCACCATGGAAGCGGGTCATCAAATTTTGAAAGAGCGGCAAGCTAGTACCCCGATATATTGGTCCGTTTAGGATTTATGCCCAGGTAGGCAATGTAGCATATCGATTAGACCTACCAGATGAGCATAGCCAGATTCATAACACCTTCCATGTGTCATAACTTCAGAAGTGTGTCACTAATGAGTCCGCAGTCGTTTCGCTCGACGACATACAGGTGGATGAGAGCCTGAACTACATTGAGAGGCCTGTCGTGATCCTAGATGGGAAGACCAAAGTTCTTCTATTAAGGTATGTGAAGCTGGTGAAGGTACAATGGCTGCACCACAAGGGCTCCGAGTAGACCTGGGAATCAGAGAATGAGATGCCAGACCACTACTCAGATTTGTTTGGGGCAGCAGACTTCGAGGACTAAGTCTAGTTCAAGTAGGGGATATGTGTAACACTTGTTTCAAATATTAAATAATTTACATGATTTTTAGGGTTTGTGCATGGAATCGGTGAGTTGGATACCCCGAATCGTCGAGTAGAGGCCATCTCATGGATGTGGGGTCAGGACCTACTCGACGAGTCAAAAGTATTGACTCGGAGAGTAGGAGATGAAGAGAGAAAACCGTAATTCCAGGGTTTGCACCCTATATAATCTCCTTAAGGACCTTGAGGCTAACCCTCTATCAGCTTCCAAACCCTAGGAACGTCTGTGCTAAACTCTTACCCCATTCTCTTTCATTTTGTGGGCTAGAGTGACTTTTAAAGCTTAATAAGAAGGAGATAGTGAGAAGAAGGAGAAGATCCACCAAACAATTCCCTCACTCTTGAGCTTGACCACTTTGTGGACTTTGGTAAGTCCCCAAGATTCGATTTTTATATAAGGACATTTCTAGATCTTGAGTTTACTCTTCATTTTCTTGCGTTCCTATTGATTACATGCATGGGGTTCATAAAGTTTGCAACATTATGAATCTGCAAGGCAAAATAGTCCCAAGGTGGGCTAGATCTAGCTTTTCATCAAGCAAGGATGTCATGCAAGAGTTTTAAAGCATAATTTCCCCTTTTTTTTCCATTTCGACCTAAATACATGCACTGGACATGAATGTCTATAAAGCCTCCATCTTTGTAACGTTTTGAAAACTCGAAACTCTTCCGGAAAAAAGGGATTCCAAATCCATAGAATTTTGGACCATATGGAAATATTTGGAGTTTTCCAACCTTTTATAAGGGTCTTTGAGTATTTTGAATGGTTCTAGAGGGTAAAGTTGGAAACTTTATCCTTCTAGACACCATAGGGCTTCAGATCTAAGCACTAGAGTCCCTGCATTCGGTGTATCATCACAACAAGTAAACAGGAAGGGGGACTCGATGAGTTGCCCTAGGAACTCGACGAGTCGGATCGGGTTTCTTCGCCTTCTAAATATCAAGTGAACTCGTCGATTTGATGAAACAACTCGGCGACTTGGCTAGGATTTGATCAGGTTGTCTAGATTCGATAGGAATTCGACAAGTCGCTTGATGCACCTGACGAGTTGGGGGTCAACATGGACTGTTGACCTTGACTGTTGACCTTGACTTCGACTAGGCTTGACCAAGTTTCACTTTGAGGGTAATTATAAGATTATGACAAGTTAATCTTATTATGCTTATAGGAAGTTGAGTTGGATTTGCACATGACACTTATTGGATCTTATCTATCAGCACAACATCCGTGAGAGGTGAGTCTTCTCTCCATACCAATGGGTCGAAGGCACCAAGGCCGGCCCATTTAATGTTATACGGATTGATAGCTGGTCATGTCATATGTCGCTAGGATATTTGTATGAAAGAGACTGGAGGTACATGTGGCAGTATATTAAGACCATACGGAGGTTGCCATGGCATCTAGTATAAGTCCTTAGAGGGTTTCCTTGGATTCTTAGTATGTTTACTTGTTTAGCTCGTATGATATTTTCATGACTTATGTAGACCACGTGGGGGTTCCCACGACAGTAAGCCAAGTCCACATGGGGGTTCCAGTGGGGGCAAGTAAAGACCATGTGGGGGTTTCCGGTGGCATTTGGTGAGACCTTTGAAGATTTCCACCACATCCGTATGTGTCTATGTGCATGGCTTATGCGATACATGTAGCTTTTATGGAAAATATGATATGTGTTATGTGGATTGTATGTGCGGCCGAACTGGACATTTGAGTAGAGATTGTACAACTACCACCACCAACACCATAATATCAGAACTGATTTGCTTCCAGTACAATCAGAGGGGACATAAGAGGTCCCACTGCCCGAGTTTAGCAGCAGCAGGGCAGGTCGTTGCACCCACTCTTGCTACATTGAGGATTACCAATGACCGCCAGGGTCGGGCGTTAGCACCAGTGGAGATTAGCAGAGCGTTCCAGTTGACAGCAGAGGAGGCACGAGCAGCTCCCAACGTGGTGACGGACATGTATCTTTTCTTATCTCTTTATTTATATTGATTATTGCTTATGTTTATATGTTTTGTTATAGGATCGTTCTTAGTGAATGGTATATCAGCTTTGGTATTGTTGATTTGGGTTCCACCCGATCGTTTGTGTCGCTTGCGCTCAGCAAGCGATTCACGGGGTGCTCCTGGGCATGTAGAGATAGTAGATGATAGGACCGTCAGGGTTGCAAGGGTTCATCAAGGATGTACATTGCAATTATTTAATGAGAATTTTTTTGTGCATCTAGTCCCTGTTCCCCTGTTGGGGAATAAGGTTCTAGGTGGTATGGACTGGTTGAGCCCCAATGGGGCAGTGATCGACTGCGAGCAGCAGCTAGTGAGGGTTGAGACTCCTAGTGGGGGGAGGGTTAGTGATTTAGAGCAAGAGGCATTAGGGTGGATTGACCTTATGTATAGTAGCGAGAGTGAGATGCTACCTTCAGTAGGGTTGCACAGGTTATGTCGCCCATGCCATGGAAACCCTGGATAAGGGTAAGGCAACAGTCGATGACGTACGGGTAGTGCGTGAGTACCCATACATATTTTTGGAGAATTTACATGGGATACCTCTAGAGAGATAGGTCGAGTTTAGGATTTACCTAGTCCCTGGTGTGGCTCCGATAGCCAAGGAACCATATTGGTTGGCTCCTCCCGAGATGCAGGATTTGTCTACGCAGCTGTAGGAGTTCTAGACAAGGGATTTATCAGGCGAAGCAGTTTGCCATGCGGAGCCCCGATCCTGTTTGTGAAGAAGGAGGACAGGTCACATCGTATGTGTATAGACTACTGGGAGATGATTAAGGTAACGGTGAAGAACCGTTATCCTCTCCCGATGATTGATGATTTGTTTGACTAGCTATAGGGTGCATCTTCGTTCTCCAAGATTGATCTACGATCGGGCTACCACCAGATGTGATTCAGGGACGAGGATGTACAGAAGACAGCTTTCAGGACTCACTATGGTCACTATGAGTTTGTGGTGATTCCGTTTGGGCTTAACAATGCTTCATCCGCATTCATATACCTCATGAACCGCGTGTGCAGACCGATGCTAGATCGGTTTGTGATAGTTTTCATTGATGACATCTTGGTTTATTCCAAGACTCAGGAGCAGTATGAGGAGCACCTGAGAGAGGTGTTGGAGACACTGAGGAGGGAGAGACTTTTAACAAACTTCTCTAAGTGTGAGTTCTGGTTGCGCGAGGTGCAGTTTCTTCGGCACCTTGTCAACCACAAGGGTATTCTGGTCGATCCAGCCAAGATTGAGACCATAATGCAGTGGGAGATTCCGAGGTTTCCAACTGAGATTATGAGATTCCTTGGTCTAGCGAGTTATTACCAGAGATTCATTTAGGACTTCTCCAAGATCGTTGTTCCTTTGACCCAACTGACCAAGAAGTCGATGATGTTCCACTGGGGCCTGAGTAGCAGATGGCCTTCGAGACTCTTAGACAGCAATTTTGCGAGGTACTGATTTTGACTTTGTTGGAGGGCGTCGATGACTTTGTGGTTTACCACCCGAGCAAGGCTAATGTAGTGATTGGCATCATGAGCCGTAAGGCGGTACGGCCCTGATTCGAGACATCTATCTGAAGCAGATCAGAGAGGCATAGGTTGATGGCATGAAGGAGGAGCACCAGATGTGCAAGCGGATCATAGGCCAACTGGCCTCCTTTGATTATGACATACTTGGGTTGATAACACTGCATGGGAGGGTATGGGTTCTGTACTTGGGCTGAGTATGATAGATTCTGATGGATGAGACCCACAAGTCAATATTTCCCATCCATCCTGGAGTGCGGAAGATGTATAAAGATCTTTATCCTGATTACTAGTGGCCCTGCATGAAGCGGGATGTAGCCTAGTACGTTGAACGATGCTTGAACTGCAGGAAGTTTAAGGTAGAGCACCAGAGGCCTCACGGCAAGACGCAACCATTAGATATCCAGGTGGGAGGAAATTATTATGGATTTCATTATGAAGCTTCCCAGGACTGCATGCGGAGTAGATTCGATATGGGTCATCATGGATCGGTTGACCAAAAGTGATCATTTTATCCCATTCCAGGAGAGCCTATCGGCCGAGAAGATGGCCAAGATTTACATGCATGAGATAGTGACACGAGATGGAGTGCCTGTCGCGGTGGTGTCAGACAGAGATGTCTATTTCACTTCTAGATTTTGCAAGCTATTTCACGACAAGATAGGTACTCGTATCCACTTCACCACCGCTTTCCACCCTCAGACGGATAGACAGAGCGTGAGGACGATACAGACTCTCAAGGACATGCTACACGCATGCATCTTGGATTTTGGTGGCATTTGGGATACATATCTTTTGTTAGCAGAATTTTCCTATAACAACAACTACCACGCCAGCATAAACTGACATCCCTTCGAGATGCTCTACGGGAGGAAGTGTAGGACCCTAATATGTTGGGGCATGATCAGTCAGAGATTCATGGGGAGTACTTAGGTAGTACTCAAGAATACAAAGAGGATCCAGAAGGTCCGGCGCATGCTCCAAACCGCACAGAGTCGATAGAAGAGCTACATCGTCAAGCGATGTTCAGAGTTGGAGTTTCAGGTGGGTGACATGGTCCTCCTGAAGGTGTCACCTTCGAAAGGTGTCATCCAGTTCCGGAAGCATTGAAAGCTGGGCTCCAGGTATATCAACCCTTTAAAGGTTATAACCTGGAAGGGCAAGGTGGTGTGCCGATTAGATCTTCCACCGAAGCTCATCCATATCCACAACACTTTCCGTGTTTCTCAGATATGGAAGTGCTTACTGTTAGACTCAGTGGTTGTGGTTCTAGAGGACATTCAGGTTGATGGTAGCCTGAATTACATCTAGAGACCAGTAGCTATTCTCGATAAGAAAACGAAGGAGCTGAGGAACAAGAGGGTTCAGCTGGTGAAGGTGTAGTGGCGACACCATAGGGGTTCAGAGTGGACTTGGGAGCCCAAGGAGGAGATGAGGGAGCACTACCCGAAGTTGTTTCTAGATGCGGCAGACTTCAAGGGTAAATTCTAAGTCAACTGGGGGAGAATTGTAATGCCTGTTTCTTGGTATGCATTTATTTATAATTTATTCATTTTTGTAGAGCTACTCGACAAGTTGGGAGTGCAAGACTCATCGAGTAGAAATGATATTGGACATGGGTTTTTAAGCAATCTACTCAACGATTTGAAAGCCCTCAACTCGATGAGTAGGTTTGCCAGAATGAAACACAAATTTCGGGTTTTTGCAACCTATTTAAGCATCTTAATCCCTACCTTATCGCCTAATTATTAGCCTCCAAGTCCCAAACCTTAATCTACGAAACCCTAGAGCTTTTTGTGAGCTTGTGATCCATTTTGAGTGATCTTTTGTTGTTCTTGAAACTTGAGGAAGCATAAGGAGCTAGAAGGTTCAAGGAAAAGATAGAAGATATAGAGACTTCCTTCCATCCTCATCATTTTATAGTAATCAAGTCTCTAACTTGTCTATTAGTTCATTAGATCTCCTTATTTTCACTTTATGAGGGTTTTTGGTCCAAGAAGCTAAATCCTTGGGAAATGGATGTCCCAAGTGACTTACCTTTCAGATTTGGGATCTAGAAGGGGTTTCATGGCATAAAGGTGCAAACTTTATGACCATGAAATCCCCATACAAGCTTTTAGACATTATTATGGCCTTTTAAGCCCCAAAAGATCATGCATGGAAGTAAAGTTTGAGACTTACATGTTCATTTGGTGTCAAGGACCTAGATCTCGATGTTCATGCATTGGTTTGGAGTAATAAGGGTTTTGGATAAAGATGAATGTTCTAAAGAACTAGGGTTTAGCTAAACTGGTTAAGAAGGATCATTAGCAGGTAAGGTTGGAAACTTTACCCTTAAAAGGGCATTTCCAGTATGTAGAAGAAGTATGGGGTTTGGATCTAAAGGGTAGAGGCTTAATTTGTTAAGATGGACCAAACAGAAAGAGGAACTCATCAAGTCCACAGAGGAACTCAACGACTTGAATCAGTATTGTCCCATTTTAGTTTAAGGTAGAAATTGACGAGTCTGTGAAGGGACTCAACGAGTTGATTTGCCAAATCGCAACTATGACTAGCAGGGAACTTGGCGAGTCAAGGGGTGATTCGACGAGTTAGATCGTGATTTAGGGTTCTAGGACTCGGCAAGTTGATGTAGCAACTCGGCGAGTTGAGTCAACCCAGAATGTTGAATTTGACCAGGGGTAAAATGGTCATTTTACCCTAAGAAGGATCTTCGGTTTTTTACGAAGTGATTATTGTGATAATGATAGTCGGGGAGCCGTTGGAGCAGCAGTTAGGGATTCTTCACACGAGATTTCATAGTTAGCATACAAGGCAAGTTTCGTTCAGTAGGAATGGGTTGAAGGTAACAATGTCGGCTCGTGTAGAGTAGCTAAGTGTGGGTTGGGCCCGTATCGTAGAATTATTATGTTTAGTAGCTAAGTGTGGGTTGGGCCCATATCTTACACTTGTTTATGATTAGTAGCTAAGTGTTGGATGGGCCTGTATCTTAGTATTATCTAAGTATGTTTATGAACTGGTAGATTATAGTAATACTTGTTGTTTGTGTGATACTTGTACGTATGTTTAGATAGCGGTGTGTAGGCTGAGGCCCGTATCTCCTGGATAGCAAAGCGTGGGTGAGACTCGTACCTCTATTTAGTAGAGTGTGGGCGAGCCTATATCTTTGAGATAGCTAAGTGTGGGCGAGGCCCGTATCTCATAGTTAGCCGAGTGTGGGTGGGGGCCCATATCTCCTTGAGTGTGGGCGAGGCCTGTATTTCCAAGTTGCATGTTATATGTTATTTGTATGGTATGAGGTAGTTTGGGGAGACTCACTAAGCTTCGTGATTACAGTTTTCAATTTTGGTTTCAGTTACTTCCAGTAGCAAAGGGAAGAGCTCGGGATGATAGCAGTGTACACACCACTCATTTTAGCCTGGGATGTTTAGACTTTGATATTTTGAGACATGATTTGATACAATGTCTTATTATGATGATTAACCTATGATTTTTATTGTGATGTTTGATTAATTATGATTTCTTAAATGATTTTAAAACGGAATTTTTGGTCCTTATTTTTGGGATGTTACAGGACTCCTTTAGCCGCTAGAACAATAAACTCACGATACTACACCGATATCGCCGCTATTCCAACATTATCTAGAAGACTCACAACCAGCACCAGAGGGACCTAAAGATATTCAACTGTCAACTCAATGACTTGTAGGATCCCAATCAACAACCCCTGCTCTTTAATGCTAACCAAACACAACACGACCATACCCTTTTATCACATATAATTCCTTTCACATACTGTTATAAATGTAGAATGATACAAAAACATAGTCGCACACAACCAGAAAATAAGATAGGTGGCCGTACTCTTGTTCCAATTCAAAATCTATAAACCCAATAAAAACCATGCCAATAATCCAAATCAAGTGCTCTCATTCCATCACATTCAGTCCACAAACACTACGTCATAGCCATAATCGGGGCGTTACCACAATGTACACCCCCAGAAGGAGACACATAACCAAACTTGGATATACTGCATTCCTTCTTCCTCATAACCTTACCGAAAGGGTGAGGTACCAGCAGATGTAATAAAATAACGAACCTAAATCGTAAGGAGAACTATCCTCATGAATGATCGGTACAAGATCTCACACCTCGATTGAAACTGAATATATCTGACTAATACATAAATAGCTCAATAAAAATTCCAAAATTATCCAAATTTGGTGTCAAAACTTGGGTCAGATCAATCCACATGCCAACCTTGACATTTCCCAAAAGTGGATTCTATGTGGATCTAGAGTTACACCTAAAGACTAACAACATTGTCCCATCATTCATACTCCCAATAACCAAAGACAGGTTATGAGCCTAAGACCGTTATGAACAATACTTCCATAACCATCAACTATGGGTATCCATACCAAGAAACGAAATATACAACGTACCAGATTTAATGATATGTCGACACATCCATTAAACTTCAACCGATACAAATCGAAAACTTCAAAAAACCCTAACCGTTGACGATGAATGGAATGACCAATGACCAAGAATTCTTTGACAATGGATCCAATGATCCAATATAGTAATGAACCAAAAACCATGCAGAACTAAACAAACCAAACTCTGAAAGTTGGTTTACCGATCAATAACTTCTCAATCCAGACTATAGATAGCAACCTATACAGCCAATACTCAACCTTTGCGGCCCAAACACACCTTGACCTATTCATCGGTATCCCAAAGGAAGTATTGGCTACAACGAGCTCCTTTCTACACAACTTCCTACCACGAAGACAACTCATGCGTTCCTGAGCACCTACATCTAATGGAAACTTGTTTTAGAACCCCTTCTTGACCAAATCTTGAATTAAAGTCTTGCATACCTAAACAGGAGATTCCTATGACTCATTCTTCTAAAACCATAAAATTGAATAGATTCGATGATCCTCGAAGCAGATTTCTTAGGTCTCCCCCACTTAGGGTTCGAACTACCACTAACTAACATTACAACATAATCGATAAACCAAATAAGACAGAAAAACATTGCAATGAATCATGGTGTCAAACCATATATTCTACCCTTAATCAGCTCCATCAAATCCATGAAAGTTTTCCTCAATTCGAGTACAAATCCTATGTTTCATTAGTATGAACCTAATACTACCTTACATACCTATCTGTACTTTCCTTCAGAATCATTCTGAATCCTCTAAGTAACTACTCATTTCTATTATTGTCCAATCCAGACATATATACTTTCTCTCAAATGAATATACAATGCTAAATGGCACACCAATTCCTCTAAGCCACTTCCTAGACTCTTCTAGGATTCCCACCTCACCCTGACATCAACAGTTGAAGAACCCCTACAAATATCAGCTAACTACTTCATTAATACAACTACATGCAAAAAACATTAAATAATCTTTCGAACAAAATACTTAACCCTACAACGGTTAGACTCAAATGAGAGTTGCACAATAGGTCCAACTAAATCATTCTAGAATCATTAGCCTTGCAGTATGTAATGTAATGTACTCATTTAATAGTTAGCCCACATCTATATCAGCCCCATAAAGCACAAAGTGAGCAATATTTGGGTAGTAACATTGTATAGGCCACAAAATATAGAAAGGTATCCCCCCACTAACTTGCTTTTGTGATTCTAGGAACTTTTAACAACATTTCTAATCTTCCTAGATTCATCTTCTAGAATTTCTCTTTTGAAAATGCTCACACAAGCACATTATAACATTCTTCCTAAGCTTTCCTAGGGTTCGCTTCACACCACTTTCAGTTGGGTTTTAGTACACTAAAACATCCTATGGTGCACATACAACCCTAAATGCTTTGGATCTATGTTTTCTCTAATTATACATGCAATATTGTATCCAAAGAATTAAGCCTACAACTAGCATACAATTGACATAAACAACATAAAATACTAGTTAGGAGTATACCTCTTTATGTAGCTTGTAGAACTTGTTGTATTTGGCCTTTAAGAACTTAGAAACCCAAGTGTGATGCCTCAAACAGTTCACAACACACCTAGGAAAAATGAGAAATTGACAGAGATGTTTCTAGCTACAAGATTGGCTCTAATGAACTCTAAGAACTCTATTGGCATATTTTGGGTGCTAAGGGAGTCCTTATATAGTATGGCAAAGTCTAGGGTTACATCCATGCAAACCCTAAAGCCCATGATCTTTCATATTACTTAGGCTCCCTGGGTTAACCCTCCATGGACTACCATATTGGTTTAGCCCATCCTAAATAACAATTAGCCCACACTATAAGAGTTATTGATTTACCAAATCAATCCCCATATATTTAATTAGTCTCTTTTGATCACATGATTAATTCCAAATTAATCCTTGATCAATTCTAATTAAATAATATGATTTCATATTAATATATTAGACCTTATAATATATTAATAAATCATAAGTAACCACTTACTCAAGTATCCATCCTATCAAACTGTCCTAGTGATATGTAACCCAAAATGGACCATACTACTCTCGGGTCAAGTACATACCAATTATAGTTATGGGCTTAGACACCTTATTTAACACTTTCCGCTATCAGATGCATAAAAGACTCCCAATAATACCTAATAACTACATCATGAATACAACTACATGCCAAAAGCATTGTTTAATTCTTTGACTACAAGGTCTTACTGTATAATGGTTGGACTCAAACAAGAGATGTGCAATAAAGTTAAACTAACCTTCTAAAATTATCTAATCCCCGCAACATGTAGCCTAATGTATATGCTTAATAGTTAGCCGATATTAATGGAGGTCCCTAAAAGCATAAATCAAGCATAATTCGGGTATCGAGTAGTCTAAACCAATGCTTCACTTAAATCAGATCATTTTATCAAACAATTTGAAATCCATACTAGCATGTAGCTCCAAAAGCTCAATCAACATGCATATAAAGGCAGGTCTCATAACGTTACATCATTAAAATCCTGAGCATATCCTTATCCCTAATCTAGTAAACAATTCTTACATACTCATACCAAAACAGTAAGCATACCACATGTATGGATATTTTGTGAAAACTTACTTGAGCTCGGTTAATTATACACATTGAACCCCTTTTTATTAGAAACCCTTTTTAGAAAATAATTTTCTTTTAAAAGATTTAGAAATCCTTAGTTTGAGTTCAGACACACCCGAGAGTGTGCTCGAAATGCCCCAAAAATCCAAGACGATGATACCAGCTTGAAATGCCCCAAAAATCCAAAGTAAACATTTCATTTTAAAATAATTAAAACTCTTCATTCATTACCCCAAAAGACAATCTTAATAAAAGTGTTCTCTAAAATATCATAGTAAAATCAAAAATAGTTGATGCAGAATAAATCTCCAAGGAATGTAGTGTGATCAAGTCGGGCCCTTCATTTGAAAACAGAAGTACTTGAAACCATAAACATAAACTGTGAATACAAAGCTTAGTGAGTTCCCCAAAATACCGTATACCATGCATACATAATAGTTAAAACATAACTAGGTCTATTTCACCCCCATTGGTCTCTTTCAAACGGTACTAGGTCTATTTCACCCCCTTGATTCTCTTTCAACCAAGACGGGGTCTATTTCACCCTTTTTAGTCTCTTTCAATCGGTACTAGGTCTATTTCACCCCCTTCGGTCTCTTTCAATCGGTACGAGGTCTATTTCACCTCTTTTGGTCTCCTTCAACCAGTATCAGATCTATTTCACCCGTATAGCTAAGTATTAAATCATATCAGCAAGAGTCACAACGACAACAAGCACATACATGCATATTAGTAAGTGTCACAAAGGCAACTATTATCCTAAAAACATAATCCGTTGGGCCAACATTGGTGCCTCGGACCTACGAGTACAATGAAGGAACTCACCTGTCAAATGATGATTAGCTGCAACTGCTACTACTGCTGTGAACACATATGCTACGAACCACCTATACAACCATATAAAGTACACCCTTAACTTTTTTCAGAGACTAGGGGTTGACAAAATGTCAATATAAGACATAGTTCAAAGTTAACGGTCATTATTAACTCACCATGTTGTACCCATCCTTGGCCACATTACGGTCCCTAAAGGACAAAATAAAATCTCTGACCCCAGTCACCATGATGTGGTGACCTAACGCTATGTCATGGTAACTGGGTTCTAAACAACTTAATGGATTAAGTTGTTTTCATAAACCCCTTGAGCTTCAAAGGCTCACGTCTAACTCAAAACATGATCTAGAAGTATAATGTTTTTAACTTTACCCATTAGGACAATTCAAAGAAGTCCAAAACTCAAACCTGAGGTTCTATAAGAGATGAAATTAACCATTAAGCACATATTCGTTATAGTCTGAAGTCCATCATTTCTAGAAGTGTTTCTAAGACTAAAACTAACATGAAATTTGGTGCTTTATACACATGCATGTCCAATGCGTGTCTTGAAGCCATATTATGTCAAAATGAGAGTTTATGACCTAAATCTCTTGCATGACTTCAAAGTACAACCAAACTTTAGATCCAATCCACAAACTACACCAAATTACATAGAGATTCATAAAGTTGCAATGTTTATCTCTCTCAACCATCCCAAACTTAACTATAGACAAAAACATACCAAATAACCTAGATCTATATGGTAAACATCATCAAGATGAAAATTGGAGAATTAACCAATGATGCAGAAGATGCTCATAATGAGTAGAGATGAGCACCTTACTTGATCTATGCACAAAAGCTCCTTCTTCTTCCTTTCAAGGCTACAAAAACACACCAAATAAGTCAAGAGCTTCAAAGTGGGATAGGATTTAGGTTTATGGGTGTTGGAGGCTAATAAGAGGTGAAACCCTAGCTACTACTTCCTTTAAATAGGGGTGCAAGATTCAAAATTCAGGGTTTACACCTCCAGATGGCTGCCACGCCATGGACAAAAGAATGCCACACCGTGGTGGCTTAAGTGAGTCTGTGACCAATTTTTCCTTGTTGCATCGTGGTTGTTCCTCCACCACATCACGACAAACCCCAAAACTTACAAAATAAGCTAATAACATATAACTCAAGAATCCGTGTGTTATAGTTCGATTGTACATATGCACATTCACTACATGTTTCTGCATAATATAATCATTCTCTAATATATTTGAATAAATAAGAATGAAAATTTTGGGTTGAAAATGAGGACGTTTAAAGTTGGCATAAAATCCCTGGTTTAAGTGAACTAGATGAAAATTTGTGAGAATGAAGACTCAAAATAAGGATTTAAGTAATAAATAAACCTTTTCATAAAAAGAACAATAGAGTGTGTAATGTGTACAGTTAGCCGAAGCTCAGAAAGGAAATTGATTCCTAAAATATCCATATTGTTAACTTTGCTGATGTGTGAAATGTTAGAAATACATGCTAGTATGCAGGCTAGGAATCTTTTCAGAAATTGCTAAATAGAATTCTTATAATTAAGATGCCTTATAGCTTAGAGATTTTCTTGTTAATTGTTGCTTAGAGCCTAAATTGATATTAATTAGTTATTTGAAAAGTACATTAGGTTGCATGCTCCAAAAATTAGATAGTTTTAGATTGCCTGATTTGGCGTTATTGCGCAGCGCTCACTTGAGTCTAATCGTTGTAGTGTTAGATCTTTCAGTTAACAGATTGTTTGATTTTAGCGGTATGTAATTGTATTCATCCGATAATTACTTAATCTTGGTAGAAGTTCTTCCTCAGCTAATAGTAGCATGAAATGGAAGGGAATCTTAAGAAGCGAGTCCAGTAAATTTAATATATGTGTAATAGGGCATATATTTATAGAAAGAGCATCAATAAATAAGCAAGCCCTAGTGGAGTTTGGGAAAACCTAATGTATGTGCTCATGACACCGATACATATATACATTTAGCGATCCTTGTGTGTATTATTGGAAGTGACTTGGAAACTGCAAGACAATTCTTTGGACAAGTATGAGTAAGTGTCAAAGGTAGTTGATGCCTATACTACCTAAAACATAGGACTCGCACGTGGATTAGGAAAAGTCACAAAGTTGCTAAGGCAATAGTAATTAGGTAGATAGTGTGGCTATCACTATAAATTTGTTTCAATTCTGTCATCACCTATTGTATAATGATGTATATAAGAGTTATTCTAAGTTCACGTCCAAAAATATCAAGTCCAGGAAAGTAGAATTGTATAAGTAAGTAGGGTGAGCAAAACCAAAACCAAAAACACAAAAGCCATAAAAAACGACAAAACTGAAACCAAGAAATCAAAACCGAACCTAAACTGTTGGATTTGGGTTTACATTTTTAAACACCGTAAAATGGGTTTTGGGTTCGGTTTTAGTACCTGAAACCAATCCAACCCGTTGGGTTTGAAACCGAACCAACCTGAGATTATTAAATATTTTTCATTGATATTCTATAATTAGATTTTCTATGTCAAAGGTAATATATGTCAAATGCAAAAGGAGGTGGAATTTGATACTAAATTAAACCAAATATATGGTATGTGTTGTTATTTTAGTGTAACCGAGATTATTAATTGGTTTTTTGCTACTTGTTTTTATTCTAAAAACTTCTTAAACTTAGTTGTTTTTAAACTTGGTTGTTGTATAGTTTTAGCAACATATTTTTGATTTTGTGTTGGTGTTGAATTGGTGTTTTTAGTTTCTTTAATACAGGTTGTTCGATTTGTTTCATTTTTTAAGTTATAAAGACTCGTTGAAAAATAGGTTACAACCCAAAACCTACAGGTTTAAACCTAAAACCCATCAACCAATGGGTCGAACCAAAAAAACGATGAAATCGATCCAAGAACCCAAAAATCGAAACCTACCAAAAACCAAACCCGACGGGTTCTAAAACCCAGAAACCAAAATACACAGGTTGCCTTCGGTTATACCCCAAAACCTACCCAACCAGGCATGTAACAACCCAAAATCAATGATTTTTTTTTTGTTTTAAAAACCATTAGTTCCATACATCAGATGTCTCAAAGTCAACCACAATACAAAATGTCAAAAAATGAGAGTACAAAAAGCCATAAAGTGTGGAATCATGAGGGTGATGTTGTCCCATCATGTCAGGCCCTTCATTTTGGTACTGAAAGTACTTGAGATCATAAATATAAACTGTAAGCATAAATGATAGTGAGTTCCCCAAAGTAGCATATACCAAATGTACAACTAGCCGTATCCTTGGGGTATATTCTAACCCAACATATAATCATGGGCTCAACCCTGGGGTTTCTTTTCAACCCATCATATATTCATGGGCCCGACCCTAGGGCCAACTCTGAGGTTTGTTTTAACCCATCAAACAATAATGGGCCTAGCCCTGGGGCCCAACCATGGGGTTTATTTCAACCCAATCATACAAACATGTAAGATTCACAAAGACAACTAGCATCCTACACACACAATTTACTGGGCCAACATTGGTATCTTCGACGCACAAACATACTGAGAAGGATCACCTCTAACTAAAGATAACCGAATCACACACTCGAGTTGCTGCTACCACAACTCCTGACACTCATCATAACCCAAAGTCAACCTTAATTGATAATCGGGGTTTTAACCCATAACCAATGGTCTAAATCATCTTTTATGTTACTAAGGATAAAAGACCATTTTACCCTTCCCATACATGATCACCTATACAAAGCCTAAAACTCCTAATGACCTAAAGCCCAAAAATAGCCCAATTAGGTTTCTACGAGTATGTCATGCGTATTCCCCGTTACTCTATGCATACTGTGAGTTTTCACAAGGGTTGCACGGAAAACACCCACTACGTCATGCATACTCAAGGGTTATGCCCGACGTAACAACCTGAAGTCCAAACATTTAACTAGTGGTCTTAATGCTTGAAGTTCTAACGTCCAAACTTTAGATCTAACCCTAATGAACGTATAAAATCATAAAGTTGCAACCTTTATGCCTTTGCATGGGTACAAGGAGTCCAAAATCCGACCCTAAGTCTTATTCATGACCTAAAAGCTTAATATCTAGCGTGGGTGAATAGGGTAAGACCAAGGCCCCATTATTCTGAATCAAAAAGCTCTAAAATGAAGAGGTTGTGGTGTTGTAGGTGAAGTGATTATCAAAATTAGAACAATATTGTATAAATGATATACAAAGAAAACCCTTGATCTTTGCTAGGATCTCCGACACAAAACCTTGAGAGGTGATAAAGATCACCTTCCTTGTTAATTCTATTAAGTGAAATGTGGATTATAGAAATGAAAGTATGTAAATGAGTACAAGTATTGCAGTAAGTCTAGTTGTGTGTAGTGTGCGAAGTACATGCGTATTTATAGTCTAGTCTGAGTAATCATAAGTCCGATATTTCCGGGAACATTTCGAATAAATATGAACATGTTGGTTTGACTTGGTATTCCTGAGTCTTCTTCCTTGTAAAAACGTTTCTTTGTTAAGAATGAGTCTTATGTTGACTATTTCTACACATGTGAGAAAAAGATAGAAATATATCTGTTATAAATGTTAGGAATAATAATGATGATAAAGGTCAGGATCCTAAGAGTTCTTGAAGACCCGGGATCCTAAATAGGATTGAGGATCTTAGCCCTAACAATACCTATATTTTTTTTTTTTTTGTAAGGGGGGTCATTGTTTAGAGATCTTTATATCGGTTTACTTCCTCTAACAAGTTGGAAACTACAAGGAAAGTGTTGTTTGTTAAAAAAATGTTCGATTTGGGTGGTGTTTTGAGGTTCGAAACTAGTATCCGTTTGGGTTTGAAAAATGTTTTGTTTTGGGATTGGTATGCATTGAGGATATTGATACAAATTTGGAGCCATGCCCCCAAAATGGTAATCTTCAGGTGAGTAGAGAGATTGATCGAACGATATTGGTCTATAACATGTCGATGATGTAGGGTTTGCTGAAAGATTTGCTATCAGTGATGTAGGTTTTAGTGAATGATTTGATGAAAATGTGTGTTATCAGATTATGAAGAACTTTTTCCTTTCTTCTTAGGGTTATGGATTCTTTTGAAGAGGACATGGTAGATAGAAAGTTGAAAGAGTATGAAAAAAAGAATTAGATTGTGTGTAATAAAGTGACAAACTTATGAGGTTGAGTGTATTTATAATGGTTTTAAGAAAATTTTGAATTGCTTTCTAAAAAGACTAGTGTCTCTTTTTTTAAAAGAAAAATGGTCAAATAATCTTTATTTTTAGTCAAAAGTTGCAAAAGCCATTTATTAATTTCCTTCTCTTCACACTACACCGGCGAGCAATCCTTGGCGAACCCTCATGATGCGTGCCAAGAGACGGTGCTGGCAAGCTTGGCATCCCCGAAGCGTGTCCACAGCGAGCTGCGCTCGGTAGACGATCGTCTTATCGTTTTTTATTTTTTTATTGTGAACTTGTACACCTTTTTCTCATGGATAAATATAAACAAAGGTAAAATGATATTGTAGACGTAGACAATTCCACACCAGATTTTATTCTCACTAGTTAATAGTACATCTTCAAACATAAAAAGGAAAAAAAAAATTAAAAATTAGCACATCACCCTTTTGTCACTATGCTATAAATAGTAAGCACACTTTTCTATGGTCGAATTTTATAGATTTCCGACACCCCTTAAAAGAAATTAAAAAGAAAAAGTTTATAAACTTCTATCCTTAAAATTCAAACCATGACATCTTCTAAGCTGTTGCAACAGGACCCAAACTCACATTAGCTTCAACTGCTTTCATGGCTTCAAACCTCGGCTCTTTCGCCTGAAACTTCAATCCTGCATACAGTTTCATGTAATCATCAAACACAAACTTTGGGTACGATTGTTCTTTCTCTGCTGTCTCTTCCAACAACGCCGGTGCCGGAAATATCACAGCATCATTCCCCGGATTATAAAAAGACGCTATCGACATTCTTGTTCCATCTGTTTGAGCAATAACTCTATGCATCACACTCTTATACTTTCCATTAGTAATCACCTGCAATTCAATAAACCATGTTTCATAATCAGTTACCCACCATGGATTTGATTAATTAAATTTGCTAATTTTGGGAAGGATTATTAGGGTTTTAGGCTACCTCAATTTGGTCACCGAGGTTGATGACGATGGAGTGACGCATGGGTGGAACATCGATCCATTCACCGTCTTTGAGAAGCTGAAGACCGCTGACTTTATCATCTTGGAAGAGTAAAATGATGCCGCCGGCGTCGGTGTGTGCTCGGAGACCCTTGATTAAGTCCGGCGTCGGGCATGGAGGATAATTACTTACTTTCGTTCCAAAATTTGGACCTTTTGATCCATGAAACGCTTTCTTTAGATAACCTTTCTCTAATCCAAGATTCTCACACAGCAAATCCAAAAGCTCTTCTGCTAATTTCTCTAGCTTACCAGCAAAATCCTTCATTAAGTTCCTGCAAATACACGTATCGATTGTATGTTCATATAATGATATGTAGTTAATAACTAAATAGTATTTCTTTTCTCTTTTTTACCTGTATTCTTCTTCAAGATCAGGGATTTCCGAGATGTTTGAAGTGGGAAGATGACGTAAGAAGAAAGTGCTCTCCCAATCTATATCGGTAACTTCTGCCTTCAGACCTTCTAATGCTTTAGCTTCCACCATATCTTTAAACCTCTGCTCCATACATTTCTTGTAATGCTCCTTCGTCATTTTCTCAACTTTGTCAAGTAATTCATGAGAAATCCCATGGTTCAACAACTAAAAGACCCACAAAAAAAAAATGTAAACTTTTAAAGCCATGAATTTGAACACATGATCTAGATTCTAAGAATAATTAAAGTGTATATATACCTCAAAAAATCCCCAGTTTTCACAAGCATCTTTGATCAACTCCATTGTAGCACCTCTCTCTCCACCATTCAAGTTCTCCATGTCGATCAATGGGAAGTTAGCCATTTTTTTCTTTTCTGAACTCTTTCGCTATGTGTTTGTGTGTTTGTGAAGTTGTTTTTGATGTTGAATGGAGAAAGTTGGTGGTCTCAATTTATAGGAGATCGAAGGCACTAAAGACAAACTGAGGAATAGCATGTAGCAGGAAACTTCGTGCTACTTTTAAGGGTATAGGAGAACTTTGATATGACGTCTAAATTGATTTTATTTTACCATATTTGCTCTAATTGTAGTTTTATAAACAAGTTTGGAATCCATATGGATGTTGAAAAGTACCCGTTACACACGAAGTCAAAATATGGTCTTTCGTATATAGTTTTCAAGTCTGGGTAGGAATATTAAGGACCCACTTCGGCAGCTACATAGTAAATTACGGCTGCTATGAGGCATATTATTATTATTATTTATTTATTTATTTATTTTTTTGATATAGATTAATGCAAGGAAAGCGATATAAGAAATTGCCTCCTTCGTGCTTGCTAGTATATAGTTAACTTTGTGATGGCTATTATGTCATTCTAGGGTATATGAGAACTTTAGGTGGTTTAGATACCATCTCATATTACATATTAATCATCGAAATTAAGATTTATTATCTTCAAACCGTTAAATACACATAGTAGCATCTAAAGTTTAGTATTCAACCTTGCTCGTCTCTTTCCAATATACGAAATATATATAGAGTACAAATATAACAAGAATTCCAACATTAATGGGATTAATATCTTTGTAAATATAACAGGATATTTAAAAATATATGCTAATAATGACAACAGCCATTTTAGATGGAGGGGTAGTTAGTTGAACACTCAAATTGTATTTGAAATTGAGGAATTATTATCGTGGTAGACTTTTAGTAAAGATTTTGACATATTGGTACCAGAATGGAATATCTAGAGTAATAAGATATGAAGTAGTATGATTGAAGTAATTTCTCTATATTCATTCAGTGTGGTATACATGAATTTATATATACAGAAGTAGAGAGCCCTAACTCCACATAAACAGTAGATTCAAAATGCGTGAGAATAATAGCTTAAAGAATAGGACAAACTGACTAAGTTACAAGACCAATTCAAAACTAATATAATTCTTTATGATGCTGAATATTTCTGTTATTACCCCCCCCCCCCCCCCCCCCCCCGGCAAGCTCAAGAGGAGGACGCACTTGAAGCTTGTGCCTGAGTTCAGTGACTCGATCCTTTCCCAGAGGCTTTGTAAAGATGTTATCCCATTGATCAACAGAGGAAACTTGACAGATTTGAAGAGCACCTGCATCTACTTGTTCTCTTACAAAGTTGAAATCAAGAGCTATGTGTTTAGATCGTGTAATAACTGGATTTTTGCATAAAAAAGTTGCTCCAACGTTGTCACAAAGAAGGATAGGCGGTTTGGGGAGTTGAACACGAAGATCACGAAGAAGTTGTTGAATCCATAATAATCGGCTGTTGTGTAGGCTAGGGCCCGATATTCTGCTTCGGTGCTGGATCGTGCCACCACTTTTTGTTTCCTAAATGCCCAACTGATCAAGTTTGGGCCATGAAAAGTGGCAAAACCATATTGAGACCGACTATCATCTTTGTCGGACATCCAACCTGAGTCCGAGTATGCTAAAAGAGAAGTAGCAGCATGAGACCTGAAGTGAAGACAATAATGTAAGGTGCCATTAAGGTACCTTAAGATGCGTTTTACTGCTTGCCAGTGAAGGGTGGTGGGAGCATGCATTAATTGGCATACGCGGTTGACCGCATAAGCAATATCGGGTTGTGTAATTGTCACATATTGCAAAGACCCAACTGTGTGTCTATACAAGGTTGGATCAGTGAATGGGTCACCAGCTTTAACTAATAGAATTGACGGGTCTGCTGGTGTGGACACGGGTTTGGAGTCAGCTATTTTATTTCTTGTGAGGATGTCATGAATGTACTGGTGTTGTGATAATTGAAGACCCGTGGCTGTCTTGTAAATTTCAATACCTAGAAAGTAATTGATCGTCCCCAAGTCTTTAAGTGCAAAATTGTTGTGCAGCTCATTAATGGCATTCTGAACCAGCCTTGGATTAGTTCCTGTAATAAGTAAGTCATCAACATAGACTAAGATATAAATGGTGGCAGCAGGAGAGTAATGAACAAAGAGGGAAGTATCCGAGTGACATGCACGGAACCCATTAGTGACAAGATGTCGTTTGAACTAATTGAACCAGGCTCTTGGAGCTTGTTTCAACCCATAGAGTGCTTTATTGAGTTTACAAACAGCAGTGGGACGAGCTCGATCCTCAAATCCTTTAGGTTGATCCATGTAGATTTCCTCCGATAGTATACCATTTAAAAATGCATTGTGGATATCGAGTTATCGAATTGTCCACCCTTGAGAGAGAGCAATAGAGATGACCAGGCGGATAGTTGTCGGTTTAATGACGGGACTGAAAATCCTTCTTCTTGAGTGAACCCTTTAGCAATGAGACGGGCTTTATATTGTTCAATTGAGCCATCCGAATGTCTTTTAATTCTGAAAATCCACTTGCAACCAACAATGTTAGCAATAAAGGGACGAGAGACAAGTGTCCATGTCTTATTTCTCATTAAAGCATCAAATCCATGCTTCATTGCATTAAACCAGTAGGGGTTCTTAAGGTCTTGAGGAACAGTACGTGGTTCTGAGGTTGGTAGAGTTGTAGTGGTGAGTGAGAGAGCTTTAGGACATAAGGAGTTGGTTTGAGCCCTAGTAACCATTTTGTGTTGAGTATTTGGAGCAGGTCAGAGAAAACTGAGTGGGTTTTGTTTTTCCCGTGAGCTAATTGTTGGGCATTGATGTGATGGACAGGAGGGTAGGGATGGAACTGTAGTAGTGTTGTTGGAGGAAGAAGTAGATGATGGTGAGTGGGCAACAGGTAAAGGTGTTGGTAGATCTGGAGTATTTAGGGATTTGCATGATTAAGAATACCTATTGAGATAGGCGTTTAAGGCATGTAGGGAAGAGATGTTGAGAGGTTGGGTTTAGGATTAGTGGAGTAAGGGAAAACTTCCTCGTTGAAGACCACATGACGAGAAATATATATACGTGAGGTGGGTTTACGAAGATAGAGATATCCCTTGTGAGAGGCACTGTAGCCTAAGAAGGCACAGGGAAGAGATCTAAAATCCATCTTGTGGGAGCTATAAGGTCGTAAGAAAGGGTAGCATAGGCAACCAAATGTTCGCATGAAAGCATAGTCTGGAGATTTGTTGTAAAGAGTAGAGTATGGGGATTGATATCGTAGGGTAGGGGTGATGGTACGATTGTGAATATATGTGGTTGTTTTGAAAGCGTGTTCCCAGTACTCATGAGGTAAAGACGAGTGTGCAAGGAGTGATAAAACTTTTTCAACAATAATACGATTCTGGTGTTCTACCGCGTCGTTCTGTTCAGAAGTGTAAGGGCACGAGATGCAGTGGTGAATGCCATTTTTTTTTAGGTTGGTGGAGAGGGTGCGATATTCTCCACCCCAATCTGATTGAAAATATTTTATGTCACTGTTAAACTGAGTTTTTATCATGGTGCGAAAATTGATGAATGTGGGAAGCACTTGAGATTTGTTAGATATGAAGTAAATCCATACAAATTTGGAAAAATCAACAATGAATAATACGAAATAACGACTTCCATTTATTGATAACATTTGGGATGGACCCTAAACATCCGAATACAGAAGTTCAAAAGGTTGAGAGCATGAAATATGAATAGAAGGAGGATTAAATCTGTGACTTTTGCCTAATTGGCATGGTTCACAAACAGGTGAAAGTTTATTAGAAGAAATTGGAAGTTGAAAAGTGGAGATCAGGCGCTGAAGTATGGCTTCATGTGGGTGAGCAAGATGATTATGCCAGCCTAATAAGGAGGTGCGTACAGTAGAGAGAGTCGTAGTAGATGTTGAGTTATTGGATGGAAGGTCGAAGCGATAGAGGCCATGATCAACGCGACCTTGAAGAATTAGCTTGCCCTGCAATGTCTTGACAATGCAACGATTAGGCCAGAATTCCATAAACACATTGTTGTCTTTTGTAAGCTGTGAAACACTTAACAGGTTTTTAGTAAGACGTGGGGCAACAAGAAGTGTAGGTAAATGCAATGAAGACAAAGAAGAGGAGCTAGAATGAGTAATAAGTAAATTTGTACCATTGCCAACTTGTAGCTGATCCTCTCTAGTGTAGGGTTCAGTGATGTGGAGTTTATTCAAATCGGGGGTGACATGATCTGTCGCCCGTGTATCAAAGTACCATGAAGGGTCCATAATAGTGGAGGGACTGTGTAAATTGGCAACATTAGCCTAACGAGGCTGGGCATAGGGAGGAGGCTGGCGAGAAGGGTAGTCAATTTGGTTTCCCCGTTGCCAACAGTTGATGGCCTCATGGCCTGGTTTATTGCAGAGTTGATAGTGGAGACGTTTGCATCGGTTATCTGGACCACCACGAGAATTCGAGTGGCTTCCCTGAGAAGGCTAAGAGTAGCGGTTGGTGGAGGGAGTACGTGAAGCTATATTTGCTACACGGAAGGAAGAGAGTTGTTGAGAGGTGGTGGATGTAGGTACTTGAGTGAGAGCCTGGCGAGTGAGTTCTTGCTCAAGTCTTGCTTCTTCTTGAAGAAGAAGACCAACAAGGTCATCAACACTCAGCTTGCATAAGGAAAGCAGAGGTGAAGGAGTTGTACGAAGAATCCAATCCGTTGAAAATGCAACCCATTAAGTTTTCGTCAGTCACTAGGGTGAGATTTTCAGCCAAACATTCGACAATTCGGCGCTTCTTTTCTAAATAATCGATCATGGAGAGTGAGCCCCTGGGCATAGTTTTGAGTTGGGTATTTAGGGTCATGCGTTGAGCACATGTTTAGGCCTGAAAGTTGCGCTCAAGTGTTTTCCAAGCCTGGTGAGAGGTAGTAGCCCTAGCGACGGTAGCAAGAGATTTATCAGTGAGGGTGGACTTCATCCACATAAGGATGAACCGATCTTTTTTCTTCCAAGTGGTGAATTATGGATTGGTAACAAGGGCAGCGTTGGAGGGTCGATCTCCTTCGGTATCAGCCGTGGGTGCGATTGTTGCAGGTGGTGGGGAAGGGTTGAGAATGAATGAGTCCAATTCAAAGCATTCAACAGTGGAGATGATGTTTGTGTGCCAGAGAGAATAATTTTCACGATCAAGCTTGACGCTAATAGGGGGAATTGGAAAATTAAGGGTGGTAGAGGCAAGTTGGGCGGCAACAAGAAGTTGTGCAGGAGTGGCCATGGTGGAATTGCTCACGTAAAGAAAGGGAAAAAAATTGATATGTGACCTTAAAGCTCTGATACCATAATAAGGTATGAAGTAGTAAGATTGAAGTAATTTCTCTATATTCATTCACTGTGGTATACATGAGTTTATATACAGAAGTATAGAGCCCTAACTCCACATAAACAGGAGATTCAAAATACATGAGAATAATAGCCTAAAGAATTAGGACAAACTGACTAAGTTACATGACCTATCCAAAACTAATATAATTCTTTATGATGCTGAATATTTATGTTATTATAGAGATTTTTTTTGGGAACAAAATTTATGTCCATCTTGATATGTTGTGTCTATTGATGTTGAAAAAGGAACAAGGTTAATTTACTAGATAGTTTCATGTGTTGTTGGGGACACCCTAAAATTAGTGAGCACCCATGTTATATGACTTGAAGGATGACCTTGATAAATGATGGTTGTAGTGCACGACCAAACACTGCTTGTAAGTGTGATAGTTTAGTTGAGATAATTAATGATTTATAAATTTAAAAGTTAGATAACAATGTTTCTATACAAATTCACACATTAAAAAATTTTCAGTTGCAAAATATAAATATAAAGAAATTAAGCACTTTTGGTCTTCTTTTTATCATTAAAATGCTCATAAGAGTATCTGAAATATCTCTTAAAATATGTATAATTTAAGACACATCACATATAATGAAAGGTTTTGCATTAATCAACACTATATACATAGTTACTATGGTATTTAGGCTAATAACAATAAGTAGGCTAACTATCTAAATACATATAATGTGCTAAGAATACATATACACTAAAATACCCCTCACTTTGAAGAGAAGGACAAGAGTGGATGCTAAAAATCGATCTAAATTTGTGCAAAAGGATTGTGATGTAGGTAGCCATTTCATGAAGATATATGTTATGATGTTGCATAAAATTAGACGATAAGTATACAATACAAACATTTTTAGAGTAGACAATGGTTTCTTTGTTGAGAGGCAAGTGTAGCTCTCTGAGCAAGTTTCATAGCCAACAAGACTCGGTTATAGCATTGACGACACCTTTATATTTCGGTTTAGAACTAGGCTGAGAAACAATCTATTGGATTTTCATTGATCATGATAAGAGATTGTCGTAGCTACTGATGGATTGCCTAATGGTTTGGGGTCCCCCAAATTTGCATCAGAATACACAATAAGACTCATAGTCAATAAGGGATGAAGTTGTAGCCTGTAGTCATGAGGAATGCAAACATATCGTAATATGCACTTTAAAGCATCCATGTGTGGTTCCCTAGAATCGTTCATAAATAGACAGATCTATTGGACAACATAAGATAAGTCAGGGGAGAACTGAAGTTCACCCCTACAGGTGAGGGTAAGATACATATAATGGGCTAAGAATACATATACACTAATAATATCAAAGAAATTAAAAGATAATTTTAAATGAATTTTATCTCACTCACATGGTCATAGACACCAAAGTCTATGATATATGTTTGTGTAGATGATCCACTACCATGCGAGTGAAATAAAAGTTTATTGAAGACCAATGTTGTCGGTTTTTTTTCTTAAGATCCTCTTCTATGAGGTGGAACATGCATGAGGTCGAACATGTAATTTACATGTCAATAAAATTACAAGATTCATAGATATTTCTTTTTGGATACGTAATAAAAATAATTAATGCTATAAAATTACAAGATCACCTATATTCCCCTTTGAGAAATTAAATTGATTCCTACTTTTTATACCTACAAATGTTCCTACCCAATAAAATTATGACAAGTATCATCTTTCCATATTTTTTAAACTAAATTATTAAGACTATATTAGGAATATATCAAATACAATTAAATTGAATGGTGATTTGTCATAATTTTAGTGGGTAGGAATAATTGTAGGAATAAAAGGTAGGAGGCAATTTAATTTCTCATTGCCTTTTTATTTTAATTATCTTTGTTATCATATAAATCAAATAGATAGATTGGCATGCAGAGTATGTAAAAGTGAATATTTCATCATTATTAGAATGTGATTTCTCTCTTTTCTCATTTGGTTCCATAGCATATGATGCCCACCAAACAATTATATAAACATTATCAACGTGTCTAATGAAAAATAATATCATCCTTGTCGTACGATGATAGCTAAATGATGATATAAGATTCTTTGATCTCTTAAAATTTGATCCGAACAAATGATAACGTCGGTTACAATTAACACCAATCAAACTTCATTTCTATGATATTCCCTTCCTCATTCACCAAAAAGTAACCAATATTAACTTAGATTTAGCATCTATTATAAGTTGGAATCTTTTGTTTTTTAACACAAACATAAAAAAAATAAATTATGACAACAAGAAAGTTTGTGCAAATAATGGGCCGGGGACTAGAAAATGCAGAAAACTGAATGGAATTATGTGGTCATAACGCCGACCAATCACACTTGATAAAATATATGGTTGTAATTTGTCCTTCACAAATATATTCGATGAATATGTAAGATCGACACTATTGGCCCTCCTCTGGTGTAGAGCGCATGGTATTTGGAATTATTTTATGTTAGAAGTTTAATCTAGTTTCACATGCATTTGTCTCCCATTATGTAATTAGTGGAAGACAATATTTAAGAAATGATCATAGTCTTTTTGTGTGATTATATACCGGATTATTTGACCAATTAAATTTCAAAGTTCATGTTAATTATGAGGTCCCTATGATTTTAAAGGTTTTATATGAAAATAAAAAATGAGTCCCTACAAAAATAAATCCTACTAAAATAATATTAAATAAAGTTAAAACTTAAAGTTGATAGCAATCATCTCGTAAACTCACTACCTAAGTGCCAAATATCAATCTTTACTAGGGGTATAAATGAGCTGATCCAAGCCCGAACATATCCAAGCTCAGCTCGAGCTCGTTTATATTCATATGGGAAATAACATATTCGAGCCTAGTTTCAAAGCTCATGCTCAGCTTATGGGAAATAACATATTCGAGCTCGGGTCAACTTGGACTCGTTTTGTTTATTATGCGAGCCTAAACAAGCCTATGATCGACTTTAGCTCATTTATGGTTTTTGAGCTCATTTGATTGTTTATTAAACATTAAAGTGAATAATGCAATATCATAACATACATTTATACATTCTATATTTCCACTAATTTAATGTTTCTAAAATATAATCAAACATAAGAACATAAAGAGTAAATGCTCAAATTACAAAATAATAGTTAAACTTTCAAATTAAAAAACTACTAAAAGAAACAAATCTTCCTCGATGCAACTTCACTACTTGATACAAACCCTAGATTCCTAGATTGTTGTGTGTGTGAAGGTATACTTTAAAAGTTGAATTGGAAAAAAAAATGAATGGGTCCATTAAAAGATAATAAGAATACTTATTACTTTATTGGTAAAATATAATATATAATTAAAAATAAATAAATATATATATATATATATATATATATATATATATATATATATATATATATATATATATATATATATATATATATATATATATATATATATAGGCTCATTTAAGCTGGCGGACCTAACAGAATAACAGAAACTTGGGGTGGAGCTCATTTGATAAATGACCCCTATGTTGAGCTCGAACTCGAATCGGACTCGTTTAACTCGAGTTCGAGTTGAGTTTTTAACGAGTCGATCTCGAATAGTTCACAAAGAACTCGGCTTACATACACTCTTAGTCATCACTCATTAATAATAAATTGAAATTAGGCATTTCATATTGAAGTTATAGGTTATCTAACTTAGCCACTATATAATAATATATCATATAACTAGGGGTGAGTGCAGTGCGGTTATTGGGAAAAATTTCACCACTAACCCCAAATACGGTTAATCAATTTTCAAAACCGTTTGGTGCGGTTAATTTTGCGGTGCGGTTAGACGGTTATTTTTGCGGTGCGACTTTGTTTTTTTGTGTTTCGGTTGTTAACCACATGGATTTGGTGCGGTTATATTGTGTGGTTTTTAACCATACTTTGGAGTTGAACAGTTTTAAAAGTTTAAAGATATTACTTGTAATAATAAAAACCATAAGATATAAGATAATTAGTTTAAATTACAAACAACTAATATCTTAAAAACATTAAATCACTAGTAATTAACAATAAATATTTTAAAATTGTCAAATTTCACTACTTTTTCAAAGTCAAACATAAGAAAAAACAAACAGTTTTTTATTTTAGAATTTTATTATTCTTTCATCTGTAAAACTTGTCTCATTTTCAGTATTTAATATATTAATAATTAATAATAATAAATTATATATAATATATGCGGTGCGGTATGGATTTTTTTGCGGTTTTTGAAAACTAATAACCGCACCGCACCTCAAATCTGCGGTTTTTGAAAAACAAAAAAACATCACCATCGGTTTTTATCGGGGTTTCCGTTAATCGGTTGCGGTTAATGCGATTTTTGCGATTAATTTTAATTATGATACGCTTTTTGCTCATCCTTACATATAACTATAACAATGACAAAAGACAAATTCATTTTCTTGGATGAAAATACTTTTAAAACTTCTTAAAATCTTTGATAAATCAAACATAATTAGAATTTCCAAAACAATTTTGATTTTTTATTAGTTTATTTTATTTTATTTATTTTATTTTATTTTTTAATAATAAATCTTATAAAATATTTTTATAAAACAAGTTACACCATAAGTGTAAATCTGTCCCCAAATTTGGAAGCCGTATATGACTGCACCACCTGCACATCTTTCGTGCCACCGGTGTTCATTATTAAAAGCATTTGAATCATGAAAGTTCTCTATTAGAAAAGTTGGACATGACTTGTAACAAATTAAATTGCATTTTTGCACCAAAGTTTCAAATGGTCCTATAGATAATATCATAGTATCACATGAGAAAAACGGCCAATTGAGGAAGCTTCCAGAAAAATATTTATTTTTATTTTCAACAAAATAGTTATCTTTGTTTTCAACAAAATAGTTATCTTTGTTTAACTTTTTCACAAATAACTACCAATGATCCCATCAAATTATTATTTACCAAGATTATCTTTTATGTGGTTCCCATCAAATTGCAGACTTGATCTTCATATAGTTATATACTACGAAATCGTTCATATTATTATGAAAATAATAATTTTATATCAAAAAACTATTTGAAATATTTTTGTTGTGGGTAATTTCATAAAAACATTTTAAAGCAAAACGATGTCCGGTAGAACGAAAATAAAGTATTAGGTAGAGGGGTTTATGAGAAAAAAAAATGATGAAAATCAAAATACAAGCTAGAAACTGCCTTAAACGGACCACTTTGTGATTTTCATATTTTATGTATTTTGTAAAATGCGGTTTAATTATATCACTATTTTTAAGATTTTCTTGATTACTGTATATTTAAAGAATTTTTTAATATATATTTAAGTTATTAAATAGCTTTTGCACATGCACTTCACTTAGTTTTTTTGGTCTTATACATCACTCACATGTTCAAAAGCTGCATTAGAGATCTAAGGGTGTCTCGAACATGCACAAATGAAACAAATTTAGGACATATGTTTATGTCCATTCGTACTAAATTTTGTTTTATATAGTTTAACGAAGCATACTGTATTTTTAGTACCTTTAAATGATTATGATTATCATAGTTTGAAATTAGAAATTATTTATCTTATTTAATTGAAACATCAAATTATCTAATTCAAAGTAGCGTGTTTTTTAGAAGGATTTGGATTTGATTATTTGAACTCTCGTTACGTATCTTATCATTAAAAACGGATATGTCATCATTTAAAATGGATAAGAAAAAATTATAAGAGACAATTTAATTGCTTTTTCCTATAGTATGTAGGTAAAAATGAATTTAGTGTTTATATATATATATATATATATATATATATATATATATATATATATATATATATATATATATATATATATATGTTATGGAAAACGAATAATTAAATGAGTTATATGGAAAACCAATAACTAGGACAACATATGCTGGAACCAATAATCAAATGATACGTATCACATTTCTTTTTTCACAAGTAATATGTATTATGGAAGATATTTGTGTAGTTAACCTAAAGTGATATGTTGTCTTATTTTTATTGGTTCAAATATGTGTTGCCCTAATCATTTATTTTCCATATAACCATTATATATATATATATATATATATATATATATATATATATATATATATATATATATATGTTATGGAAAACGAATAATTAAATGAGTTATATGGAAAACCAATAACTAGGATAACATATGCTGGAACCAATAATCAAATGACACGTATCCATTTTTTTTTCACATGTAATATGTATTATGGAAGATATTTGTGTAGTTAACCTAAAGTGATATGTTGTTTTATTTTCATTGGTTCAAATATGTGTTGCCCTAATAATTTATTTTCCATATAACCATTATATATATATATATATATATATATATATATATATATATATATATATATATATATATATATATATAGAGAGAGAGAGAGAGAGAGAGAGAGCTAGGTTTAAATGTTTCTAGCAAGTATTGTGTGCATGTATGGACCAATAAGAATTTAGGAATAATTTAATCATTAATTAAATTAATAAGGGTACATTAGTAATATTACACATGTGCATTAATTAATATCCAAAATTAACAATTGATGGTTTTTATTTACCTATTAAAACCCTACACAACTAAACCCTTCAATCATAATAATAAAAAAAAAACAATTGACTCTCTTCATCACCGGTCTTCCTGCAGCCACTGCCATCAACATCTTAATAACCACACCCCTCATTGGATTCTTTGATCACCAGCATCACTTATTATTCCCTTGGCCATGACCAATAGATATCTAACTGAGAAGTGAGAATAGATTGCTTTCCTAAACTTCATTTTCACTCGATTTTGTTTTCTTCGATCGTAGTAAGTAAGTTGAAGTGTAACTCTAAAGCACTCTGCTTTCGCACCTTCAATTTATGGCCTGATCCACGTCACTTAGTCACTTTGCTGGTGTATCTGCCTATCTGTGTATACATATGTATAATCTTGTTTTCTTTTTGGTGGTGGTATAGGAAGGTCTCAATTGGTGTTGGCAATGGTATCAGTGGTTGAAAGCCCTTTGTCAAACGTCATAATTGTGGTGGAGGAGGGTGATTCCGTGTGGTCTTCGAATAAGATACACTTGGTGTTGTTTACGGGTATTTCATTAGTGTTCGAAATCGCATTGAGGCATCTACTTAGAGGAACTAGAGTTCATTATACAGCCACTCTGCTTGTTTTTGGCATCGCCATGGGATCACTAGGTTTGTGCAATTTTGTAAGCTACATGATCCTCATGTTTGTTTGATTACATTTTGTGGAAAAAATTAATTGGTATTCAGTGTTATTACCAATTTCCGCCTAATATATTTAGTTATAAAATCAAATTGAATTCATCGCCAATAACATGTTCCCTTCGTTGTAGATTTTTAGAAAAAAAAAAGATAATTTGTTTAATGATAGAGTACAAAAAAAGGAGTGTGTATTAAACAATTTATTGAGTTTAGCGTTATAAAACAAACATGAATGTGAACCATGTACTTTCACCATTCTGTAACAATGGAATCAGGATGTGTAAGTTGAATCAACTTCTTTTGAAATATTGCACATAGTTGCTCTCTATTCTTGCTTTATAAGTCACATATATGGCTTACATGCAGGGGTAAATATTGATCCTGATATTTTGTTAGCTGTTTTTCTCCCTTCTCTTCTTTTTGAAAGTTCATTTTCAATGGATGTGCACCTAATAAAGGTTGATTTTAATCTTTTATACTTCATTTCATACTACATAACATACTTGTTATCGTTTTATGTCATAAACAAAATGCTATTTTCATATATTTGCATAAATGCATGGCACTGATGATAATTCTTGCTGGGCCCGGGGTTCTAATGTCAACATTCTTGATTGGGTATTATTTTCGTTCAATTTGTGATTTTGAATTCAGGTTTCTATTGTCCCCCGTTATTGTGTATTTGGAATCTAATATTATATTAGAAGTAAATACGATACTTTTGTATGTATTCTATGTATTCTGTTAGAATATATTCTACCAGAATACAATCTATGTGTTCTGCTAGAATATATTATATGTATTCTCTCATATTTTATATGTATTTTACCAGAATATATAAAGTGATAATTAATTGCAAGTAACATGTTTTTAACCATTATTAGCTTTTGTTATATTTGTGATAGGAATGGACGGAAGAATGTGTTGAAAACCTAATAGGAATAACATGAAGAATGAATAAAGTTTATCATACTCACATTTTAATAATGTTGTTATCTTTCATGAATTTTATTCATTTTTGTTGATATTCGTTTAAAATATGTATAATTATATTAAAATGTCCAAGACTTTTAGTCTGTAAGAATATATATGAATTTGTATTTAAGTTCGGATATATAAGAATATATTTGAATGTTATTTTTCAACATTGGATTCAAGAATTTTGTTATTCTTCATCAATATTTTAATAGATTTTTTTTAAAGAGCATCATTCTAACAAAAAAAATATTCTGACAGAATAAAATTGGTTATGTTTACAAATTACGTTAGAATTAAAATTCAACTAATTAAAAAAAATATTATGATTTTTAAAAGTGGAAGAATTATTTATCCCTAAAAATCCGAAAATTTCCTTTTATAATTATAGTTAATTGTCCAAAATACCATTTTGCTAAAATTTATGTGATTATATGGTACATGTTATCCCATTGTAATATTGTAACGCCCGGAATCTCAGGTATTAAAGTAATATAAGTATTTTTTTTGTTTTCAATGTCTACTCGACAAGTTGGTTTCCCTACTCGTCGAGTAGTAGCGGGTTGGCTCACGTGTTTTAGTGACCTATTCGCCGAGTCCAATGAGGGACTCGACGAGTAGGAGCTGGCAAATGAAACCCTAAATTTTGGGGATTTGCACCCTATTTAAGGACCACTTATTCTCCCTAGCCTCTCTTATTGCATCCCTCGAATTCAGAAACCCTAATTTGTGTTTTCCCTCTAATTTTGTGTCCTTCTCATCTTGAAAGAAGATTCTTGGAGTAAAGGGCTTGGAGTTTAAGAGGTGTGAAGTAAGGGGCTATTATAGTTTTGGAATATTCTCTGTCTTGACATTGTTTTGAAGGTAACAAGTTGTTACTTTGACTCCCCTTTGGTTAGATCTCTTCATTTATGGGTTTAGATCCCTTTTTGGGGTTTTGGAGTGGATATCCAATTTAGGTCAAGATTTGAGGTTTGCAATCTCAGATCTAGACTCCTTTAGCCCCTCTTTGTCATAAAGTTCCAGTCTTTGTTGATCTATGGCTTTTCCCTTACCTTAAGCCACTAATTTAGTTTGTTTTGGGCCATTATCATCTTGCATGCACGTA